>NC_069696.1:5625000-6250000 GCF_023699985.2 Odocoileus virginianus
AGCTGCCCTGGATGCTGCCTGACAGAGCCAGGAAGGCCCTGGACTCAGGTCAGTGTCCCATGCTCCACCCGCTCTCACCTGGACAGCAAATCTCCCCCATCACTGGGTTCACACTGCTCACCTGGCCTGCACCCAGAGGCATATGGGTCAGGTCCTGACAGCAAATGGATTCGACAACTGGGTAGTTTAAGAGGAGGCTCACAAAGATGCAGGCACCAGGGGTGACAGCCCCAAACGGCATCTGCTGGCACTGTCCTTCAGGCTATCTGCAAAGGTCAGCCTCCCGGATCCCAGGTGGAGGAGCAGCTGAAGGACAAACCCCAAGACACCAGCCCAAGGGAGCAGCCCTGAAACCCCCAAAGATACCAAATGCCTGCTGTAATCGCACAACCAGTACCATTAGGACCTGAAAAAGAATCCATGCATACGTGCTAAGTCACTTCAGTCATGTCCAACTCTTTGTGACCCTATGGACTGTAGCCCACCAGTCTCCTCTCTCCATGGGATTCTCCAGACAAGAATACTGGAGTGGGTTGCCATGCCTTCCTCCAGGGGGTCTCCCCAACCCAGGGATCAAACCCGCGTCTCTTACATCTCCTACATTGGAGGCAGGTTCTTTACTACTAACTATCACCTGGGAAGTCCCTTACTCCCTTGCCCTTGTTCAGTTCAGTTCACTCACTCAGTCATGTCTGACTCTTTGTGACCCCATGGACTGCAGCACACCAGGCTTCCCTGTCCATCACCAACTCCCGGAGCTTGCTCAAACTCATGTCCATCGAGTTGGTGATGCCATCTAACCATCTCATCCTCTGTCATCCCCTTCTCCTCCTGCCTTCAATCTTTCCCAGCATCAGAGTCTTTTCCAATGAGTCAGTTCTTCACATCAGGTGGCCAAAGTACTAGAGCTTCAGCTTCAGCATCAGTCCTTCAAATGAACATTCAGGACTGATTTCCTTTAGGATTGACTAGTTTGATCTCCTTGTTATATCCATTCATTTATTTTTTAAATCCCATATATAAGTGCTAACATACAGTATTTGTCTTTCTCTGACTTATTTCACCAAGCCTAATGTCCTCCAGGTCCATCAAAGTTGTTTTTAGCTTTGTATTGTGAAAATAAGTCTATTTGGGGTAGACTCCTTTACATATGTTGAAAAGAATCCTGATCCATTTCTTCTCATGATCTAGTCTTCAGGATTCCCACTAACAAGCAGAGATGAGGTTGTCCTGCCTGGGAAGCCCTCTCCTCAAAGTCACCCCCATCTGCAGACAACACTTCTGTGAGAGTCCTTCCTTCTCCCCAGGATCCGTGGCCCTATGTCATAAGTTCATGTGATCTGGGGTTTGGGTCCTGTTTTGTTAAGTGTTCTTACATGTTTTGGTTTATTGCTTTTTATCATTTCTTCAGTTTTGTTTTCTGAAGTGAGCCCGACATCCCTTGTGGATGCCGAGTCCTATTTCTTTCTTTCCCCATAGCTGACCTGAGCTCTGCCCATGTCTTATTCCTGATTTTTGACTCTGATGTCTTATCTGTGAAAGGAGGCACCTGGTGTGTCTGCTTGATCAGAAGGAAGGAGAGTTTCTTGGTTGCTTGGTCTAATCGCCCCCAGAAACCCATGGTGACGTCCCCCACACCACATGCACGTAAACATATGCTGGTGCCCACAGGGCAGGGTGTGTAGTGTGTATGTGGGTCTGTGTGTGTGTGGTGTGTGTGTGTGTGTGTGTGTGTGTGTGTGTGCATGCAAAGGGAGGGTGGCCTGTCCCACCCAAATCCACCATCTCGCTGTCCCTTCCAGCCTGTAAAGTCAGTGAACATGACAACTGCAGCGGCTGAGCCCTGAGAGGGCCTTTCCTTTGAAGATCACTGGCCAAGGTTAAGGTCACTCTCAGTGCAGCTGTAGACAGTGAGATCCAGCATCACCGGGTGACTGCACCCCACACTCTGTGATGCCCCAGAGCCTGCCTGGCTGTCGGAATCCCATCTCGTCTGGTGTGTAGCCCGGGGGCCATCAAGCTGAGCACAGCGCGGTGCCAAGACCCCTGTGCTCCAGTCCAAGCCCCCAACCATGTGTGAGTCAGCACCTGGCCCTGCCCTGGGCCTCACCTCCCTGTCCTGTGACGAGAAGACTGGGCAACTCCCTTGCAATGACGTCTGGATTTGTTTACACCCGAGTTTGTGGAAAAGGACTCAAGGGTGGATACAGGACAGTCAGGCTTATAGAGTCACAGGCTTTCAGATTGTGTCTCCACGTTCTGGGAATGAGTCTCTCTCACCTGCCCTTGACTTCATTCAAAAGGAAAGAAACTAAGGAAAAGCCACATCCAGCAACATCCCCCACCCAACCAGGAGACTTATCCGGATGGCGTGCTCCGTTCTGGCGGCAGACCCCCCAGTACTGGTCCCTGTTCCACATCCCCAGATGTCCCGCCCCCACCAGCGCAGGTTCTGTGGCCACTGGGGCTCCTGACCTGCCCCGGATGAGGGTGCCACGCTGCAAACAGAGCTGAGCCAGGACCATGGATGTGGTGGCCATGCTAGAGAACAAGGACGGGAAAGATAAGGACATTGTGTGGCATGTTAGAAGGGTCAGAGAAGCTGGAAAAGAAGGAGAAGAATTCTTTGGGGATATACTTTTATTTGGAATAAAAAATAGTAATAGAAGAAAGAGGATGAGATGGTTGGATGGCATCACTGACTCCATGGACATGAGTTAGGGCAAACTCCTGGAGACAGTGAAGGACAGGGAAGCCTGGTGTGTTGCAGTCCACGGGAACGCAAAGAATCGGACACGACTGAACGACTGAACAACAGTAAAAGGAGTCTCTTTTTCTAAGCCGCTGACCTGGACTCCAAGCTAGAAGATTCCAGTCGCCCTGGAAATCCAGCCCCACCACCTCGGGGGAAACTGGAGACAATTGGGCGGGTCAGCCATCATGGAGTCGGATGGACTGTGTCCCAGGCCGGCCCGCCAAGATACTGTGGGGAGGTGGTTTCCCTACGTGTGTCTTCAGGCTGTGTCTCACTGTCATTTGGTGGGTCTGGCATGAAGGCTTCTCATTCCCACGTCTGCAGGGCTGAACTGAGTCCTGAATGTGGCACTGGACGCGGCTACTCCCTACGAGTTGTTTCAGGCTCCGTCCTGGATGGAATCAACCCAGTGAGCAGGACTCAGGCCGAGGGGCAGACCCTCCTCTGATCCATCGAGCAGCCCACACCCTTGTCAAAGACATCCTTTCTACGGACAGGCTGGACCCTAAGCGTGGGGACGAAGCCCCTTAGAATAGGGGGCTGGAAAGAAATAAGAAAAATAAAATATTGTCGTGAAAGCTCTTCTTTTTATCTGGAAGAATGGATGCAAAAGGGAAAGTGGGAGCAGCTTGTCCAAGCGCATGGGGTTGATGGTAGAGGAGGGACTGAGTCGGGGAGGGAGTTAGCGTCCCCCTTAGAGTGTCCTGGGTGGCGAGGGTCACCATAGACAGGCAGCAGGTGTGTGAGTCAGGACCACAGACAGCCAGGCACTGCCAGGGCTCCCGTCCTGGCTGGGCTGCAGACTAACCCCTCTCTCCTTCCCTCCACGACCCTGCAGTGAGCATGCCCACCAGTGAGACCGAGTCCGTCAACACCGAGAACGTGGCTGGAGGGGATGTCGAGGGAGAGAGCTGCGGGGCCAGGCTGGCGTGAGTAGTCTCGGGAGTGGGGCCCGTGGTCCCGGGAGTGGGTGAGCACGGCCCCGGCTGGGGGCCGCTCTGCACGTCCCAGGAGTTGGACTTGGGACTTTGAGCCCCTTTCCATCCCATCAGGGAAGCAGAGTGTGTATCTCTTTGGGGGCGGGGGCTACATGTGTTGAGGGGGCCTTGAAGTCTGTTTCTTCCCAGCCCCTCACCCCATTTCTTCAGATCAGCTTTGTGAGGGTTCCCGGGTCCTGCTAAGCACCCTTTCATTTCTGATAAATGTGACCCAGGGGATAGGCAAACTGGCAAGAAAATACTCTGGGAGTGGTGGTCTTACTTACGGCTCTGAGTTATCTACCCGGGGAAGGGAGCACAGTTGTCTGCCATGCAAACTCAGCTATGAAATTTCACCAGTGCCAGCCGGGCAAGCGGCCACCTCCCCTAACACGAGCCCCAGCCCCCAGTTTCCTGAGCAGACTTGGGTCCGGCGTTGGGCCAGGTGTGTGGAGGGACACCATCCCCTCTAAGCTCCATCCTAAAAATGGATACCAGCAGGCCCTAGGAGATGTCCCCCAGCAAGAAATGAAAGGAAAATGGCTTAACTGCTAAAAATAAGCACACTGCTGGGTTCCATTCTCAGAGTCTCAAAAAGCAGAGTCCACAAACTGTAAGCTGGGTTCCATCAGGAGTCAGGCTGACCCTGAGGTAGGGCCTCCTGCACCTGCCAGGCTGCACATTGGGAAGTGGGGGCTGCTTGCCCTTGTTCCCAGGGATGTAAGACTAACCCTGGAAACTAAAAGGAACAGCAGACGGGGGGCTTGGAGGAGGACTGACCCCACGTCGGCTGAGTGTCTGAGTCCCTCTGTCGTGGGAACGGCGTCCTCGTTGACCTGTGCCCCTGAAATGCCTTTGTATCTGGGTGACCCCTGCCCTCGCAAGGCAGTCCCCTTGTGGGTGCCTCTCGTCTGAGCCAGGCCAGCCTTCAAGCAAGTAGGGAGCAAGAACAGATGGTTTCCAGGGTACACGGCCTTGCCATCACTCCCCACAACAGCAGCACCAGGAATCTATGCTGCTGAGCCCCAGCGATGTGGGGAAGCAGTTATTGTCAAACTGTTGTTAAAATACAGGGCTAATTACATTCAAAGCAGCAGGGTGAACCCTCCCCTCTTCCCTCCTGTTAGAACAGCACAAACAATCTCTCAGGATTGTGGACATGGGCCTGGCCCGCCACAGTTGAGAAGGTGAATGGCAGGTCCCCAAAGGGACGGAGGGAAGATGATGAGGACGTTACCCTCTGGCTCTGGGCCCAGGTGACAGGCCAAGGGAGACCAGGGCGCTTGGCCCCCACAAGCCTGTCCCCACAGAGGAGACTAACATCTTCAGGACATGTCATGCAAGCCGCCAGGACTTGGCAGGAATGAACAGCGGTCCCCACAAACACCCGTGTTTGTGCCCCTACTGTGTGCAGATAAAATGCCTGGCCCCAGCACCAGGATTATAGTATGTCCTTCATAGACTGCCATCTTTCCCCAGCAGCTTCAGACAGCCATGCGAGAAGACCATCAGCGTTCCTGGTGGGGACGCAGCGTTAACACCGGGGGCTGAGACCAAGCGAGATGAGCAGGGAGACGCCAGCATTTCTGAAGCTGAGAACAAACAGCCTGAGTAGCAGGATGAGGATTTCTGTGTCGTGAGAGGCCTGGCTGAAGATGGTTCCAAGGGGATGGGGCAGACAGAAAGGGACCACAAGGTGATGTTTTGTGGGGAGGGGGCAGGCAAGCAAGGGAGGGGATGAGAGGAGGGAGCCGTCCATTGAGCTGAAGACAGAAAAGATATGGACACTGAAGTCACCGGCGGGGCTGCAAGGTGTGGGAGCCAGGGTTCTACTCTGGGCTGCCAGAGGCCTCAGTTTAGAAATTAAGGATGCGGTTACATGGCACTGACACCAAGGCTGTTCACCCGGGTGGAAGGCCGGGGCTGAAGGCTGGGAAGTGTTTAGACACTTTTTTTAGAAGTAAAAGAGCAAGTAAATGAAACAGATGGAGAGGTGCCAAGAGACCAGCCAGCACGGGCCCGGAGGCCACTGGAGGAGGGATGTCCAGGCTGAGCTCTTCGTTTGTACCCCATCTGGGCAGCACGCCCACTCGGTGCCAGGCCACGGGGACACGGAGCCTGAGACCATGGTGACACCACCCCACTGGAACTCACAGCCTGGTGTGGAAGTGACCCTGGGCGTCACTGTGATTTGGGATAAGCGTTCGGAAGGCAATTTCCGCGGGAGAGTGGCCGTGAGAGAAGCAGGCTGCACTGTGTTAAACTGCAGGCCCCAGCCCAGGTGGTGTGCAAGGTCCCCTTGGTCTCAAAGCCCACAGATCTGCAAGAAGGAAGAATCAAACAGGCTTCCAACTCTGACACCACGAATGATGTGCGCCTTGCCACAGGCATGAGCTCAGGGGTCCCAGATGGCACAGGAGGTAAAAGCTGGAGAGGCCCCGAGAGGAGGCCGAGACTCGGGGCCCAGTGGAGGCCACAGGGAGACTGATGCCAAAAGCATCAGCCTCGAGTGGGGTCTGTGCAGTGGGACCCTCAGAGAGCAGACAGTAGAGCAGCCAGCATGAGGTTGGCTGAGCATGCCCGGAGTCTGCATCATGCTGAGGGCGACATGGACATGACTTAGGGCCCGGCAGCTGTAGTGTTGGCCTGGGGGGTTGTTGTTCAGTCGCTCAGTTGTGTCCGACTCTTTTCGACCCCATGGACTACATACAGCACACCAGGCTTCCCTGTCCATCACCATCTCCCAGAGCTTGCTCTAACTCATTTCCATTGAGTCAGTGATGCCATCCAACCATCTTGTCCTCTGTTGCCCCCTTCTCCTCCCACCTTCAATCTTTCCCTACAGTAGGGTCTTTTCCAATGAGTCATCTCTTCACATCAGGTAGCCAAAGTATTGGAGCTTCAGCTTCGGCGTCAGTCCTTCCAATGAATATTCAGGACTGATTTCCTTTAGCATTGACTGGTTGACTCTCCTTGCTGGTCAAGGAACTCTCAAGAGTCTTCTCCAGCACCAGAGCACCAGAGGTCTGGGTGGGGGCTAGGTGATGGGGAGGAGCCAGCGGGGGTTGATCAGGCTCCAGGGAAGAATAGAGGGAGGGGGCCTCTGGCCAGAAATGCAGAGAAGCTAGTCCAGCCCCAGTCTTTGAGGCAAGGCTCTGTGAAGAGGGGGTCTGGGCCCAGACCCTCTGGCTGCACCAGCCATGCGCGGAGTCAAGGAGACGAGAGTCACCCAGGAGAGGCCAGCAGCCCTTCCGACTGATGCTCAGGCAGATTGGGAGGATTGGGGCAAGGACAGTTCCAAACACGGCAGCGGGCAGGCGTCCAGGGCTCCAGACTCTACTACGGTGAAAGGTTAACTGTGGAAGGAGCTCCCAAGAAGTTCAAATATTTGGCCAAGAATGACAAATGCAAACTGAGGGAAGCAGAGGGAGTTCTGAGCATGTCTCTTGCTTTCGGCCCCTGGGGAGGTAAGTGTGTCCTGGAGGCCTGAACAGAGGAGGCAGCTGAGCTTCAGGCCCAACCCACTGGGCTGCACGTGGTCTTAGGTGCGATTCCTCTGTTCTCCACCTGCCACTCCTCAGGAGTCCACGTAAAACACGGGATGGGAATCATCCTCGCAGAGCAGGGACCGGGGGAGCCCGACGCCATCTGAACAGGTGGTCCCCAGCGGGGTCTGGAGCTCTGGGGCCTCCGGTGTCTGCGGACTTGCTGAGATTGAGGGTTTGAAGCCCATGAGAAGGCAGCACCCGACACACGGCCAGAGAACAGGGTGAGGGGCAGGCACGGTGCCCACAGGTGCCCCACTCACCTGTCCACCAGCAAGATAACCAGTTCTCCAAACCCAGAGTCAGTGGTCACTGCCCAGGACTCGAGGACAGTGGAGACCAGGTCCCTCTGGTTCCGTGAAGCATGCTGACTCTCCTGCATGGGGAGCATGAGGTCCTTGGTTCCCCAAGATCTGGGCTCTCCTTTGTCTCCAGACACCTGCCCCCAAGGACCCCCTCTTACCTGAGGGCTCAAGTATTCGGTGCTTAAAGGGGGTGAAAGCTATGGATCCAGAAAGCCTGTGGAACAATGCTCACGACCCAAAAGCAGCAGTCAGGCTTCAGTGTGGCATCCAGGGTCCCACATCAGGACGTGTGACCCTGGGGGAGAGAAAGTCCTGTCCATGTTCTCCTCCTCAGAACATTCCAGAACACCCAGGAAGGAGCCACAGCCAGTGGCCTCGCTTACCTGGGGACTCGTCTCCAACAGGAGCCCTGGGTCGCCCTCACCCAAGTCCCAGAGTCACTGCCTTGGGAGACATGGACACTCTGACCTCAGCTGCCCCCAACAGGGCCCTTTAAGAACTCTCTTTTGCTTATGACCCATTGGCCTAAAAGGGAGCCTTACAGGGAGGGCGTGTGGTCTGCACTCTAACGGCCCCCCAGAGGACCCGGGATCTCTGGGCACTTTGGCAGAGTGGCCAGGCTGACGGCCACCCACCCCTGGCTGGTGTCCACAGCGAGGGTTCAGCTGCACAGTGAGCCAGGCCGGGCTGGAAGAGGGACCGCTGACTGACCGCCGCCCAGCACAGCTGGACGACTTTTGCTTCCCCATTAAACGGGTCCAGCCTCCCCCTCAGGCCGTGTGGTATGTTGTTGGACCCTGCACCCCAGCCTCACCCTCGGGCCATGTGACTATACCCTGCGCCCCGGCCAGCATCTTCAGTGGGATCAGTTATTAGCTGGCAGTTTGGAGCAGTAAAGGCTCTTGGCTCAGGTTCTCCGGCCCGGGAGGTATAATTATCTCACGCACAATGGCTCTGCCACCTGTCACATCTTCTGGTTTAGTGTTTTTTTAATGAAACATAACAAGAGGGGTTGTTTTTTTGCTTCGCAGCAGAGCTCACTTAGCGCTGAACTGGGTGGGCCGTCTGGATCCCCCAACCCGTGGCCTGACCAGCACTCACTCCCCAGACACCTGGGCCATCCTGAAACTCAGCCTTCGACCGATCAGTCTCAACTGCCTGCACACTCTCTGCCCCAGCCACCCTCCCACGGGCCTCAGGGCCTCCTGGAAGGTTCCTGACCCACCCCCCACCACAGTGACCCTCGAGTCAGCCACCTGCACAGCCGCCGTGCTCCTACCCATGAGGGCCCAGGTCTTCAGGGCCGCACACCACTGTCAGCATGAGGGGTTGTGCTCGGTAGCCCAGCCATTTCCTCAGGCCCAGGCTCAGCCCTCAGCCTTCTGTTCTCAGGGTGCTGGGTCTCAGCCAGCCCGTTTCCACCTGACGTCCAGCTGCCAAAGGCCGTGTCTGCAGCAGGGGCTCCTGTCCTCCACCACGGTCCTCAGGAGAGGCCCCAACCTGTGGGCAGCCCGGCTGATGGTCTGAGGACACAGCGCTGAGCTCTGGGGACCGTGTCTCCACTTAAAGATGCTCGATTCATAGGTTCACGGGCTGGGCTGGCCCTGTGTCTCGGCTTCAAACCCTTGAGCTCCAGGAGGTGCTGACCACAGAGCTCTCTCCCTGAAGCTGCTCCTTCCAGCGCCTGCGTGGTCACCCGGGAGCGTCTGAGAATCAAGGCAAACGTATGTCATCTGCTAACGTCTCCTCTTTCCCTTTCAGCCACCGGATCTCCAAGTCGAAGTTCAGGTGAGTGGGACGCTCCTCTCCTGCTGGGCCCCGGGGGGCCCCCCAGGTGGGGGCTGAGTGAGGGGGCGGCCGAGGGGGTCTCGGGGTCTGGTGACATAGTGTTTGTGTTAGTGTTCATGGCTGTACCAGCCTGGGAGGTTGTGAGACGCTGTGTATCCCTCCCTTGTGAGATGAAGTCCAGTTGAGATAAGTGCCACGCGCCGCTCTCTGCCGCTTTTGGCCACGTTTACAGGACTTGGTGAGGTGAGGGCACACGGGTTCCATCAGCACTGCCTCAGAGTCTTCCGCAGGGTCATCCGCCCCTCCAGCCCCACTGCCTGTGTCCCCCATCCTGTCTGTTACACATCAGGGCTTCTGTGTGGAGCCCTTCTTCCACTCGAATCATGGTATCCCGGCCCCCTGCAGAACCTGGGCTCCCGTTAGGAAGCTCGGCTGTCACCACATCTCGACACCTTGTGTAGACCCCCCTCCCTCCCTGCATCGCTCCGTTCAGACCTCTGTCACCACCCTCACCGTGTGCGTTCCTGCAACCCCAGTACGCTCCATGAGCTTCCAGAGTGTGGTTTGCATGGAACCAAGCTGAGCGCCCGACTGGCGGCAGGCCGTCCCCTGATTATGTCGAATGTGAGGACGGGCATGGGAATTTACTCTCACAAAGTTTGCATAAGCCAGAAAACATCGATTATGTTTTGTAATCCATCTAATCTTGCTGTCCCAGCCTCACCTGCTGCATAGCTTGCACATGCGTGCGTGCGTGTTAAGTTGCTTCAGTCCTGTCTGAATCTGTGCGACCCCATGGACTGTAGCCCACCAGGCTCCTCTGTCTGTGGAATTCTCCAGGCAAGAATACTGGAGTGGGTTGCCATGCACTCCTCCAGGGGACCTTCCCAACCCAGGGATCGAACCCATGTCTCCTACATTGCAGGCGCGTTCTTTACCATCTGAGCCACCTGGGAAACCCCAGCAGGAGCAGAAACAGCATTAGATTTCAGTCCAGCCAAGCAGTGCAGCCCAAGTCCCTGAGGCTGAATGTTTAGTCCCTCTTCTTCCCTCTGCCCAGCTCCTCTCCAGGGTGGAAAAGCGGAGTTAGGACTTCAAGATCTCGGAAATACACAGGGGCTCAGTGAGGACTCTGTTCTCTGGCCCCCAGGCTCTTTGAACCCATGGGTGGGCTGCGGGACCCAGGCGCTGGCCCACGCTCCTGCCACATGTCACCACGTGCACTTGCCTGGGTAGAGCTCTAGTTGAAGGCTGGTGCCCCCCAGGCACCCACAGACCCCGTGCCCCAGCCAGGAGAGGCATCTCCGGCCCCAGTGTCCCAGCCTGCCTACGACTATCCCGGTGTTTCTA
Organism: Odocoileus virginianus; assembly: GCF_023699985.2. Lineage (NCBI taxonomy): Eukaryota > Metazoa > Chordata > Mammalia > Artiodactyla > Cervidae > Odocoileus > Odocoileus virginianus. The sequence continues at coordinate 5,635,721 of NC_069696.1, forward strand.
ACACTTGGCTCTGGGTCGCTGGTGAGGGACCCTCTCCTCTCCCACCTTCTGCTCCCTGTTCCACTGGGGCTGGAAAACACAGGCTTTGTCTCCTTCCACTTCCTCTCAAGCTGAGACCTCCTTTACATAAAAAGCCTGAAGTCAAGTCTCCCTAAAATAGATCCCTGGTGGTTCAGACGGTAAAGCATCTGCCTGCAATGTGGGAGACCCGGGTTCGATCCCTGAACCAGGAAGATCCCCTGGAGAAGGAAATGGCAACCCATCCCAGTACTCTTGCCTGGAAAATTCCGTGGATGGAGGAGCCTGGTGGGCTACAGTCCATGGGGTCGCAAAGAGTTGGACACAACTGAGCAATTTCACTTTCACTTTCACCCCAGGCCCAGGTCCTGTCACAGGAGAGAGCTTGAGAATGTAGCAAATTCTTTCTCTCCGTAATACTCAGATCTCACTGCTTCTCCAGCATCTGGAGGGGCAGTGGGTATCTCTTGGGGAGGGACAGATGGGCTGTCCTGCCCTGGAGGGGTGGCAGGTATCTCTTGGGGAGGGATGGATGGGTTGTCCTGCCCCAGAACAGCATTAGGCTTGACACAGACTCAAAGTGAAGTTCTGTTTCCCAGTCAAAGCTCAAAAAGCACTTTGTGTTCTGACAGTTCCAAAGCCTCCATGCAGGGAGATGGCCCAGGAGACAGAGGGTGTTCTGTGTCCAGTGCTCTAGGGTGTAGGTCATGCTCCTGGAGAAGAGTGGGCACCGGGGCCCCACACAGACTCTGCCTGGCTTTGAGACAAGGCTCACCTGCTTGTCCTGGATGCCCCTCTAGGAAGGGCTCCTTCCCCAGCAGTTACAACTGAAGATGCAGCAGAAATACAGGGAGAAGGCTCTATATTCATCCCCAAAGACTTATTCACAGTCGGTTGACACCATCAGGAAATCCATGTTCAGAAGAGGGTATTATGGCCAAGGGGCACAGGGCCACGTGGCTCATGCGTGGCCAAGTGACTCATGCGTGGCAGAGTCTGGACCATGCCCGGGACCTGGGCAACACCCTGTGATGAGGTCCTGCCTAGGGTTCCAAAACTGTTTCTTCTTGGCTGTGTCCGGGATCAGGGGAAGGGTCCACAGCACAGCTACTGAGCAGAAACACAATGCCAGTCACTTCCGCCCTTTCTAAAACTCTCTAGCAGCCACGTTAAAAAGTGAAAAGGAGCAGGTGAAATTAATCATAATACATTTTTATTTAAGCCAATGCATCTAAAACATCATTTCAAGATGTAATTAATACTTTAAATTAATGATATATTAATTTATATTAATTTTACTACTAAATCTTCGAAGTCCAGTGTGCCCTTTACACTGACTGCACATCCTATTTGGACTGGCCACATATGGCCAATTGCTCCTACACCAGATATTGTGACCCTACAGGGTCAGATGGCAGCTACCTCATCTACATCTTACAGTCTGCTACTGGGTCTGTTGAGGGAATAACAAAGCTGACAGTGGACTGAAAATGCCACCAAATCACCAAGGTCGACCCTGAGCGGCCTCTGTGGAGCAGACATGGGAAAACTGCATCCTCACAGCCTCTGTCTGACTATGGCAACTGAAATGGAGTAGGAGATGCAGGAGAAATACAATAACAAAGGGGAAGAAGGGGAGAGAATTTCCACAACTCAGAAGTAACCTCCTAAACAGGGAAAAGCCTGTTTTACTCCAGTAGAGAATCTAAAATATGAGTTAAAAAAAAAATTCTCGATCATTTTCTCAGTTTAACAATGACACATAGTAGAATCTGACCTACAAATGTCCTGTTCTACTTGCAAGACAAAGATACAAAATCACAGGATTTTTAAAAGAAATATTAGAGCAGAGGTCTTAGGGAAATTCTGGCAAATTAATGTACTTACAATATTTGGGCAATATTAGAGTATTTTCTTGGTAAGCTAAGTCGCTTCTTTGAGGAATTAGTTATAATAAGGAATTTTGTGACATTTGGGGCTCAGAATAGGACTTCAGCAGTTATGGAACAAAATGTTCTGAGGTCTTCTCAGTTTGAAGGGATTAGCCAGGCAATGTGCTAGGGTTGGATCTGGGAGACGTGGGGGTCAGAGGGGAACCCCTCTGGGTCTGAGGTGAACCCCTCAGAGTCTGATGTTTGGAAACCTGTCCCATTTTCAGAGAAATGTGCCCACAAGTTCCCCCTTACCTCTGCCATCCCCTCAGCAACAAGGCACATGCCCAAATTTGCCCATCCTGATAGCCTGTTTTTAGGTTACTTTTGTATAAAACAATTAAATGTAGGGGTTTTCTGGGTTGCTTGTTCTCCACTCTTGTCTCTGGAAAGAGCCCCAAGTGTCCACCATTTGGTGTCTCCTGTTCTAGATGCTTGTCCAGAATTCTGTGCCAGGCAGATTCTTCCAGGAGCACCACCCCCTCTCCTCCTGACCCCAGCCCTGGGGTCTTAAGCCTTGTCCACACAGGCAGTGAGCAAGTCTGTGCACAGCTTGTCTGCTGCCCTACCTGCCTGCCCACCCAGTGTTCCTGCTGTGGGGTGTGGGGGGCAGGGGAGCTACGGATCCATCACAAAGGGCAGGACTCCGCCCCTCAATCTCAGGACCTTGCGATCTCTATCGTGATCTCATCTCGATCTCGGTCTCGGTGGAGAGGCAGGAACCACACGTTAAACATACTGACTTACAGGAAAGGGGCATCGTGTCCTCTGTGGAACCTGGCTGGCTGCCCACGGCAGGCTGGGAGGCCCTCCCCTGAGGCACCTACTAAGCCCGCCTGGCACCCAGCTCCCTTGGGGTCCGTCAACCACGTGAGCTTCCTGTCTGTGTGTTAACTGCTGAATATGTAGAGCCCAACTGGGATAGATGCTTAACAAATGCCTCTTGAGTGTGTAGCCAAGTGAGTGACATAGACAGTGTGTCTGGAGCTCCAAGGCTGGGACACCTAGAAAAGTGCATCATGGAGAAGGTGGGCCCCCCATCAAGCCCTGAAGCAAGGTGGGACCCCAGAAAGGAGGCTTGGTAGGGGGACAACCATGTCAAGCAGAGTTGTCTGGTGGGACCACGGATGGATGGGTGAGAAGATATAAGAGAGGATACGACAAAGTCCACCATGCCCTCTGGGTCTGCGTCCAGAAAGTTCCACTTCTAGAGGAAATGACTTTGCCAGGGAGCTGAGGGAACGTGAATAGCAGGTGAATTCCTCCTCCTTGCTTTATCATTTAATCTCTATATTCTCTGTGCGCATGTAAACACACAAATAAACTTACACGTTCTAATAAACTATTACGTTTATTATACAGTAGGAAGCGTTGCCAGGAAACCAGTTGTCAAGCAAAGCTATATTTTGAAGAGTGGGAGGTGTGTAATTATCTTTAAATACTTTCTCTGGGTAGTAATTACTCCACCCCCACCCCAGCCCAAGCCCACATGGCTCTCCTGAGTGGCTGTCACGCGAGCACACGATTCCACAGGCGCCACCCTGACCGTCAGTCACAGTGGCTACCGGGGATCCACCAGAGCATCTCCAGACCCCCAGGACAGGCCCCCAGCACGTGGCACCTGTATCCACCAGTCCCAGACTTGGGAACAGAACTTAGTCAAGCTTTCATCAGCATGAGACAGAGGTTGAGTTAGTTCCTCCAAACCCCAGAAGAAAGCAGCCACAATTCCATTAGCCTCTGAATCAGTTATGGGTGATTTCTGTAAATGAGATTGCCTCTATTCAAAACACATTCTTTGCAACTACAGTGTAAACTATTGACCACTTTAAAAATACACAAAGTGAGAGTTAAGTTGTACTGGGGACAAAGTGAGGACTATAGCCTGGGAGACAGCATCTCAGCTAGCTCTGAGAACTGCTCCAAAGAGTCAGGGGGAAGGTCAGTATATACATGATTTTGGTGAGGGTGGAGTTCATACAATCAAGCACACATTTTTTGCAGGTTTCTGCTAGTCATCTGTAGGTCACTGCTAGTCACGAGGAGCAGGCATCACCATGAAGGATTTTAGTGTTTTTCTAGCTATAAGGAGATGTAAGACGTGGGCTCATAAAACCATCTCCTGAGAATATCCAACTCTCTCACGACCAGTCCTGCCAGCTTTTTCCAGAGCACAAAGGGCCTCATTTCTGCTCTCCACAGAGAACTCTTTGCAGGGGTGCTGAAGGTCAGCAGCTGCAGTAGCACATGATTTAATCTTTGCAGAGGTAGATGGCAAGTGCCTGTGGCAAGGGTCCGTTTGTGTGTCGTTCATGCATGCGTGCTCAGTCAGTCATGTCTGACTCTTTGCAATCCCATGGACTGCAGCCCGCCATGGGATTTCCCAGGCAAGAATACTGGAAATACTGCCATTTCCTTCTTCAGGGGATCTTCCCGACCCAGGGGTTGAACTCATATCTCCTGTGTCTCTTGCATTGGCATGCAGTCTCTTTACCACTGAGCCACCTTGACACTACTTAAGATTAGACATGAGTTTGTCTTGAAAACTTGTTTTTCAGGGGGAAAAAATGTCTCCCAACTTTGTCTATAGTATTACCCACCTCAGTCACAGGAGACAAGTGGAGTCTCACCCTGGCCAGAGAAGGTGCCTCAGCACTGCAGTCCAGCACCCAGAGGCCGCCCCTCACCCCGACTAGCGGCCACCCCATCTCCTTGTCCCTCTTCACCCCACCCCTGCTCTTCCCTGACAGTACGTCTAGGGGAACGGAAAGCCCACAGCACACTGGGAACCATCATTTTCTGACCTCCGGGCATTTCTTCTCCATGTGGTGACCCTCCCCCAGTAGCAGCCTTCGTCCCTGCCAAGGCTTGGTGCTCCCTGGAGGTGGCGTCCCTGCCCCCCAGGTGATGGAGGGCGGGGTCAGGTCAGAACCCTTCCCTCCCTTCCCTGCTCTGCAGGCCACAAGCCAGGTTCTCCTGCAGCTCCCGGGCAGCCAGGCCTCCTTGGATGTGCCCCCCTTCCTAGTCTCAGAACAGATTCCAGCAGAGGCGTGGCAGTAGGATTTCCCACGGACTGTAGCCACAGAAATAACAGAGTAGAAACACAGACAAAGTCAAGCTCTCCCGAAGGCCGTCCAGGGTGGGTGGAGGGTCCTAACAGCAGAGTCTGGACAATGGAGACCTAGGACATTGTGTAGATATGAGTGCAGTGCCCCCTTTCTGTCCACAAGTAGGGACTGTGTCCTCAGCCGCCAGTGGGTGTTCCTGCAGACACGACCTGCAAGTTCCTCCAGGCCTGCCTCTGCAGGGGACCCACGCTGGTGACTGGGCCTATGCCCCCCCACCCTTTCTCTCTCCCCTGCATTCAAGGCCAGGGTCAAAGGCCTGCTAACCTGCCTCCAAAATCGGCCAGCTCATTGTCGTCTTTGCATGAGTGAAGCTGTGGCCTTCCTCATCTCTATCCCAACAGCCTGCTGAGCATCCCTACCCTGAGCTGACCCTTGACCGCATGGCTGTTTCGTTGGCTGTTTGGTTTCTAGACCCAGATCCCCTCTCAAGGCAGGGCCCCACAGTCTCCCCTGCACTCCCTTCCCTTCCCTCCTCGCACGGTGTGGGCATTTGTTAAATGTTTGGCCGACAAAATTACCAAATATAGCTGCATATTTTCTCAGTATTGAGGATGAAATTGGGGACAAGCTATAAACCCATCCACCAAAGTTATAAAATGCGAGTGTTTCCTTGGGATCTTCCAGCTCCATGGTTGTCATCTGTGGTTACATAAGAGAACCACCCGGAATCTTAACAAACAGCAATGGTATTTGGGTGTGCTGTGTCACTTCAGTCGTGTCTGACTCTGCAGCCCCACAAACTATAGCCCACCGGGTTCCTCTGTCCATGGGATTTCCCAGGCAAGAATACTGGAGTGAGTTGCCATCTCCTCTTCCAGGGGATCTTCCCGACCTAGAGATCAAACCCAAGCCTCTTGCGTCTTCTGCATTGGTAGGCGGATTCTTTACCACTAACACCACCTGGGAAGCCCAACAGTATCTGGGGGGTATTTAAAACTACCCCCAGACAATCAGATTTAACTGGTTTGGAGTTGGAGCCTGAATACTGGTGGATTTTTGTTATTAAGTTTCCCCATATGATTCAATGCACAGCCAGGTTTGATGAAAGTCTCTAACCAGAGGCCACGGGGGTCAGTGTCCCATGGCCAATGGATGAGCTTTCAGGACTTCATGAGTGCCATGAACTCATGTTAGATATGGGGGTTCTGCCCATTGTCCTGAACAGAGCCCTCCATGAAGGCAAGAAGCTCTGTTGCCAACTCTTCCCAGCCCCATAGACAAGGCAGCTAGGCAAGGGCTGGGCCCCTGGGCAGGGGGTGGTGGGCGGGTAACACCACTGACTCTGTCCCCAGCCAGTATCAGTCTAGGCACCCAAACTCAAGGACCCTTGGCTTTCTTCTGAAAATCAGGACAATGCCTTCTCTGCAGAGTTGTTTAAAGACTCAGAAAAGGCATGAGAAGTGCCTGATATGGAACCAGGCAGACGTGGGGTTCACTAGTGATAGCCATTACTAGTCCTAGTGCTATCATCACTACTAGTTATACTTGCAGCTCTATTTCAAGTGATGCCATTGTTATGAAAATAGGATACCTCCCTTCAGCATCAGGCGAGACCCTCACACAAGGCTGACCTTGCATGGGGTCACAGACGAGGGGGCCATGGTCCCAGAGGAGCAGGACACCCTTCCCCCACCCCCCACCGAGGCCACACTGCCAGCCACGAGCCGGTGACTGAGGTGGGATGCTGGTCCCTCGGCCCTTGGTGAGGCTGGGCCAGCTCAGGGGAGGGAGGTGTCCAGCGCAGGACCTGAACTCACAGCTGCCCCCTCCCGTCCCCCTCCTCTGCCCCTTCCAGCCGCTACTGGCGCAGGTGGAATCGGTTCTGCAGAAGGAAGTGCCGCGCAGCCGTGAAGTCCAGCATCTTCTACTGGCTGGTCATCTTCCTGGTTTTCCTCAACACTCTCACCATCGCCTCTGAGCACTACAACCAGCCCCACTGGCTCACGGAAGTCCAAGGTGAGAGGCCGCCAGCCCTCCTGTTACTCAGGCTGATGGGGCTCTCTCCTGGGGGTGGGCAAGGGGAGCAGGACCAGGGACGAGGGGGCAGTGGGTCACCCTGGCCACACCAGAGCCTGGCAGCTCACCAGCCAGTAAAACACACCAATTCACTATACGTAGACGGGACCCACCAGGCCAGCAATGCTGTCTACCTGTCCCGGCAGTCACCACTGGGTCCAGGAGACCACGTCAGGGACAGTGGCTTGTTTGACTCTGTCAGATCCTTAACTGCCCACCCATCGCCCCCAGTGGATTGCCACAGCCCAGCCTCCAGGTGTGCTGGCCCGCACCTGCGAGGGGCAGTGAGCACAAAGCCAGGGAGAGGACGAGGGTGGCCTGGGCCCAGGGACCTGTCCTCCATGGCTGTCAGTCCCACCACCCCTCGCTGGGGTACTAACCCGAGGGCCAGGCAGACCCAGCCTGGACCCCGAGGTGTCTCCCGGAACCTGGGTGGGCCCATCTCCTCCCAGTGACGAGGGCAGACAAGGACCCCGGCTCCTGCTCTTGGCTTGTGGGTCTGAGCAGACAGGTAGCAGCCCCTCAAACCTCACTTCTTGTGTCTGGAAAATGGGCATGACAGCAGCTGGGCTGCCTGGAGAGCTGCTGTGCGGTGGGGGACTCAGGGGGTAGGGGGTTGTCGCTGGATGTCTGCCGAGGTTGTAACTAGATGAGTCGCAGAGCGAGGGCCATGTATGGGACCCAGCATGGGGTGTCCCTGCAGGGACCCCCCACCCTCACCTCCTCTGCCCCGCCCTGTGCGGCCCCTGCAGACACGGCCAACAAGGCGCTGCTGGCCCTGTTCACGGCGGAGATGCTGCTGAAGATGTACAGCCTGGGCCTGCAGGCCTACTTCGTGTCGCTCTTCAACCGCTTCGACTGTTTCATTGTGTGCGGCGGCATCCTAGAGACCATCCTGGTGGAGACCAAGATCATGTCACCCCTGGGCATCTCCGTGCTGCGCTGCGTGCGCCTCCTGCGGATATTTAAGATCACAAGGTGCGTGCCGCCCTCCTCTCCCCTCCTCTTTTCTTCCAAGGAGCAAGCGTCTTTTAATTTCGCCACTGCCGTCACCCTCCACAGTGATTTTGGAGCCCAAGAAAATGAAGTCTGTCACTGTTTCCACTTTTCCCCCATCTATTTGCCATGAAGTGATGGGACCGGATGCCATGATCTTAGTTTTTCAATGTGTAAGGATTCCAGTTTCTCTACTTTCTAAACTCTCTTGTCCATTTCCAGAGACAGGACTTAAAGGATTTTTGAGTGACTCTGCTTGCTCCTCCTGGGGTTTGCCCAAAACTATTTTTAATGTGGCATTTCAGGTGCCTTTTAAGTAATTCTCAAAACCCCACCTGCTTGGGGTTTTGTCTTTGGTTTGGGGTTTTGTTTTGTTTTTTTTTAATTCCTGTAGAAAAGAATTCTTGCTCCCAGGTATTGTCACAGCATCTTAGTGTTCATTCTATTTTTATCAACAATTTATCTATTTCTAATCTGAAACTACTGCCAAGAAACCATTTTAAATCTGTCTTTATCCTCAAGCTTCCCAAACCCGGTCCACAGGAATTTTCAGATCCCCAAAACGTCTGTGAACAGAACAATTTCATCATCTAATTAGAAGTTCCTTTGGTAAAGGTCATTGTCTTCCTGTTTTTCAGTCTCCAAACCCTCTGGGGGCTTCTGGGAGACGCCAGAGAGACTAGCTGTGGGGGATCCCATGCCCACTTCTGAACCTCGTCCCCAATATGTTCCAGAGACCAGAATGTGCCTAAAATAGGGTCTGGGAGTGTGCCTGGAGGTCCCCTGAGAAAGGTCAGCCTGGCTCTCCCTCAAACAAGTCTGTTTCTCCCTCTTCTTTGAAAATCTCTTGGAGATGCTATTTTTAACAGTGTTTTCTGGACCAGTGATTGTGATTCTCAAACCAAGTTGTCCTCCTCAAAGGAGCTCATTAAGGATCTCCCCAAACCTAGAGATTTTGACCAGAAACCCCCAGGGTGTTCTAAGCCATGGCTCTGATAACCTCACTTTGAGACACTCTGGCCTGATTTTCTGCAGCCATCCTTTGTCCTCTTTCTGGTCTAAAATTATGAACCTTCGTGTATAACTGGAAATCGTGATCTTTTCTTGGCATTCACTTCTCTAGACTGTATCCCCGACCCCATTAAGATGGTACTTCTGATGGCTCTCAACTGAGAAAACTCATAATGATGAAGATCTAACATGAATCCAGCCAAATTTTTAAATTGATTTTTCCCTTCTTCTTCCATTTTTAAAAATTTATCTATTTTTAATTGAAGGATAATTACTTTATAATATTGTATTGGTTTCTGCCATACATCACCATGAATCAGCCATAGGTATACATATGTCCCCTCCCTCTTAAACCTCCCTCCCACCTCCCACCCCATCCCACCCCACTGGGTTGTTAGAGAGCCCCGGTTTGAGTTCCCTGAGTCATACAGAAAATTCCCATTGGCTCTCTAATTTTACGTACATAATGTAGACGTTTCCATGTTACTCTCTCCATTCGTCCCACCCTCTCCTTCCCCCACTGTGTCCACAGTCTGTTCTCTAGTCTGTGTCCCTGTTGCTGCCCTGCACATGGGTTCCTCAATGCCGTTTTATAGATTCCATATATATGTGTTGATACACGATATTTGTCTTTCTGACTTACTTCACTCTGTATGATAGGCTCTAGGTTCAACCATCTCATTAGAACTAACTCAAAAGTGTTCCTTTTTATGGCTTATATTGCACTGTGTATAAATGTACCACAGTTTCTTTATCCATTCATCTGTTGATGGACATCTAGGTTGCTTCTTTGTCCTAACTATTGTAAATAGACCTGCAATGAACATTGGAGTGCATGTGTCTTTTTCAATTTTGATTTCCTCAGGGTTTACACCTAGCAGTGGGATTGCTGGGTTGTACGATAGTTTTACTCTTAAGGAATAGTTTTTTTTTAAGGAATCTCATACTGTCTTCCATAGTGGCTACATCAGTTTACATTCCCACCGACAGTACAGGAGGGTTCCCTTTTTTCCACACCCTCTCTAGCATTATTATTTGTAGATTTTTTTTGGTGATGGCCATTCTGAGCAGTATGAAGTGATATCTCATTGTAGCTTCAATTTGCAATTCTCTAATAATGAGCGATGCTGAGTGTCTTTCTTGTGTTTATCAGTCATCTGAATGTCTTCTTTGAAGAAATGCCCATTTAGGTTTTTTGCCCACTTTTTGATTAGTTTGTTTGTTTTTCTGGTATGAGTTGTATGAGCTGCTTATATATTTTGGAAATTAATCCTTTTTCAGTTGTTTCATTTAATGTTATTTTCTCCCATTCTGAGGGTTGTCTTTTCACCTGCATTATCTTTGAGTGAATGACAAGGGCCTTCCAGCCACAGGAGGTTTGAGGTCCTTTCTCCTGCTTCGGGGCTCTATGGGGTTCTAAGTGTTGCCTGGTTTTAATATCTAGTTTGTCTGCTGTTTGTCAGCCTGACATTCACTCTGTGGGAAGGAAGAGGAGCTTTGGTTTGATTAGATCTGGATGTGATTCCCATTTACTAATTGCATCTCATTTTTTAAACACTTGATCTTTAAGTGCACCACCATCCCTCCAGCCATTGCCATTTTCCCTTTGAAGCCCTGAATCCTTCCCTTGCTCCTGAAACTCCCTCCCCAGGCCCTGAGAGGTGAGACCAGGCTGACTCAGCACTGACAGCCCCACTGGTGAATCCTGACCACAGGGGCCCCACAGCCCGAAGTTCAAACCCTCCAGTCTCTGAGCTCTCGGTTTCCTGTCAGTCTGGCCGTGAGCCACAGATCACCCTCCTCTGCCATCTCCCAGCCCCGACTCTTCCCAGGGACCCAGGGAGGCTCTGCGCTCGCTGCGGGCCCCTGCTATAAGGGTGACTTTGACATCCACCCACTTCCCAGGCTGGGGGCCTATGAGCCGGCCATCAGTGAGGAAGGTGCTGGTTTTCTGGGATTAAAGAGACAGGAGAGGATGACGCTCCGCTCCCTGCCTCACCCCGACACAACCACAGGGCCGGCCGGGGGACTCAGAGGCTCATGGAGCACCTCCCCAGTCCCACGGTCCAGGCAGGCTGCCCTGCCAGTGTGACCAGGCCATGGGCCCATACGGGTCTGGCCCCTGTGTGGCCGAGGCCTCTGAAGCAAACAGGGACGACCAGGCCTTTGAGTTTGTTATCCAGGTGGGTTTGACTGTAGAGTCTCGGCCCCCAGATGAAGTGCAGGATGGGGAACAGAAGAAACTAAACCAGCAGTTTCCACCCCAGGCCCAGGCCATCCCAGATCCTGACTGCCACGGTCTGGAATCCTATTTGCTGCCTCCTGGCCCAGCAAATGCCGGGTTCAGCCTCAGCGTCCCTCTAGGCTCTGGTGAGTCTTAGGGAACCAGGGTTCGACTCCTGCTGAGTTGGCCCTTGGGCACTGCATCCCCAAGACTCTATTTTATAACTGGAGGTTTCTCCCTTTTAACCCCCTCTCCCAATTCGCCCACCTCCCCCCACACATGTCTGGGAACCACAGTCTGTTCTCCTGACACGTACCAGTGTGAGCGTGGTCTGGCCGTGGAAGGTCAGGAGCCTCAGACCTTATGTTATGGAGGAATCCATGGGGAGACGTCTGGGCCATGAACACCTGCTCCCTCGGTGATGGTCTTACCTGAATCACTGATGAGCTCGCTCATTCATTCATTCATTCCTATTCTCCTCTCTCCTTCCTTTAACATCAGTGGATCAGATGTTTTCGGTGTGCTGTGATTTATTGCTGTCCTAGGAGCACTGGCTGTGATACATTTATGAATCCTCACCTGGGCCTCGGGGTGGCAGCTGGAGGGGGCGGGGGGGGCAGGGCAGGTGAGATGCTGGCCTGGGTGGCAGGTGCCAGGAGCTGCTGAGGGGGTGAGGAGGCCTGAAGGGCGACCCTGGGCCAGAGACACAGCTGTGCTTTACTGTGATAGGATGGGCCATGGGGGCCCCGTCACACCAGCATGTTGTGCAGAGAACCACCACCCCATCGACTGAGACGACTGGGTGCCCCTGGGCACACGAGGAGCAGGAGAAGAGGGTTCTCCCTTCTGGCCAGAGGCTCTGCCCACCCTTTCAGCCCCTCCAGGCCTCCTCCACCACACATTCCCAGATCAGCTCCTGGCCCATGACAGGTGATACAGCCTGCTCTCCCTCACAGCCTCCGCTCCCCACAGCCACGTCCCTGATCCGCTCCCCAGCCAGCCCTCCTCCCCAACCCAGTGACTTTCTCTCTCGGGTCTGGGGCCTGCTAGGCTGGCGCCCCTGGGTCCCTGGCCAGCCTACAGCTCTGAGTCTCAGTGCTCAGTCTATCAGGCTAGCCTGGATAGACTAGCCTAAGTCTATTCCCCTCATGTCCATGGGCCTCCAGAAAACTAAGGCACTAATGTTTATAGTCATTGTCTTACCCAGAATATTCTGTGCGGTTTAGGGGTTCTGTGACCTTAACCCACATTACCTTAACCTCCCCTCCCCACCACCGGCTGATACAGCTGGGTATTCTTGTTACAAACATGCTCCAGAGTTCTGGTTCCTAAACACCGCCTTGCTGCCAGGCACTGGTCCTCTCACATCAATGGTCTCATGGTTCCAGGTGATGCTTGGGAATCGGCATTTAGAAAGTGGTGCCTCCTCAGCACGTCCCTCCAGGCTGCTTTGGGAACTTTAAATGTAAGCAGAGCGGGTGTTCTAGCTCATAAAGATTGTCTGACTCCCTCGCTTCAAGCAGAACAGTCAGTACAGCCTCTAGCTGACCATGAGCCCATCACACATGCAGGGCTGGCCAGAAATCACCTGAGGACAGAGACAGAGCAGGTGGAAGGAAAGCCTCTGCCCTCACGGACTCAAGCCTATTTGGTGAGACAGATGAGGAAGACGTGTGAGCATTTTGAGAGCAAGTGCAAATAACTGTACATTGTTGTTGTTGTTTAGTTGCCTAGTCGTATCTGACTCTCTGTGATCCCATGGACTGTAGCCCGCCGGGCTCCTCTGTCCATGGGATGCTCCAGGCAAGAATACTGGGGTGGGTTGCCATTTCCTTCACCAGAAATGTATCTTACCATTCTGCAAACAGAGGGCATGTGGCTGGCAGGCAGAGCAGAGTGGAGAAAAGCTGTCTGAAGGAGAAAGGGGCAAGAGAGACTCCAGGTTGGGGAGAAGGTCATGTTTACGTGCAAACTGCTGGCCCATCTGCTTCTGTCACTTAATACAGAGCCACTCCATGGAGAGAGGGGTCCGGCCGGGGTGCAGCTGCCAGGCTGCAGTGGGGGTGGCTTGCATGTCACTGTCTTGAGCAACAGAAACATTTCCCTGTCTGTCTCAGTGATAAACTGGGAATATCTTAAGTGCAGGAGATTGAGGTTGTGACCTGGAAGGTGGCCGGGCGGGGGTAGCGCTGGGAGATACGAGAGGCTGTGTCCTGGCACGTGCCCAGCTGGAGGCCGTGTCCCTTTGCTGCACCTGAACCAACCCTGTCCCAGGTCTCTGAGCCCTTCCAACCATTTGTGTCCCACCCCCTTTTCCAGGAGAGGGTTTTCCCCTCCCCATCCATCCTCACGATGAAGGGCATCTGTGTTTACAGCCAGCCACAGGCTGGAGGGGTGCAGGAGGGATGGGGTGGGGTGGGGTGGTCGCAACTCAGGGTTTCTGAAGCTTGGCTGTTTACCAGAATCCTCTAGGATCCTTGTGAAAAGCAGGTTTCTGGGCCCCAACCACAGATACTGAATCATAACCTCTAGAAGACAGGTTTTTTAAAGAACCAACTCTTTGAATAGGGTGAAGCTGGGAAACCGCAATAAGCCATGCACCCTCTCTTATCCATGAGCCACCCTGCCCACCCTCACCTGAAGGGGACCCCACTCATGCCTGGGCTTGATGGAAGGCTATATTCTGGAAAAAGAAAAATTTTAATTGTGTCTTTTTGTCTCAAGATCAGTAGTGATAACAATAATTACTAACCTTTATCACCTGTGTGCCAGGCACTATACTGAGCTATTTTTTTTTTTCGAGCTGGAATTTATTTTTTTTCTAGTTTAATTGAGAAATAATTGACATATGTCAGTGTCTCGGTTTAAGGTATACAGTGTGATGATCTGTTTTACATATATTGTAAAATGATAGGTTTAGTTAACATCTACCATCTCATAGAGATATAGTGTATTCAATAAAAAGAAAAAAAAATCCTTATGTTGAGAACTCCTAGGATTTACTCTGACAGCTTTCATATACAGCAGTGTTGGCTACAGTCATTGTGTTGTACTTTACATGCCTAGCATCTATTTATCTATAACTAAATAAATGCTAGGAATTTGAAACTGGAAGTTGGTACCTTTTGGCCAGCTTCATCCAATTCCACCTCCCACTACCACCTTGCCTCCGGTAACCACAAATCTGATCTCTTTTTCTGTGAGTTTCGTGAGGGGTCTTGTTTGGTTTTGTTTTTGTATTTTCTAGATTCCACATATAAATGCGATCGTATGGTATTTGTGTTTCTCTGTCTGACTCCCTTCACTTAGCATAATACCTTCAAGGTTCATCTGCGTTGTTGCAAATAGCAACATTTCCTTCTTCTTTATGGCTAAGTGATATCCCATTGTAGATAATGTATACCGCATTTTCTTTATCCATTTATCCGTTCATGGACACTTAGGTTGTCTCTGCATCTTGGCTATTGTGAATAATGTTGCAATGGACATATCGTTTGGATATATTCCCAGAAGCAGAATTGCTGGGTCGTGTGGTAGTTCTATTTTTAATTTTCTTGAGAAAGCTTCATTTTGTTTTTCACAGTGGCTGCACCAGTTTACATTATTCCCACCAACAGTGCACAAGCGTTCCCTTTTCTCCATGTTTTCGACAACACTTGTCTCTTGTCTTTTTGATGATAGGCATTCTAAAGGGGTGAGGTGATACCTTGTGGTTTTGATTTGCATTTCCCTAATGATTAGTGATGGTGAGCATCTTTTAACATATCTGTTAGCAATCTGGATGTCTTCTTTGCAGAAAAGTCTATTTAGGCCTTCTGTTCATTTTATCGTTGGATTATTTGGGATGTTCTTTGTTTTTTACTGTTGAGTTGTATACATTCTTCATATATGTTGAAGAATATGTCTTCATATCTTAATCTTTTATCAGATATATGGTTTGCAAATATTTTTTTCCCATTTTGTAGGTTTTTTCACTTTGCAGAGAATTAACTGTCAGAAGTTTTTAGTTTGATGTTGTCTCACTTGTTTATTTTTTTATTTTGTTGCCTGAGGGCTGAGCTTTTAAAAAATCATTATCATATGTAATCCTCCCAATAACACAATGAAGTGCAAGCTGTCATTGCCCCTATTTCTTCAGCTGGGGAGAAGACAGGAAAGAAAGGAGGTTGAGCAACTTGCCCAAAGGCATGTGCAGAGCTGGGTCAGAACCAGGCTGCTGAGCCTGGGCCCTGAACTGAGTCACTCACACTCCAGTTGTGAGCTGGCCCGCCCAGTCCCACCACCACGCTGCCACAAGGGAAGGGCAAAGAGCAGGGAGCTGCAGTTGGTCTCAAAGCCCCTGGCGGGTGTGGCAGGTGGAGGAAGGTGAGGACGCTAATGCCCCTTCGTCCGCAGATACTGGAACTCCCTGAGCAACCTGGTGGCGTCCCTGCTGAACTCAGTTCGCTCCATCGCCTCGCTGCTGCTGCTGCTCTTCCTCTTCATCATCATCTTCTCCCTCCTGGGGATGCAGCTCTTCGGGGGGAAGTTCAACTTTGATGAGATGCAGACCCGGAGGAGCACCTTTGACAACTTCCCGCAGTCCCTCCTCACCGTGTTTCAGGTATGGACCCTTCTCTGCCGGATCATGGCCGGGGTGGGGAGGGGCGCAGGAAGCAGGTGCTTGGGGATGGGGGGAGCAGAGAAGAAGGGGCTTCCCACTCCCACGGGACAGCCAAAGCCAGACCAGGTCGGTCACGGGAGCCCAGGAGAGTCTTAAGCTCCCACCCCCAAGCCCCACGGAATTCCACTGTCTGATGGACCCCTGGGGAAAAAAAAAAAAGAGATCCAACTCAGTGGCTTAAAAATCTGTTTCTTAGCCGTGGAAACCTTTATTCAAATATATTCTACATGAAAGCCCAAAATATCCACAAAAGAGGGCAGGCGGCTCTTGCTGGAGAGGAAAGAGGAGGGGAGGTTGCCCCCAGGAAAATACGACCACCATCAAATTTGTGACTTTCGTAGATCTGTTGGCTTGGGGCCAAGTTCAAGTAGCACCGAAGTTTAAAAGGAGATCGGTTTACAGATTAAATTGAACGATAACATGGATGTTGCCAAAATCTTATAGATGGTACCCAAAGTCCTCATGTTTGGGGAAGCCTGGGGGACCACGTGGCTCCTCAGTGGACATGGTCACCTTGATGCCTTAGCCCTAGGGTGGCCTCACAGTGGCCGCCGAGCACTGGGCCTGGGCTGTAGGAGGTGTTTATCCCAGGAAGTGCTTACAGTCGATCAATCATTTGTGCCGGTGGCCACGCACTCAAAGGAGAGGGCTGGACCTGCAGGATCACAGCTCAGAGCCCCGGGAGGAGATCGGGTGGCAGGAGACAGGGAGAGAAGAGAGGTATCAGAGGTTTCTATATGGCAGGGGGCCGGGCAGGGGAGCTTCGGGCTTGCTGTTGGTCTAACGCTGTGTCCCTCATTGGTGGGACTATGTCATTCAGATCCTGACCGGGGAGGACTGGAATTCGGTGATGTATGATGGGATCATGGCTTATGGCGGCCCCTCTTTTCCAGGGATGTTAGTCTGTATTTACTTCATCATCCTCTTCATCTGTGGAAATTGTATCCTTTGCGCCTGCCTCCCCCACCCCCTGTTGCCCTCCTAACTTGTAGCTCAATGCCAGTAGGTTCGACCAGTGGGTCCTGACCAGGGGGGACCCAGGGCCACCCTTCCCCAGAGAAGGAAAAGGCACGTGTCCAGCCCAGACCACCTTAGTGGTGCAGGCAAGTCGGGATGGAAACCTGGAGCCGGGCCCAGGGGAGATGTGAGTCCATCCCCCTGAGCTGCCGAGGTCCAGGTGGGCAGTGCCCACTGGTGTTGGCCTTGCAGCTGCCCACTCAGACCTCATCGTGAGGCATCTGCTGCCCTGGCCGGGGGCCCTGCTAAGGGAGGAAAAGCCTCACCCCGGAAGTGACCTTCACCTGTTGCCCTCCCTCTGAAGCTGCTCAGGGGGATGTTAGCCACAGGGAGATCAGACAGGCCACGGACAGGTTCCCAGGTCCCCCACTGCAGGCAGCGCCCCCCTGTTGTGTCCGCCGGGGTTCTGTGCAGAGAGGCTTGTAAAGTAGAATTATAGATGATCTGGACTCAGAGATCAGCTCTCAACCTCAGACACACCCAGGGCTGTCCACCTAGTGTCCTGGAAACAGGGTGGAAATGGCAGCACCTCTGACCTAGCGGGCTGAGCGAGGCTGAACTGGGTACCGCACACCCAGCCCCTGCCCTTGGGAGTGGGGCCCCTCAGCTCCCCATGTGAACCAGAGCCACCCGGGGCCTGGGGTGGAGGGGGGCCTGACCGGCGTTAACCTCTAGGCTGGACTGGCTCTGATCCGGTTCTCTGACCCATGGTACATGCATCTGAGTCGGGGGCGGGGGAGAAGAAACGGCAGACTCCGCTCAGTCAGAAGCCCGGCTGACCCTTCTGGGGCCTCTGTCTGAACAAGGTCATGGCGGGAGTGGGCAGGGTGAGCGGGCACCTCCTGGTGGTGGTAATGACCGCCCAGTGCCATGACCCGCTGGAGGCAGCGCTGTTTACAGTGTCACTTACAGGCAGTCGTCTCTGTGGGAAGCAGCATCGAAACCCAGAATTTAGAACAAGACTGGGCTCCCTGCCTTCCAACCCCAGACCCGGCCTGCAAGCCCCCCTGCTCCGGATCCCCCAGGAAACCCCAGGAAGCTAGGAGGGCGGTGCAGAGGGAGACGGGGGCTCAGCGGGCTTGGAACTCCTCCCCGTGGGGAACTCCTCCCCGTGGGGAACTCCGCCCCTGCACGTCCTGTTCTGGCCTGGCCCCTGTGCCCACCCACCACCCCAAGTCCAAGGGTCATTTTCTTTAAGAATGGACGCAAACAGATATCCTACTGAACGTGTTCTTGGCCATTGCTGTGGACAACCTGGCTGACGCCGAGAGCCTCACGTCTGCCCAGAAGGAGGAGGAAGAGGAGAAGGAGAGGAAGAAGCTGGCCAGGTAACTGCGAGGCCCCTGGGCCAAGCGCGGCCCGGCTCCCAGATGCTGCTCCCGGCAGTGCTCAGGAGAGGCTGGGCCTGCCCGGCTGTCCTTCTAGACGGGATTAGGTGGGGGCCCCTACAGTGAGCTGGGCCTCTCCCCTATTCCTGGACATCGCTCCAAGTGAGGAGCACCGTGAATTACATCCCTGGGGAGGTGTCGTGTTTCCCCACGGGTCCAGGAGTTGGGGGACTCTCTTTTGAGAAGAGGGTCATGACAGATGATGGGAGCAGAGGATGGGATGGGAGGGCAGCCAGTCGGAGGAGAACCTGGAAAGATGATGCCTCCTCACTGTTCTGTAGCTCATCTCTGCTGATGAACAGACAAGACAGGACCCCACGCCGTCCTCGTACATGTTCCGATGGACAGTCTGGGCCACACCTGTGCCGGATACTGAGCAGGCTCTCAGGAACCTTTGAATTAGACAGAGGCTAAGTTGGGGAGAAGTTGGGCATTCAGCTGAGTGCTAGACAGAGCAGAGCAGGGGCAGAGACCCGGGGAGGACAGAGCCAGGGGGAGGCCCAGTGCCCCAAGGATTGAGCCACACAGCAGGGCCCCCAGAAGACAGGTGGTCCCAGGCCCCAGCGGTCTGGACCCCAAGGGACCACAAAGGACCACAAGGGCAGCACCCTATTACTCTGGTCAACATCCCTTGCTCTTCTCTCCTGCTGACCCGCCAGGACCGCCAGCCCAGAGAAGAAGCAAGAGGTGGTAGAGAAGCCGGCCGTGGAGGAGACCAAGGAGGAGAAAATCGAGCTGAAATCCATCACAGCAGATGGAGAGTCCCCACCCCCCACCAAGGTACAGGCTGCTCTGCCCAGGAGCCGGGGTGGGGAGGGGGGTAGGGAGAAGGAGGGGGACAGCCGTGCTGGGTGGGCTGCTCTGCCCAGAAGCTAGACACCGAGGGGGAGGGGGACATAGAGGCCAGAGGAGGGGGACAGAGCCAGGGCGGGTGGACAGCATTGCTGGGTGGGCATGCAGAGGAGGAAGGCCAGCCTTCTGCTGGTGTTCTAAGGGTCATGTACAAAGGGACAGTTCAGCCTAGACTCGGGGGCAATTTCAAGCCTACTGGAGGCCTCTAAACCATGGATCTTATCTAACCGGACCCTCCTCTCCCTTGGCTGCCTAGATCAACATGGATGACCTCCAGCCCAACGAGAATGAGGACAAGAGTTCCTACCCCAACCAGGAAACCACAGGTACCAGCCCGCTGCCTGGCCTGGGGGAGGTGGTAGAGGAGAATGGGGGTGAACACCTGTCTCTAAAGCTGTGTATTGGTCCCAGTTTCCCCACAAGCAGGGGCCTCATTCAATCCCCCAACTCAGCTGTAGCATCACCGTTTATCCTCTGGGGGAAAACTTTGCTCAATTATTACTGTGATAATAATAACAGAAGACTGAACACATTGTGTTGGAGCAGTGCCTTTGGGCCTTTTGGAAGCTGGATTCCATATACATGTAAGGTTTATTATAGCCTATGTTGTAAAATCGCTATTAAGTTACATAACTTATTAGGATAACATATGTCGCAGCATCTTGCTTGGTTAATAATAATAGTAAATCCCGAATCTGTCCTGCCCGCTCCCGGGAGGGGGTGCTGAGCGCAGCAGGGCTCCGCTGCAGACGCCTGCTCACGGCTCTGCACAACGCTGTCGGGTCTCCCGCAACAAGAGCTTCCTGTCTGCGGTCTGATCCGCAAACAGGCAGGCGGGCCCCTGGAGAGGGTCTCTCGTCAGGAGCCCATCCACCCTCAGGAGCCAGTCCCCTGCATCAGGACACCACACCCTGCATGAGCCTGGCCTGCCCTCCTTCTGCCGAAAATTGTGGGTATCATCACCTGCGTCAAGCTCAAAGTCACAACAGACCATCATGGCGCTACGGGTCTCGCCGACACAGGTCCCCGCGCAGACTGGTCTGTGTGGGGGCATAGCTCCCTCAGAAGCTGGACTGTGCCCAGCCTCCTTTCTCCTGTCCCTCCACAGTCTGTCCTCTGGAAAAGAGGACTTGGCTTCCTGGGGCTCAGACAGAAAGGAGGGCGGAAAGGTGTCCCTGAGCCGGCATCCAGCCTTTTGAAGACTTTACAGCCCCTGGGGCAGAAACCGTTACAGAATTTCAAAGACACACCAGAAATAGCCACTGAATGCAGTAGGCGGGTCTTGTCTTGATCCTGAATGAGCAAATAAACTTTAAAATGATATTTTTGAGGCAGTCAGGGAAAACTGAATATGGGCAAGGAGCTAACTGATGTTAAGAAGGTTTTGTTCATCACGGGACCCCCTGCAGGAGGTGCCGGTTCCTAGTCCCCATGAAGCGACCACACTGCCCAGCAGGGGCCTGTCAGGCCTCCCCCCGAAGTTTAATCTCCAGAGTTCAAGGTCAGCGGAGCCCCCAGCTCTGTACACACCACATTTCAGAAACATCGCCTCACTCAGGAGGAAAGCTTTGTGCTGAGATGGGCTTTTATCTGCTTGATTCATGTATGCGTGTGAACACACAGATGTTCTTGAAGAGTCACGCAGGACTTAAAATTAATAACTGCACATGAGAAGGAAATGTGATGACCCCAAGGAACATGTAGCTCAGTCCAGATGCTGTGAGGGAGGCCTGGGCTGTTGCGGGGACTCTAGGAGGTGAGCAGTGAGGTAGCGGCTTCATGAAGCAGGGTGGTCCGCACTAGGTCTGCAGTTCCGGGAGTTGGAGAGGAAAGAAGTGACTTCTGGACCATTCAGTTGTCACAGATACAGAGCTGGATGAAACCAGGGAGACATCCACTCGTTGATTTAATCGCTGCTTATAAAGCACCTACAGTGTTCCTCGCCCTGGACAGGCACTGGGGGCTCAGCCATGGGGGCAGATAAGCTGCTGTTGCGGGGGGCCCACATTCAGCGGGAGGCAGACAAGAAGCAAGAAAGCAAACCAACCAGAAAGCTAATGTCAGGGAAATCATAAAACCATGCCCTGCCTTCAAGTTATGGATACAGCTGTCTGCGGAGAAGCCCGGGGAGGTCAGAGCAAGAGAAATGGAGGGGGTGGGACATGAGCAGGTGGGGCGGCCCCGAAGGCCACCCGCCCTTTCCCCTGGCCTGCAGCCAGCCAGCTGAGGACACCTGGCCATGCCCCCATCTCACCTGGTTGCCTCTCTGGTGTCTGACCACTAGGATGACCAGCCACCCCAATCTGCAGGGCCCTGAGGGTTTCCCAGGATGTGGGGATTTCTGTTTAAAAAGCAGGACAGGAGTTGAGCTGGTCACCCGACTCACAGCCCGGTCTCCTGTGCTGCCAGGAGGCTTCCTCCAGCAGAGATGAGCCCCAGAGGTGCCCACGGGAGAGAGCTGGCCATCCTAGCTGGTCCCCTGCGTTTCCAGAGATACCGATGATGTCTGATTCCTGTCCGTAGGAAGGTGTCTGAAAGTGGGCAGCATGGTGGTAAAAATAAGTGGGAGCCATGGAGCTATTTAGGATGGTGCTTTTTTCCTGCAGGAGAAGAAGATGAGGAGGAGCCCGAGATGCCTGTGGGCCCCCGCCCGCGCCCCCTCTCTGAGCTGCACCTGAAGGAGAAGGCGGTGCCCATGCCGGAAGCCAGCGCCTTCTTCATCTTCAGCCCCAGCAACAGGTGTGTGGACAGGGGCGGGGCTCCACTCTCTCCGGTGATGCCAGCCCAGCAGGCATCAGCGTCGTCCAGCCCCTACCCCAGTGCGCCCCACAACTTGTGTAAACAGGCATGGGTTTAGAGGAGAGAGTCCTGGATTATAAATCAGAAGACCTGTGTTTTGTTTTTCTTTCCATTGTTTGAAATAGGTAAACTCTGTTTCTACTCTGTTGGTGATTACATTTAACTTAACAACCCCTAAAGTTAAACAAGATCCTAAACCTTCTGCAAAATTGAAGGAAGTAAACAGCTAGACTACATTAACTTCTCCCAGCTCACCCACCTTAGGTGTTGTGGTTGATAAGTAATTTGATCCCGACCTTTATTTCCAACCTAACAAATTAGATATGATTATCTGGTAGACAGGGTGTTTGGATTTACATACCACTTACCATTCTATTTGTTTGATTTTTCATGTATCTTGGTCCATCTTTCAGGAATCATTTTCTTTCCTCCTGAAGTATATTCTTTAGAAGTCCTTTAATGGCAACTTCATTTTACCTCCGTTTATCTGTAATTGCTTTCATTTCTTGTTCTTGAAAGACAGTTGTGCTGTGTGCACACTTTCAGGCAGACAGGTTGTGGCCCTCGGCATCTTAGACGTGTCACTCCACATTCAGTCGGAATCCCCGCTCTCGTTTCTCTGTAGCGTTCTGCCCCTTGTCTCACTCTTTTAACATCATCCTTGGTCTCTGGGGTTGTATATGTTCACTACCACATGTTTCTCTCCATTTATCCTGCTTGGAATATATTATGTCTCCTAAGTATATGGATTTATATTTTTTTTGTCAGTTCTTGAAGAATGTTAAGGATTAGGATAAGAACAGCTACTTCCGGGGGAGTTGCAGGAGAGTCTATTTACACATTGCCAGATCTTCCTTCTCTCAGGCTGGTCCAAGTGGACACCTGATAGGCCTGCATATTCTGTCCTTCCCCTCTCACGCGTGCATGTCTTCATAACTTTCATCTCCTAGTCTCTCGGTTCAAATTCTGGGTCATTCTTTGGACATATCTCCCAAATTCTTAATTCTCTCTTCAATCCTATCTATGTTACTGTGTAAACCAGTTTTTATATCAGGTTATATATTTTTTCATGTCAGACAGTTTCAAGTATTGCTTTGTTTTCCAGATCCATCTACATCTGAGTTTCTTGTTAATTCGTCATCTGTGTGGTCAAGTCTTTTATCCCATTAAATATTTCAAATACAGTTGTTCTATCATCGGTATCTAATATTTCCAGTATACAGAGTCTCTGGGGAGAGGTCTAAATCATTTATTTGAGTTTCTTCTGAGTTGCCAACTTAGTGGCTTATTTTCTTGAGTGTTCAGTGATCTTTGTGACCTCAATACTCCGTCTTAATTGGGGAGATTCCCGGGGACCTGAAGAAGGACTGAGAAGCTTTCTTCCAGATGTGTGCGTGGCTCAGCCTAGGGGTCCCCGGTCCTCTGCCCCACCTCGAGCTGGCTTAAAGATTCCTCACAGAGGTGCTGCCACTGGCCTCTGTCCTCAGGCACCTCTGCCCAGCCCGGGCATGTCCAGCAGACCCCAGCTCAGTGGATTGGCTTGAGGGAGGAGGGGATCACTGCAGACTTTCCTAGCTCTCATGAAACCAGAATGGTCTTGGAGAGCTCGTCCTTTCCAGGATTTGGTGCTTCCACATCAGGAAGGTCTCTCAGGGGATTTAGTCAACCAACACCAGAAGCAGAGGTCTGAAGGCCCGGTTCAAGCCCTGAGCCACCCCACGCCCCTCCCCACACAAACACACACTCCAAAGTGGGCAAGACTATCCTTCCGGGCTTCCATGTTTTCATCTGTAAGATGAAATAGTACCCCATCAAGAGGAGACAGCACATAAGACACCTTTGGCATCCGAGGATCCACTGTGAGCGCCCCCGGGGTCAGGGCTGTTGGCCTCTGTAACTGCGCTGAGGTTCAGGATTGAATTACTGCTGTGGCAGCCAATCTCTTCGGAGTCTGGACTTAACCAGCCTGGCATCATCCATGCTCTGGGTGGCTCTGCTGCTCCCCGTACGGACACAAGTGAGGTAGATCTTATGAAGTCAGTATTTTTAATGATGGGGAGCCGAGTCCCCAGACGAAAGCTCGTGAATGATGTCACAGCAGTACATGAAGATGCAGAGGTTCCTGAAGGGTCGGACATAACCCCAAGGCCCCGTGGTGGGGGGCACAGTGGGGCCGAGTGCGGGGGTGTGTCTCCCCTGTGGCGGGATGGCTCGGGCTGAAGGGCCCACGCCCCGCCCGTCTGCACACCGTTTGCACACCAAGAAGGAGCAGAGACCCCACCCCGTGTGACAGCCCCCCTCCCCCTGCCCCCGCAGGTTCCGCCTCCAGTGCCATCGTATCGTCAATGACTCCATCTTCACCAACCTGATCCTCTTCTTCATCCTGCTCAGCAGCATCTCCCTGGCCGCCGAGGACCCCGTGCAGCACACCTCCTTCAGGAACCACGTACGCACCTCGTCCCCCGCACCCCGCACCCTGCCCCCGCGACGTGACCCCCCTGGCTGCCTGACCCTGTCCTTCAATCCAGAGCCTGCCCCGAATCTCACGGTCAGAGGCACAGCAGACATCTCCCTAAGAGATGACAGCTTTGGTGCAAACCCATCTTAGGACCCTTAGCTCAGGTCGGCCTGACCCCGACGTCAGACCCCACTGCCCACAGATGCTCCCCAGGGGCTTCGCCTCCCGGGAACTGTCCCATCCTGTCCCTGGGGATCAGTGGCAGATGGCACTCTGATGAGACCGCCCGCATAAGGAGGACCTCACTGACCCTCTGCAGAGTTGAAATTGAATTTGGAGCTTGCCTCAGGCTCTGGTGAATTACAATCAAAGACCAGAGTAGGACCTGCCATATCCCAAAGCCTTGAAACAATGTCAGATCCTAACCAGGCGGACGTGAAGCGAGGAGTCCACCACCTTAAAGCCAGACCCCTGCGAGCCAGTCGGTGGTCCTGCAGCCCAGGTGACCCACAGCCTTCTTCCTGGGAAGGCCCTCACTCTGACCCATTACCTGAGACAGAGTGAAGCGTGAACCCCGAGCCTGTCCCCTGCCGGGGGTGTGCCCGCCACACCCTGAGGGGCACAGCCAGAGTAGGGTCGCAGAACGTGAGAGACTGACTCATCCCCTGATGTAAATTAAGCAATTTGCATGTTTGTGCAAAGAAAGCAAACCCCACTCTGTCTTTGAGACACGTATCCCATGGTCTGATTTTGGTTTGTAAGTAAATTGAATTAATGAGAAAAGCACCCAACCGGACCCAGGACCCGCTGAGTCGGCTCTGGGAGCCGGCTCACAGATCTGGGGCCTTCAGGACCCTGGGCTGTGTTGATGCCTCTGGTCTCCCTTGGAAAGACTGCATGATTTGGGGTGCGACTCCCTGCTGGCGACCCTGCTCCCATCCTGTTGCTCCATTCCCCCATCCCCACCCTGTTTCTCTTTGTTTTGCAGATTCTGTTTTATTTTGACATTGTTTTCACTACCATTTTCACCATTGAGATTGCCCTGAAGGTAACCCTGCCCTCTGCTCCTCTCCTGTCCTTCCCCACTGGCTCTGCTGCTGTCGCTAATGCACACTCTGCTGCTGTCCATCACTCGGAGCCACTAATCCGCTGTGCTTGTCTTTCAGATCCTAGGCAACGCAGACTATGTCTTCACTAGTATCTTTACCTTAGAAATTATCCTCAAGGTAATGCACGCAGCAAGGCCTTTGCCTCCTCTCTCTGCATTGCCTCTTCTCTCTGGTTTCCTTCACTCTGGTTTTACTCTCAAGCCTGAAGCTGGAGAAACTGGGACCCCTGACTTTGTGCCTATGCAGTTTGGGCACTGATGCTGGCTGATACCAGGCACTCCCCATCACCGCCTGCCCCCCCCCACCTCTGCGAGCCACGCCTGACCCCGGCAGGAACCCTCCCCCTATCCTGCCCAGAGGGAACGCCACACGAAGGACAAGAGTCAGAAAATGGCAAAGCCCAGGGCATCAAGAGGCCCCCTGCCTGTGCCCTCGGGATGCCCTTTATCAACACAGGCCAATGCCAGTGTCCAACTGAGGACTCTGGACAGACCCCTGCACACACCTCTGACCCCTGGACTACACCCCCCCCAAAGCTTGCCCCCTCGCCCCTGCCCAGGCCTGGAGGAGGCGGCCATGTCCTCCAAGGCTCAGTGCGTGGCTAAGCCTCAATACACACTCCCATCTTTTGACCCCAACACAGTAGAGCCTGCCTCTGAGCAGCCTCAGGATGACAGGGGTTTGCCCCAAGCTTTATTATTGTTTCCATTAATATACAATCAGTGGGGCTCCCCAGGTGGCACTGGTGGTAAAGAACCCACCTGCCATAATGCAAGAGATGTAAGAGACACGGGTTCAATCCCTGGATTGGGAAGATACCTGGAGAAGGGAATGGCTACCCACTCCAAGATTCTTGCTGGAGAATCCCATGGACAGAGGAGCCTGGCTACAGGTTCCTTGGGGTCGCAAAGAGTCAGACATGACTGAGTGACTTAGCACAGCACAATATATGACTTACATCCACTCTGTTAGATTTCCAAGCTCTGCAGGTCACCTGAGCCTCGGGGGCAAGTTCCAAGTCAGGGGAGTGTGTATTGCCCACTCTTCGGTCTCAGAGCCTGGGGCTCACCCTGACCGCAGTCAGCAAGCTGCCTCTGCACAGTGCTTCCCACCGGGAGACCACCCCGGGCACCCTCCCCCAGGCTCCGGGCTCCTCCCACCCTGCACACGAAGCCCCAGACTCTCCTTCCTGGGCTCCTATGGGTGGGGACAGCCTGTCACGTCCAGCTTCAGCCTGAGTGGACACTTTCTCGTGCCTTCTGTGTCCAGACCCTCTGGTTCCAGCTAACCGGGCGTTAACAAGAGGAAACAGAAGTGTTCCTCGGGTTTTCTCTCTGACCCCCGGGGGTAGGGAGAGGGACCAGGCTGCCTGGCTACATGGAGACCCTTCCCTGGACTCCAGGCCCAGGGAGGCACCCAAACACCAGGCTCTCCTGAGTCTCAGACCCTCCCCAGAGCGCCTCTTCCTCCAAGGTTGCCAGCTCCTGGGAGGTCCTCCGTCCCGCCCACCTGCTCCTTCTTCTGCCCACTTTTACGCTGACTGTGCTCTAGGTCGAGCCTGGCCCCAGAACACTGCCTGCACCTCCTCTCCCAGGGTCCCTCTGCCTCACCTGCAGGCCCAGCATCCTGCCTGACAGAGGTGACTGTCGTGCAGGAGAGATGTCCAGGGTCAGAGACAGCTGAAAGGTCTGGGCATGTTTAGCCTTCTGAGGCCAAGACAGTTGGACTGAATGATGCCTAGATCTGTCACCGAGAGGAGGGAGATGGACCCAGGACCCACAAGCAGAAATTACAAAAGATAAGATGTGTTTAATGAGCAATATTGCTGCCTGGAGAGGTGCTGACTGGACGGAGGGGCATCCTGCACTCCCAGCTCAGAGTTCGATCCTCTTCTCTCCCCAGCAAGGCTTTTTCTGGGTAAAGGTTAGGACTTCGGGAGCAGGAGTGTGTGGCAGTCAGCAGACAGGGTAGAGGGGGCCCTTTATTGGACCCCACAGTGAACTCTCAAGTAAATGCCCCATTTTTCCAGTGTCCACTTGCCCTTTCTCCTGTGGCCACTCTTCCTCTGGCCCTGCCTGGGCAGCCGCCCTGCACAGACACACCCACAAGCCAGCCTTCTGGGCTCAGAGCCTCTCAGTTAACGTGAGCCATGGAGCCACCCCGGTCTGCTCTCGGGGGCCCAGACCTACACTGAGAGACAAGGAAGCCCCCCACCCCAAGATTACAGGCCTTTGGGACACATCTCCAGCTGAATTCCCCTGCAATCTTTTATATAATCTACCCACTTCTGCAAACTGTTGCAGGACACAGGTGTCTGAGTCCCCTGTGACCCCCTCCTGCAGGAGATCAGTGGGAAGAATTAGGTTGCAAGAGCTATTTTTGCCCATTTCCCCTGTGTTTACTTTTGAATCACTCTGTGAACAAGCTGCCCTGGGCATGCTCTGATTCCAAAGAAATAAATTGGGCTTCCAGGCAACTGGGGAGCTGCTCCCAGGCTCTAAGCCATCAGCTCCAGATTTTCCCCTCTGGCTGTCGTTCGTGGTCATGGCCTTTCAGCTCTTCACCTGGAAATCCACTGGCCCTTAGTTCATGTCAACGAGACTGGACAGGAGTTCCTAGAGCAAGGACAGGGCTCTGAGGAAGGTGGGGGACAGCAAACCCATGACAGTCATCACCCCCAAAGTGGTCCCTTCCTAGTCTGCAAGGGGCTTTTGCGTGGTTCTGTAGCTGCCTCTACAGAGGGGAACTCTGAGCACCCTTATCACAGGACGAACCCAGAGTTCCTGTTGTAGCTCTCTGCTGAGTCCAGTCCTCTGTAGTGAAGCTCCCTTGCAGAGCTTGACATCTGCAGGATTATGTCTAAAGGGCTTTACTCTAACTCCCAAGGGCACTTACAACCCTCCAGGGAAGAGGTTGTCATCACCTCGTTTCTCTGACGAAACACAGGGAAGTTGACTAACCAGCTCCAGGCACTCAGAGCATGGCGGGTGGGATTTGAACTCAGGAGGCCAGGCTCCAGAGCTGTGCTCACACGGCAGTGCCCACAGCCCCTCTGGACACACAGCTCCAGAACCGGATGGTGGAGTGGAGCTCAAATCCTGGGCCCAGACCAGCAGCACTTGTGAGGCCCGGGAAGGGATAGATGCTGGTCGCCAGCATTCCTGGTAACAGTGAGAAAAAAAATAGAGCTTGCCCGAGCCTGAGGGGTTACCTGGGGCTCAACCAGGGAAGTTCTGGGAAGCCAAGAAGCTGGTCCTCGACTGGGCGAGCCCCCATCTCCCCCAGATGCCCATGTCCTGGGGGCCCTGAGGTGGAGAGAGTTTGGAGAGGCATGGGACCCCAAGAACACGGAGCTCAGCTCAGGGAGCATCGGCAAGGGGCCTCACGGGGCTGTTGTCACAGAAACGTGACAAGGGGCGGGGGCCCTTCTGTTGTCACAGAAACGTGATGAGGGGCGGGAGCCCTTGAAAGGGCTGCAGATACAGGACTGAAGGTGGCGGGCATGTCCTGGGCATGAGCCTCTGGGCTTTGCATCACTGGCAGCGGATACTTCCAGGCACAGCGTCTCCTCCTGTCCTACCAGCCTCAGCCCTCCATCACCTCCTGGTTCTTCATCTGGGCCCTTCTGGGAGTGCTGTGGGAGGGAAGGGTGGGGTGAAGGGTCTTTGGAGCCCAGAAACTGCTCACACCCCGATCCCTGCACCCCCAGATGACAGCCTACGGGGCCTTCCTGCACAAGGGCTCCTTTTGCCGCAACTACTTCAACATCCTGGACCTGCTGGTGGTCAGCGTGTCCCTCATCTCCTTCGGCATCCAGTGAGTGGGGCCCGAGGGCCTGGGAGAGGCACAGGGCAAGGGAGAGGGTCGGAGAGGGAGAGGCCTGCCTGTGTTCATGCAGCGTGAGGGCGCTGGGACCAGGGCAGGGCCTCCCTGGCGGCTGTGGGCCCAAGGAGGCTAGAGACCTTTGGAAGGTAACTAGCAGGCGAGGGTGGGGGACACTTCAGAGCGACCCCCATCCCCCAGGGCGAGGCCCCATATGCCCCTGGAGGACGACCGTGGCCTGTCCTCCCCTGGGAAGGGGGCCTGGCCCTGGCGCCCCAGGTGTGCAGAGTCTGTGGTGTCAGAGCCGTTCCTCCAGGCCTGAATGTCCTGTGCGCAAAGGGATGTGGTGGGCTGCCACCGGGGACCAGGCTTGGAGGTGGGGACCAGGTGCCTCCCCTGCCGAAGCCCCGCCATTCATACAGTATTTCTTCAAGTCCATGATATGAAAAACAGGCACTGCATGGGATGCCAAACGGTTCATGTGCATTTTCTCTTTTGATCCTTGCAACAAGCTCATGAGGTGATCACTGCCCCATTTTACAGATAAAGAAACTGGGGCTCAGAACAGTTAGGAAGTGTGTCCTCCGTGGCCAGAGTCTGGTGGAGCTCTGCCTCTCTACATCCCCTTGGCTGGGTAAATGCCCCAGAGCAGCACATTGTAATGCTAACAAGTGGTAAATTCTTTTCCCGTGATTTGCTCACCAAGTCCCTGGCTCCCAGGATAGCTCCAGGTCCCTGCAGGTGGGAGACTTTCTCCAGGACTCCCATGCTCTCCCCTCTCTCCTGCGGGCCCAGGAACAGGAGTGGTTCACCCCACCATCCATTCCCCCAGGTCCAGTGCCATCAACGTGGTGAAGATCCTGCGAGTCCTGAGGGTGCTCCGGCCACTGAGGGCCATCAACAGGGCCAAGGGGCTGAAGGTGAGTCGACCAGGCCTGAGCAGGGGCCCCCAGCCCAGCAAGCTTCAGCCAGGGGTCCGTATGAGGTGATGGGTGGACAGGAGGCGGGGACAATGGCAGGCCCTCTGGGTTGGAACCAGGACCCTCCTACCAGCACCTCAGCACCACTTCATGTTCTGGTTCCGAGATGCATGGAGCCCCAGTAGAGGCCGCCGTTCACAATCCCAGCTTCTCAGCAAAGCTTTTGCAGAAGGAGACCACATACAACCTTGGGCCCTGTGCAGTGATGAGGCCCCTGAATCGCTGCCCTGGAGTATGGGGTGTTAGCGGGGCTTTGGTCCCCGGGTCACCCAGCAGGATATGGGCCCCCCAGGCTCCCTCACCCTGTGAGCTGGGAGCACGCTTTGCCCCTTTGAGTCTGATCCCCACCACCCCCAGCCCATAGTGAAGGGCTGCCCTGCCCCCTCAGAGAGGGCCGTGACATGGGGGAACTCAACCAAGGCCAGGCCCTGACCCCTCTGCCTCGCCCCCACAGCACGTCGTGCAGTGTGTGTTCGTGGCCATCCGCACCATCGGGAACATTGTGATCGTCACCACGCTGCTCCAGTTCATGTTCGCCTGCATTGGGGTCCAGCTCTTCAAGGTGGGGTCTCAGCCAGTTCTGCAGCCCCCTGTTCTTCTCACCTGTCAGCTCCCAGGGACACGGACGGGAGCAGCCACGGGGGACTCGGTGGGGATCCCTGGGGAGGGACGAGGCTGCTCCACCGCCCCTCCTGTCTTTCAGACCCAAGGAACACTAACTAGTTCCCAGACCAGAGCAGAGCTAGTTTCCAGACCTGAGGAGGACTAACTAGTCCCCAGATCCCAGGAAGACTAACTAACTTCCAGACCCAAAGGCTAACTGGTTCCCAAACCCAAGGAAAACTAACTAGTTCCCAGATACAACGGGGACTAGTTCCCAGATCCCATGAGGACTAACTAGCTCCCAGACCCAAAGAAGACTAAGTAGTTCCCAAACCCGAGGAGGACTAGCAAGTTTTCAGACCAGAAAAGAACTAGTTCCCAAACCCGAGGAAGATTAACTAGTTCCCAGACTCAAGGAAGACTAACTAATTCCCAGACCAGAGAAGTACTAGTTCTCAGACATGAAGAGGACTAACTACTTGCCAAACCAGAGAAGGACTAACTAGTTCTCAGACCAGAGAAGGACTAATTCTCAGCCTGGAGGAACACTAGTTGCCAGACTGGAGAAGGGTAGTTCCCAGACCAGAGCAGGACTAACTAGTTCCCAGCCCAGAGGAAGACTAGTTCCCAGCCTGGAGGAGGCCTAGTTCCCAGACAAGAGCAGGGCTAGATCCCAGCCCAGAGGAGGACTAGTTCCCAGCCTGGAGGAGGACTAACTAGTTCCCAGACCAGAGCAGGGCTAGTTCCCAGCCCGGAGGAGGACCAACTAGTTCACAGACCAGAGCAGGACTAACTAGTTCCCAGACCAGAGTGGTACTAACGAGTTCCAGACCAGAGCAGGGCTAGTTCCCAGCCCAGGGGAGGACTAACTAGCTCCCAGACCAGAGTGGTACTAGCTAGTTCCCGGTCCAGAGCGGGGCTAGTTCGCAGCCCCGAGGAGGCCAGTGTGTAGGCAGTGCCGCTCCACCACCACCCGGCCCTCCGAGCGTGGCGGCCCTCAGCCCTGCCCTCCCTTCTGTAGGAAGGCAGGGGGGCTGTCACCCCTGACCCCGCTGTGTGGTCACCCACCTAGACCTGCGGGGCTCCCTGTGACCAGCAGCATGAGTCCCCCACCCAGCTGGCTGCAGAGCCGTGGTTTGTCAGGTTCTCGCCCTGTGTCTGGCAGGCCCTCGGTGAGGCCGCGTCCCTGGTCCTCCCCTTCCTGCCCCAGTCCTTCTCTCTCTGCTCTTCTCCACCTGAAGCTCTGCCCCCACCGTGCACACGGGCCCCGCTTTCCCCACCAAGTTTTCAACCTAAGTCCAGCCATCCTCCTCCCTCACCAGACCCGCCTCCCGAGCTCTGCTTCACCCCTGGGTTCCCTGTGATGGGGTCCCCGCGGCACGGCGCGTTTTCTGTCTGGGCTCTGCTCTCCTCACTCTTCTCTCCCAAGACTCCAGCACAGAGCCAGCTGCAGATATAATCACTAGACAGTTTTTGACCGACTCCTCGATTCAGAAACCTCTCCATCACTGTGCTCTTCCGCCTTCCAGGGCAAGCTCTACACCTGTTCGGACAGTTCCAAACAGACAGAAGCTGAATGCAAGTGAGTGCGGCGGGGACAGTCAGGCCAGCTGACTCTGAGTGGGTGAGGCCTGTCCTGAGAGAAGGGGTACCCCGTTCTGCCTCCAGCAGCAGTGGCAGCTGGAATTTACCCATGGGTTGTCTGGTCCTGTTGACATAGCACATGAGATCATCTATCCCTGAGGTCTGCTCAGTGGCCAGAACTGTGGGTTTAAGCTCAGCCATCCCATCCTGCCCCCAAGCCAGGAGTCACAGGTGGTTGGGAGATGGGAGACCCCAGAATGAACCGTCTCCCTTCCGCAGGGGGAACTACATCACGTACAAGGATGGGGAGGTGGACCACCCCATCATTCAGCCCCGCAGCTGGGAGAACAGCAAGTTCGACTTCGACAATGTCCTGGCCGCCATGATGGCCCTGTTCACCGTCTCCACCTTCGAGGGATGGCCAGAGTAAGTACGCAGACCCTGGCCTGTCTCACTGGTGTCCACACTCCTTTCAGAAACCATATTTACCTCCATCCTCCCTAGGTGGTGAGGGTGTTTCTAGAACAAGCTGAAGGCCATGCGTGATAAGTCACTTCAGTCGTGTCCAACTCTTTGAGACCCTATGGACTGAAACCCACCAAGCTCCTCTGTCAATGGGATTCTCCCAGCAAGAACACTGGTGTATTCTCTTCTCCAGGGGACCTTCCCAACCAAGGGATCGAACCCAAGTCTCTTACATCTCCTGCATTGGCAGGCAGGTTCTTTACCACTAGCGCCACCTGGGAAGCCCAGACACAGGCTACCTGAGTGTAAACCAAACCACTGCTGATGATCTGAGCGAGCCTGGGCATTTATATTGAGTGTTTTTATCTAAATGAATATCTGTCCTCAGATTCTCCAAGTCTCTGCTGAGAAACAACAAAGCTGTATTAATATTTACCAATATCTCCAGCTTTTTAGATCAATGCCCATGACTCGCATTACATTAGACAGTTCTTACCAGTTTCAAAACACCTTCATATTCATTATATCAGCTGTCCTGCCAGGTAGGAAAACCTGGAACTACTGTTCACACTTTGCAGATAAGGAATCTGATGCTCAGAGAGGTTGAATGATTTGCCCGAGCCACACAGTAGTAAGAGACAGAACTGGGGCTTGAACCAGCTCCCTGGCCCTGTGCGGGCCTGTCTCCCTTCCTCCAGGTTGCTGTACCGGTCCATCGACTCTCACACAGAGGACAAGGGTCCCATATACAACTACCGCGTGGAGATCTCCGTCTTCTTCATCATCTACATCATCATCATTGCCTTCTTCATGATGAACATCTTCGTGGGTTTCGTCATTGTCACCTTCCAGGAGCAGGGGGAGCAAGAGTACAAGAACTGCGAGCTGGACAAGAACCAGGTAGCCCCCACCCCCCAGAGGGTGAGAGGCCAGGTGGTCAGGAGGCTGAAGCCTGTGAAAGCACCCCTTCTTCGGAGAACCTGAGCTCTGCTTAGGAAAGGAACTCCCCCCAAGTCCCTGTCAGGTTCTCTGGGCCCCTGGTCCACACCTTGGCTCTAGACTCACCATTCTGGCTGCTGTGTGGACTTCGCATGGTAAGGAAGCCAGGGAAGAGGGAAGCCAGTTAGTGTAGAGGAGCGGTGCTTAGACCCTTATGTATTACCAGGTTGATGACAGTAGAGACGGAGCAAATAGACTGGTCGAGTTTAGAGGCTGGAAGTGGAGGCCGGAGGAGAGAGGAGGGCTTGGGTGAGCCCCGTCCTGACCTGGGGTCCGGGCACAGCGCAGAGGTAACCAGAGTCTAGTCAACCCAGGATCCCACCCCTTGGCTGTGAGCTGTGACTTCTGGTCTGTGGACACTGGTAGCTAAGACAACTGACTCAGGATGGGAAAGGAGAATCTCGGAAACACGGGCCTCCAAGAGAGTCTATGGCTGGAAATATCTGAGAAGACGGACTGTCAGTCAGTCAGCAAGCATTTACCAACCATCCCCGAGAGGGAAGGAAGGAGACAGGTCCCCCTCAACTACATCCTGATGGGGACCAACCAGAGAGGATTCTCCCCACTTAGGGGAATGATAGAACCTCAAAAAACGTCCAAGTAATAGCTGATTCAAACTGTGAAACCGCTCCCATCTACCCTAGCGGCAGTGCGTGGAGTACCCCCATCATCCGGGTTACTAACCCCTCCCGTCTACCCTAGCGGCAGTGCATGGAGTACCCCCATCATCCGGGTTACTAACCCCTCCCGTCTACCCTAGCGGCAGTGCGTGGAGTACCCCCATCATCCGGATTACTAACCCCTCCCATCTACCCTAGCGGCAGTGCGTGGAGTACCCCCATCATCCGGGTTACTAACCCCTCCCGTCTACCCTAGCGGCAGTGTGTGGAGTATGCCCTCAAGGCCCGGCCCCTGCGGAGGTACATCCCAAAAAACCAGCACCAGTACAAGGTGTGGTACGTGGTCAACTCCACCTACTTCGAGTACCTGATGTTCGTCCTCATTCTGCTCAACACCATCTGCCTGGCCATGCAGGTCAGTTCCGCGGGCCAGCCCGGGTGCCTGGGTCGGGGCAGGGTGGGGGGCAGAACGAGGATGGGAGGTGTTGCCATTTCACTGGCCGAGTGGGGCAGGAGGGGCACCTTCCCGAGGGGTCAGAATGCCAGGACCCTGGGCTGTGAGATAGAGGGCGGTGGAGCACAGGTGACCTTGCAATGGCGTTGATCATCCATGATGCCAGCTGTGCGGAGCCCACCTGAGGCCAGGAGGCCACGCAGAGCTGACCCCGATGAGAGCAGGGCCCAGGCTGTGCCCGCCTGCGTTTGCAGCAACGACAGAGAGGGGAAGGACCCGCAGGGCTTCTTGAGCCCACCTGGCTCCCGCAGGTGTGGCCGGCCCCGGGGCTGGGTTCAGGAAGGTCTCTTTTGAGGGCATGGCTGGGAGCAGGGAGCCCCCGCCTCATTTCACAGCGCCTCCGCCCCCACCCCCCACCCCCAGCACTACGGTCAGAGCTGTCTGTTCAAAATCGCCATGAACATTCTCAACATGCTCTTCACTGGCCTTTTCACGGTGGAGATGGTCCTGAAGCTCATCGCCTTCAAGCCCAAGGTAGGCCCTCTGGGACGGACCTTTGGTCCACAGCGCCAGGGGCGGGCTTGGGTCGGTGGGGGGCAGTCTTGGCCAGGGACTGGATCCTCCTGGTAATGACCACTGCAGCCCAGGAGCCTTCAGGGCTCGTGCCAGGCCAGCTCCTTGAAGCAAACTCTCAGTCCCTAGACTGACCTGAGGTCTGGACACGGGGAGCAAGGACGGGCCTGAGCCAGCCTGCTTCTGCGGGAGTCAGAGTCGCCCTTGCCCAGCACATCGTCTAGAAGAGACTGGAAACCAAACCTCACCAGGCCCAGCCCCCCCAGACCCACCCAGGGTGTGTTCTCACGCGGGCACTGCACGCTGCACAGACTAAGAGCCTTGCTGCAGGGGTCAGGCAGGGCCGCGTTTGCTCAGGGCTGGGCGTTAGTGCATCCGGGGGACCTCTGGTTCCCCACCTCAGGGCTGCAGTCACTGCCCATACCTTCCAGCACAGGACAGACCTACAAATGTCTGCACAGCTACCTATAGGCAGCTTTTAGAAAAAACATTGGGAGAGATCAGAGCTGAGTGAGGCAGGACAGGGCGGGTTGGCCCCTGCTTCTTGGATCATCTGTGTCCTTTGCCACTGACTGGACCCCCCCCCCGACACACACACACACACACACACACACACACACACACACACACACACAGCCTCAAGGACGCAAGGTGACTGGGTTTGAGCAGCTCCCATCTCTCTCTCTGTAGACAGCTCAGCGTCACCATGTCCACTGCCTGGGCTTCACAGCTGCCCTAGATGGGGTGTCCTGGGGGCTCAGGGGCTTCCAGCTACTACACAGCTTTGGAGAGAGGGGGCCAGTGAGAAGGGATCTAAGAGGGTAACGCAGGACAGGTTTCCGAACCTTCTTGTCCCCACTTTTACTGGTTTTTCTAGATACAACACAGGTCAACCAGGGCAGTGCGGGGGCCGGGGTGCAGGGACTGCACATCCCTGGCCCTGTATTTCACTTCCATTCAGATGCTCACCTGCTGCAGAACTTGTGGGGCCAGGAGGCATGCCCCGGGGCTGTCGGTCGGATCCCTGTTTAGTGACAGGATCTTCGTTGTCTTCTCTGAATTAATGTTCCACCAACATTTGTCAGTAACCTGCGGTGCTGCACACACCTCGTTGCATGGAATCCTCAAGACACCTCTCTGAGATAGGTATTATCTCCTCATCTTAGAGAAGAGGGGAGTGGAACTCAGAGCAATTAAGTGTTGTGTTAATTACACCATTATTAAGTGGCAGGACTGGGAATAGAATCCGGCATGTCTGACTTTGTAGTCGATGTAATTCCCTCCACACCAAGCTGTTAGCAAGCATCTTCCTGCACCATGTGTTCTGCTGAGGACTTTGCAGAAGGAAGGAACCCCTTGAGGGGCTTCAAAGACAAGAAAGCCCGTGTTCTTACTGCACCAAGCCTCCCTTGCCAGAGGGAACTGAGAGTCCAGAGTATGGAACCCAGGCTGAATGCACAGAATGAGACCCTAATGAATGTCCTTTGGTGATAATCATGGTGCTTTCCCACCTCCTCCAGGGCAGCAAATAGGCTCTTTTTACTTTACCTTCCAAGCCCAGTCCCATTTAGGGGCAGAGAAGACCACGGAATGTCCCTGGCATCTTCTGTGGGACCCTGTCCCAAGCCACATGGCCAGGGGGCCGGCGGGCTCAGAGCCCACAGCAGCACACCCCAGGGAGGCTGGTGGGCCGGGCCATCGCTGGGCTGAGCCTCCAACTCAGATGACAGCTTCCAGGAGGGAACTGGCATGGTCTTCTCCAGTCTCATGAGATGTGTGGGTTAAATAGTTCAAAGGCCTGAGTCACTCTGCGTTGAGTCAGATGTGTTTCTGACAATGTCAGGTGATGCTGCACAGTCCTGTGGGGTCTTCCTGAGTCCGGCTTCAGGGCTCAGGGGATGTACAAGACAGACCTGCCTTAAGGAGCGAGTGGCGGTGACACTGCATGGGCCTAAGCCCGGAGAACACTGTCCCTGAATCCTGCAGACCCAGGAACAAGCCAGTTACCTGGGAAGTAGCCAGTTAGGGTGCTCAGAACCATAAAGTGCCCTCCTGTACATCTTCCTTTCTGTCGTGAGAAGATAGGGTAAAATCAGAGCAACGTTTCCAAAGAAGTAAGACAACCACATTGGGCATCTGCATTTCACACGCAGAAGGGTCTGTCTGTGCTTAAAGAGAAAGGGAAAAAGTCAAAGTGTTAGTCGCTCAGTCATGCCCAACTGTTTGCAACTCCATGGCCTGTAGCCTGCCAGGTTCCTCCATCCATAGGATTTCCCAGGCAGGAATACTGGGGTGGGTTGCCATTTCCTTCTCCAGGGGATTTTCCTAACCCAGGGATCAAATCTGCGTCTCCTGCACTGGCAGGTGCTTTCTTTACCACTGCTCCACCTGGGAATCGCTCATTAAGGAACAGATTCCGGAAGCATCGCCAACATTTCCAGGCAGAAAACCAAACCGGAAAGTGTCTGCAGCTCTGATGGAAATACTGAGCTGGCTCCACCCCACAACCCGGGCTCCTAACGTGACCGCATGTCTGTGTTGCGTGTCTGTACCCGTGAGCGTCAGCTGAGGAAGGGCGGTCAGAAAACAGGGATGCGGGGGCGTCTGAGGCTGGCCTGCTGGGCTTCCTTCCCCATCGCTTGGTCTCTGTGGTTGGTTGGTCAGTGGGTCGATTTGTAGTCTGGCCTTGTTCTTTCCGTGTCCTCGTGGCAACTGATGTTTCTGGTCTTCATTTTCATCTGTTCTGCTCACCACTTTGAGAAATTAAGTCAATTCAAGTAGATCTCTTCTCTGTCTGTCTGAAGAGTGGGACAGGTGACAGGTGTGTCCTGAACACCGAGTGGCCAGGGGATTTCTCCCCCAAGCAGGAGAACTTCCCTGGACATTCCCAGTGGTCCCTGGGCCCTTTGAGACTGTGCAGGACTGAACTGGTCAGCATGAAAAGGCTTTGGTTAGAAAGATCTGAAGTTCATTGAGCTTCATTGAAGTTCATTGAGTTCAAGTAGCTGGAGTGTCCTCTTATGAATGGAAATTTATCAGCAAAGACAGAAGAAAACTTTTAAGATACACTTGATGATAAGCACTGAAAAATATCCAATAGCTAGGAATGTGTGTGTGCCAACTCGCTTCAGTTGTGTCTGAGTCTTTGTGACCCTACGGACTGTAGCCCGCCAGGCTCCTTTGTCCGTGAAATTTTCCAAGCTTGAATACTAAAGTGGGTTGCCATACACTCCTCCAGGGGATCTTCCAAGCCCAGGGATCAAATCTGAGTCTCTTGCAACTCCTGCATTGGCAGGTGGATTCTTTACCACTAGCACCACCTGAAAAGCCCCAGATTCGGGCAGGTCCCCTCAAACCCTCATCCTGGGTGGTTCTGCAATGGAGTCCTGCTGTGGAGCCAAGTGCCAACAGGGCAGGGGAAGACTCTCCCAAGACCCCAAAGGAGCCCAGCTGCTTCCCATCCCGTCCCATACCATCAGGGGAGGCTGTGGGTGCTTGTACTCTGCCCACACCAAGTTCACCTCCAGGTGCCCGGAGCACTCATCACATGTCGGTGAGATGAGTGAGTGAAGGCCTTTGAAACTTTGCTGAGGAGGAAAAGCTCAACTCCAAAGAAAAACCAGAGCAGATGTCCAAAGTGTGCATTCCTCGAACAACTTGGAGGGTCACCACCACCCACCCTGGGTTTCACCTGCCTCCTGCTGCCCTCTGCCCCACCTCTATCCCATGCTGTCTGTGCTGGGAGGCGCCAGCCTCTTGAAGGGCAGGTCACAGGGTAGAGCTGGCAGGGAGGTGGGAAGCAGGAGGGGGAGCAGCTGTGTGCCAGCCAGACCACCCACTCGACACCAGCAGCCCCCGATCACTGTGATGTCTGAGGACATCGTGATGCCGCGTACAGTTGACATTATCTCTGCAAGGCGGCAGTTCCCAGTGTGACACTCGGCTGCCAGCTGCGCCCACCCCCCATCTCCCAGACCCACGACCTGGAGCCCAGGAAAGACTAGAGCTTCCAGGACCAGGGGCACCGCCTCCCAGGCTCAGTCTAGCTGAGCTCTGACTCAACTGGTCTCCCTTCCCTGGTCAAGCACACACCGTCTCCCCCTGCATTTTAGATCCTGCCTCCTTAGTCCTCACTAGGATTCAAGATGAGATCCCCTGAAGGAGCTTGGGGTTCTGTTGCTTCACCTTCCCTCTCCTCCTCCCACAGTCCTGGGCTCTGCCTTCCCCAATGCCCAGCCCCACCCCCAAAACTGACCCTGTGCATCAGGCCTCCCTGGGAGGGGCAGACTAGCTCCAGCAACCCTGGCAGTCACTGGATGCACTGGGCTTCCTGCAGGAGCAGGGCTCACCTGTGTCCCACCTCGCCCCCACCATCACTGGAAGGTCGCCATAGGTGGGGAAACCTCGGCACAGAGAGGTGCGGTCATCTGCTCAGGGTCATCCAGCCAGGAAGTGGCAGAGAGAGGACTCGAACCCAGACATCCTGCCTCCAGGGCTCACACACTACACCGCCTCCTTCAGCTTGGAACAGCTCCAGGCATGAAGTGAATTGGGGCACAGATGATCCGAGAGAGAAGTCTGAATTCTCACACAGGTGCAGTGCATCATGGGATGCTGGGGCGGCAGCCTCTCCTTCCCAGAAACGACGGGCTGAAGCCAGGGCTGGTTTGGTCCATAAGCCAGCAAGCAGAGGGTTGGTGCACTCAGGAGAAGAGATAGCTCCTGGCAGATGCTGGCCCATCAACCCCAGGGACACACCCAAGGCATCCCAAGGCTGGGTGTCCACTCACCCTGCAGGCTTAGAGAAGGCTTCCAGCCCAAAGCTCTATCCCCCCGATGACCA
Organism: Odocoileus virginianus; assembly: GCF_023699985.2. Taxonomy (NCBI): domain Eukaryota; kingdom Metazoa; phylum Chordata; class Mammalia; order Artiodactyla; family Cervidae; genus Odocoileus; species Odocoileus virginianus. The sequence goes on from NC_069696.1 coordinate 5,676,274, forward strand.
GCCCTTCCTGGCTCTGAGGAGCTGGACCTTGAGAGGTTTGGTTCACCAGGTCAGGGAGAGCCCGGAAACCCTTTTCCTGACCCTGACTTCCACCAAGAAGAGAACGGGTGTGTGACCTGGCTCCAGTCAGCCAGACTTCCTGAAAGTCTGTGGTATTTTCCCAGTCTGCTTCCTGCATCACCCCGCAAACCTGTGTCACCCGAGATTTCCAGCAAACAGGTCCTGTCCACCTGGGGATTGGCAGGTGTGTCCGGGCAACCACTGACCTCCTGGAGGGTGTCAGCTGTTTCTGGGGTGGGTGTGGAACGGGTGGGAGGAGGGGCTGACAGCTGAATCAAGCTGTGTCCATGGTCCAGCTTGGAAGATTGATAGAATGGGGGGTGGACGGGTCAGTAGGAGCTGGCATCTTAAAGGAACCCTGTCACCTCCACCCCACTCGGGCCATGTGTAAACCTCCTTTGGGCGGGAACTGGTGGGCTCTGCGGCCAGTGGAGGCCCTGGACCCGCAGGTCAGAGAGGTCCACCGAAAGCCCCAGCAGCACAGCCTGCAGAGGGCGAGGGCGTGAGCAGAGGGAGCCTCCGAGGGGGGCGGCCTGGTCACTCTGCAACCAGAGAGCAGGGGTGACGGGCGATGCTTTAGTGGGGGCGGGTCGCAGGGTCCCAGGGCCTGGCTCCTGCCCCGTGCTTGCCTGCTGTTAACCTCCTGTCCGCCGCTCCTGCCTGCCTTCCTCCCTTGTCTCTCCCCTCAGCCGCACCGCGGACCCAGGTGACCCACCTGTCTGTTCCAGGTCCCTCTGGTGAACCGGAGACTCCAGCCTTCCCTGCGAGCGAGACGCCCGCCACCCTCTTTCCTCCTCCCTTTGGCCCCAATAATGCTCTGTTGCTGGGTTTTCTAGGCTGGATGCAGGACGTCCTGGACTCTTCTCTGGTTCCTGCTTCCATCCTCTCTCTGCCTGAACCCCCTACCCCTTCCCTCCTGAAACCGTTTTCCCCCCTGGAGATAGCTCCCCAGTGATTTCCAAAACTTATGTTGAACAGATGCACATTTGTCGTTCGTTTGGGGTCCTCACTCTGTCCCCTGCCCTCAAAACCAGTGCTCCCCATGTGTCTGAAATGCCCTGTGAGCACCCAGGAAGGGTTCTTTCATGCTCACAGCTCAAATGGGAGAGCAAGTCTCTCTCTGCCCCAGGGGCCCTGTGATATTCAGAGAAACACTCGAGGAAGCTGACAAGATGGCCAGGGTTCCAAGTGACCCTCACTTCCCCCATGCCCTAAGCCAACCTCTACTCCCTGCCGGTTGTCCAGAGGTGGCATTTCTGCTTACATGGTCAGAAATGCTTGGGAACTGAGAAGGCCCTGTGACCTGACCTCCACACTGACAGTAACGGCCTGGACAGCATGTCTTGTGATCCAGCTGAAAGGGGGCACGGCTGGGAAGTGAGGGGTTGGGGAGCAGGATAGAGCCGGGAGAAATGGGAGAACAGAAGACGCCTGGCTCCTAAGAGTCAGGAACACAAAGGGAGAGTTGGCCACCCCTAGGAGGGCTGGGGAGAGGGGCCTGGGAGACGCTTAGAGGTGGGGGCTTCCCTGGAAGGACCAAAGGGGCAGATGTCCTCTCTTAAAGTAGACATGTTCCCCTGGTACTGAACCTCCCCACTCCACCCCCCGGGAGAGCGGCCGCCCAGCTCCCCGGCTCCTGAACCACGAGTGTGCATCCGTGTGTCCCGGAGCATCACTACCTGACCCCTCCACTCCGAGAGGACCCGTCCTGTCTTCGCAGAGAGTCTGCCCACCCAGGACTTCTCACGGAAATGAAGATAGTCAGTCATCCACATGCTTCCAGAAATGTTTCAAAAACACACATCTGTTCCCTTCCCCAAATACAGTGTAAAAGAGGCAAAATCCACATGTGCAGGACAAGGGGGTGGGTTCAGCACCCTGCTCCCTGCCAGGCACCAGGCATTATGGCCCGTGTGCTCCTCCCAAGAGGCCTCTGTCCCAGGCCCCCACCCTGCCTGCAGGAAAGGCTCTGAGAGCCCTGTTCTCTCAGGGCGTCTCAGCAGGATGCTGGTCACAGTGATGATGCTGGGGAAGGGGCTTCAGAGACGCAGTCCAGGCCCCCCACACACACACTTCCAGACTTTGGGCTTGACCCAGTCTCCATCTCCTTGAAGTGAGGGAAGCCTCTGGACAGAGGCAAATCCAGGGCTAATGCCGGTCCGGGGCTGGCAGGAGGGTGACCTGATTGTAGATGCTGCTCTGATGACGTGGTCCCCTCGTCATCTCGAGCTTCGCCTGAGTCATCACGGAGCCCAAGGGCCTGGCCACCCACCTGGACCACACCGATGCTGCTTGTGATTCCCAGATCACGCCTCAAGAGCCCTGCCCCGTGTCACTTCCGTCCCTGCAGGCAGCCCTCGGACAAGTCGGAGGCCTGGGGGGTGCTGGGGACACAGGAAGGGTGGCCAGGGGCCGGGTCTGAGGAGGGGCACCCGGGAAGGCAGGTGTGGGGTGGGCCGGCCGCCCCTCCTGGGCCCGGACTCCAGCAGCGCCGGCGGCCCCGCGGGCTCTGTGCCTGTCTGTCTAACCTTCCTTTTCACTCCCGTCCTGCCGCCCCGTGTAGGGCTACTTTAGTGACCCCTGGAATGTCTTTGACTTCCTGATCGTAATTGGCAGCGTAATTGACGTCATTCTCAGTGAGACGAATGTGAGTATGACTCTGCCCAGGACGCCTCCGTGCCCCCCTCTCTCTTCACCTCCTTCGGTTTATTTTTTGGTTTCCTGTTTTACCCGCTCCAGTCATGCTTTCTCTCGCACCTGCCGCCGTCTTGGGGGACGTGAGCCCCCCACTGTCCCCACTCCGCCGGGCCGGGCAAAGGCTCCCGCTCCTCCCGGATGCCCGCCCGGCCCCCGACTAACCCACTTTTGTCAGGCTCCGTGAGCAACAGGTGCAGGCATGCACCTCCAGAACTGTGGAGTGGTAAGGGGTCCAGTATGCCCACATAACCTCTTTCTTTTCTCATTTTTTTCTCTTCTCTCCTTTCTTTCATGCTTTGTTTTGTTTTGTTTTCATTTTCCTCTTCCTTTTGTTTTGTTTCCTTTGTCGCTGGTTTTTCTCTCCCTCCCTCCCTCGGCTCCTCTGCCCATGCAGCACTATTTCTGTGATGCATGGAACACATTTGACGCCTTGATTGTTGTGGGTAGCATTGTTGATATAGCCATCACCGAGGTAAACGTAAGTACCGGCGTCCCACCCTGTGACGCCGTGCCTGCCTCACGCTCACCCCCATCGCTCTCCTTTGCCTCCTCTCCTCCTCCCAGCTCATTTCCACTTCCTTATTCTCATTTGTTTGTTTAAATTGGTTTAAAGGATTTTTTTTTCTTGTTGCTTCATTTTGAAGTTTCTTTAGTCTCTTTTTAACATTTGGAACGAGTTAGGCCCTCCTCTCCTTCTGAGTTTTGACTCCTGCATCCTTTCCTCTCCTCTTTATAATCAGCCTGGCATGATGCACACTGTCTAGGAGGACGCAGCCCCGAGAGCCCGGAGTAAGACGATGGAAGGCTGTTTACAACCCCTGGGCAGCTGCCAGGGCAGGGACCCAGCCCCTTCCTGCTCCAGCATCCAGGAAAGGTCTCTCCCAAGGAACCCCGGGCAGGCAGAGGCTCCCGCTTGGCCAGCCCTCTCAGCCCACCCCGCCCCGTATTCACGCTGGAAGGGCCCCTCGCTGGGAGAGCAGCTCGTATCCCTCTTCTCTGGAGAGGGCTCTTACCCACCACCAACCCCCTTCTGCTTACTGTGGAGCACCTGGCCCCACATGAACCTGTCCTGAGGACCAGCCTTGCCCCTGCCTGGCTCTCCCTGGCCCACCCCCAAGTCTGGCTCCAGGGCCTCCTGCACCTGCTCCTGGGAGCTGCCCCTCCTAGACAGTCTTCAGCCCCTGCACACGCTCGTCTGTCCCCAGCATGCCCAACCTTCTCTCTCTATCTGTAGGCAAGCCCTCTTGCGGCTGGTCTTTAACATGTGTGGTTTAGTTCCTTGTCATGGTTTTTCATTGGTTAAGAGACTTGATAATGTTTGCACAAATGTTGATGCACTGAACCATTGAGTGACAGCTCAGAGCAGATGCTGAAGGGTTCTGATCTAAGGTGTCAGAAACCCCCCACAACCGTCAGCCCCTCTACCCCAGTCCTTACCCGCCCCTCCACCCCAAAGCTGGCTGCCAGTCATTGAACTGACATTACTTCTTGTCCTGATTCCGCATCAGAAGCCTGTCTGCCCCTTCCAGGGGATGGATGCTGGGAGGAGGCCGTTACGTCCTCCTGTCAACCTCACCCCTTCCTGCTTGACCCATTGCTCAGATTTGGTTGCCCCTCTGTCTCAGGGATCCCCTGGGGTCGTCTTTGTCTTGTGATGTGTGTATGTGTGTGTGTGTGTGTGTGTGTGTGTGTGTAAACTCCCATGCACATGCACTCCCTTGACCTTATCCAGTAAATCATTGGAGCACAAGGAAACTGAGCTCCCCCCAACCGAGGCCGCTTCTCCCTCGCACCACTCCCCGCACCTCCGTGTGGCCCCAGGTTGTATCCCAGTGGCTCTCGGATTCCTGCACATTCATATCCCTGACCAGGGCCCTGTGCTCAGACCAAGGGGCCCTCTTGGGGGAGATGAGGGAGGGTCAGAGTGGGCCTGTCTCTGGAGGAGGGGTCTCTGTGGGGGTCTGTGCAGGAACAAAGGGCAGGAAGGTAACAGCAGACAGATCCCTGGGTACACAAGACATACCCAGTTCCAGGGTCTTCTGGGGTTAGGCAAGAAGGCCACTGTGGCCAGGCCCGCGTCATCACTCAGCCTGCTGTTTTTTTTCTGTGCATATGCATTTACACACACAAAAATGAAAGGCAAAAGAGAACAGGAAAGATATATCCATCTGAATGCAGAATTCCAAAAACTAGCAAGGAGAGGAAAAAAGCCTTCCTAAGTGATCAATGCAAAGAACTAGAGGAAAACAGTAGAATGGGAAAGACTAGAGATCTGTTCCAAGAAAATTAGAGATACCAAGGGAACATTTCATGCAAAGATGGGCACAATAAAGGACAGAAACTGTATGGACCTAACAGAAGCTGAAGATATTAAGAAGAGGTGATAAGAATACACAGAAGAACTATGCAAAAAAGATCTTCATGACCCAGATAACCATGATGGTTCGATCACTCACCTAGAGCCAGACATCCTGGAGTGCCAAGTCAGTGGTCCTTAGGAAGCATCACTACAAACAAAGCTAGTGGAGGTGATGGAATTCCAGCTGAGCTATTTCAAATCCTAAAATATGATGCTGTGAAAGTCCTGCACTCGATACGCCAGCAAACTTGGAAAACTCAGCAGTGGCCACAAGACTGGAAAAGGTGAGTTTTCATTCCAATCCCAAAGAAAGGCAATGCCAGAGAATGCTCAAACTACCATACAAATGCACTCATGTCACATGCTAGTAAAGTAATGCTCAAAATTCTCCAAGTGAGGCTTCAACAGCACATGAACTAAGAATTTCCAAATATTCAAGCTGGATTTAGAAAAGGCAGGGAAACCAGAGATCAAATTGCCGACATCTGTTGGATCATAGGAAAAGCAAGAGAATTCCAGAAAAACATCTACTTCTGCTTCACTGACTACACCAAAGCCTTTGACTGTGTGGATCACAACAAACTGTGGAAAATTCTTAAAGAGATGGGAATACCAGACCACCTGACCTGCCTCCTAAGAAATCTGTATGCAGGTCAAGAAGCAGCAGTTAGAACTGAATGTGGAACAGTGGACTGGTTCCAAATTGGGAAAGGAGTGTGTCAAGGCTGCATATTGTCATCTTGCTTATTTAACTTATATCAGGGTACATCATGTGAAATGCCAGGCTGGATGAAGTACAAGCTGGAATCAAGATTGCCAGGAGAAATATCAATAACCTCAGATGTACAGATGACACCACCTTTATGGCAGAAAGCAAAGAAGAACTAAAAAGCCTCTTGATCAAAGTGAAAGAGAAGAGTGAAAAAACTGGCTTAAAATTCAACATTCAAAAAACTTAAGATCATGGCGTCTGGTCCCATCACTTCATGTCAAATAGATGGGGAAACAATGGAAGCAGTGAGAGACTTTATTTTCTCCAAAATCACTGCAGATGGTGACTGCAGCCATGAAATTAAAAGATGCTTGCTCCTTGGAAGAAAAGCCATGACAGACCTAGACAGCATATTAAAAAGCAGAGACTACTTTACTGACAAAGGTCTGTCTAGTCAAAGCTATGGTTTTTCTGGTAGTCATGTATGGATGTGAAAGTTGGACCATAAAAAACGCTGAGCGTGGAAGAATTGATGCTTTTGAACTGTGGTGCTGAAGGAGAATCTTGAGAGTCCTTGGACAGGAAGGAGATCAAACCAGTCAATCCTAAAGGAAATCAGTCCTGAATATTCATTGGAAGGACTGATGCTAAAACTGAAGCTCCAATACTTTGGCCACCTAATGTGAAGTACTGACTTATTGGAAAAGACTCTGGTGCTGGGAAAGATTGAACACAGGAGGAAAAGAGGACAACAGTGGATGAGATGGTTGGATGGCATCACCGACTCAATGGACATGAGTTTGACCAAACTCAGGGAAATAGTGAAGGATAGGGAAGCCTGATGTGCTGCAGTCCATGGGGTCACAGAGTCAGACACTATTGAGTGACTGAACTGACTGCTGTTTTTAAACAAAAAGCAAAGACAAAGGAAAAATTGCCAGAATATAAAATTTCTACCCCAAAAATTGGTGGTTGGGGTGGTGCAGGACCCCAGGACAGGCGATTGGCATCACATGCAGAACCTCCATCTGTACAACGGTTTCCATTTACAGTTTGCCATGGCCTCCAGCTCTGGAGTCCATCCCCCATGAGCCTAACAGTCAAGGGTGATCATCCCCACTGGCCAGGGCACAGGTTACGGCAGGGCACAGGCGAGGGTATGGCATAGCTGAGGGCAGGGCACAGGTGAAGATGGGGCATAGGTAAAGGTATGACACAGGTGAGGGCACCAGGTGAGGCTGGGGCACAGGTGAGGAGCACAGGTGAAGGTACAGCCCGTCAGTGCCTCTCCCACCCCTCGACTGGAGCCCAGCCCTCCCAGAGTGGCTGGCTCCCCACACCTGGGGCTAGCGCTGCTGTCTGTCCAGTCTGCAGTGCCCTTTGTTAACATGTGAATCTCACATCCCCTTCTCGTGCGTGGCCTCCTGCTGGCCAGGATTGGCTCAGCCCATATGTTCCATGGTTTATATCCTAAAGAACCATAGGAGGTTTTTTATTTTCAAAACAAGAAGTTACAGGCCAGTGCCCCTTCCGGCTGGAAGCCCTCAGCTCCTCCCAGGCTCCCTTCGCCCACCTGGAGGTGCTTCTCACCCCATAGATGGAGGAGTCTGTCAGAAGCCATGGGGAGGGTGGTCCAGAGATAGAACGGGGACAGCGCCTGTGATGGAAAGCAAAGCGGGGGTAGAGACCCTCCACGCAGCCCCCACTGTTTCCCTTCCCTCCCACACATGCAGTTAGGAGACGCACCTTGTCACCCCAGGCAGGGGCCAGAGGAGAGGGCTGGACGCAGGTCAGACCAAGTGCTGGAGTCCTAACGCTGCTCCTCCACGGTTTGGGGAGCATGGTATTACTGCCAGGGTTTGAAGCTCAGCTGAGAGCATTCATGTAGAGCCCAGCATACACTGGAGAGCACTGTTGAAGGGGAGAGATCATGGCACCAAGCCAAGGACATCCTTTCCAAGCTTCCTGCCAACACACCTGCCAATCACAGACTCACAGCCCTTGTTCCCAGAGACACTGGACTCTTGGTTAATGGGTGTGGCCGGATCAAGGCAAGCTCACTGACCACTGCCTGTAACTCAAGCCAGACGAGCCTGGCCCATAAGCAGGGACATGACCCTGCACCCAGATGGCAGCCAGGATCATGGGGTCCCGTTACAGGAGCAGCGGCACTTCATTCCCAAGCAGGGCCCTCTACTGCAGATTCCGCCTCCTGCCGCCAGCAGCTTGGGGCCTGGCGCTCCCTGGGGGAGGAAAGAGCTCGGCGCCAGGACTTTCCTGGGTACTGCTCCAGCTCCACCCACCCCCCTTGAGTTTTCTAGTCCTACTTTCTTCACCAGACCTCCCTTCTCGGATGAACGTCCCATTCCAGCCTTAGGATTTCTGGAGGCTCTTCACCTGTAACTCCTCATCTTTGACTCTCTTTCCTGAAATCACCAGATGCTGTCTTCATCCCTCTAGATACTCCCCAGGTTCAGATTCACCCCCTTCTCTTCAACAGTATCGTCCTCCCACCTCTGCTGGGCTCTGGTGCCCCCTACGGAGGTGGGCTTCCTAGGAACCATCATTGCCTTCTGTGTGCCAGGCACTTGGGATCCATCGTGGACCAAACAGAAGCCCACCCTCAGGAGCCAGTGTCCTAGGGCCAGGGGATGATCAGGCACAGAAAGCCAGGAAGTCTCAATGGTATGTGAAAGATGAGAAGTACCAAGTGAGGGGATCAGAAGGTGGGGAGTGGAGAAGACAGGTGCTGTTCTCTGAAGATGAGCTGTAGTGAAGAGGTGAATCTAAACAAAGCAAATACCTAAAAATTGAAAGAAATTAAAATACACTGCTACTTGAAAGAAAAGCTATGACAAACCTAGACAGGGTATTAAAAAGCAGAGACATTACTTTACGGACAAAAGTGTGTATAGTCGAAGCTATGGTTTTTCCAGTAGTCTTGTATAGATGTGAGAGTTGGAACCTAGAGAAGACTGAACACTGAAGAATTAATGCTTTCAAATTGTGGTGCTGGAGAAAACTCTTGGGAGCCCCTTGGACAGCAAGATCAAACTAGTCAATCCTAAAGGAAATCAACCCTGAATATTCATTGGAAGGACTGATGCTGAAGCTCCAATATTTTGACCACCTGGTCCACCTCGTTGAAAAAGACACTGATACTAGGAAAGATTGAGGGCGGGAGGAAAAGGGGACGACAGAGGATGAGATGGTTGGATGGCATCACCAACTCAATGGACACGAATTTGAGCAAGCTCTGGGAGATGGTGAAGGACAGAGAAGCCTGGCGTGCTGCAGTCCATGGGGTCACAGAGTCAGACACGACTGAGTGACTGAACAGGAACAACAAAGGCCTGAGAAAAGTGAGGCGACGTCTCTGAGGGTCCCTGGGCAGGACGAGCAGGGCGGGGGGTCAGGAAGAGCACCAGATTTGAGACTTCACCTGAGCACGAAGGGGAGGTTTTGGCACCTTTAGGAAGAGGTGTCCATGGTCCAGGCACCCACTTGCTGTGCACAGGAATCGAGGATGAAGCCGCTCCACCATTTGGAAAGGGGACACAGCCATCCAGGCATGAGGACTCTGGCTCAGTACAACCCCCTTGCTCTGGGAGATGCCTTGGACCCCACGATGTGCCTGGAGGAGGCCCCGGGCCCCAGCTGTCCATGTCTGTGGCCCAGCTGCCTGGCCCTTCCCGACACGGAACCTCCTCCTGCTCATGTCCCTGAGGAAGCCCCCATTCCTCCTCTGTCCCTCAAGTCTGGAATTCTTTATCCAGAAGGAAATCTGTGGAAGCTTCCAGGGATTCAGCCAGCACCCCCAACCTCCCTCCACTGCTAACAGAAAGTGTTGGGAGGCCCAGGTCCTTTGTCAGGAACACAGGTGTCCCTAGTCACCTGTAGGGACAAGAATGCCACGTGACCGAGAGCAACAACTCGCCTGGGGGCTGGACACCTCCTGGCAGGTCCACATGTGGAGATCAGGGGCCATGGAGTCAGAACCCTCATGTGGGGATGCTCGGACGCCTGGACTGTGGGCCAGTGGGGCTTGGAGGCCAAAGGGCACAGCAAGTATGGAGCTCCCACACACACACACACTGCCTCCTGGACAGGGGGAGAAAGTGGGCGGAGGGGACATGGATGGGACAGGACTTGGCTCGGAGCTTCCAGGGTGCACGTTGGTGCCCTAGGTGGGTGCTACCCACCTGGCTCCTAGAACCAGCAGTCTTTTAACCACAGACCCATGGGCCTGGCTTCCAACGACTCCCCTCACTGGCTCCCACTTTGGCCACGTCCTGAGTCAAAACATCTGCTGCACGCCCACCCCCTCGGGCTGAGTCAGAGCCTCCCTCCCTCCACCCAACCCGCAGCCCACGCCTGGCTCCCCGCCCAGCTTCCCTGCCCCCACCATGGCCGAGGGGCCAGAACAGACGTCAGTGTCCAGATGGCAGTGGTCTGCCTGGCCTGGGTTGCTTCTGAGGTCAATTAAATCAGACTGGTGGTCTCGGGCCAAGCTGAGGAGGGAGCCATGATCCTTGCCACCTTCCTGTGCCGCCCCCACCCCCTACCCCAGCTCCTGGAGTCCCTTCGAGCTCCTCCCCGCCTCAGCACCACCCCCACCCAACGCCCCCAACAAGCCACCAAGGCGCCTTGTTCCCAAAACACTGGTCACAGAGGGCGGTATTGACTCAGGAAGCTGCCTGCTGGGAAGTAACACTGCCTTTAAAAGAACGGAAGTGAGGCTGGACCTAGAGAAGTGCCTTGAGCGTGGACGTAAGGCCTTCAGGAGCAGGACCCCTAGTGAGAAGATGAACCTTGGCCTCCCACTGTCCTGAAGGGCACTTTCTCCTCCGCTTGTAAGTGAAGCTGGCCCCGAGAGGTTGAGCAGAGCCCTGCTCGCCAGCCGTGAGCGGGGCTTCGACAGGCCGCAGTCCAGTCGGACGCGGGGAGCCACTTCCTGAGCCCAGCCTCCACCTACAGGACGAGATCCATGTGCTGGGCAGCAAGTTGATGAGGCCTCCAGGGTGGAGGCAGAGAGTGTCCCAAAGCTGAGACCTGGAGGAAGATCCTTCCCTCAGGCCTGAGCCGAGAGGCCCCTGGAGGGGGTTCTCAGCCTGGCCATGTTAGCTGTCCCACATCCCGACAGCCGGGACCCAGCGGGGACCCGCTTGCTCTGACCGAGTGAGCCTTCTGACCTAGACCCTTTCCCTTTCTGTCATCTTCTCATTTCCTTTCTTTTTTTTTAATTATTTTAATTGGAGGCTAATTACTTTACAACATTGTAGTGGGTTTTGCCATACGTTGACATGAATCAACCATGGGTATACATGCGTTCCCCATCTCATGTCCTTCCCTCTCCTGCCCCATTCTTAGTTTTTCTTTCCACGTACAACCCCCGTGCGTGCGTGCTCTGTAGCTTCAGTCGTGTCCGACTCTGCGACCCCCTGGACTGTAGCCCACCAGGCTCCGCTGTCCATGGGGTTCTCCAGGCAAGAATACTGGAGTGGGTAGCCATTTCTTCCTCCAGGGGATCTTCCTGACCTAGAGATCAAACCGGCATCTCTTACGTCTCCTACATTGGCAGGTGGATGCTTTATCACTAGTGCCACCAGGGAAGCCCCATAATTCCCCTCCTTTGCCCTAAATCAGGACTGGACAAAAGGAAGCAGGCAGGGCATAGCCCTGTTGGGCCACATGGCCAGCCCTCCAGTCAGTGGGTGATGCTAGTCCCCAGCAGCTGGCTCAGCCAAAGACCATCCACAGCAGAGGGACCTCGACTATGCCCTGAGCTCATGGAGGAAGTGAGGGGACCAATCTCTGGCCCCAAAACACTGACCACGCCCCCAAAGCACTCACTCTCTCATGTCACTTCTTGCTTCTGCTTATTCGTTTCCTTGAGTCTATTTCTTCTCCACCTTTCAGGCTCGCTGTGTCCATCTCTGTCTCTGTGTATCTGTCTCCCCAACCCCACACCGCCCACATACAGGACTTTGTGTTGTTGTGAGTGCTCCTGACAAACTGACTCTGTTCATTTATCTTCCATGAACTCCTCTTGTTGGTTGTCTGCTTGAATGACTGTTTCTCCCAAGGAAGATAAAACAATCCTGATGATCTTGCAGTCAGCCCCGTGTAGTGTGAGTTCTGCAGGTAACAGCACATGGCGGGCCGTCGGGCTGCAGATGAACAACAGTGAGGCTCCTGAGGCTCCAACCACTCCCTGCATGACTGCCAGCACAAACGGGGCTCCCCAGTTCAGCCCCCAGAGTCCTGCAGGGGACACGGATCTGATCCCTGGTCAGGAAACTAAGGTCCCACGTTCTGGGCAGCACAGGCAAATAAAAAACAAAAAAGTTACGCTTAAAAAAACATTAAAATCCCAAAGGAAGAATACTGAGTGTTTAAGAAATAAAATAAGTAGTTTTAATTATTCTGTCTTGGCCAAGGCTCATTGGGCTGGGCCAGGTGACCCAGGTGGGCCCTCTGAGTCAGCCCTTCTGGGCCCATTCAGGATGGGGTTGACCAGAAGACTTCAAGCTTCTACCCAGGGATGTTAGGAGTACGGGCAGCTCTGGTTGTTTTCAGGGCGCATCCCAGATGGAAGCAGTAGCCAAAGCCCCAGCCCTAAGTGTGTATGGAGGCCTTGTGCCCCTTGCCCACAGAACCCCTGAAACACAGAGCTCCTAGGTGTTCATGCAGGGCACAGGCCCCTGACCAACCAGAAGCTTCCTGTGTGCATGTGTGTGCATGTGTGTCTGTGTCGTCTCCGTGTTCTGTCCTGGCCTGCTGGCCATGTCCTAGACACCCGCCCCCTCCAGGCACGTGGGTGGACCTGGCAGCCAGTGCCCCTCAGGGAGCAGGGACGGCTCTTGACCGTGGTCCATAAGTGACCTGAGAGGTGTCCTCTCTCTTCCCTCCTCCTCCCATCCCTCACCCTGTGTCCCCACCAGTCCGTAAAAAGGACACCTCCCAACTTGCTTTGGTAAAAAAGGAATTTGCTGAGAAATCTATTACCAAAGAAGAATTTTCAGCCTGCGAGCAAATGTCTGGTTGTGCACAATTCCGTCCTTCAGAAGCCCTATTATACGTTGTCCTTGTTTGTACCTTGAGAACTAAACACAGGAGCAACCCTCTGACAGTGGAGGGCGGCTGTGGAGGTGGAGTGAAGGTGGAGTCAGCGGCTCTGGGCGCCAGGACTGTCCAGGGGCCAAAGGGCAGGGTGCCTCCCCGGATGCAGCTCTGGGCTGCCGGGAATGCTCGCCTGAGCCCAGTCCCCGGCCCCCAAACGAGTCCCCAGCCCCCAAACGAGTCCCCGGTCAGACCTGTGAGGACAGCTTCCCAGGGCATTAACACTAATGTCCTCAATTGTGTGCAGGGCTTTCAAATTTAAAAACCAAGTCCACACTCGTTATCTCATGCCTGTGACCACGGTCCACACCTGGGGACCAGGAACCTCAGCTCGAAGGCTGGCCCTACCGCACAGGGGGTACCCAAACCTCGGTCCTCCCCGGAACCTGGAGGGTCACCGCCCCGGGGCTCCATTGCTCAAATACCTGTGGGCCAAAAGCGGCCGGGGCACAGGCAAGGCCTTTCAGCTTCAGCTGGCAGTGCTGGGTGTGTGCAGTGCCAGCCCCTGGAGGCTATCTCAGGACACAGGGCTGATTAAAAACACACAAAATCCACCTTCAAAATCCAGAAGACCTCAGCAATAACGAATATGAATTAGTCAGTCTGCCACCAGAGATGGTTCCAGGCAGAACACCCAAGAGCCTGGCTGGGGGGAGCTGGTGGCGGTCACGCCCCGCGCCTGCCAGGCCTGGGCCCCGCGCCTGGCCCTCCTGCCTTCTGCTGCCACTGGGTTGCTCCTGTGTCGCCGAGACCTGGAACGCGGGCCTCTTCGTGGGAGACTCATTACAGCTTATCTCTGTCTGCCTTTCTTTAAAGCCAGCTGAACATACCCAATGCTCTCCCTTTATGGTAAGACCGAGCCTCCAGACCACGCTCTCAGCTTCTGTGACCCCCCCCCCAACGTCCCCACTGCCCCCCCAACCCCCGGCGTCTCGGAGCCCGGCCCCGATGCATGTCACCCACCCGTGTCTGCCATGCGCCTTGCCTGCCTGGTCTGCGAGCTGTCAGTGCTGTTGGTGTGATGTTTCGTCCTTGAGCTTTCCTGTGGGTGGCAGTTCACTGTGACCTTGACCATCTGAAAAGCCACTGGGAGAGAATCAGACCGGAGGGCCAGTTCCTGTTAAACATCCTGAGGACCCTGCTCGTTGGCATCTCCAACCTTAATCTGATGTGGGGCTTGCACAGGACACCAGCCGGGGCCATGGCGAGGCCCCTGGGAATGAGGAAAGAGAGGTGATGTAGTGGAGGTGGAGAGGCAATGGGTCCCTCCTGATCACCAGCTCCTGGGATCTCTGATCAAGGCCCCAACGAGAGGTTAAGTTGGGATCCTTAGCTATGAGAGGCATTAGAACTGAGCCACACGCCTGCGTCCCTGAAGCAGGCCATGTGGTCAGGGTCACTCCTGCTGCAGGAGTCTTTGGCTAAAGAGAGAGAGCAGCCACTCTGAGTGACCTTGAAGTCACCTTGGAGCAGCTGTCTCCAAGAGGCTGCAGTGAGACTTCATACGTGGAACGATAGTGAGTTTGTAGAAGGACTGGAGTGTGGGTTGATTCCCCAGGCCCCGAAGTGAGCAGATGAGGCAAGACCCAGGGTGGCGTTCCCTGACAAAGCCCATGCCCATGGCTGGAAGAGCTGACCCTGGGCGTCCTGCCCCCTCTCCTGGTCAGTAGAGCATTGGGCACCTGCAGCGTTGGGTGCCCAGGACCACTCAGTCTGCAAGCTCGAGTTTGGCTGTTTAACAAGTCAGATGTTGATGCCCCTGCGGCACCCACTTCCCAAACTCGCCGCACAGCTGAGGCTCCATGTGAGTTGGTGCTTTCTTCTTCCTCTCCTTCCGAGCGTCGCGGGGGGCCAACGGCTGAGTTAGCCCTGAGCCTCCTCTGCACCTTCCTCTGGTGGGCACAATCTCCTTTTAAGGAGAGAAAGTAGAACTTCAAGTAGGTACACAGATGATAGAAATGCAAAGAGGAAGGGCATCAAAGACTTCAAACCACACAGGCAGGCGGTTTCCTGTGTTGGGGGCCGGGGGGGGGGGGCGGCCTGCTGCCAGCTCCTCCCAGCCCCGGCACTGCCTGGAGAGCAGCTTTGGTTCAGAAAGAGAAGGGCAGGTGTGCCTCTCCCGGGGCGGAGCAGGGTGTGCTGGTAAACCTGCCCCTTGGGGGTGTCCTGTTGTGTTGGAGGTGAAAGGAGAGGCCCCTGGAGCAGCCACAGGGTTAGACACAGGGGACATGAGGGCTTCTGTGCTGGTGGGATTTTCATGGGTGTTGTCAGGCCCGATCTGACCTGGAGACGGTTAGAAGTAAAGCCAAAGGAGCTGGGTGTTGAGAAGCGGGGGCCACACAGTGCTCAGCAACAACCCAGGGACGCCTCCAAGCAGGGGCCCTGCGGCAGGAGCAGTAACAGGAAGCCCAAAGGTCCCTTCTCTCCCGGTGCCACAGGGCTGGGGGCTGTACTAGGGCTGGGAGCCAGCCAGCTCCCGGGGCCAGCACCCCCAGCTCTCTGTCCCATGTGGGCAGGGAGGGTCAGGGGTCTGTCTGTGCTGAGTGCCCTGAGGTCTGGAGGCAGACGGTGACAGGGCAGCCGGTCTTGTCCCTAGACCTGGTCAGGTGCCCGCCAGCTAGGCCCCCGCCCCCTCCAGGACACCCTGAACAGGGCCCCTTGGTCCCCCCACACCCAGGCCAGACTCATCCAGGGCTCACTCTTGCTGCCCTGGCCCTCCCAGCTCGTGCCCCCCACCCTTCAGGTCTGCAGCCTAAAACCCAGGCCCCAGACGGGTGGAGGGCAGCAGGGGGACAGCCAGGTCTGGTCCCAGCACCAACACCCCGGGGCGGCCTGCAGCCTGGGCGGGGGGGGCCATGGAAAGTGGGGGAGATGACACCTAGAGTGCCGAGTCTGGGCAGCCAGGGAGCAAGACCCTCCATGGGCAGCCCACCCACCCACCAGGACCCCAGTGCCACCTGGCAGAGAGCCAGCCGGTCCCACTGGGAATGAAGGACCCTGAGCCGGGCCGGGCAAGAGGGAGGCTGGGGCCCCTGGGGTGGTTCTCAGCCTAGATCTCAAAGCAGATGGAATTGCTACAGAATCACCTGCCCCCCCCCAAGGAGGCGGGGAAGATTAGGGGTGCTGGGGAAGACGATCGGGGCCAGGGCACTGCTGGGCGCTGCCAAGGCCAGGGGCTGGCCCGCCCACCCCTGGGCGCCTGAGAGTCTAGTGCAGCCCACCACCCCGCTCGCCTCTACCCCCACCCCGGGCCGTGCCGAGCAGCCTCGCCCGCCCACCCGCCTGGTAACTGCTGTGTTAACGGCCCCAGAACGCGGAGGAGAACTCTCGCATCTCCATCACCTTCTTCCGCCTCTTCCGGGTCATGCGTCTGGTCAAGCTGCTGAGCCGTGGGGAGGGCATCCGGACACTGCTGTGGACCTTCATCAAGTCCTTCCAGGTAGCCAGCCCTGCCCACCCCACCCCAGGTCCTCCCGGACGGTGCTCCCAGCTTAGGCATCGTCAGCATGGGGCAGTCACCCCCTCCCAGAGGCGGTCCAGCAGGGTCTGCTCATCACACCCGCTTACAGACTTCACCAGACCCCCTAGGACCTGGTGTCCCCAAGGGGCCTCAGGGCTGCCAACTGCAGGGTTGATCTCTGCTCTCAAGAGTCACTTCCTCCTAAAAGTGGGATAGCTGGCCCTGGCCCTGTCCTCTCTAACGAATCTCATACACGTCTGAGGTTGGAAGAAGCACAATTGTTAGGTCCCCGAACTTCCTGAAGATGCTGGCATAGGGACCCCTGTACCTGAAACTCCTGACTGCAGGTTTCCTGAGACAGAGATCCCCAGTGTGGAGGGGCCCAGGGACAGGATCGGGGTGGGTTCTGACCCAAACATGTAGGACTGAAGTTGCAGCCAGAGGAAGAGGCTGGGTTGTCGGGGCACTCCACCCCATCCACCAGGACAGGTGCCTCCCCACCCCCTCCCAGCCATCTGCTCCAGGGATCTGAGTGGTTTCAGTGGGGGTCAGGCCTGGGCCTACCCCAGCATCCAAGAGCCACGGGTGACTGCAGACCTCACAAACTCACCCACCCCCAACAGTTTCTGGGCTGGGAAGGGGGCTGAGGAGCAGGCCTGAAGGTGGACGGACACTCCATGGGCCTGAGGCACCACCTGGAGGTGTGTGGGCTCTGTCCATGCTCTGCAAGCCCAAGGCCTCCCCAGGAGGAGGCAGGGACACTGAGCAAGTAAGATGCAGGAACCAGCCACAGGCCAGTGCTACCTGAGCATTTTGTGAGCCTTAAGTCAGCCAGACCCCCAAATCCCTGAGGTCACTACTCCTCCCATTTCTCAGGTAAGGACACTGAGGCTCAGAGAGGTTAAGCCCGCCCAGGAAGCAGGCTTGAGCTAGGGTCTTGTCTTGTTTAGGGCCTCTTGGTCCTGCCTTTGCTCCACCTGGGGAACAGCTTACAGCTGTGGGGGGACTGGTGGGTATCCCCCCAACCCTCCGGCTGCATGAGGACAGGTGGGTGGCGGGAGGGTGTTGTGCTCACTCTAGATTGTTTCTGCCGAGGGAGCATCATGCTGTCTCAAGCTCAGCGCCCAGTTTTTTGGGTCCCTCGCCCCAGATCTCAGGTGCCTGAAACCATGGGGAGGGGTGGGGTCAAAACCAGACTCGGGTTCCCCTCAGTACCCAAAACATCCGTGGGACTTCTGGAAGTGCCCCCTGAGCCTGGCAGCAGCTGGTGGCTGCAGAAATGCTGCCACAGGGAGGGGTCCCGCCACCGGCCTCACACATACATGTCCCGCAGGCCCTACCCTATGTGGCCCTCCTGATCGTGATGCTGTTTTTCATCTACGCCGTGATCGGGATGCAGGTAGGACAGGCTTCTAGCCTCCAGCCCACTTCCCCTGATGCCCCCCTTCTGGGGTCAAAGAGGTCACCAGAAACGTCACTCCTCCCACCCCCATGGTGTCCTGTGGGTGCACAGAGACCCTCTCTCCCCGTGGCCCCCAGCCTGGGTTCCACTCTCTATAGGGAGAAACTCCCCCAAGTTACACAATGAATTGTTAATTATTCCTCAATGAAGTTTTATTTTAAGAGAAAAGAAAATGTTGTCAAGAATCTGCAGCCAAAAGAGAAAGAGGAAGGCCAGTGAGCCTTGCCCCTGCACGGACACAAAGTCTCGGTCTCTGCCTCTACCCGCTCTCCCAGGGCCCTTCCCGGGGGCTGGGGGTGCTATTCTTGAATGTTTGCCCAAAGTGGGGGCCTGGGATGGGGGCTGGACAAGGCAGCAGGTGCCTGCCCCCATGAGGCCCTCTGGGTCCCAAAGGGGACTTTGTTCAGCTTATGAGCCAGTCTGTCCAGGGTCAGCTGTGACCCCTGAAAAGACCATTGGATGCTGGGTGGGAACCACGACCACTGTGTCCATGGCTCACTGATCCCATCCTCTCCCCTGCCAGGTGTTTGGGAAAATCGCCCTGAATGACACGACAGAGATCAACAGGAACAACAACTTCCAGACCTTCCCCCAGGCTGTGCTGCTCCTCTTCAGGTGGGTTTTCTGACAGCCAAGGCCCGATGCAGCCAGATAAACAAATATTTAAAAAAGGAAGACAACCTCTTTCATGTACAGATAATGTTCTTGTCTGGGCATCCTGCCATAACAAATGCCACGGACAGATGGAGAGGTACAAACAGCAGGTGTGTTTTCCTCACATTTCTGGAGGCTGGAAGTTCAAGGTCAGGGTTACCAATGATTCCCATCCTGGTGGGAGCCTCTTCCTGGGCTGCAGACAGTATCCTGATCCCTGTGTCCCTGCTCCATGGGGAGAGAGGAGAGCACGTCTCTTTCCTGATATAAAGATGCTGCTCTCACCACACACCCCCAGCCCAACGACCTGTTCTAAACCTAAGTGCCTGCCAGCTCTGTCACACTGATGTTTGGGGCTGCAACATGCAAATTCTGAGGGGACACAGACATTCCATCCATATCAGGCAGTAGCTAATCCATAAATATAATAGATGAGCTCATACACCATCACTGTCTCAACACGATACTACAAGTTTTATCCCATGCAATAAGACGAGAAAAGTAAACCAAAGGGTAAGAATTTGAGAAGAAACAGAATTAAATGCCAAAGAAATGGATTGCCGAAGACAACGAGAAACAGTCCAACTTAAAAATGAGCAGAGAAGTTGAGTATTGCTCCGAAGAAGATATGTGAATGACCAATGAGCACATGAGAAATGTTCAACATCACGAATCATCAGAGATATGCAAATTAAAACTACAGTGAGACACCACCGCACCCCGTCAGGATGGCTACTATGAGAGCACAAGTCCTGCTGAGGGGGTGGAGATATTGGAACATCTGTGCAATACTAGTGAGAATGCAAAATGACAACAGCCACTGTGGAGGAACAGTATGATGGTTCCTCAAAATATCAAAAATAGACTAAAAATTCTGTATGACCCAGCAATTCCACATGCGAGTATATACTAATACCTAAAAAATCAAAAGCAGGGTATCAAAGAGATACCAGCACCCTTATCTTCATGGCAACAGCATTCACAGTAGCTACAGCATGTCAGCAACTGCAGGTCCTTTGAGAGAAGAATGGATGAGAGCAATGTGGTTACAACACAGTGGAACGTGATTCAGCCTTAAAAAGGAAGGAAGTTCTGACTCCTGCTATGACATAGACGAACCTTGAGGCCATGATGCTCAGTGAAACAAGTCATAAAAGGCCAGGTTTCCTGTACGATTCCACTTACAGGAGGTAGTTGGTCAAAATCATTGTTGTCGTTCAGTCGCTTAGTCATGTCGGATTCTTGGCGACCCCATGGACTGCAGCACGTCAGGCTTCCCTGTCCTTCACCATCTCCCAGAGTTTGCTCAAACTCCTATCCGCTGAGTCGGTGATGGCATCCCACCATCTCATCCTCTGCCCTCCCCCTCTCCTCTTGCCCTCAATCTTTCTCAGCATCAAGGTCTTTTCCAATGCGTCAGTTCTTCACATCAGGTGGCCAAAGTATTGGAGTTTCAGCTTCAGCATCAGTCCTTCCAATGAATATTCAGGACTGATTTCCTTTAGGATTGACTGGTTTGATCTCCTTGCTATCCATGGGACTCTCAAGAGTCTTCTCCGACACCAAAGTTCAAAAGCATCACTTATTCGGCACTAAGCCTTCTTTATGGTCCAACTCTGACATCCATACATGACTACTGGAAAAAGCATAACAGCTTTGACTATATGGACCTTTGTTGGCAAAGTAATGTCTCTGCTTTTTAATATGCTGTCTAGGTTTGTCATAGCTTTTCTTTCAAGGAGCAAGTATCTTTTAATTTCATAGCTGCAGTCACCATCTGCAGTGATTTTGGAGCTGAAGAAAATAAAATCTGTCACTACTTCCACTTTTCCCCTTCCGTTTGTCATGAAGTGATGGGACCAGATGCCATGATCTTAGTTTTTTCAATGTTGAGTTTTAAACCAGCTTTTTCTCGCTCCTCTTTCACCCTCATTGAGAGGCTCTTTAGTTCCTCTTGGCTTTCTGTCATTAGAGTGATATCATCTGCATGTCTGAGGTTGTTGATGTTTCTCCCAGAAATCTTGATTCCAGCTTGTGATTCATCCAGCCCGGCATTTCACTTGATGTACTCTGCATATAAGTTAACTAAGCAGGTTGACGATATACACACTTGACATACTCCCAATTTGCAACCAATCCATTGTTCCATGTCCAGTTCCAATTGTTGCTTCTTGCCCTGAATACAAGTTTCTCAGGAGGCAGGTAAGATGGTCTGGTATTCCCATCTCTTTAAGAATTTTCCAGTTTGTTGTGATGCACACAGTCAACGGTTTAGTGTAGTCAATGAAGCAGAAGTAGATGTTTTCTGGAATTCCCTTGCTTTTCACTTTCTCCCAGCACAACCAATAATAAATGCGTAAATTTTTTTTTTTAATTTGGTTACCTGGACAGAAGAAGATAAAGCATATTTCTGTCTCCTATGGAACCCCAAAATAAATTTCATAGTAAGGGTTATTATGAAATTATTATGAAAAGCAAAATTTTGGACCTTTTAGATCATATAAAAGATTTTTTTTATGACCTAGAATACAGCAAGATCTTTCAGACATGATGCAAAAAAGTACAAAACTAAAGAAAAATAACAGTTTGACCACACTGAAATTTAGAACTTCTATTCTTTATAATACACCATCAGTGGAGCTGGGAATGAGCCACAGAATGGAAGACATTGCTTGCAAGGTTTGTGACTGACAGAGGATTCATATAAAGAATGTATGAAGATGCTGCAAATGAATAGGAAGACAGATAGCCCAGGAGGCAGATGGCAAACACCTGCCGTTTCAGCAGATGAAATAAAATTTCTCATCATTTTAAAACCAAATTAAAACAGCAGTAAATTTTTATTTCACACCCATCACATGAACAATATTTTTTAAAATTCACTAATACCAAGAATTGACACATCTAAACTCAGAATAGAAGAGGAAAGAATGGAGGGGTGGGGGAGGGGGTGGAGGCATGGGGGAGGGGCTAGTAAAAGGCATAAACTTTCAGCTGTCGGATGAGTGAGGTCTGAGATCTAACCTGTAAGATGGTGACTGTAGCTGATGACACGGATCGTATCACTGAAACTTGCTAAGACAGTAGAACTTAAATGTTCTCACCAAAAATAAAAGATAAACCTGCGAGGGGATGGGTGTGTAATTAAGTGGGAGGAGCCCTTTCTGATGGGCACGCACATCAGATCGTTGTGATCTACACTCCAGCTCACGGTCTGGTTGGTCAGTCACGCCCCAGTGAAGCTGAGGAAAGAGCTGGCACATTTGTAGAGCAGTGGTGTCTCTCCTGCCTAATGCCAGAGCCTGAATCGGACGACGCTTGGATAACAAGCAGGGCCAAGCATCGGGAGGACCCACCTGCTGTCCACTGGCGAGTCCACCTGGAAGCCGGCTCCCACAATGGCCCTTTGTGGTGGCTGCAGGCTCCCTGGTGACAGCACAGGAAGGAAAAGCCTTATCACTTGGGCTTTAATGGAATACAAAGCAGCCACTACACAGGGTGACTGAACCAGAACTAAAATGCATCCAGATGGCTAAATCTCAACACTTAACAGAGATTGCAGAAAGAGGAACTTTTCAGAAAAGACGCGATCTGTTACCTTTCCCATAAAACTTTCAGGCGTGCAGTGTTGTATGTCTTCATATTCTGTGGATATTCCAGCGCTGGGGGGACTGAAAAGCCCCAGACCCAATTTAGTGGTTCCCCCAGGAGGAGGGCTGTGTGAGCCGCTCTGGGCGTGGTCTCTCGCAGGTGCGCCACCGGGGAGGCCTGGCAGGACATCATGCTGGCCTGCATGCCGGGCAAGAAGTGCGCCCCTGAGTCAGAGCCGGGCAACAGCACGGAGGGGGAGACGCCCTGTGGCAGCAGCTTTGCCGTGTTCTACTTCATCAGCTTCTACATGCTCTGTGCCTTCCTGGTGAGCGGGGTGGGGCCGGCGGCCTCGGGTGCTGGGTGTGCGGTCCCGGCCGGGCTGGCAAGGCTGCGTCTCCGGAACAGTCCAACACGCTGGGAGGGGCAGGAGCTGGGCCGGGTGAGCTCAGCCATACCCTTCTCGTCCATTCTTGGCTCCTACCTTCCTCCCCGAGGACAGGAGGCTGCTTCAGCATCTCTGGCACTTTGATGAGGAGCGAGGGAAGGGTGGTAGACAGTGTCCCCTGTCCTTGGCAGCCCTGCCAGGCAGCTGGGTGTGAGGGGAAGCTGCCAGCCCACAGTGGGGTTCACGCCGCATCACTGAGGGGAGCTGGTCAGGTCTTCAGTCAAGAGAGCCATGTCCCTGGAGCCGGTGTTTCCATGGTGCCATATGGCTGGCCTTTCGGGAATGCTGGCCTCCGAGCACGTGGCCCTGACAGCCCCACGTGCAGGAAGGGCCACTGAGGCAGCTCTCCGCGCCCATCCTCTGCAGATTATCAACCTCTTCGTAGCCGTCATCATGGACAACTTTGACTACCTGACGAGGGACTGGTCCATCCTGGGTCCCCACCACCTGGACGAGTTTAAAAGAATCTGGGCAGAGTATGACCCCGAAGCCAAGTGAGTGCCCTGGGGAAACCTGAGCCCCCAGCCCACATGTGGGAAAGAGGGTCAAGACGGGTTAGCACTGGGCGGACCCACTGCAAATCCTGACCTGCACAGGACGCCAGGGCCAAGGGTCAAGGGCCAGCAATAGGAGGCCTTAGGCTGAGTCAAGACCATGTCAGCTATTTTCCATTGAACAGGCAGGCGATCCTGGTGTTGCAGCAACCTGTATGTACTTGAGTCAGGGCGTCTGGGCCGGGCAGGGCCTGGCTGTATCCCTGCCACAGGTCCATCAGTCCAGCCATCATGTTTGGTTGACTCTCAGGAAAGTGTGAGATGGTCAGATGGTTGGTTGATAAAAGCAGCAGTAAATACTGAGAATTTCATTGCCTGCTAAAATCCCTTCCACCTTTCATTGCCTACTGAAATATAGCACTGATGGAAAATTGCTCCTTAGAAATCTAAACATGTAGATTGTTTTTGGAGTTTTACCACCCAGTTCTACAGCTCGGCACCAGTTTGATCACTAGGGTCCAACTGTGGAGAGTTCCTCCCACAGGAGACCCCACCCTTGGGCATAGGAGTCCTGGGCTGCTGGCCTAGGCCTTCCCCCTGACGTTTCCTCCTCTCCTGCCTCTTCCAGGGGACGCATCAAACACCTGGATGTGGTGACCCTGCTCCGACGGATTCAGCCCCCCCTGGGTTTTGGGAAGCTGTGCCCTCACCGCGTGGCTTGCAAAGTAAGAGATGGACTGGGCTCATGGGAGACACAGCATGGGGGGGGGCGAAACACCTCCGGGTACTCCTGGCAGGCCAGTGAGCCTCTACAGGGATGACGGTAGTCCTCATGAGCCTAAAGAAAGGACTGAGCCAAAACAGGCACTGGGGCTCCTTCCTGCTGCATATACATCCTCAGACAGTGAAGGAACCATGGGTTGACGTGCACACGTTTTGAGGCTCCCCCCACCCCACTCCCACATCCTCCTGCCTTGGAGGTACCTCAGGGGTTCCACAGGCGGGTCCTTCGAGAACCAGCCGCTGTGCTGACTGCTGCGCCCCCTCCCCAGCGCCTAGTCTCCATGAACATGCCCCTGAACAGCGACGGGACCGTCATGTTCAATGCCACGCTGTTTGCCCTGGTCCGGACGGCCCTGAGGATCAAGACGGAAGGTAAGGTCATGGGGGTATCTGGGAGCCCTAGTGGACCAGCCAGAGCAGAGTTCGGCGCCTGCGGTATCCCAGGGCCTCCGGCCCTTGGGGTGTCAGAGCTGCAGCCCAGCGTGATCCTCCCCCACCCCCTGCCCTGGGGACATCAGCAGAACCAGGCCTGCTCAGGCGGCCTTTGTTCCTTGAGTGGCCTCCTTGCCTGTAACTTTTAGAGACTCTCCCAGTGACCCTTCAGGTGAAGCTCAGACGGCAGGAGGTAAGCGCTTCCTGAAGCGGGCCGAGCCTTTGCACTGTGGGGCTTTACCGGCTGCAGGTGGATCTCAGATGTTCAGCTTTCCTTGCAAAGTAAACCCTTGTCTCATCAGGAAGGGGTCACAGTGGACGTGACCATGGTCCAGGTCAGCACAGGCCCACCCACATACAGGTGCACAGCCAGCCCGAAGGTGGGGTCAGAGCCCCCTGCACTTGTTCAGGGCCATTTCACTTGGAGGCAGAGACCATCTTCTGGTTTGTACCGCAGCAGCCCGTGGCCAGGAGCAGCTGGACTGTGCTGACCCGCCGTCTTCATGGCCAATTGGTGTCAGAACTGCTCTGGGAGGGCAGAGGTGCACCTAGGGAGCTGTGGCTGCTCCCAGCCTCCTGCAGCAACTCTTGGAGCTGGGGTGTGCTTGAGACGGAGTCCCAGCACCTGCCCTGAACACTGAGTCTGCATCCTGTGCCAGCCGCGTGCATGGGTCACCTGGGCAAAGTCTGAAACCCAGCGGCACAGTCACTAGAGAAAACCCGGCCGTGTCGTTTTTCCCTTCAGACCTTTGGATCTGAGTCTCAGGCTGCCCACCCCATCTCCCAGAGGAGCCCTGGACGGGAGGACGAGGGGGCTAGACTATGACAACACACGACACTCTCTCCATCTCAGTTTCTTTGTGAAACAAGAAGGCGGTGACATGTGGCATTCAGTTCAGTGGACAAGCCAAGAGGTTCCTTCCCTCAACTAAATCCCCCCACAAAATGACAGAAATATCCACGATGAAGAACAAGAATAGGGTCATCAAGACCCATGTCAAAATTAGGAGCTAATAATAAAAAAAAAGAAAAACTCTTAGTAGTTCAAGTATGGCTGCTCAATAAAAAGAAACTCAGGCTGAAGAGTGGCCAAGGCCACAGGTCAAGTTGGAATAAGCATGAACAGTCCTGTTTCTGCTGACAAAAGACTGGAACGGATACATGTTGGGTGTACATGCGTGTGTGACCAGAGGGGCTCAAAAGGAAGCTTGCTGACATGTTAGCTGTGGTTGCCACAAGTGTTGGACCCGGCCATGACTTCTGTTCACTTCTTTTACCTTCTTCCCTTTCCCAAACTTTCCACAATGACTGTGATTACAATTCTGTCCAAGAGGGAAGGTTTGTTTTTCCAAGGAGGGAAGAAATGAAGACTCTTGAAAGGAGCATGCTGTGGTCCTGAAGTCTTGATGTAAAGTGAGCACGTACATTTTCATCCTGTGGAAGAATGCGAAACACTGATGCCTGAAGCCCAGAATCAGTGTCGTCAAGATACTCGTCAGACCGAAGCAGGTCCCAGCTGAAGAGCCAGACACGCACAGCCCATCCCAAGGAATGCACTCCTGAGACCAAGAGAGAAGCTGGCCACGCGGGAGCTAGTCAAGCCAGGAATTAAACGAAATTCACCCACCAGCAAAGGGCTGGCGTCTCATCCCATCCTGCTCTCCCACTGCCGAGTCACGTGTCACCCCAGCCACTGTGGGCGCCCTCTCGGAAGGTCTGGAGTCCAGCCGCGAGGCAGCGACTTCTCTGCTCAGGGGCCTCCAGGCCAAAATCAACCTGTTGACCAGGACGGGTCCTCTTCCCGGGGGTCAGGGGAGATTCCCCATCCAGCCCACTCAGGCTGTCAGCAGACTCACTCCCCGCAGACTGAGACCAGCTCCGGCTGGGCCGCTGCAGCCCCAAGCTCCACGCAGTCAAGGAGGCCTCCCTTGTCTTTGGCCCACTTCACACATGATTTTTGTTTGTTTTTTGTTGTGTGCTGTTTTTTGCTGAGGCCTAAGTGACATATAACATTACATTAGTTTCAGGTGAACAAGATAACGATCCTGTTATTTGTTTATATTGCAAAACAACCACCACACATCTAGACCACACTCATCACCTCACAAGGTTACAATTTTTTTCTTGTGGTGAGGACTTTTAAGATCCTGTCTAAGCAACTTGCAGATACAGAACACAATATTGCTGCAGTTCCCATGCTGTGCTTGACATCCCCAGGACGTGTGTGTTTTATAGCTGGGAGTTTGCACCTGAGAGCACCCCCCCTTGTGAAGGGCTCCTGGAGTGAGCCCAGGCCCCCCGAACAACCTCCCTGCCCTCAGGGCCTGTGTATCGTATCACATCACCTGATCGCAGGGTGAGACCCCGTGTTCAGTCCTGGGGCCGTGCAGGGAACGTGCACTGGTGGTGATGGGCGGGAGCCAGGGGTGTGCTGGCCCCAGCCAGCCTCCCAGTACCCTCTGACAGCTGTGGGCCTCAGCTCTCTGAGAAAGTAGACCCCTAGGGGCCCCCGATCTCAGAACCCCGTCTTCTGGTTTCTGCTCCATACGAGGTTTGGCTGCCTCCCCAGGAGGAGACCCAACAGAGGCCTTCGACTCAGAGGCCCCCGGGTATGGACCCCCGCCTCCGCGGGTCTGCAGGGGGACCACTCTTCCTCCCAGTGGCCTTCCTGGCAGGTCGCCATTGGGCTCAGTCTGGCCCTGGCAGCCTCCACGAGAAGAAGCCGCAAGTGGGGTGCAGGGTCACCCCGGCTGCCAAGCAATAGGTGGGGGCAGGGGAGAGCTGGCCAAGAGGGCACGGAGGTGGGCCGCGGGAACCTGCAGAGGAAGAGACAGAACCCACGTTCAGGGCCGCTGGGCAGAGTCCTCGGGCAGCCACGTGGGCTCCCGCTCAGGGACCAGCCCAGCCCACCGGAGGCCCTGGGGACAGCTGCCAGTCAGCCTGTGTCCCCCCCACAGGGAACCTGGAACAGGCCAATGAGGAGCTGCGGGCCATCATCAAGAAGATCTGGAAACGGACCAGCATGAAGCTGCTGGACCAAGTGGTGCCCCCCGCAGGAGGTGAGTACCCCCCGCTGCCCTGGGCACGTGCAGGTCCCACATTCAGCCTGCAGGAGACCTGCCTGTTCCGACTGGAGCCTGGTCCTAGCCTGAGGTCACTGGGGAAGCCAGGCAGGCCCCTGGATCCCTGCAGGTTTGGGAGAACTTCAAGCAAACTGCAAGGTAGAGGCTTTCCTCTAACCCACCCGGCTGGGTGCTGTGGGAATGACAGGGCCCTGGAGGAAGAACCCCCGGGACCCCCTCTTTTATTCCTCCTGAGGCAGGTTATGAGCCCCCGGGACCCCTTTTTGTTCCTCCTTGACGACCCTGTCTAGCTGTCCTGCATATACAATTACTAAAATATAACACTTTAATACAAAATATATTGTTGGATTGGCCGAAAAGTTCATCCAGATTTTTCTGTAAGATGCTCCTTCAGAAAAGCCCAAGCAAACTTTCTGGCCGACTCAATATAATCAAAGTTTTTCAATGAATGCATGCTCAGGGGCAATTGTGCCCAAAGCTGTGGGCACCTGGAGCTTCGGGATCACAGAAGTCAGTTAGCAAGCTCAGTTAAGTTTTAAAAGCAAGGTGGGAAATCATTTTGATGATATGCTAATTTTTCTGTGAGAAAGGAGAGGATAATAATATATTTGGGGCTTCCCTGGTGGCTCAGCAGTAAAGACTCTCCTTCAATGTAGGAACTGCAGGAGACTCAGGTATGATCTCCGGGTTGGGAAGATCCCCTGGAGAAGGGAATGGTTATCCACTCCAGTATTCTTGCCTGGAGAGTCCCATGGACAGAGGAGGCTGGTGGGCTACAGTCCGTAGGACCGCAAAGAATTAGGCACGACTGAAGCAACTGAGCACGCGTGCAGGAATATATTTGCTTACTTGCAGAAAGTATTTGCATAAAGAATCTCTGGGAAAATACTCAGGAAATGAATGAGAAAGGTTATCTGAAAGGAAACGGGAGTGGAAGGGCTACCCTTCACTGTACACAGGTCTTTTTGTATATTTTTGTCTTTTTCAACCATGTGCGTGGAGAGTGTCTTCTCAAAAAAATTAAATTGATCGCTTCTCAACCTTTTGACTAAGATCAAGTGTTGTATCTGTTCTTATCAGTTTAAAAAAGTTAAACTGAGAAAACCTAAGAAGCTGAGGACACTCGGACAGGGTCCAAGCCCCCATTTACCTCCAACCCTGTCCTCCCTTGGCTCTCAGATGACGAGGTCACGGTGGGCAAGTTTTACGCTACTTTCCTGATCCAAGAGTATTTCCGGAAGTTCAAGAAGCGCAAAGAGCAAGGCCTGGTGGGCAAGCCCTCCCAGAGGAACGCCCTGTCCCTGCAGGTGAGGGGCCCTTGCCCCTGGAGGCCTGGCACCTCCTCCCAGCTCCACCAGGCCCCAAGCTCCCACGGGTCCCTTCCTGAAATTCCGAGCCCGCAGGGGGACCCTTCCCTCCCGCCCTGCCTGCTGCACCCGCTGCCCTGGACTCTCAGCCCCCCTGAGTTCAGGGAGTGGGGGGAAAGCCTGGGGGTCTGCTGATGTCTCTGAGACTGCCCCCCAACGTGCCTGCGCCCCCTGTGGACCCCCGGAGCTGGCCTCCTTGAGGAGAAGCAGAGGGGAAGGTGGGTGGCGGGTCGGGTGGGCGCCTGGGCCCTCACACCCTGTCCCCTTGGCCCAGGCTGGCCTGCGCACCCTGCACGACCTGGGGCCCGAGATCCGCCGGGCCATCTCTGGGGACCTGACCGCCGAGGAGGAGCTGGACAAGGCCATGAAGGAGGCGGTGTCTGCGGCCTCAGAAGATGACATCTTCAGGGTAGGTGGGCACTCTGGCCGCAGTCTACAGCCTCCATAAGCTGGGTTTGGGGCAGGAGGGTGAGTGTCCTGAACCCGAGGAAAAAGCCCTGGGTCTGTGGTAGAACCAGCCCTGTCCCCCGAGTTCTCCCATCCCTCTCCCTCCCCTCCCCTCACCTCTCCTCCCAGCTCTCCCCACCCCACCCCTGCCACTCCCCTCAGCTCTCCCCACCCCACCCCTGCCACTCCCCTCAGCTCTCCCCCCCCCACCCCTGCCTCTCCTCCCAGCTCTCCCCACCCCACCCCTGCCACTCCTCCCAGCTCTCCCCACCCCACCCCTGCCACTCCCCTCAGCTCTCCCCACCCCACCCCTGCCACTCCCCTCAGCTCTCCCCACCCCACCCCTGCCACTCCTCCCAGCTCTCCCCACCCCACCCCTGCCACTCCCCTCAGCTCTCCCCACCCCACCCCTGCCACTCCCCTCAGCTCTCCCCACCCCACCCCTGCCACTCCTCCCAGCTCTCCCCACCCCACCCCTGCCACTCCCCTCAGCTCTCCCCACCCCACCCCTGCCACTCCCCTCAGCTCTCCCCACCCCACCCCTGCCACTCCTCCCAGCTCTCCCCACCCCACCCCTGCCACTCCCCTCAGCTCTCCCCCCCCAACCCCTGCCTCTCCCCTCAGCTCTCCCCCCCCCACCCCTGCCTCTCCCCTCAGCTCTCCCCCCCCCACCCCTGCCACTCCTCCCAGCTCTCCCCACCCCACCCCTGCCACTCCCCTCAGCTCTCCCCACCCCACCCCTGCCACTCCCCTCAGCTCTCCCCACCCCCCTCCCTCAGCCTCCATCAAAGCCTAGTCCTTCTCAAGCTCACAGAGCATCCCCTGGAGGAGCAAGAAGCCATTTTCCTAAGGAAGGGCTTCTGAGGAGACGCTTCTTCGTTACACATTGCAAAGTGGTGGCCTTGGGGCCACGTTTAAGCCACAGGCCTATCTTGTCTGCCAACCTTTGAATGCATGGCTCATTCAAAAAATCTAGACTTCCAGCCTCTTGCAAAAATCAGAAGACGTGCAGTATCAGGCAGCAGGCACCTGGAAGCCAGTGGTGACCTGGACTTGGACCATGAGGTCTCCAGTCCCAAGCATCCCCTCCGGCCCCCCACCTTGCTGGGTACTGAGGCTGCCAGCAGTACTAACTGTGAAAACTAGAGCCCGCTGGGATTCTGAGGCCCTTGTACCCAGATCTCTTCACGAACCCCAAGGCACTCGGCTAAAAACCCCACAGCGAATGAGACACTGCCGCCCAGATCTAAGCCACAGGTGCTCACCCTGCCCTCCCAGCCCCGCCAGGCTCCCAGGCGGCAGGAACACGGGGTGAGAGGGGCCCGGACCCTGAGGCCGTCCTGTCCTTGCCATTCTCCTCCCCATGACTGTGAAACGTCCCTCACTGCATGGCTCAGGGACACGCTAGCGTGTCAGCGTGACCTGGGAGACCCCAGCCTGGCAGAGGCTCCTTGCCCAGGACAGGGAGGGAAGCTGGGAGAAACACGGACTCCAAATTTGAAATCGAAGACTCTCCAGGGAAGGAGGCCTTGGTTGCCGTACTTGCTGTGGTGATTCTCAGTACCGCTTGGCCAGCGCAGTTTCCAGCTCACTGAGCCAGCCGGGTCCTTGTCTGTCAATCCCCTTGACACCTCTGGCCCCTTTCTCCGCGTCTTGGCGCCCACGAGCCTGCCCGCCCCAAGGAATGGTCTCCATTCCAGACAGTCGCTGCGCCTGCCCCCCATCCCATTGGTCCTGGAACGAGGTCCTGTCACCCCTCCACCTGTGGTTCCCCCAGAGGTCTCAGGGGACTGCCTGGGCCCTTCCAAGCTGCCAGGCTCGTGGGTGAGAGGCCGGGTCGGCTGGGTGGTGCCCAGCGCGATTGAGCTCCCTCCCTCCCCTGGGGGCCAGGGCCTTCACCCAGCGCCCTCTCTCTGTCTCTCTTCCCCCGCAGAGGGCCGGCGGCCTGTTCGGCAACCACGTGGGCTACTACCCCAGCGATGGCCGGGGCGCCTTCCCCCAGACCTTCACCACCCAGCGGCCCCTGCACATCAGCAAGGCAGGCAACAGCCAGGGGGACACCGAGTCCCCCTCCCACGAGAAGCTGGTGGATTCCACCTTCACCCCCAGCAGCTACTCGTCCGCGGGCTCCAACGCCAACATCAACAACGCCAACAACACCGCCCTGGGCCGCCGCCCCCGCCCCGCTGTCCACTCCGGTGCTGTCGGCACCTTGGAGGCCCGCGGGCCCCCCTTGTCCCCTGCCATCCGGGTGCAGGAGGCCGCGTGGAGGCACAGCTCCCAGAGGTAAGCAGGGGGCACAGAGGGACTCGGGGAGCAGCGTTTGGCCGGAGACCCACCTCTCGGCCCTCAAGCTGGGGTGGACCACTGCTGCTGCCGGGACCCTGGCCAGGGGGCAGGTGGATGCTCAGGGAGGCACCGTGGCCCCACTGGCCAGCACATGTCATGAGGTGCCCACCTCTAGACGGGGCAGAGGAGCCCTGGCCCGACCCCTGAGATGTTCGCATCCTGGAGACACAGCAGTCTCCGGCCCCCGGGCCCTCCTCAAGTCTCTGCCCTAATCTGGCCTTGGGGCCAACCAGTCCGGGACGGGCCCCTCTTCTGGAGGCAGGAGGCCCTTTTCTGGAGTGCTCGCCGGCTCTGCTCCAGCCTGGGGTGATTCCTGGCCATCCTGCCAGCGTCTCCAGCCCCCGGCCTTTCTCTCCTTCCACTCTCTGCTCCCCGATGAGCCGGGACCCCCAGCTGGGATGTGCTGGGCTGGTGGTGCCCACCCCACGCTCTGGGCCTCGGGCAGCATTTACATTGGCAGCTCTGGGTTCCACGGCTGAGGGATCTGGTTGCTTCACCCGAGCAGGACAGCAGTGCCAGCAGGAGCTCGGGCCCAGAAGTGACCTCTAACCCCCAACCAGTGTCCTGAGCAGCCTTCGTCCCTTCCAGAAGCAGGCTCCCCTCCTTGGTGTCCGTGCCCCCTTCACCACCACGCCTGAGTTAACCAAGGCCCCAGCCCTGGGCCACATCCCTCCCCTTGCAGCTCAGCGCTGAGTGGGGGTCGGGCCAGCTCTGCCCCCAGGGTGTGCTGCCCGCCTGCTATGACTCTCCACCCCCAGCTCACCCCGTGTGCCCCACCATGCCCTCCCCCTACCCTCCATGCCAGCGAGAGCCTTCCCATCTCATGTGTCCTTCACCTGGGGGAGGGCACCCCCTCCAAGGGAGGTCAGGGCCTCCCCTGAGAACTGCCCGGACCCTCCCTGAGTGGCTGATGGGCCCCAGGTCAGAGCTGGACAGTGACCCGCACTCAATTCTGAGAAGATGAGCAGTGATGACTCCCAGATTCCCAGTGAGTCTGAGCATAAAGGGACCCTAACTCTCAGGTCCTGTAGGGAGAAAGATGGATACAACGGGAAAGGGGGGCCGGAGACCAGAGCTAAAGATGACATGACCAAATGAACAGAAGCCCAGGGCCCAGGGGAGAGCTCAGCCCAGGGCACATTCTGGTGTGAAGGGTCTCAGCTCAGGGAGGCTCCTGCTCAGGGTACTCAGGCTCACGCCCCTCTGCTCAGAGGAGCAAGCCCCTTTGTGAGGCCTCTTCTCCATGCTTGACTCTAAGAATCAACATCAAACTCAAGGCATGTCAGCTATGACCCCAGGAAGCTCCCAGCAAGTGCCCCCAGGCCCTACTGTCTACAGCAGCAGGAGGGACAGCCCCTTCCCTGCCCCCACCCCAGCCCTTGTGTAAGATCTGACCACCCCACCTTCCAAAGCACCATGTCATCAACTGCTTCATTTGTCACAACCAAAGCCACACAAACAGACAGTTGTGCTGGTGGGGACGCTGAGGCATGGGTGGGCAACGTGACTTGTGCTGGGAGAAACTAACCAGCTCAGAACTCAGATCTCCTTGGACCCTAATCCCGAGGCCCCTCCCCAACGTGGAACCCTAATGGGAACACTTCTGGGTCCGTCAGTGGTTGTGTGGACCCTTACCTGCTGGGGGAGGGGAGGGGCTGGCAGCTGCTGACCTTTGTCTCCACTCTGGACACTTTAGGTGCCCCTCCCGGGACAGCCCGATAGCCATGCTGTGTCAGGAAGAGGCCCCTGGAGACGAGACCTATGCCGTGCACCTGGATGAGGATGCAGAGCACAGCCGCGAGCCCAGCTTGGTCTCCACGGAGATGTAAGCTCATCCCTCCCTGGGGAGGGGCCCCCGACTCCTCCTCCGGCAGCTGCAAAGAGGAGGGAAGCCCCCCACTCTGGTTAGCCTGATGCTTGCTTGAGAAATGATGCTTCCAGGGAAACATCTAAATGTTGTTTCCCTAAGCTTTTTTCACTGTGACCAGACATCGTAAATATAGTTTACAGTGAAGCTCAATAGATACACACGTGCATACCTGGACTGACTCAGACGGTAAAGAATCTGCCTGCCATGCAGTAGACCCAGGTTTGATCTCTGGGTTGGGAAGATCCCCTGGAGAAGGGAATGGCAGCCCACTCTAATATTCTTGCCTGGAGAATCCCATGGACCGGGGAGCCTGGGGAACTATAGTCCATGGGGTTGCAGAGTCGGACACAACTGAGTGACTAACACTTCACTTCATACATTTAAGTGGTTTCCCTGGTGGCTCAGAGGGTAAAGCGTCTGCCTGCAATGCGGGAGACCCGGGTTTGATCCCTGGGTTGGGAAGATCCCCTGGAGAAGGAAATGGCAACCCACTCCGGTACGCTTGCCTGGAAAATCCTATGGACAGAGAAGCCTGTAAGCTACAGTCTATGGTAGGCTACAGTCTATGGGCTCTCAAAGAGTCCCAGGGTACTGAGCGACTTCACTTTCACTTTCACTTTCTCTTCCTGAAACTGCATATAAAAAAGCTGACAGCAGAGGGCGCCGTTGGCAGCCGTAACTGAGAACACCAGAGCCAGTTCAGGGGAAGGGTTTTTAAACTGCAGATCCGGACCTGTGAGGGGGCTGTGACATTTGCTTAGTCAGTTACAATCAGCACTCCTAAAAGAACGCACAGGAAAATGAAAATAAAAAAAGGAAGCACAGGACAGGACAGGACAGCAGGAAGTAGCGTGGCCAGCGTCACAAAGGGAGCACTGTTTTGTGAAGCTTTGTTGCCAAGTCTCATAACTCTATATATAACCTGTGACTGTTAAGTTGCGTTCACCAAGCTGAAGCTGTGTTAGATGCTTTCCTGAGAGACACGCTTCATCACGGGGAACTGCTCGCCCGTCTGGCTTCTGACATTCTGAGAAGGGATTACTACGCGGCCATTCACCATCACCTATGCCCTCCGTGCACGGTCGGTGCTCACAGGCCACTGCCAGGTGTGGGTGAGACATTCAGAGAGGCTCAGGGTCACCCAGAAGCTGGGTCTTCAAGAGTGGGGGCAACCTGAACAGTAAGACAGTGCAACAGGAGGGTGACCGTGCTGACGGTAAGGGGAACATCTGGCGGGTTTTATCCAGCACCTTCCTGGCTTGTGGTCAGCGCACCAGGAGGACAGCTGCTGCCCTGAGAGCACGGGTGGCGGCCTCGTTGGCGACAGGAAGGGCTGAGTGCCGAGGCAGCCCCACTGGGGCCTGTGCAGTCAGCCTCGGGCCCACAGCGGCTGTTTTCAGGGACATGGCCTGGGCCCAGGCAGAGCAGCATCTCGCGGGCGCAGTAGATGCAGGCACGGAGCCTGGGGGTCCGAGTCCAGCCTTCGCGTGTGGCCATCGTGAGCCCCAGGCCAGGAGGAGCCATTTCCCACTGAGTCCCTGTCAGAAAGTCCAGGAGCCATTGACTGACTAGACACCCCAAGGTCCCCCAGCCATCTGTCACCACTGACCACACGTTTGTGCTCCCGCTGACCAAGGGTGGGCAGGCCGGGACAGTGTGGGGAGGCACAAGCTTAGGCTCATCCTGGGAGGGGCTGCATAGACAGCATCCATCTGTGACCACGGAGGAGTCCAGGTCATTCCAGAGAGAAGCTGTGGGCCCACAACTGTGTTCCAGCTTTCTCAACAACGGTGACCAACTTGTCCACACCTACCAGCATCAGAGGCGTGGGGGCACATAGGGAACAGACGAGAGGAGCCGGGAGCTTCTGCTGCCCCGTAGCCTGTAGAAAGCAGCGTCGGGGGTCCCCTCACTGAGAGAAGCAGACGTCCTGGGGTGACTGTCTCAAGTGCTCTGTTCCAGGCTCTCCTACCAGGATGACGAGAATCGGCAGCTGACTCCCCCCGAAGAGGACAGGAGGGACGTCCGTCTGTCCCCAAAGAGGGGCTTCCTGCGCTCCGCCTCCCTAGGTAACCCCACCCCCTTCTCTAGAGGCGGTCACCCCCTCCCCGGTGATGACAAGGCACGCAGGAGTGACCAAGGAATGTCAAGGCCTGGCTGCAAAGGCCTCCCGCGTGGGCCCCAGGGTGGAGCTGGCCTGGGACTGGACGTGTGCTAACGCTACATTTCTGGCGGGGGCACATCCTCGCCCATCCCTGGGTGTGAGCTGTCGCAGCCACGTCCTCTTTCCTTGCTGAGTCATCACTCGTGTGCAGGTCGAAGGGCCTCCTTCCACCTTGAATGTCTGAAGCGACAGAAGAATCCCGGGGGAGACGTCTCTCAGAAGACAGTCCTGCCTTTGCACCTGGTTCACCATCAGGTAGCCCCACCTGGAGACAGGCTACCCCTCCCCCACGGGCTGGCTTCCCTGTGAAGAGGAGCAGACCTCCGGACCCCCAGTCACCCTTCCTGTCCCACACCGCTGCTGCGTCCCCTGCCCTGCCCGAATAGCCCCTGGGGAAGGGCTCTGCGCACCCGAGGACCGTGTACCCCCAGGCAGGACACCCAAGTGGTTCTGGAGAGCCCCTGGGAGGGTGGAAGGACCAGCAGCTCTCATCTCCCTCCAGTGGCCAGCTGTTCCCCTCCCAGAACTAACTGTTGCTCGTAGCTAGAGCCTGGACATTGAGCAGCACAAAATTCCATCTGTGAAATATGGAAATAACCAAAGGACCTTCCAGCAGCATGGTCAGGGCAAAGATATGTCAGGAGAGCAGGTCCAGGCAGATTCAGTAGTTGAAGTGGCTCTTGGCCTGAGTGACGCCAAATGAGGGGGTGAAACCCAAGACCCCAGCTTCAAGCTTCTCTTAGGACCTTAGGCCCGACAGAGGTTTCCAACAGCTGAACAATCCCCAAGGCCGGTCTCTCTCCTCCAGGCAAATCAGGGTCTAAACTGGACTCTCCCCCACCTTCTCATCTCCTTGATTACACTTCCTTATCACGGGCTCTTACTTCAAATGGCTTTTTTATCCCAAAGGTGTTCGGTGCCCATCACGGCTTATAGCCAGTACAAGACAGGCAGAGTGGTTCTGCCTGGGTGAGGGCACTTCTGCTCAGGTTTTGCTCAGCCTGAGTGCTGTCACCGGAGGACACATGGTCTCCGTGGGGCTTTCTGGAATGTCAGCAGCTCTCTGGAGGCCCCAGGAGGGGAGGCCGGCAGGCTGGGAGACACCACGTGCACTGCTGAGGGATTCCTAGGAGCTGGTCTCTCCATCTCTGCTGATGGTGCCCGAAGGAAGATCCTCCCTCTCTTTGCATCCTCCCGTTCTGCTTTCGTGCTCCCCTCTGACCCGTGGGCCACGCTCCCCTCTCTGGCCCTCGGGCTGGGCCTCCCCTCCAGGCAGTGTCGCTCCCCATGGCCCATCACGTCAGAGCTGGTGGAGAGAATACACAGCTAACAGGGGCAGGGCTGGGACTATAGGGAAGATGACCGTTAGCCCACCAGGCCTTGGCCTTCTGAGCTCAGGGGAGAAGGATCCCGGCTGACTGATAGTCACAAGGTCTGTTAGGGCAGTTGAGACGAGCTCTGGGTCTGGGTGCGTGACCTCGAGGGTGCAAGTGCCGGGAAGGGTCAGAGACAGGGACAGGGCTCACACTCTCCCATCCTGTCCACAGGCGCTGGCAGTGGCGGGCCTGAGCCCCCTCCTGCAGAGAAGCCATCCCCCCGGGACCCTCCCCCCACCACGCCTCACGCCCCCTGCCACACCTGGCCCGGCCTGGCCTCCACGGCCCGTGCCTACCCTGCGGCTGGAGGGGGCCGAGTCCAGCGACAAGCTCACCAGCAGCTTCCCATCCATCCACTGCGACCCCCACGTCGGGGAGCCCACATCCTGCGGGGTCAGCGGCACCCCCCGGAGGGCCCGGCCCGTGTCACTCACTGTGCCCAGCCCGGCAGGGCCCCAGGGCCGGCCGTTCCACGGCAGTGCCAGCAGCCTGGTGGAGGCGGTGAGTGCTTGGGTACTGCCCGAGTGCTGGGCGGTGGGGGGTTCAGGCAGAACAGAGGGGACTCTGGTTCTCCCAAGCACATGGAACATCAAGTCTCTTGGCCAGAAAGACACTCACTCAGGTCTCCAGTCCACATGCGTGCCCAGCCGGCTGAGGAAGAGCAGTCACACCAGCCAGGAGACCAGGGGAGCCCTGCAGGGAGAGGGCCGTGAGGGAACTCGGAGCGGGAGGAGGGGACCAGGCAGGTGGGGAGCAGACTGGACAGGAGGGGGACTCCTAGGCTCACCTGCTGCGTCCCCGAGGCCACCAGGAAGGGGGCAGGTGCTTCAGGACAAACAGGCTGGTGCCAGGTGTGTTCTGCACACGCACACACACCACACACACCCACACACACACACCACACACCACATTGTCCCAGGATCGTCAGCCCCAAAATGCATCCAGGGGCACTGGGCCAGGTGTCACCAGAGGAGCCTGAAGGTTTCCTGGAAAGAGTCACGTGGGGGCTCAGGGCACCTCCAGGGGAGGATACTGGGGGAGGACAAGGGCCCCCGCTTCCTCCACGCATGCAGCCTGCCTGCACTTGACAATGGTGCCCCCCGCCAGAGGTCTCTCCTCAGGCCTGCACACCCGAGTGTCCTGGGGGCACTCTGTCACACTCCTTCCTGGCATGCAGGCACATGCATACATGTACACCCATGTGCACACACATATACGCATACACACACTCTCTTCCCCACGTGACCCCTCAGAAGCCCCTGCGCCAGCCCCATGGGGAAGAACTGGACTCAGAGTAACGTCGCCGGTCTCTGTTCCCCAGGTCTTGATCTCGGAAGGATTGGGGCAGTTTGCTCAGGACCCCAGGTTCCTCGAGGCCACCACGCAGGAGCTGGCCGACGCCTGCGACATGACCATCGAGGAGATGGAGAGCGCGGCCGACGACATCCTCAGCGGGGGTGCCGGGCAGAGCCCCAACGGCACACTGCTCCCTTGTGCAAACTGCAGGGACCCGGGGCCGGACCGAGCGGGGGGCGTGGAGGACGCAGCCTGGGCGCCCAGCACCGAGCCCCGCCAGGGCACAGAGGAGCCCCGGGACAGCAGGGCCTTCGCCAGCGGCCTGTAGCAGCCGGGCCGGAGACGCCGGCTTTTTATTTGTCTCAATGTTCCTAATGGGTTCGTTTCAGAAGTGCCTCACTGTTCTCGCGGCCTGGAGTTAACCGGAACAGCGTCTTCATTCATTTCGTGGGGACAAGACCAAGTCGGTGGCCAGGAGAGAAGCAGCCGCAGTCCGTGTCCGGCGGGGGGCGGTGGGGGCGGGGGCGCGGGCACCAGGGAGGGGTCCGCCTTGGCTCCCCAGCCCTCACCCAAAGGACCCTATGCTAAACGGGTGTCTTTCAACTTTGCTTGTAAAAAACTCATTTTGCACATATTCTGTATGAGCCTCACTGTCCCCATAGAGCCAGGGCCCTGTGCGTCCACAGAAGGAAAGAGGACCCGGCCCGCCCCTGGGGAGGAGGAGGCCGGCCATGGCCACCCACACCACCTGTGTCTGGACCCTTCCTGCCAGGCCACAGTCATGGGGCCAGGGGAGCGGGCGTGCCGCCGGGACAAGACCGGTGGTGACTGTCCAGCGCGCTTTTGTTTTGGGATTTGACATTTTTCTTGACAGCATGTTGCAGTTTTCATTTGGGTTTTTTTTTTTTTTTTAGTATATAATTTTGTTTTCCCAGGGGGAGGGGAGAAAGATGAGTGTTTACAAAGTTTTGCAGCCACGCACCTTACTGTCTTCACTTTTGCAAATGTAGATTGGATTTGGTTTTGTTTGTGTTATTTAGTGGTCGGTTTCTTTTTCTGCAGAGGATTCAGCTGAGCCGCCGTAGGAGGGTTTTGTCAGCCATCATGTACACCCAATAATTTGTTATAATTTCCGCAGGTAGTGACAAGATTTTTTTGGTTTGGTTTCCTAATTTAAAGGTGTAGGGTCTTGCACAAGTGTGTATAGTAGTGGGTGCCCGGGGCCTCTGCGAGTGTGTGTGCCGTGTGTGCGGCGGGTGGTGTGTGTGTGGTGGGGGCCCGTCTGCAGCCACCAGGCCTCCTGCAGGTCCCCTTCAGGCTCAGCTGTGGGGAGGCCTGAATCTGGGGCCGTTCGAAAGCAAAAACAAACCACTGTCTCCGCTTCTGAAACGGGAATCAGTAACTGCATTTTCTGTCCCACAAGATATGCAAAAACAATGCAATAATATTCATTTTAAAAATACAATTGTGAGTTGTGTTGGCATTAAAACTGTATTTAAAAAAACCACACAGAAATTTAAGGGAGAAACTCAGAAGGCTTTTCGCTTCGATTTGTTCTATGTGACGTTTCACTGCGTTGATGGTGTTTCTGCTGAAGAGACCGTTATACTTGAATTCAGGTCAGTCTCAGTATTTTACAAATATTTTTTTAAAACTGAATTGCAATTGTGCCAAGCGAATATAATGAATTAAGTTTGTTTTTGAATTCACTTCTTGTATATTTGCTGCATGTAAGTAAATCATTTTGTATTTGGAGTGTGACAAGCCTTACCTTTGAGCTCTTAAGTGCTTTTCTACGTGTAGCTGGGAAATGGGACAGTTCTTCCTCTCGGTTGCGTGACGAGTGCCGGCACCACCCGTGGGGGTCCCACGCAGGCTTGGGCATCGCTGTTTTGCATATCTTGTGTTCGCTTCCGTTTGCCTCCATTTTCCCCAGCCTGGGTGTAGGTGTATCCGTATCTTGCTTTGAGAGACCAGGACTCATCTATTCCACCCTCACTCTGTCCCTCTGCCCCGGTTCTTGGATTTGGGATTTCTCCAGGGACAGCCCCGCACCGTGAGGGGTCGTGGGGTGCCCTGACCAGCCTCTTCCATCACAGGCAGGCATAGGGGCCCCTCCCCCAGGAGAGGTGGCTCACCTCACTGTTAGGCATGCCCCAGCACAAGCGTTCCTTAGGAATGTGTCCACTGACCAGGAGGGTGGAAGAGAGGGCGTCCTCAGCTAGACAGCAGGGGCTGGAGCCAGGCAGCAGGTTGACATCTCGTCTGTCCAAAGCCAAGTGCATCCGGCTCACTTCTCCACCTTCAGGGTCTCCTCCAGGGTCCGCCGTCATGGACCGTGGAGGGACCAGGATCGAGGGTAGTGCATGGGAAGCTGGTGGTGAGGGTGGGACCAGAGGCCCTGGAGGGGCATCTCTGTTGGGTGCTGAATCCTCAAGCAGATTCCAGCAGTGATCGTTGAAACGTGCCCAGTTTGGGGAAACAGGATCCAAGCATTCATCTAGACCCTCCCCGTCGAGTCACCTCCGATCCCGGGCTCGCCCAGCCCCTCTCAGCACTGACTCGGGTGAGCAGCCCATTCCTCCATAAAGATGTGCTTTGCTGTGATGGACTGATTTTCCTGTGATGGACTGATGCTCAGCCCCCAGTGAACAGTCTGGGGACAGCAGGCTGCGCCCTGTTGCTCCAGGCCCAGCCCTTCCCATCTCGGGCTTCTTCTCGGTGCCACCGTGGTCTTCTAGACATTTCGTTCGAGTCCCTTGTCCACTTTCCCTGTGTCTGCCTCGGCCACTAAGATGTTAGCTCCAGTGGAGAACAGAGCCTTTCGGCCGTGGTGCCTGGTTCCCGCTGTACGTTTGGCCCCCGGTTAGAAATATGGGCTCTCAGCGGACCTCCCCCGCACACCCGCACACACATGGCCTCCTCGTATTGCCTTTCGTTTTTGTTTTGCACTTGCCATCTGTGTCACCAAGTCTCACTGGCCAGCTCGTGCTGGGCTCTGCCAAGGGCACCCTCACCCCATCTCGCAGCACAGGCCTTCTCACTGCCTGCTCGTCTGTTGGGAAGACCTGTCCAGGGAAGGGTCTCCCTGGGCCTGCGTGCAG
This sequence comes from Odocoileus virginianus, assembly GCF_023699985.2. Taxonomy (NCBI): domain Eukaryota; kingdom Metazoa; phylum Chordata; class Mammalia; order Artiodactyla; family Cervidae; genus Odocoileus; species Odocoileus virginianus. The sequence goes on from NC_069696.1 coordinate 5,717,601, forward strand.
GCCCGGCTAGCGAGGGACGGACAAGTGACACCTGTCCTCCTGAGCCTCGTCCACAGCGTGGTCTTCATCTCTACACCTGACTTAGAGCCGTCTCAAAAGCAGAGCCGTCGGGTCTTCTGAAACCCCTGGGTGGCCGGAGAAAAGCCACAGTGGCCGAGGACCCTACACGCCTGAAGAGTTTGGGTCCAGGGTTCGTGAACCTGGCTTGTGTTTGTCCCCCGACAGGCAACCTCTTGTTTCCACCTTGATCTTACAGTTACTCAGGAGCTTGTCTCCTTCCCACCCCCTCCTAGAAAGTTCTTTTTGGTCTTGGGCAAGAAAGGGTGATTTTATCCCCCCAGATTTCAGCTCAATTCATGCATTTTTTTCTGCTTTGGTTCAGAGGCTCTTTGTTCAAGTCGCTTCCCTCATCTTCTCAGTCTGGCTGGACCCCAGAGTCTTGTGCACCCCGTCTTTATCTTCCTCTGTGCTCCGGCTTCCGAGCTCTGGGGGTCACCAGGAGCTGCCCATCGCGTCCTCCCCACCGTCCTCCCCTCAGACCATCTCCCCAGCGGTCAGCTAAGAGCACCTCGCCCTCCAAGGCCGACGAAGTGTCTTTCTGAGGAAAATGAGCCCCTGGAAGGGAAAGCTTGGAGGTCATGGGGTGAGGCTTTTCCAGGGGGCGGATGATAGCACGTGCCCCCACCCCAAAGGCCAGGAAACAGAAGGGACTTAGAGCAGCATAGGGAGGAGGCGGAGGAGGAGGGGAGGGTCAGTGCTGGCAGCCTCGGCACACCTCATCACAGATGTGGCTAAGGACAGGGGTGGCCTCTCCCCGACTCCCCGAGGAGCCTGCAGGGACAGGCACGTTATGTCTGAGAGGCAGAAACAGCCAGGGAAGGGAGACCTGGCGTCCACCCTCCAGGCCCCCCCGTCACTCCGACCAGAGCGCTGGTCTGCGGCGAGCACCAGCACAGATCCGAAGGGAAATGGGGACCCAGGGCCTGTTTGACCCCCGTGTCTGCGGCTTCTTTTCATGGAAACATCTGTGGTGACCTCCTGCCTTGGCAGGGACAGTAGAGGGGCCGAGCCCCCAAGATCTGCTTCAGAAGAAGAAAAAATAAAATTCTGCTCCAGCTTATTTCCCAGCTGAACCACCCTCCAGACATGTGTGGTGTCTGCCCCCACCCCGGCCCCCTTCTCTGCAGAACCCCCTCCCACACGTGGGCCGTGGGCCCTGAAGGTGGGGGGGTGGGGGCACGGGGAGAGGCGACCTGAGGTCACCCCGGGAAGCCAGTGTCCAGCTTTCCCAGCAGCTGTACCGTCAGGGGGACCTCCCTCCCTCTCCCGGTGCTCCCCCCACCCCCACCCCCGTTTTCCCTCCCCCGGTTGGGTGAGAGGGGGGCCCCCCCACGAGCCGACTCTGACGTAGTTTCTTTGTGTCTTTATTTATTTATTTATTTTTATGTCAAAGCAACAAAGCGCTGCCTTTTGGGGCCAGAGAGCAAACTATCAGTTAAATGGGTTTCTGCCTGGTTTCCTGTTGTCAGGGAGATACTTGAGGCGTGCCCATGCACACATCTACACATGCTCATGTACACACGCACTCACCTGCACGTGCACGCATGGGCACGCACACTCACGTGCACACACACCTGACGGGCAGCGCTGGCCCTCCCAGGCTGATCCTCCTCTCACAAGGCTGAGCACTGGCCACGGAGAGAAGCAGAAGTGCCCCCCACCCCAGGGAAAAGGTGCCCGTTGGAGTGACTATAAACTAAATGTCGTTGCCTTTCATCAAGAACATTCCACCACCCCTAAAATCAAAGTTTTCCTGCCGTGAACTCAGGAGACTTGGTCCACAGTAGGCCACGGGGTGGGTGGAAGGTGCCCGGGGGCTGCCTGGAGTGTCAGCAGAGACCCCTCCTGGGCGGTTGCCCCGGGACATGCGGGATGTGCTGTGAGGCTGAGGTGGGCCAATGGCTGGAGCCTCAGGGCAGAGCCCAAGGCAGGATTGTCCCCGGAGTCTCCCTTTCTGCAGGGAATCAGGGACACCCAGGCCCTGGCTTGGTTCACCAGGTGACAGGAGAGATCAGTCGAGCCCGCAGCCTCCTGCAGCGCAGGGGCAGCCCTTTGTGGGGCGTTCAGGTCCCCAGTTTTCAGAACAAGTGGTCTAACTCGGATTCAGCTCTCGGAAAGAGAGCAGGACACTGAGTCCGCGTGAATTAACAACAGTGCGCCACCTGGGATCGCTTGTGCGTGAGAAACAGTTTTCTCTGAGGTCACATCAGAGCAGCTGTGGGGTAGACACTGTCGTGTTGGGGGGTCGTGTCTGCAGATCATGTCTGGGCGCAGTGGTGCCTGTTCACCACGCGACCCCGAGGCTCCCATGCCACCGTCCTCGGTGCCCTTGGGTCTGTGGGCCGGGATGAGGAAGACGGGGTCTGGCCTCTGTCACCCACTCCCAGCTCCTGCGGGTCCCGATTCCAGGAGCAGGGCCGGGCGGGGGAGGCTCCTGTCCGTAGATGGGTCCCAGCGTGCAAGCTCCCCACCCAACACCTCCACCATGGAGAAGCCACGCCAAGACTTGAAAGGGAAACAGAACCAGGGACAAGGGAGATGGCTTGTAAGCGAACAGCCCAGTGCCATGATCTCCCTCACGAGGCGGCCCTGAGCCCCAGACATGAGGCCCTGGGGGCCCTGCCTGTATTAAGTGCGTCCCCCCACCCTCAGAATCCGGCCTTGACCTCCCACCTGATGACCTGCTTCCTGCTTTTCCCCCTCCGCATCCCCGTTATTCCGGAGTCCTGTACAAGGAAGCTCTGCTCCGAGGCTGAGATGTCCCAGGTGAGCAGGTCTGGACCAGTCTGTGATGTGGCGGTGAGAACCACCCGTGGAAAACATATCCACTGAGAGTGAGGGTGGCAGGCTCCCGCTGGTGAAGCACCAGACGTTACTTTCCTGTTTTATTTGGATGCCCCTCAAGCCTCCCAGCCAAGGTCCTCCATCCGGGAGGGTCCAGACACAGCCCCTCTTCTCCTCTCGTCCCGGCTTGGAGGCCGCCCCAGCCCCCCACCCTCGGAATCACGCTGGCTCTCAGACAGGCGGCGTCCCCCCACGTCCCCCACACCTCCTTGCGGGCCCTCTCGTGCTGTAAATACTGATGTACAGTTTGCAACCGTCATCACCCGAGTCGGCGGCCTCGCCCGTGCCCCTTCTCTCCTCGAGAAAGGCCAGGGCGTCGAGAAGAGCTTCAGGGCCATCTCTGTGAGACGCTCTGTATATTCCTGTAAGATTGCATTTTTATCTAAGGAATGATGTTATTTAAAAAACAAAACCAAAAAAAACACAAAAAACAAGAATTGCAAATAAATTTCTTAACAATGTCCTCGTTGGCTTGGTCATCTTGCCCTTCTCGCCTCCTCCACCGTTTCCTGGACTTGCAGAACCGTACTTAACCCTCCACTGACGTCTAATCCCCAAAGGGGAAACTCAGGGACTCTGACCCTGGGCATGGTCTCCAACCTCATTGCAGTAACTCATTGCATCCCCCATATCTTTCCTTCGGTTAATGGTCAAAGGTTGAAAAGGGACAGAAGAGGAGAAATTAAATGGATGACCCAAAAAACCCAGATGCTTCTCCTCTACCCACCATCATATAGAGAAAGGCACAGAATTGGTTTTGAATGAAGAAATGACAGGGAGAGGGGAGGGAAGGGGACAGGGATGGTGGGGGGAGGAGGTCAAGTATATCAAGTCCTCTGGGTCCCCAGCAGTCCAGTGGTTAGGACTCTGCGCTCTCATTACAGACAGTGCAGGTTCACTTCCTATCAGGAAACTAAGGCCCCACAAGCTGCAAGGCCGGCCCAAAAAACCTTTATTTTAAATTACTTTGAAGGCTATAAACATGCAAAGTGAAAGTGAAAACCGCATAGTTGTGTCCGACTCTTTTCGACTCCATGGACTATATAGTCCATGGAATTCTCCAGGCCAAAATACTGAAGTGGGTAGCCTTTCCCTACTCCAGGGGATCTTCCCAACCCAGGGATCGAACCCAGGTCTCTCACATTGCAGGTGGATTCTATACTAGCAAGGCCACAAGGGAAGCCCAAGAATACTGGAGTGGGTAGCCCATCCCTTCTCCAGTGGTTCTTCCTGACCCAGACCCAGGAATCATGCCAGGATCTCCTACACTGCAGGCAGATTCTTTACCAACTGAGCTATGAGGGAAGCCCTATAAACATGCAAGCTTCTTTTTTATTATTAAACTGATTCAGACCAACCCTCATAATTCCCTGTGTAAAACTAATCAGTCCCAGAAACAACGTCTTAGTTGGAAAAAGTTACAGATCATCCTCATGGACAATTGAGTCCATTCCAAGAATTACAGTCATCACTGCTCTCCCCACTCCTCTGCTGGAGCCCCACCCCCGAAGCCCCCCACCCACCCCCGACCCCGTAACCCGAGCTCTGGAGTCCAGGCTCAAGAAAGGAGAAGGACTGGAATAGACACTGCTTGTCCAGCTCCTGGAGAAGGAGCTGGGCGGGCACCCCCCCAGGAGCTGCCCCTCTGGTCGTGGTCAGCAACAAGGTGTTACCAGCAATGACAAAGTGCGTGCCAAAGCTTGTAAATGATACTTCCAATCAGCTGAGAAAGCTGGAGACTTGCCTTGTGATGAATCTGTTCTGCTTGGGTTACGAATGCCTCCTTGAGTGGAGTGAGGGCACCAGGCCCCACCCTGGGAGTAGTCAGCCTGTGAGCGGCCCTCATGGGTGGATGGCCTCCCCGCTGCTCTGCTTTCCAGGGTCAGTGTGCAGGTCTGACTGGACTCCGGCCTCTCCCCCTCATCAGGCCTGCTTCTGCCCACTTCTTCCTTCCTTCCCACAAGGCAGATGTGGTTATTGATCGGGTTGCCCAAAAAACTAGGTATGAGTTGGGCCTTGTTCATCAGAAGGACTGATGTTGAAGCTGTAACTCCAATACTTTGACCACCTGATGCGAAGAGCCGACTCATTTGAAAAGACCCTGATGCTGGGAAAAATTGAAGGCAGGAGGAGAAGGGGACGACAGAGGGTGAGATAGTTGGATGACATCACCGGCTCAATGGACATGAGTTTGGGTAAACTCCAGGAGTTGGTGATGGACAGGGAGGCCTGTCATGCTGTGGTCCATGGGATCGCAAAGAGTCGGACACGACTAAGTGACTAAACTGAATTGGGCCTGTGAGGGGACAGGGACACCTGACACTCCCCTGCACTTGCTGCTTCCTGCTTCCACGTCGTGAACAGAACTAAGCCCCCATTCCATGTACCTCCATCTCTCTCCCCATCTCCACGCAGCTTGCCAGGTAGATGGGCTGCACAGACTCTCAGGCCTCTGCAACCCTCTCCTCTAATGTTGCCTTTTTAAAGCCCTTCCCTGGAAGCAAAGGGGAGGCCAAGTCTTCTGAGCCCTGAGCGGCCCGTTCTCCCCACCTGTCCCCACATTGCATACCTTGCATTAAACACTGTTCTTTTACCACGACCCACGAGGGCCTGGAAGACTGGCTTTACTGCGCCCGGGCAGGTAGACCCAAGTCTGGTTCAGGAACAAACAAACACAGATCCACAGATACAGAGAACACATCAGTGGTTACCAGGGAAAAGGAAAGAGGAGACGGGCAAGGTAGGTGTTGGGGAGGAAGAGGAACAAACTACTATGTATAAAGTAGATAAGCTACAAGGATATTTTACACACAAGGAATTAGTCATTTTAAGTTAAAGTTATTACAATAACTTTAAACTGAGTGTAATCTATTAATGTATTGAATCACTATGTTGTACACCTGCAACTGATAGAATATTGTAAATCAACTACATCTCAGTTTGAAAAAAAAAAAAAAAACCACCTGATTATTTATACGTAATCCTTGTGCACACAGAACTGTGGCCTGGGGTAAATCACATCATCTCTGCAGGCTTGTTTGCAGGTCTATAAACCCACATCACCACCCCACATGTGGTGGTGGCAGTGGAACCTGGCCAGGCTGGGCCTTGTGTCTGCACTGAGCAAGCAGGGCTTCCCCCTCCCCTCTCACCTAGGTCTCAGACTCCCCAGGCTCGTCCGTCAACCTGCTCTGTGCAAACCCAGAAATGGGCTCCAAGGAACTGAATGAGCACCTGGGTCTAAGAGTACAGAACACAGGTTGCCAGGGCGGTGCTGAGCTCCACTCGGCCTTGCCCTGAGGGTCACTCTGCCCCCTCCAGCCAGCACCCCAGGACTTGCCTTCCGAGGAACACCAACTCCCCAACGACCATGTCCCCTTTGGGGTCTGACTTCTGTCCCTCAACCCCACTGGGGCTGCACCTTCACAGCTCAGCAGAAGCCTCTCAAGTCCTCCACCCTGGGTCTTTCTGAGTCTAGAGCCTTGGGCAGGGGTGGGCCTGGGGACCTGACGAGGGTTGATTAAATTAAAAGTCTTGCTTCTCTGCTGGTCACCAGGTGACTGGACTCCACAGGGACAGTAGGGAGACAAACCGCAGTGATGGTTTCATAGCCTGGGCCCTTTAAACAAGTACATCATACACAGGATGTCAGTAGATCTCTACAGAGTTATCCAAAGGAAATCAAGTAATAGGGCAGCTGAACTCGTAACCTCCTGGTGTGATAACTTCTGAAATACACAGCATTACCTGGAAGGTGCTCTTGCAGAAACGTTTCACCTAAATCAAACTGAGCCTTCAGACCTCACTCCCTGTGCAGGGAATAAAAAAAGTCATGCGGAGACACCACCAAGAAACTGCCAGACAAATAGAAAGTGTGGAATATTCAATATCATTTTAAAACAAAACCAGCTAGGGAAATGTTCTCAATTGAAAGAGGTGACATCACCTCATGCGTTGTGAAACTTCAGTGAGCCCTGGTTTGAGAAAAGCAACTGTGAAAACACTTGGGGCACGATTTGGGGAATTTGAACAGGAACTGAACGTTAGGGGGTTCTTGTTCCATTTCTTCTGTGTAATAAAGGCATTATGAAAAAATAAACTAACAAAAGCATAATGTTTAGGTAAGCCGCCCTTCTTCTTAGGAGATGCTTATTGAAATATCTGGGGGCAAACATCATATCTACAATTTTTCATTGTTTCCAAGACACACAGCCACGTGCACTGACACCAGAAATGCAAACATGATAAGGGGTTTGCAAAGACTGCGCTTTATTCTTTTCCAAAATGGTTTTGGAGAGTCTCGGTCCTTTGAGTTTCACCCAAAGTTTAGAATCGGCTTGTCAATTTCCATGAAAAAGCTGGTAGGATTTTTTTTAAGGTTATTATTTATTTATTTACACGCTAGATGCAGGGTGTTAGTTCCAGGGATCGAACCCACTCTCTCTGCAGGGGAAGCACAGGGTCTTAACCACTGGACCACCAGGGAAGTCCTCAACGCAGTAAGATTTTGATTCAGAAGTACTCTGCAAATGAATTTACACTCTACTTCCCTCTCGTTGAGCACACTGCTGCTCATTGCTGACAATCACTTCTGCGGAGTTCTACACCCTCACCACACCTCAGCTTCATGGGAATCCCTTCTGATTCTTCTGATTTATGTTGCCCAACATGACTTCTGTTCCACCATCTACACCCCTCTCCTCTCTTCCTTCAAATTTCAAGGTTCCCTTTTAAAGCCATAATTTTAATCATTATTCCTGGAGGTGGGGACTCCCTGCACAGGGAACCCCAATCCAAGAGGGCAGAGCATTTAATTCCTTTCCCGAGCTCACCACATGCCCCACCCTCGCTCCCTGGGCTCTGCCCTGACTCTCTCTGACCTCAAGCAGGGATGGACTCTCTGAGAGCCTCAGTTTACTTAACATTAAGTGGAAAGATTAGACTAAATCTGTGCCGTGGTTTCACTGGGGCAATTGTTTGATTTGGTTTTGTAATCACCAAAACTCCTTCAAGATTCTGATGAAATCTATCCAGGGAAAAGTACACTCATAAATAAACATTTTGCAAATCATCTCCAAGAGTTTACAAACTTTGCAGAGCCTACCCACAGTCTTCACCCTAGCAAAGTAATGCTCAAAATTCTCCAAGCTACGTAGGCTTCAACAGTACATGAATCAAGAACTTTCAGATGTTCAAGCTAGATTTAGAAAAGACAGAGAAACCAGAGATCAAACTGCCAACATTCGTTGGATCATAGAAAAAGCAAGAAAATTCCAGAAAAACATCTACTTCTGCTTCATTGACTATGCTAAAGCCTTTGACTGTGTGGATCACAACAAACTGTGAGAAATTCTCCAAGAGATAGGAATACCAGACAACCTTACCTGCCTCCTGAGAAACCTGTATGCAGGACAAGAAGTAACAGAATCAGACAGGGAACAAAGGACTGGTTCCAAATAGGGAAAGGAGCACGTCAAGGCTGTATATTGTCACCCTACTTATTTAACTTATATTCAGAGTATATCATGAGAAACGCTGGGCTGGGGGAAGCAGAAGCTGGAATCAAGATTGCTGGAAGAAATATCAATAACCTCGGATATGCAGATGCCACCACCCTTATGGCAGAAAGCGAAGAACTAAAGAGCCTCCTGATGAAAGTTAAAGAGGAGAGTGAAAAAGCTGGCCTAAAACTCAACATTCAGAAAACAAAGATCATGGCATCCAGTCCTATCACTTCATGGCAAATAGATGGAGAAACAATGGAAACAGTAAGAGACTTTATTTTCTTGGGCTCTAAAATCACTGCAGATGGTGACTGCAGCCATGAAATTAAAAGACGCTTGCTCCTTGGAAGAAAAGCTATGACCAACCTAGACAGCATATTAAAAAGCAGAGACATTACTCTGCCAAGAAAGGTCCATCTGGTCAAAGCTATGGCTTTTCCAGCAGTCATATATGGATGTGAGAGTTGGACTATGAAGAAAGCTGAGCGCCGAAGAATGGATGTTGTTGAACTGTGGTGTTGGAAAAGACTCTTGAGAGTCCCTTGGACTGCAAGGAGATCCAACCAGTCCATCCTAAAGGAAATCAGTACTGAATATTCATTGGAAGGACTAATGCTGAAGCTAAAACTCCAATACTTTGGCCACCTGGTGCAAAGAACAAACTCATTGGAAAAGACCCTGATGCTGGGAAAGATTGAAGGCAGGAAGAGAAGGGGATGACAGAGGATGAGATGCTTGGATGGCATCACCAACTTGATGGACATTAGTTTGAACAAACTCCAGGAGTTGGTGATGGACAGGGAAGCCTGGAGTGCTGCAGTCCATGGGGTGGCAAAGAGTCAGACACAACTGAGCGACTGAACTGACTGACCCACAGACTTCAGTTTAATAATCCCTGTGGCTAACTGCCTTTTATTTCTTTTCAATAGCTCTCTCTGGCTCTAATTTTAATTCCTCTTAAAAATACAAACAGGAAAGTAGCAATTTTCATCCCTGCTGAAAACATACCTCCAAGGAAAAAATAGTGGAGGACAAGGGAGCCTGGAGTGCCAAAGTCCATGGGGTCACAGAGAGTCGGACACAACTGAGCGACTGAACAACAACCAAGAATGGTTCTGACATTCCTTGCCACATTCTGATGAGCAGGATTCTAGAAAATCCCTGAGCTAAGAAGATGAGTGATTTAGGCTAGGAAGCCCCATGCATCTGTTCATTCGCCTCTCAGAACTGAAAGCTATTATCTGTAGAATTTGACAGGCCTCTCCCCTCATGTAATCTTTCTCCATCTTTCAATTTGTTTCATAAAATGTGACCCATATATTTAGCTTCTGTCTTGTGTGGCTCAGATGGTAAAGAATCTGCCTGCAATGCAGGAGACCTGGGTTCAATCCCTGGATCAGGAAGATCCCCCTGGAGAAGGAAACAGCAATCCCCTCCAGTGTTCTTGCCTGGAGAATTCCATGGAGAGAGGAGCCTGGTGGGCTACAGTCCATGGGGTCTCAAAGAGTCAGACATGACTGAGCAAGTAACACTTTCACTTTCACTTCAAATTCAGTTGGAGTTGTTGTGCTGAATTTAAACAGCTATGTTGTAAACAAAATCATTTTTAAATCTTTTTCTATCAGAACAATTAAATTGGGTCAAGTGGGAAGTGTATGGAAACATCATCGTAAACTCTTTAAAAAGTACAACATTTTCTAGCTGTATCACTGAAACTGATCCACAGGAAAATCACTCATTTAGACTCAGGGAACAATTCAGTAACACAGACCTAAGCAATAAAAGAATCATTTTTCCTGCAAAGGTGGATTTATTCAGGAATAGCAAAGGAAATGGAATTCAGAAGAAGCAAGCTATATAGCAAAAAGCCATGGGCTTTTTCTTTTACAAAGAAAAAGGAGGAAGTTGGGACGGGTGGTCTTGAATGGAAGTCTTTTGGAGAAAAGTGAGAGTTCAAGGTCTCCCTGGCTGGGTTCTGTTGGCTGAGTTGCCAGGGTGGTTTCTTTAAATAAAATGTGTATTTATTTATTTTTGACTGTGCTGGGTTTTTGTTGCTGCATGGGCTTTTCTTTGGTTGGGGTGAGCGGGGGGCTACTCTTCACTGCAGTGTGCAGGCTTCTCATTGCAGTGGCTTGTTTTGTGGAGCATGGGCTCTGGGACAGGCAGGCTTGGGTAATTGTGGCACGTGGGCTCAGCAGTTGCAGCTCCCAGGCTCTAGAACACAAGCTCAGTAGTTATGGCGCACAGGCTCAGCTGCCCCGAGGCATGTAGGATCTCCCTGGATCAAGGATCGGAACCCGTGTTCCCTGTACTGGCAGGTGGATTCTTTACCACTGAGCCTCCAGGGAAGCCCCAGGTGATTTCTTGTAGGGGATGCAATGCACATTTTCTCCGGTGTGGGCTATGATAGATAATTCTTTCCTGTAAGTGACCTGGAGGACATGACTGAAGTGACTTAGCACAGCACACAGCACATGACGGAGACATAGGTAGAGAACAGGCCTGTGGACACAGCAGGGTCGGGGGGAAGGTGAGAAGTAGCACTATATCATATACACTACCGTATGCAAAATAGATAGCTAGTGGGAAGATGCTGCATAGCACAGGGAGCTCAGTCTGGTGTCTGTGACCACCAAGAGGGGTGGGAGGGAGGCTCAGATGTCTATCTATGGCTAATCCACACTGCCATATGGCAGAAACCAACACAACATTGTAAATCCTCCAATTAAAAATCATTTTTTTAAAGTGCTGTCCTTGCATTATTTTGACCATTTACTCCTGATCATTGTCACTGTGAAACGATGGCCTCCTGGCTGTTGACCAGTCCTTTCTCAGCTCCTGGCTGTCCCAGTCTCTCCACAGGCAGCTCACGGGCAACCCAGAAAGGGCTGAACAACCCCAAGTCCCGGTCTTTCATAGCCTAACCTTGTCAGTGACATCCTATTTTTTTTGGCTCACCCTATTTTATTCTGTTGTTGAGAACAGGTCACTGGGCCCAGCACACACTCAATGCGGGGAGGCACGGCAGGTGCAAACACCAGAAGGTGGGATGAGGGGGGGGCATCTTGGAAGCTGCCCACAGACATGAAATTTTAGTGATTATATCCTCTATATCTATTTACACTTAGGATGAAAATTTTCCAGAGTCATATTAAAAAATGTATGGGAGGATGGATAGTTTTCCAAAATTCTTCTTAAATAAACAAGTAAAAGGTTTGGAGACCACGGAGCTCGAGGCCTAAAGCAGCTATGTCCTGTCGCCAGTGGGGGCTCAGATGGTCGCCAGGGATCCGCCAGCAGCTGGCAAAGGGCCAGTGCCTTGGACCAGGAGAAGATCCACCGCCTCAGACCTGGAGGTCTATCTACAGTCGGTGGGATCTGGCTGGGGGTTGTCCGAGGCCAGCAGAGGCGTTCAGGGTTGTGAGGAAAGGCAATGTGGACGACGGTTGTCTCGGGATGAAGGAAGGACACCTTCTGCGGACTCTCAGCAGCAGACTTGGAGCGGGTCTCTGGCGAACACGCGGGCTCAGCGCATCGCTGCGGACACAGGAGGCCAAGGGCCCCCACCTGGTCTGGGAACCCCGTGCAGTCAGAGCGCGGAGCGGTCCCGGCCTGGAGAAGGGGGAGGAAAGCCAGGAAAGCAATCCAGGGAGAAGGTGCGGATACAGAGAGAGGGAACTGAGAAAAAACTTCCTCTGACGGAGAAGAAGAAGAGTAAGACCGGAGGCGAGAGCAAGGGGCAGGTATTAAAATAGTTTTACGGCCTGACGATAAGAGCGGAGATGGAATATGAGTCGGACGAGCTGGAGCGCAGGCGACGCTGGACGAGGGTTCAGGGAGCAGGCGGGGCGGGAGAAGCGCGGGGAGGATCCAGGGAGGAGCGCAAGGAGGAGCCGGGGAGGAGCGCGGGGCGGAGCGCGGGGAGGAGCGCGAGGCGGAGCCCGGGAGGAGGGCGCACCTGGGACGCACGTCGGGGAGGGACACGCGGAAGGACTGTCCCGGCCGAGACCTCCCCTCTGCGAGGCCCGCCCCGGTCAGGGCTGGAAGCCGGAAGCAGGCGTGGGAGAACGACTCGGATCTCAGCCGAGGGGATCCCGGGGCGCGCCCTCGTTGCGCCCCCAGTCCGGGCGCGAGCCCTCCACTAAGGGCCGGGACCATGGGGGCTCCGCGCCTCCTGCCGCGCGTGTTCCCCGGGTCCCCGCCGGGGCCGTCGCTCCTACTCTTCCTCCTGCTCCTGCGCCCGCCGGGCCTCGGTCTCGCCTCCCCGAGGCTCTTGGACCACCCGGCGCCTGTATGTTCCCAGGAGGTGAGATCGGACGCGTCCCGGGGCCGGGGGGTGGGTGGGGGGGCGGTTAGGGGTAGCCGAGGATGCTGTCGGTGCAGGGGCCGGGGCCGGAGTCGCGGGGTTTCGGGGGTTCCGAGGCTTGGGCACAAGAGCGGGCCTCCCTGGGCAGGACACGCGGAGCGTCAGGAGTTGCGGTGCGAGTCAGGGAAGAGACGGAGTTTGCTGGGAAAGATCGCTCAGCGCGGGTTGCACAACCTGGGCAGGAGTCCCGGCGGAGCTCCAAACTCGGGGAAGGACTTGGGGGAGGCGCGCCGGCCGGAGGCAGGGCCTGAGGAGGGCGAGGCGGGACCGGACCCGGTGCCAACCCCGGGAGTCCACCCCTCCTCCCCCCGAGCCGGCGCCCAGGGTACCCCGCGGCCGCAGCGTCTGGCGCACGAGCCCGGGGTCTGCGGAGCAGCTTCCGGGGAGAGTTGTAAGGGCAGCCCGATGACCCCTCCGGGCGAGCGCTGGGCACCGCGCGGACCTTCCGGAGGGCGCCCCCTCCGGCCCCCACCGCCCGCCCGCGTCTAGAGTCCCGCGGGGCTGTAGGCACCCGTCAGTTGCCCGCTGTGCCCACAGGAAGCGACTCGCCCACGCCCACCGCCGGGTAGTGGCCTTAGGGTGGAGGCCCGTCTTAAGGGAAAAGAGACAGATGGTACTGGCCGCGCGCTGCCCTCTCCCGCCGCTCCTCGGCCCCCTCCCCTTCACCTCTGACCCTAAGAAATGACATTCCTTATCTGAGTCAGAGGATGTGGAACAACCAAAGGGGTATTTCTCCCTATCTAATGTTGCAGAGGATTCATAAGAGGGTGAAAGGTCAATGACTGTTTAGCAGAATCTCTCTTTTTAAAAAACAAAACAAAACATGAATGATGTTGGGAAAGGTCCTTGTGACCCCCTACTCCTGGGCAGAGCAGGGGACCCGCTCAGCAGGTCCTACTCAGGGACTCTGCTGTCTGGGACTCAGTTCATTTTTAGATGGCCTTTTGCTGGCCGCCTGCAAAATACAAGGTCCTGAAACAACAAAGGCACACCCGCTGATAACCGGATGTTGGGGCAGTAAATCACAGAAGTCAGCCTGGAGCAGGAGCCTCTGTCAGCCAGGAGCGATGGAGTTCCAGGGAACAGTGCCCTTCCTGCAGAGAGGGCACTGGGGCAGCCCTCCAAGAAAGAGTCTGGAGCATTCCAAGAGGGGGAAAGCGCTGAGCCAAGGCCTGAGGGTGGGCAGGATGAAGAGTGGGAGGTCTGTGTGGCAGGAAAGTGGGAGAAGCAGCTACAAATTAGGGAGGGTCTCCGCTGAGCTGGGCTGAAAGGGCTTGGCCTCAGTTGCTCACTGGAAAAGGGGCTTGGCTTGATGTGGGGGAGGGGGCTGGAGAGGGACCCTGGGCAGTTTGCCTACACCTGCCAGGCTCTGCCTTCCCTCTGCCTCCTGTACACCTGGCCAGAGAACAGGAACCCACTGCCAGCTGGCTCCCCTGAAAAGAGAGGGGTTAGGCCCCCCAGATTTCTGTCCCTCCACTGGCGCTTCCATGGATGGAGCACCACTTAGTGGCTTGACCTCAGAGGACCTGGCTTCGCAGCCTGACTTCACCACCTACAGCCCACTGCCATAAGCACAGGCCGTGGGGGCTGACAGATGTTTGCGGACTGAAAAGAGGAAGGGGAGGGTGAGCAGGTGAATGACAGCCAGCTCTGCCCAAGAGGCAGCGATGGGTGGAGAGACCAAAAGCTGGTGCCAGCTGCTCGGAGTTAGCCAGGGAGCTGGTGCTCCTCAGCAAAAGAAGCCCGCCCGCCACAACCTGAGAAGAGCCCCCTGCTCGCCACGACTGGAGAAAGCCAGCTCATAGCAACAAAGACCCAGCACAGCCAAAAATAAATAAATTTAAAAATTTTAATATGTATTTTTTTTTAAGTGGTGAGGGGGTGATGGTACCTACCTCATAGAACTGTTGTAGATTCAATGAGATCTCCATACAAAGTGCTATTGATGCCTGGCCCAGGAGAGCTCAGGGAACACTGGCCACTACCACCTACCACCGTCTTCATCATCGTGGGCGTCCCCTTCTGGGTTTCTGCAGGAGGTCTGACGTGGTGCTGTCCATAAGCTCATAAACAGTGTTCTGGTCCTGTTGTTGTTCCATCGCTCAGTCGTGTCCAACTCTCTGCAACCCCACGGACTGCAGCACACCAGGCTTCCCTGTCCTTCACTATTCCCCGGAGCTTACTCAAACTCATGTCCATTGAGTCGGTGATGCCACCCAACCATCTTACCTTCTGTCTTCCCCTTCTCCTGCCCTCACTCTTTTCCAGCATCAGGGTGTTTTCCAGTGAGTCAGCTCTTCACATCAGGTGGCCAAAGTATTGGAGCTTCAGCTTCCAATGAGTATTCAGGACTGATTTATTTTAGGATTGACTGGTTGGATCTCCTTGCAGTCCAAGGGACTCTTGAGAGTCTTCTCCAACAACACAATTGGAGAAACATCCATTCTTTTTTTTTTTTTTTTTAATTTTTATTAGTTGGAGGCTAATTACTTTACATCATTACAGTAGTTTTTGTTATACATTGATATGAATTAGCCATGGATTTACATGTATTCCCCATCCCAGTCCCCCCTCCCACCTCCCTCTCCACCCGATCCCTCTGGGTCTTCCCAGTGCACCAGGCCCGAGCACTTGTCTCATGTACCCAACCTGAGCTGGTTATCCGTTTCACCCTAGATAATATACATGTTTCAATGCTGTTCTCCTGAAACATCCCACCCTCTCCTTCTCCCAGAGTCCACAAGTCTGTTCCATACATCTGAGTCTCTTTTTCTGTTTTGCATATAGGGTTATCGTTACCATCTTTCTAAAGTCCATATATATGTATTAGTATACTGTAATGGTCTTTATCTTTCTGGCTTACTTCGCTCTGTATAATGGGCTCCAGTTTCATCCATCTCATTAGAACTGATTCAAATGAATTCTTTTTAATGGCTGAGTAGTATTCCATGGTGTATATGTACCACAGCTTCCTCATCCATTCGTCTGCTGATGGGCATCTGGGTTGCTTCCATGTCCTGGCTATTATAAACAGTGCTGCGATGAACATTGGGGTGCATGTGGCTCTTTCAGATCTGGTTTCCTTGGTGTGTATGCCCAGAAGTGGGATTGCTGGGTCATATGGCAGTTCTATTTCCAGCTTTTTAAGAAATCTCCACACTGTTTTCCATAGTGGCTGTACTAATTTGCATTCTCACCAACAGTGTAAGAGGGTTCCCTTTTCTCCACACCCTCTCCAGCATTTATTGCTTGTAGACTTTTGGATAGCAGCCATCCTGACTGGCGTGTAATGGTACCTCATTGTGGTTTTGATTTGCATTTCTCTGATAATGAGTGATGTTGAGCATCTTTTCATGTGTTTGTTAGCCATCTGTATGTCTTCCTTGGAGAAATGTCTGTTGAGTTCTTTGGCCCATTTTTTGATTTGGTCATTTATTTTTCTGGAGTTGAGCTGGAGGAGTTGCTTGTATATTTTTGAGATTAATCCTTTGTCTGTTGCTTCATTTGCTATTATTTTCTCCCAATCTGAGGGCTGTCTTTTCACCTTGCTTATAGTTTCCTTTGTTGTGCAAAAGCTTTTAAGTTTCATTTATCCCAGGAATGCAAGGATTCTTTAATATCCACAAATCAATCAATGTAATACACCACATTAACAAATTGAAAGATAAAAACCATATGATTATCTCAATAGATGCGGAAAAAGCCTTTGACAAAATTCAACATCCATTTATGATTAAAACTCTCCAGAAAGCAGGAATAGAAGGAACATACCTCAACATAATAAAAGCTATATATGACAAACCCACAGCAAGCATCACCCTCAATGGTGAAAAATTGAAAGCATTTCCCCTGAAATCAGGAACAAGACAAGGGTGCCCACTCTCACCACTACTATTCAACATAGTTTTGGAAGTTTTGGCCACAGCAATCAGGGCAGAAAAAGAAGTAAAAGGAATCCAGATAGGAAAAGAAGAACTGAAACTCTCGCTGTTTGCAGATGACATGATCCTCTACATAGAAAACCCTAAAGACTCTACCAGAAAATTACTAGAGCTAATCAACGAATACAGTCAAGTTGCAGGATATAAAATTAACACACAGAAATCTCTTGCATTCCTATACACTAACAATGAGAAAACAGAAAGAGAAATTAAGGAAACAATACCATTCACCATTGCAACAAAAAGAATAAAATACTTAGGAGTATATCTACCTAAAGAAACAAAAGACCTATACATAGAAAACTATAAAACACTGATGAAAGAAATCAAAGAGGACACAAGCAGATGGAGAAATATACCATGTTCATGGATTGGAAGAATCAATGTTGTCAAAATGGCTATACTACCCAAAGTAATCTATAGATTCAATGCAATCCCTATCAAACTACCAACAGTATTTTTCACAGAACTAGAACAAATAACTTCACAATTTGTATGGAAATACAAAAAACCTCGAATAGCCAAAGTAATCCTGAGAAAGAAGAATGGAACTGGAGGAATCAATCTGCCTGACTTCAGACTCTACTACAAAGCCACAGTCATCAAGACAGTATGGTACTGGCACAAAGACAGAAATATAGATCAATGGAACAGAATAGAAAGCCCAGAGATAAGTCCACGAACCTATGGTCACCTTATCTTCGACAAAGGAGGCAAGGATATACAATGGAAAAAAGATAACCTCTTTAACAAGTGGTGCTGGGAAAACTTGTCAACCACCTGTAAAAGAATGAAACTAGAACACTTTCTAACACCATACACAAAAATAAACTCAAAATGGATTAAAGATCTAAATGTAAGACCAGAAACTATAAGACTCCTAGAGGAGAACATAGGCAAAACACTCTCCGACATAAATCACAGCAGGATCCTCTATGACCCACATCCCAGAATTTCAGAAATAAAAGCAAAAATAAACAAATGGGACCTAATGAAACATCCATTCTTAAGCGCTCAGCTTTCTTTACAGTCCAACTCTCATATCTATACATGACAACTGGAAAAACCATAGCTTTGACTAGACGGACCTTTGTCAGCAAAGTAATGTCTCTGCTTTTTAATATGCTGTCTACGTTGGTCATGATCATTTCATGGCTGCAGTCACTATCTGCAGTGTTTTTGGAGCCCAAAAAAATAAAGTCTCTCACTGTTTCCCCATCTATTTGCCATGAAGTGATGGGATCGGATGCCATGATCTTTGTTTTCTGAATGCTGAGCTTTAAGTCAACATTTTCACTCTGTTCTTTCACTTTCATCAAGAGGCTCTTTAGTTCTTCAGTTCAGTTCAGTTCAGTTCAGTTGCTCAGTCGTGTCCGACTCTTTGCAACCCCATGAGTCGCAGCAGGCCAGGCCTCCCTGTCCATCACCGGCTCCTGCAATTTACCCAAACTCATGTCCATCCAGTCAGTGATGCCATCCAGCCATCTCATCCTCTGTTGTCCCTTTCTCCTCCTGCCCCCAATCCTTCCCAGCATCAGGGTCTTTTCCAATGAGTCAACTCTTCGCATGAGCTGGCCAAAGTATTGAAGTTTCAGCTTCAACATCAGTCCTTTCAATGAACACCCAGGACCGATCTCCTTTAGGATGGACTGGTTGGATCTCCTTGCAGTCCAAGGGACTCTCAAGAGTCTTCTCCAACACTACAGTTCAAAAGCATCAATTCTTCAGCACTCAGCTTTCTTCACAGTCCAACTCTCACATCCATACATGACCACTGGAAAAACCATAGCCTTGACTAGGCGGACCTCTGTTGGCAAAGTAATGTCTCTGCTTTTTAATATGCTGTCTAGGTTGGTCATAACTTTCCTTCCAAGGAGTAAGCGTCTTTTAATTTCATGGCTGCAGTCACCATCTGCAGTGATTTTGGAGCCCAAAAAAATAAAGTCTAACACTGTTTTCCACTGTTTCCCCATCTATTTCCCATGAAGTGATGGGACCAGATGCCATAATCTTAGTTTTCTGAATGTTGAGCTTTAAGCCAACTTTTTCACTCTCCTCTTTCACTTTCATCAAGAGGCTTTTTAGTTCCTCTTCACTTTCTGCCATAAGGGTGGTGTCATCTGCATATCTGAGGTTATTGATATTTCTCCCGGCAATCTTGATTCCAGCTTCTGCTTCCTCCAGCCCAGCATTTCCCATGATGTACACTGCATATAAGTTAAATAATCAGGGTGACAATATACAGCCTTGACATACTCCTTTCCCAATTTGGAACCAGTCTGTTGTTCCAAGTCCAGTTCTAACTGTTGTTTCTTGACCTGCATACAGATTTTCAGGAGGTAGGTAAGGGGATCTGATATTCCCACCTCTGAGAATTTTCCAGTTTGTTGTGATCCACACAGTCAAAGGCTTTGGTCTAGTCAATAAAGCAGAATTAGATGTTTTTCTGGAACTCTCTTGCTTTTTCTGTGATCCAGTGAATGTTGGCTATTTGATCTCTGGTTCCTCTGCTTTTTCTAAATCCAGTTTGAACATCTGGAATTTCATGGTTCAGGTACTGTTAAAACCTGGATTGGAGAATTTTGCTAGTGGGTGAGATGAGTGCAATTGGAAATATAGTTAATCATATCATTTCTCTTGAATTGACCCTCTAAATATTCACATATTGTTTCTCCTATTTCTCCTTATTTTTGTTCTGAATTTGGAGAAATTTCCTGAATTGTATAGCCTAGTTTTTCTATGGATTTTTTTTATTTTCAAGGTTTAGTTTTTTATTTTTAACTGAAGGATAATTACTTTACAATCTTGTGTTGGTTTCTGGCAAATATCAACATGAATCATCATTGGTATACAGTGTCCCCTCCCTCTTCAAACTCTCTCCCACCTTCCCCCCAACTCAGTTCAGTTCAGTTCAGTCACTCAGTCATGTCTGACTCTTTGTGACCCCATGAACCGCAGAACACCAGGCCTCCCTGTTCATCACCAACTCCCGCAGTTTACCCAAACTCATGTCCATTGAGTCTGTGATGCCATCCAACCATCTCATCCTCTGTCATCCCCTTCTCCTCCCACCCTCAATCTTTCCCAGAACCAGGGTCTTTTCAAATGAGTCAGCTCTCCGCATCAGGTGGCCAAAGTATTGGAGTTTCAGCTTCAACATCAGTCCGTCCAGTGAACACCCAGGACTTATCTTTAGGATGGACTGGTTGGATCTCCTTGCAGTCCAAGGGACTCTCAAGAGTCTTTTCCAACACCACAGTTCAAAAGCATCCATTCTTCGACACTCAGGTTTCTTTATAGTCCAACTCTCACATCCACACATGACTACTGGATAAACCGTAGCCTGGACTAGATGGACCTTTGTTGACAAAGTAATGTCTCTGCTTTTTAATATGCTGTCTAGGTTAGTCATAACTTTCCTTCCAAGGAGTAAGCGTCTTTTAATTTCATGGCTGCAGTCACCATCTGCAGTGATTTTGGAGCCCAAAAAAATAAAGTCTTCCACTGTTTCCCCATCTATTTCCCATGAAGTGATGGGACCGGATGCCATGATCTTAGTTTTCTGAATGTTGAATTTTAAGCTAACTTTTTCACTCTCCTCTTTCACTTTCATCAAGAGGCTGTTTAGTTCTTCTTCACTTTGAAGGTTAGTTTTTATTTCTGCTTGTTCATTTTTCCATAGTACCCTGTCCCTGTCATATGAATACAGTGTCCTCTCTTATTTCTTTGAGACCGTTGTAATTTTAATTTATTCTGCTCCCAGCATCATCTTATTTTCTCCAAGAGCATTCTTTTAAGTTGAAGATTTTTTTTAACCTATTTTTATACAAATCTGGTACTCGTTGGTTGTCTGAAAATATTCAAGCCTGAGGTTCTAAAAGCTGATTGGATGCCCTGTGGAACAGGGTATGGGGATTAATGCTGGACTTACCATAGGGGTCAGGCTGGTGGTGACCGTGGCCTCCCAGATGTGGAAATCTGGAGGTCTTGTCTCTGGCTTGGCTGCCAGCGTCCTGAGCTCAGGGCAGGAAACGAGGTTCAGATGACGCCCAGCTCCTGAAGCCACTGAGAAAACAGCAGTTCCTTTTGCCATGTGTTGTGCCCACTTCTCGCCCTGCAGCTCCTCAGTTGTCAGAGAGCAAAGTACATGGGAGAATATGGTCCCCCCAGGAGTGGCCCCAAAAGTGAGAGGGAAGGCACGTGCATTTCATTTTTGAGTGTGAGCCCGGGGACACCGAAGCCCGGCTGGCAGATCTGAGTTCTTTCTCAGCTGTAATTACCTGCTTCTCTTTTCCGCAGGGGCTGAACTGCACAGTCAAGAACAGTAAGTCATGGTTTTTCCTTTTCTTGAGTTGCCCTGATGCGGCGCTGACCCCATACTGAGTTGACAAGGGACCCAGTCCCCAGTGGGAGGACCCCTAAGACTCGGGGCTGCTCCTGTCATCAGGGTTTTGAAAGAATTCTCTGGGGCACTGCAATACGACCTGGCGAGTCTGCGGTATGACCCTTTAGCCAGAGCTATCACCCTGCAGTGTGCAATATCTGGGGTGGGATCTTGTTTTGTGTTTTAATTCAAGGAGGAGGTGCACCGTTCAGGAGTCCGTGCTCATTAGGGACCCAACACATAAAAACAGAGCAACTCTTAGAGCTGCCCCCTGTCTCCTGCCCACATCCAACCACTGCTTCATCTCAAAGCCACAGGCGTGCTTTGTCATCTCTCCTGTAATGTCAGAGCTTTGCCATGACCCCCAAAGGGCATCAAGAGAGCTGTGAGCCCAGTTTTGGTCTTAGGGTCACGGCCTGACCGTGAAGGCTCCTGGACCCCGCCAGGCATCCTCTTTTGGCTGCATCTCTGTCCCTTAGAGCCCACAAGCCTCTGATTTCTGCCTCTCCTGCTCCCAGGTACCTGCCTGGACGACAGCTGGATCCATCCTCGGAACCTCACCCCCTCATCCCCCAAAAACGTGCAGACCCAGCTGCGCTTCGCCAGCACGCAGCAAGGACACCTGCTTCCCGTGGTTCACATCGAGTGGACACTGCAGACCGATGGTGAGTGGGCGTTCAGGGTGCTGCCCACCTCTGGGTGGGTCCACAGACTGGGCCTCCCAGCCCTCCCACCAGACTCAGAATTGGGCTCCCGGCCCTGTGCTCAGACATGAGGGCCAGTTCAGAGAAAGGACCCGTCAGTTCAGGCAGTGAGTCCTTTTTCAGAGTTCTAGATGTTAACCCACCATCCTCCACGGAAGGCCTTTCTTCAGCCCCAAATCTTCATCACCCTGGAAAACACATCTGGTCATGAACCATCTGACTGCAGGCTGGCCCTTCTGACAGCACCCCATCCCACCCCAGCCTCTTGGGGGTGGAGCTGTGTGCACTCCTGGGAAAAGTGGGTGACGAGGGTGCCCAGGCCTGTGGATGGCCGGGTGAGTCCCTTGCTGAGGCTCATGCAAGGGGTCCTCAAGGTCGAGGACCCCCCCTCTGACACCCACAGTCAGTGTCCCCAGCAGCCTAGCCACGAATTTGCAAAGCTTTCACTTTTGGCCTGGGGTAAAACATCCTCGTCCCTCTCCAGCGAGGGGTAGCTGCCCAGAGGCAGTGGCTAACCCAGCCCAGAGGAAGCTGGAAGGAGCAGGAAGCAGGGGATAGATGGCACGCATAGCAGACAGGAAATGACCCCCCACTCCCCGGCAGCTAGCCATCCTTGGTCTCACCTGTGCTCCTCTCCTCCCTCGACCTCCAGCCAGCGTCCTCTACCTGGAGGGGGCGGAGCTGTCCATCCTGCAGCTGAACACCAACGAGCGTCTGTGTGTCAGGTTTGAGTTTCTGACCACACTGAGGCATCATTACAAGCGGGTAAGAGTCCCACCAGGGTGGGCGGTGGTGACTGTGGGGAGTGGTGTGCACACACATACCTACATGCACACATGCATGCACCCTGCTCTTCCTCCCAATCTCATGTCACGGCTTGCTGTTGGGAAGGCGGCTTCCTTGGCCGGCGTCTGCCGTCAGCCAGGGTCTCCTCCCGGAGGAGGGGCCCTGCCCAGCGCGGAGCAGCCATGGTTTCCAGCACAGTTTCTGGTCCTTCTACTTCTCAGAGCCAGAATGGGTTCGTGTTTAGCTTGGTCAAAGCACTGATTCCCAGTGTGTAGTCCCAAGCCCGGCAGCAACACCTGGGGATTGCTAGAAATGCAGGTTCCAGGTACCCCCCCCAGACCTCCTGAACCAGAGGCTGGAGTGTTCAAATGGCAGCAATTGGTGGTGACAAGCTGTCCAGTTGATCCTGACGCAGGCTCGTCTCAATTCTGCCGATTTACGACTAAGAAGTGGCCACAGGCAGAGCTCCCACTAACACAAGCAGCAAAGACAGATCCCCTGTCCTGTGTTTAGTGAGGATGAGACCCCCAAACTACTGCCAGGAGGATGGAGAGGACCAGGGACCCAAAGTGGTCCACCAGGGAAGCTGGAGTCAGTGCATCTCAGAAAAAGTTTGAGCGGCAAACTTTTTTGTTTGTTGGCCAGAAAAAGTTTAAGCAACAATGGCGCCGTCAGGCCCAGGGAGTGGACAGGCCCAGGGAGTGGACGGGGGACCTCGTAGCCTCCCACTGTATATTCATGCTCCAGAGACCCTGCTTTCCCTTCCACGGGGCAGAGCCATGTAACAAGTGGTCTTTAGCTGCCCCTGGGTCCCAGCAGCCTGCAGCCCTGGAGTTGGAGAGGACTGATGGGGGAGGGGTACCTTCAACCTCCCCCACATTCTCTTGCCTTTGGCCCTGCTGTCTCCTGATGAGGCCAGAGCCAGGTGTTTTTAAACAGGCAGGAAGACCAGAAGAAACACAGAACAGGGTCACAATGCCTCTGACTTTGGAGCTTGCGCCATGGTTGTTCTCTCCCTGTGTTGATGCATCCTTTAGGGGCAGGTGGAAAGATCTTTGGGCTCAGGTAAGAGCTGTGACCGTTTGACCTCCCCTCCTCCTGTCTCCTAGTGGCGATTTGCCTTCAACCACTTCGTGGTAGAACCCGGAGAGGAGTACGAGGTGACCGTCCACCACCTGCCTAAGCCCATCCCTGACGGGGACCCAAACCACCAATCCAGAAACTTCCTGGTGCCCGGTAAGAGCACCCCCCAGCCTGCCCTTCACCTCTCACTCTGTGGTCAGCCTGTGGAACCCACAGGACAAACAGGTTAAGGACCAGGGCTCCTTGGTGAGGGGCTGCAGCCTCCACTCCCTAAGGTGGAGCATTCTCTGTGGCACCAACTTAGTGTTGGCCCAAGACCCCAGTAGTTTTATGGGAACCGAGTCCTTCATCTGGCATTTCCTGCCCAGAAAGTGTCGGGAAGACAGGCCTGTCCCGAGAGAGCTGTGGCCTCACTCCCCACCCCGTCCCAGCCCTGGCCCCTCACTCTTGCCATGTCCCACCTGCATGTGTCTGGCACCAGCCCCTCTTTCCCTGCTCCCTCCTCCTGGGAGGCTTGCCAGGCTCATCTTCCAAAACAGCATTTGATGCATCTGCACCTCTGGGTGCATCTCTGTCCTCCCTGGAGTCTCTGCCACAGTCCGCCTTTCTCGCTGTCTGGAGCCAAGGGCACCTGAATGCCCAGCCCCTGGAGGACATGGCCTGGGCCTTACACCCACCTGGACAGCCTCCAGACCTTTGTGAATGGCCCTGCATGTGGGAGGCGATTGGGAAATGCTTGCTGAGGCCATCCACATTGCTGGAGCACCCCTTGCACACACAAAACATGCACACACACACACCCATGTATACAAAGAGATGTGCATGTGCATGAAATTCACTCACATACACGCATGCACAGACGTGTGTGTGCGCGCATGTACACACACATGTGCACTCATATTCTGCTCACCCAGCTTTGTTTCCCCTTTTATGTCACTCCCCATTCCTAACATGCCAGCATCTTGACATAGTCGTGACATGATATCACAGTTTCCTTCTATGGTCCCTCCAGCTGGAATGGCATCGCCGGAGGGCAGGGATTTCATCTCACTCCTGGCTATATCTCCCAGGCCTCACACAGCACCTGGCACGTACTAGGGGCTCAATAAGTATTTGTCAAATGAATGACACTCCTGGATCCCCCTCCTAACCCCCATCCCTAAAGTGGACTGACTCAGCCCCTGTCGCTCACAGTGATTCACACCTGTCATGTCTTCTTAAACCAATAAAAATGCTGCAGTCAAGGAAATGGGGGGTGAAGAAGCCATCTCCGGGGGAGCGGTCCTCACAGGGTCCCTGGGTTGGCAGTGCCATGGAATCACCTGGGAACTTGTCAGAAATGCAGCTTCCCAGGCCTACCCAAGACGGGGCTGAACCCACGAATCCCATGAGCATATGTGGAAGTTGGGGAAACGTCACCATTTGCCGAGAGGGACAAAGCCCATCTCCCCTCAAGGGCAGAAGCAGGTCCAGGGAGGGAGCCCCCAGAGAGGGGGAACAGGAGTAGACCAGGACCCCTCAGTCCCAGAGCAAGTCTGGGGAGGGGGCTTCTGCCTGGATCTGGAAGTTTCTGGAGGGATGAGTGGTGAGATGTTCAGGGATGCCCCAGGCCTAGGGCCTCTGACCCATGGCAGCGTCCATTCTGGAGCTCCTCTGAAGGGGCCACCTTTGGATAGGCTCCCAGAAAGCAGACAGTTGTTACCTCTGGCATTGGAGGTTCTGTAAGACGAGCTCTCCAAGGCAGGGGCTAACGGTTGCACTTCTCCCCGGTCCACAGACTGCGATGACCCCAGGATGAAGGACACCACACCATGCGTGAGCTCAGGTAACCGTGGGGGCGACTGTGTGGGAGCTTTACTTGGGTCACACACACATGCACGCAGATACACAAGCATGCGCACATGCAAGCACACTCATCACCCCCCCCCCCCGCCTTGACTCCCGGTCACATTGTGCCCCGTGGGATAGGCAGCCTGTGGGACCCCAACATCACCGTGGAGACCCTCGAGGCCCACCAGCTGCGGCTGAGCTTCACCCCGTGGAACGAGTCCACCAGTTACCAGGTCCTGCTGCATAGCTTCCCGCTCGCAGAGAACCGGAGCTGCTTCCGACATGTCGTCGACCTGCCCGTGGTAACTGCCCTCCCTGCTGCTTTCCTAACCCATCAGCCTGGCCCAGAGCACCCTCTCCATCCTCAAGGGCCAGGCGCTCGGGCTGGGTTTAGAGCATGTGACCTCCTTTCCCCTGTGTGCAGAAGTGAAGCTGGTGTGCAGTTGGAGAGTGGCTGGCGTGAGGTGGGTGTGTGGCTGGTGTGTAGATGATGTGTGGCTGGTGTGTGACTGGCATGTGGCTGGTGTGCAGTTGGAATGTGGCTGGTGTACGGCTGGTGTGTGGCTGCGTGTGGCTGGTGTGCAGTTGCTCTTGCAGCTGACAGGAGCACCCAGCCCTCTGTCCTCCCCTCCCCCATATTCTTCTGGTCCTCTTTCTGCTTTGTTAATTTCATGATTGCAAAGAGGATTTGAAGACTGTACAATGTGGACATGAGGACAAGGGGGGTCAAGGTAGGGAGTAAGACGGAGCCAGGGTGGGGCCGCTGCAGGACACATGCGTCTATCCCTTGATCCCCGGTGGCCCGGGCGTCTGATGTGGTCCTGGGGATGCAGTCCTGGGGACGGCCGCTCCTCCTGGAGCCGGACCTGCAGCCCTTCTCCCCAGGAAGGGGGCCCCCGGGGCGCATGCCAGCCGGGGCCAGGGCCTCACTGTCCCTCCACCCTGCAGCCCGCACAGGAAGCCGTCCAGCAGCGCTGCCACATCACGGTCACCCTGCCGGACTCCAGCTGGTGCTGCCGGCACCATGTGCAGGTAGGGAGCAGGGCAGGCCGAGGTGGGTGAAGGGCAGGTGGGCAGCTGGGGGGTCACGCTGCCCTGGACCCAGCACCGCTGCCGCCTGGGGATTTCCTGCCCAGCCACCAGCCTCGCCCAGGCAAGGTCCTCCACCCCCTCCCACTGACGGGCCACCTGCCTGGCAGCCATGGAGACATCCTGGAGGGGCCGGTGGGTTCTTGGTGGGCCTGTGTCCCCCCAGCCTCTCCTCCCCACGTTCTGCCTCGCAGATCCAGCCCTTCTTCAGCAGCTGCCTCAACGACTGCCTCCGACACTCGGTGTCCGTGCCCTGCCCAGAGGTCCCGCACACCCCAGGTGGGATGCACGGCTGCCAGGGGTCACATGGAAGGAGGGTGGGCACAGGTCAGCAGCTCAAACTGCACCGTGACCCGGTCCAGGGGGGCAAGGGGCAGTTGTCCAGGCCTGTGTCATGTGGCCTTAGAGAGAGACTCCAGATTGGACTCCTCGCTGACTTTCGTTAGCTGTGTGACCTTGGGAAAAGCACTGAGCCTTTCTGATCTTCAATTTCTGTGACTGGAAAATTGGGGACTCTTTATTGTCATAGTTTATAGTTAACACCATGTACTGAGTGAGCAAAGTGCTCTAACATGTCTGCTTTTAGTTCTCACAAACTCTTGAGTCATAGTACTATCTGACTAGTACTGTGTACTAGGTACTACACACTATAGTACTGTGGACTGTGCATTATAGTATAGGTACTGTGTACTAAGTGCTAAGCTCTATGTGCTGGGCACTATGCACTATAGTACTGTGTGCTATGTACTAAGTACTGGGTACTATGCACCATAGAATAGATACTGTGTACTATATAGTACTAAGTATATTTTACTGTGTACTATGTACTGTGCACTAAGTATTACATACTTGGTTCTGGGTACTATATACTATGTACTAAGTGTGTACTATGTACTCTGCACTATGACTACTGACAACTGAAAGTCTATCCCTGTTCTCCTTACAGACGCTGCTGAAGGTAAGGTGGACTCCTTCAAGGCTGAGGTGCATCAGGGGCCACAGAGAGCTCCCTGCCTAGCATGGTGTGGGGTCGGGCTGCACGAGGAGACAGCCCAGGGGAGCAGCCCGGGGTGGGCAGTGGACGGGGCCCCAGGGCTGGCACAGCAGAAAAGACTCCTGAGGTGGGCAGTGGGCAGGGCCCCAGGGTGTCATACCACTCACACCACCCTCCCACCACAGACCACACGCCCCTGTGGGTGTCTGCGTTCATCACAGGCCTCTCCATCCTGCTCGTGGGCTCTGTCATCCTGCTGATCCTCTGCATGACCTGGCGGCTACCAGGTAAGGGTGGGGCTGCAGCCCACCTGGGGTTTCCGGTCTCCCCCTCCTTCTTCCCAGACCCTTCTCCCAGCGCCAGCCCTAAGTCTGTGCTCAGGACCCCGCACCCCCAGCCCTCAGGCTGTTAATAAGTATTAGTCCCCCACCTCGGGCCCACTCTGGCCATGCTCCAAGCAGGAGGGAACATGGATCTCCCGGGTGGGGCTTGGCCTCTCCCTGCCCCTTCCATGACCCTGATCTGGGTGGCTGTTCCCTCTGTGACCACGATTGGTGCAGGGGAAGATCACCAAGCCAGGCGTGAGGCCTGTCGAGAGGGTCCTTCCCCAGAGGGTCCCTGGGAGGGTCCAGCGTCCGGGTCTTTCCAGGGGTCAGGAGGCTGTTCTTGAGCCACACATCTGACCTTTTCCTGAAGCGCCCACTCCTTGGGGCGAGGGAAGGACCTCATGGTTCTCGGAAGCAGCCCAAAGGTGGGGGTTGAAGAAGTCAGGTGCCAAATGCCCTCCTTGGCCTCTGTGTGGCTCCAGGGAGTCAGCCCACACCATGGGGTCCCTCACTGGGTCCAGGAGGGGAGGTCACTTAAGGACATTGGCTCCCCACATCACCTTCAGAATACAAAGATGCCGCAAAGGGTCTGGGGTCACCACTTCCGGAGATGTCTCGGAAGGCATGTGCCTCCTGCAAGGACAGGTCTGGGGGATGGGCTTTCCTTGAAAGGGGAGTCTGCTTGGGGGCGGCCACTCAGGTTGTAACCTCCTAGGCACCATTCTGGGGGCCCCAGCCCAGTCAGTAGTGCTGAATACTTGTGACCCAACTGGTGGGTATGTTGGATGAGCCGGACAGTTAACCCACAGACCCATTTCACAAAGGAAGAAACCGAGCTTCAGAGACATCGGTACCTCCCCCAGGTCACACAGCAGTCGTGGGAGACGCGGTCTCCCCGCTAAGGCCCAGAGCAGCTAGGAGGTGCTCCTCAGCCCCTCCCGTGGTCTGGAGACAGTCTTGTAAAACCTGTGCCACCTGCACGGACACTTCTGGAGCAGTCCTTCTGGCCTTTCCTTTCCTTTCAGGGTTCCGTCAAGGAAAACATGAAGATGGCACCAAAGACACAGGTGGGCACTCCTGGTTTGGGCAGCCTGGCTTTAGGGGGAGGCTGTTCACATTGGCCTGGAGGAGCTCCCGGGTCAGTTCCTGTCCCTCGGGAGATGTCACCTGCTGGGGACCCACCTCTAGCCCCAAACGGAGGGACCTCAAGTAGCAGGGGGGCTGGGCTCAAGGCTAATCCCTGAACAAGAGAGGAAGGTCAGGGCCCCTGGAGAGCAGCTGTGTCCATGCCAGAGATAGGCCTTGGTGTCTTGAAGAAAAGCTAATTCTAACTAATGTGCAGGGTGCAGGCCAGGTAGGAAAGTGAAAGACACTCTTTTCCTTGAAAGCACAGGCTATATTCCAGGCAGCCAGTGCAGCCTGGTAACCGCCTCAGGCATCTTCTGGGGTCTTAGCTGCATTTCTTGGGCTCGGGAGCCAAACTCAGCCTGTTTAATGTCCCCTCACCAGCCGGCCAGGCCTGTGATGTGTGGTCAGCACTGAAACGCCTGAAACCACATCCTGGTTTCCTTATTTCCCCCAGAGATCCTGCCCACCGCCACCAGCCTGAGCCCCCCGCCCCTGAAGCCCAGGAAGGTCTGGATCGTCTACTCTGCAGACCACCCCCTCTACGTGGACGTGGTCCTCAAGTTCGCCCAGTTCCTGCTCACCGTGTGCGGCACCGAAGTGGCCCTGGACCTGCTGGAGGAGCAGGCCATCTCGGAGGTAGGGGTCATGACCTGGGTGGGGCGCCAGAAGCAGGAAGTGGCGGACAGCAACTCCAAGATCGTCGTCCTGTGCTCCCGAGGCACCCGGGCCAAGTGGCAGGCCATGCTTGGCTGGGAGGATGCCGCCGCCGTGCAGCTCCGCTGTGACCGCGGGCAGCCGGCGGGGGACCTGTTCACGGCGGCCATGAACATGATCCTGCCGGACTTCAAGAGGCCGGCCTGCTTCGGCACCTACATCGTCTGCTACTTCAGCGACATCAGCTGCGAGGCGGACGTGCCCGACCTGTTCAACATCACCTCCTGCTATGCGCTCATGGACCGGTTCGAGGAGGTCTACTTCCGCATCCAGGACCTGGAGATGTTCGGGCCGGGCCGCATGCACCGCGTGGGGGCGCTAGCGGCCCAGAACTACCTGCAGAGCCCCAGCGGCCGGCAGCTCTGCGAGGCCGTGCAGCGCTTCCGCCGCTGGCAGGCCCAGCGCCCGGACTGGTTCGAACTGGAGAACCTCCGCTCGGCGGAGGGCCAGGAACTCCAGTCCCTGGACGAGGAGGCCTTCGAGGAGGAGCCGCTGCCCGGAGGAGGGATTGTCCGGCAGGAGCCGCTGGTGCGGGAGCCCACTTCCCAGGACCACCTGCTGGTGGAGCTGCTCCTCGCCGGGGAAGGAGGGGGCGGCGCGGCGCGGCTGGAGCCCCAACCCCGGCCCCCGGGGCAGCCAGCAGCCCCAACGCTCCAGACCATGGTGGTCCCGGTGGACAGGGCCCCTCGGGCTCAGGTAGTGGAGCCCGTCCCACAGGAGGTGGGCAGCGGCGCTGGCCGGCTGGCCCTGGTGGAGGGAGACGAGGCCTGCCCGCTGCTGGGGGGCCAGGGTCCCCTGCGGAACAGCGTCCTCTTCCTCCCCATGGGACGGCTCCCGCCCGCGCAGCAGAGCCCGAGCCTCCAGGATGTGCTCACGCCCCCCGAGGAGGAGCAGCGGCGGTCTGTGCAATCGGACCAGGGCTACATCTCCAGGAGCTCCCCGCAGCCCCCCGACGATGACTACGACGACGACGGGGAGGGCGTTGGGGAGGAGGATGGGGGGCAGCCGCTGTCCCCTCAGGGCCTGGAGAGCCTGCGCAGCCTCCAGCTGCTGCTCTT
Organism: Odocoileus virginianus; assembly: GCF_023699985.2. Lineage (NCBI taxonomy): Eukaryota > Metazoa > Chordata > Mammalia > Artiodactyla > Cervidae > Odocoileus > Odocoileus virginianus. The sequence continues at coordinate 5,748,412 of NC_069696.1, forward strand.
CTTCCAGGAACTTAGCAAGAACCCTGGCCTTGAGCCGGAGGGGCCGCCATGCGGGACCCTCCCCCAGCCGGGGCGGTGAGTGAGCGCGTGTGTGCACGTGTGGGCTTGCGTATGTGAGGCCGCATCTTTAAAGGTAGCCAGCTTGACTGTTGGAGAAGGAAATGGCAACCCACTCCAGTATTCTTGCCTAGAGAATCGTGTGGACAGCGGAGCCTGGTGGGCTGCCGTCTATGGAGTCGCACAGAGTCGGACACGACTGAAGAGACTTAGCATGCATGCATGCATTGGAGAAGGAAATGGCAACCCACTCCAGTATTCTTGCCTGGAGAATCCCAGGGACAGCGGAGCCTGGTGGGCTGCCATCTATGGGGTCACACAGAGTCAGACACGACTGAAGCAACTTAGCAGCAGCTTGACTGTGTCCCCTTAGCTTTTCTTCAGGTGCCCATGTGGTCACCTTCCATCCCTGAGACCCCATGGCCCATTCCCAGGAGCTAAAGGACAGACTGTCTGCCTTTCCTTCCTTCGGCCTTTGTCTTGGGTCCAGTATAGCCCTGACCACCAAGGAGCTGCTCCTCTAGTGAGAGGGTCGGGGCAGCACGCAGGGTGGGGGCAAGACATGGAGGCAGAAGGGGTGCCGGTGGGGGGTGGAGGGCAGTTGGAATCCTAAGTCTGGGGCAGAGTGTAACCGAGCCTGCTGCTGAAGGTGAGCCCATGGGCCCAACTTGGGGAGGCCTGGGGGCCAGGCTGGGGTTGGGGCATCAGGCCCTGATGCTAAAGGCCGGGGCTTCTTTACCAGGATGCCCCGTTCCCTGCAGAGGAGGCTGTAGATCAGACACACCAGTCATTTTCGGAGAAAGACTGGATAGAAGTGAGTGTCTGAGCCCTGATGACCTCAGCAGGGCCCTCTCCCACTGGCCTTGGTCAGTGGAAGAGCTTCGGCCAAGGATTCTTCCAGGGTTGCGGGCTGAGCCCCTGGGCTATAGCATCCGGGCTCAAGAAGAACAAGAAGCCCTCAGCCCTGTGCACATTGGGGTCGCCCTAGGTTCTCTTTGCCTGAACCTGAGTCCTCCACTGTAGCTCCTGCAAGGAGGAGAGGGTTCTGAAATTCAAGGAGAGATCAGATACCGCGTGTACTCATGTGCGTGTGTGAAAGTGAGCTTATTGATAAAAGAATGAATAAATTTTTAAACTCTGATTAGAGTTCCTGGCTGTCACTTTGAGTCACATGTTACAGAGGTCGGGAGGTTCCTGACTGCAGAGGCATTTCTCGTGGTGAGGTTGTGCCTGGTAGCAGCAGCTGTTGAGGCCCAGGTCCTGGACAGTGCAAGGTCCACACCAGCCCCGCACAGCAAACGGACCAGGCATGGGCGTGCTACAGGCTGACGTCCATTCCGCCCCCCCCCCCCCACATCCCTTGGTTGACACCTGGTCCCCAGTGTGTGATGGTGTTGGGGAGGGCTTCTGGGAGGAGGGAGGAGGGTCGTGGGGTGGGGTCCCATGGATGGGATAAGTGCCCTTGTAGGAAATGCTACAGAACACTGTCCCCTGCTGTCATGCAAGGACACTGTGAGACGGCCGTCTGTGAATCTGGAATCTGTTGGCACCCTGATCTTGGACTTCCAGCCCTGGTCTGTTTCTGCTATTGATAGTCTGCACAGTCTCGGGTGTTCCATTCTAGCAGCCAAGCGGACAAAGTCAGAGGAGCTGAGCCCTCCCAGCCTCCAGCCTCCCGGGTGCCATCCCCTGATGATGTTGGGTGGGCGTCGCTGGGTACAGATGTCCACGCAGCTTTCCAGGACAGTCCCCCTACTTCCAATCATCTCGTGCTCAACGTGCAGAGTGTGGATTCTGTGGCTAGAGCCAGGCGGTGCCTGCGGCAGGGTGTCCCAGCCCTATGGTCCCAGGCCTGGTCTTGGGAGACACTCTCCACCTGGACCACCTTCCCCACAGACCTCAGACTCCTGCTGTGCTGGCCCCTGAGGCCAGACGACCCAGCTGTCACTGTCCACCAGGTCCCTTTCTCGCCATAGCTGCCCTTTTTTTCCTCACGGCTTCACTGAGACGCAATTCACAGCTCACACAGTTCACCACAGACCCTGTACAAGTCAAGGCTTTGGGGAGTTCAGAGTTCAGCAACCTTCAGCATAGTCAATTTTGGAACATTTTTTCTTCCTCCCCAAAGAAACCCAGCCCCCTTAATCATCACTCCACAACCCCTAACGTCCATCACTGGGTGGTCACTAATCTTTCCATCAGTGGGTGTGCCTGTGTGGACACAGTGGATATAAACAGAGTCAGGAAGATCCCCAGGTAATCGACCCTTGTTCCGCCCATGTCCCTGCTCCTTCCCTGGAGCCTCCAGCCTCACACTGGTCTCAGACTAGGTATTGCCCAAACGCCAAGAGCATCAGGTGTGAATAAGGCCTGGTCTCGCTTTCCATGCTATTCTGAACCACGGCTAGTGAAATCATGCCTCACCCAGAAAGGCCCTCTGATAACAAGTGTTCCCTAAGCTGTGACCCCCCACGCCTCGGGGCCATCCCCAAGCAGAGTGCACAGAAGGGGCTCAAGGATGCGGGAGGACCCCTGGCCATACAATCTGTGTGGATGTCCACAGCTTTTTCTCTAGTGAGAAAACGGCTAACAGGTCCTTGGGACGTTGCAGGCCACGTTGGTTCTGAACCAGCTTCTCTTTCCTGCTCAGGAAGGTCCTCAGAGGCGCTCAGGTTTTGGAGGGGCTTTTGTCCGTCACTTAAATGTCCACTCAGCAGCTCGAGCTGGGCCTCTGAACGCCTGCTGTGATGGATTTTACTCATTTCCTGCTTATCTTTGCCTCGGGCAGAAGGGAGAAGATGCTCACCTGCGAGACTCCAGGGATGTGGCTACCTGCCCATGCTTTTTAGCCAGAACCAGACGACAAAGGTGGTTTCCGTCTGTGGCCTTTGCGCTCCGCTCCGCAGGAGCAGTCTCCCCTCCCAGGTAAACAAGGGAGGGGCCTCCCTGCACAGACCTGCTCAGTGAGGGCCCCGCCCAGCCCTGCCCATCAGTCAATTTCAGCTGTTCACACCTTAGTGGGAATCAGTGTCCTGGCTCCTTCCTCTCCACGGCCTGAGAGGAGAGCCTGCCTGGGCCTAACTGGGGGCCTGCAGGACTCCCGGGATGTGGTTCCTGCCCCTGCTTTTGAGCCAGACGCAGACGACAAAGGAGAATCCAAGTCCAAAGGCTGCCCCGGGCCCCTGGATGTGGTTCAGACCTGATTCCCTTGCTGACTGCAGGCAGCCTCCCGCAGGCAGCTCCATCCTAGAAGGCTGCTAGAAGGGCTCCTAGAAGGGCTAGAAGGGCTCAGGAGCAGAGGAGAGGCTCCCCGCACTCACCCGACCCCAGGCCTCTGGCTGCAGGACTAGAGCCGCCCGACACAACCTTCCCTCTTGAGCAGCTCAGCCATGAGAAACATAGTCAGATTGGTCATCTTACCGCATTTAGGGAGACACGAAGACATGGTCTTTGCTGCCCTGTTGACTATTGTACTTGTTACGATCATCCATGTCTTGAGAGAAGGACCGTCTCGGCACATGTCACCCCATTCTCACCTATATGCTTATAGGCGCTCCTGTCCTGTGAGTAGGGAAGATCCCGCAGGCCAGGTGGGCCTGAACGGGCGCGGGCAGAGCTGCCTGGGCTTTGAGGCTTGAACAGCACCAGGCTTTTCTGTGCAGAACTACGACCATTGTCTTTTTTCTGCACAGACCTGGTGTCCCCTCAGGCCACCCAGCTCTCCGTGCTACAAACAGACAAGCACGGCCCCTCCTCTTCCCAAAAATGACTCCTGCTTCTGGCCTGTGCGAGGAGGGCAGAGGACTTAAGAAGTTGGCTTCTCAGCCTTCTCCCCCACTGGCAAGTTCATCTCAGAAAGAAGGAGCCAAGGACGGGAGCAGGGGCGTCACCCTTGGGCCGAGAGACAGGGGACACGGCCCCGCTGAGGAAGCCCAAGGCCACTTCCTCAAGAGCCTGCCAGCCACCTGAAAGGAAGCCGCCAAGGCAGGCCCAGAATGTGAACAGAGCCCCGCAAAGCGATGACAGATGTCACAGTGACATTTAAGAGTTTAGCAGGGAAATCAGGACAGGCACGATCTTAAGCCGCACAGGAAGCTTGTCACAAGTCTCAAGTTTGTTTTTTTTTTTTTTTATTTTCAGAACAGAAGCTGGTTTTATTTTTAAAAAGAGAAGGAGAGAAAAAAAAAAAAAACGTGATAAATGCCAGCGAGGTGCCACTTCCGTTCTCCAGGCTCCGACTGCCAGCTCTCCGCTTTTCCAGAAGAAACGTGAACTCTGTAGCCGTCTGTACAGAGGGTCTGGGCCAAGCCCTTTCCAAACACGGATGGAGTCAGAGGCCCGGCCCACCCAGCGTCAGAGGCGGCAGCCCCAGTCCAACTCCAGCTTCTCCTCCGTGACCTGCACGGAGGGCGCGGGCCCGGGGACAGGAAATCCCGCCTGCTGGGCCCACCACAGCATCTCCAGTTGGCCCCCCGCACCACAGATGCCCCTAGAAAACAAGAAAAACGAAACTTCCAGGGCATCTCTTGTTGTGAGCGGGGCAAGGGAAGTAAGTAAAAGGACTCCAGAGAAACATGGCAGAAGGAAGGGGCCGAGCCCCTGAGCACAAGTGATGGCACCGAGTGTCAGGAAGTGGACGTCTGTCCGCGGGGGAACGCGGGCCGGCAGCCGGAACCAGCCGCACCCGCAGTCTCTCGTCGGACCCGGAAGTGCAGCTCAGCAGAACCCACCGCAGCCCCCCACCAGCACACCCGACAGTGGGGGCCCCCACGTGTCGCAGTGTCACTCCGCGGGGAGACAGGGGGTGGGGCGGGGGCCAGCCTGGGCCCTCCATGGCTCAGACGCGGAGAGTAGGTAGCAGGGCAGCAGCGAAGCTGGAGAGAGGCTATGGGAACAGCGGGGCTCCCCCCCAGGGTCTGGGCCCCAGAACTCTGACCACATGGAGTTCAGAGGGCAAGAAGAGCACTCCTGGGAGAGGAGAGAAGGCAAAAAAAGGAACAATTTGTTGCAAAATTCTACCAGTTGACCCTTGACCTGGTGGGCGAGGGGCTGGGAGCCCCGACACTGAGTGCAAACATTTTCCTCCCTGCCCCCGCCCCTAGAGCAGGGAAGCTCAGGACATCAGCCCCTCCTGTGTCTCTGCCTTCTGTCAACAAGCCCCCAAAACAATGAAGGGCCCCAAAGCATTCTCTGGCCCCCAGCACAGAATAGAGGCCCAGGAAGCAAAAGTGACCTGTGTGTCGCTGAAGCCAGCCTGTGAGAGTCAAGCCACTGCCCATGACTTGGGGCACTTGGTCTGGGGTTTATTACACCACACAAAGCTGCCCAAGCACACGCAGCGGGGAGATACCTACAAACTCCCCCACCCCATCCTGTCACCCGGTGCTGGAGTGGGCACCCCGGCCTCAAGACTGTGTGTGGGCAACCCCTGCATATCAGCCATCACTAGGGAGGGAGGCTGGGTGGGGTGCGGCTTGTCCACCCCCTCCAGGCAGTCTACCCTTTCCCTAAGGACTCCCTTGACCAGAGCAGAGGACAAAGGTCACTGCCACCCTTTCTGATCCATGCCAGGCTTCCCAGAAGAAGGGCAGGGGGTGGGAGACGGGTTCCCTACTCCCGTGGGCCCATAGGTGGCCCAACTCATTTCAATCCAGGGACCCCACCGAAGCTATTCTGAGCCAAGACCTGACCCAGCCTGCAACCAGCCTCAGGAAGGATGGGAGCTGTGGGCACAGAGAGGGGGAGAGACGGAGGGCAGCGAGTGGCTGATCCTCCATAGACCCTGTAATAACACTGGCACCAAACCCCAGCGGGTCCAGTAGCCACGGTGAATGCGATGTCTGAGTCTTTGTCCTTATTTTTTGCAAGCAGCATCAGTGTGTGATGCGACACAAGTGGGAAGCACGGAGGTAGACACGCTCACTCACCCCAGAAAGGGTGCAGTTTGGTCCTTAGAGTATGGACCCCACCCCGCAGCTGAGAGGAGCGGGGTGGGACTGAGGAAGACCCTGGGTGAGCTTCTCCCTCAGAGGAGGGCCACTGGGCAGTCCCCAGGTGCCCAGCTCTGTCTGGGAATCAATTCATGGCCACAGATTCAGGTAGGAATGAGGAGTGTGAGTGGGGAGGACAGGGCCTCCCCAGATCTCCTGCTGATCTCAAGGGGCAAAGGGTGGACACAAGGAAACAACATGTGCACACATGTGTGCACACACACACACACACACACACACACACACACACAGATTGCATCTATCATCTGGATGAAACAACAGACACAGCCTGGGAACAGGGGACTCCCGGTCAATTTCAAGGTGTGGGACACCGGCCACCAGCCACACCCTAAAAGCAGCTTTCCCATCCAGCCTCCTGCCTGGGTCCCCCTCCTCCACTCTCCCCTACAAGGGAACAGAATCAGAGTGAGATGGGAGAAGCAAGAAGCAGAGGCGCCAGGTTCCCGGAGGCTGGAACTCAGAATGGGTGTGGAGAACAGAGCTTGGCGACTTTCCTCCTTCTTTCAGTAGCTGGCTCCCTCCAAGCAGTCTTGACCCAAAGGGCTCAGAGGGGCGCGTTGGCCCTCAGCCCCGTTAACAGATGATCTAGGCTAGGTGAGGAAAGGTCGGAGGACAGGGAGCTGGATTTCCCAACCCCAAAGCAAACCCCCAGACCCCTCAATTCTGGGAAGCCACAGCCAGGGTGTTGACATAGCCGTGGGCGCACCCCTCGTCCTCGGAGACGCAGTGGCCCAGTTGGGGGGCTCCGGGCGCCGGCGGGGCAGAGGGCGGAGCACCGTAGCCGGACCTGGCTCGACTAGGGGATGCCGGCAGCCCCTGGTCCCAGCAGCCCTCCAGGGCCTCCAGGCCGCGGCAGCCGAGAAAGAAGAGGTTCTTGAGCATGAAGACGGAGAGCGGCTGCTGGTAGCTCAGGGCCAGCAGGCAGCGCAGCGCCAGCAAGGGCGCATCCACCAGGCAGCTGCCCAGGAGGCGCAGGAGACAGCTGCAGCCGCCCGGCCGCGAGGCCCGGGCCCGGGGCGAGGCGGCGGCGTGGAGCTCGTAGAGCCAGAGCACCGGCGAGGCGAGCGCGAGGAAGTAGACGGCGAGGAGCAGGTAGCGCAGGTGTGCCGGCAGCGGTGCGCGGCCGTCCAGCATCAGCTCCACCAGCGCGAAGCTGTCCAGCAGGTCCAGGCACGTGCCCAGGAAGCAGCCGGCGGCACGGTGCCGCTGCGGCTGCAGGAGGAGGGGGCCCGCGGAGCCGGGGGCGGCACCCGCCTCGCCGATGGCCCGCACCAGGCAGTAAAGCAGCGGCGCCGAAAGCGCCATGGTGAGGCGGAAGCCCGTGGTGCCGAAGGGCGCGCGCAGTTCGATGAGGTCCAGGATGGACGTGCCCAGGATGAGCACCACTTTGGGCGTGAAGGCGATGGAGTAGATGAGCCAGGCCAGGTAGGCGAAGGCGAACTCGCCGGGCGCCCCGACCGGCCCCGCCGGCCCCAGGCCACCCGCGCCCCCGCGCGCACCGCGCGCCTTGGCGCCCGCAGCCCCGGCGGGGGCGGCCGGCAGGTGCAGGGGCGCGGCGTGCGGGTGATGCGGGTGGTGGGCGTGTGCGCCGCCCCGACGGCTCCGGCTGTTCTTGGCGAAGAAGATGGCCCAGCCCGCCGCCACCACCAGGTCGGTGGCCACCCAGGAGCACCAGTACAGGTCCGTGACGGCGATGAGGTACACGTCCAGCAGGCCGCCTTGCGCCAGCAGCAGCGCCACGGACAGCGCCTGGTAGCCCCAGCGGCAGCCCGAGCCAAAGGAGCAGCCGCGGCGCCCACCCCCGCGGGCCGACCTGGCCCGGCGCCCGCAGCAACCGCAGCACGAACGGCAGGAGGGGCCGGGGCCGGGGCCGCCCGCACCCCCGACGGCCCCGGCCACGGCGCCCGCGCCCAGGTCAGCGGCGGTCATGCTGCGCGCGGAGGTCGGCGTGGAGGCGCGGGAGGCGGCGGGGGTCCCCGGGGGCTCGGCGGACACCAGCGGCCTGCTGATGCTGGCGCTCTCGTCGTCGTCCTCCCGCTCGGCGCTCGCGCTGCTGTCGCTGCCGCCGCCGGTGCCGCCGCTGCTGCCCGAGCCGCTCCGGCCGCGCAGGAACCGGGGCTGCCGCCGGGCTGGGGGCGGGGCCGCGCGGGGGGCGCCGGGCGCGGGGCGCATTGTCCTCGGCTCCCTCCCGCCTCCCCGGCCGGAGCCGCGCGCCGGAGCCGAGCCCCGCGGCCGGGCGCGCGCGGTGACGGCGGCGGTGACGGCGCGCGGGGCGGCCCAGCCAAGAGCTGGGGGCGGGGCAGGGAGACCGGGATTGGATTCGGGGCTGGGAGGGGGAGATCCTGGCCACGGGGTCGGCGGGAAGAAGGGGAGAGGCTGCTGGGCGCGGAGGTGGCGGGGAGCGGGGAGGACGCTGCCTCGGAACCCCGTGGGGACCCGGGGGCTCCCCGTGGGAACGCGGGGGCGAGATGGGAGGTGATCGCGAGGTCCTACCCGCTGAACCCCTGGGCTTTAGGGACCGAGTGGCCTTGGTCTCAGTGTAGACCGTGCCTGCGAGCAACCAGGCTCGGACCTCTGAAGGCACCAGGGCAGATTCGGCCTCTGCTTGCTCCAGTGCCCTCTCCACTGTCCACTGGGCCACCCTGCCTCTCCCTAAGGCCCTTAAAAGCCACGGGAAGAGTCAGGCCATACTGATTACAAGGACCATAAACATATATATTTCTACATACTTACATCCCTTGGTATGTCTACATACTTATGTCCCTTGGTATGTCTACATACTTATGTCACTTGGTTCAGTGGGCACCCTGGGGGAGGTACCAATCTGCAGTGGCGGGAGCAGCTCTCTGAATACAAACGCTGGGAAGAAAGCAGCAGAAAGAGGACGGTTTGTGTGGCCCCAGCCAAGCTGGCACCGGGTATTCTCTGAGGTTCTTAAGGCAGGAATGGGAATCAACGGGAAGAGATAGCTGCAGAGGAAGAATAAAGAAACACCTAGAGGTGCAGGAGCGTCGATGGACACAAAGGACCACAGCAGTGATGCTGAACACTATAGCGAGGCAGTGGATAGAGCTCTGTCCCGCCAGTCCACAGGTGGATGTGGGGTTTCACAGCACACCCCCAGCACGCACACATTCTGTGTCCAGTCCTCATGTGGGCCCAAGAGATGTGGCGGGGGAGCTGAGCCCTGGGTTGGTGGTCTCAGCTCTACCACTGGGCCTGTGTGGTCTTATTTCATCTCTCCAAGCCTTAAATTATCCAATTGCAAAAGGGGACCAACATTTGCCTTCCCAGGCTGTTGTATTAGGAGGTCATGAGCTGGGAGGGTTTGGCGCAGTTCATGGTGCAGAATGTGTGAAAGGTAAGTGGTGTCATCATTACAACTGCTCATGTCTCCACCCTTGGGGACATCTACCAGCTCAGGCCACTCTTGATTGTTTTCTGGGCTGGATCCCTTCCCGAGACCACACTGGGAGCTCTGCTGCCCGACAGCTCTGGCCTTCTCCAGGCGCCAGGGAGCCGAGCGGTTCTTGTTGGGAACAGCGGTCCTTGGAGCTGGGCACAGGCTTCACGGCATGAGAGATTTAGCCCTGCCAGCTGGCACCGAGGCCACCCACCCGGGGCAGTGGGGGGGCACTCGTGAGTGTCACAGCAGGTCCAGGTGAAAAAGTAGGCTGGGAAGCTGCCAACTGCTAATGGGAGTGATTACAGCCGGGCTCCCAGCCTCCCCCCTGGGAGAACACCAGCCAGCAGCTAACCTGAAAACTGGCCTATAATTCCTGCTCAAGCCAACCAAGCAGGAGAAGAAACAGAGACGCTGATGAAGGCAAAGAACCGGGCTCCTGAGCAAACATTGATGGCTCTGTCCTCACCCCAGCCCAGGCCTGCTACTCTCACCCAGACCTCCCCCCCTCCAGCCCCCCGAGGATAGGTCTCCTCCCTGGGAACTTGGGTTGTACCAGGTCTTTGAAGTTATCCTTGGATTTCTAGGGAATGGACTCCAGTCACTCAGAGTAACTTCTGAATAAGATTCTTTAGCCCCATTTCTTTCAGGTCTGAGGCCCTGAATATAAAGGTCTCAGAAAAGAAGGATGAGAAATCAGGGCACATGATGGAGTGTGCCGATGGTCTGAGTACCAGAGGGTCCTCGGTTTTGCAGTGGGTTATGTCTGATCTGTGTACACACTTGAACACACACATGCACACAGAGAGCCTTTGCTTCAGCCTAGGAGAAGTTTGACAAAGATGTGGCGGGGATGAAAAGAAGGAAGTTAAGAACTTCTCATGTATAAATTGAGTGCAAACATCCCACAAGGACCTGGAAACAGAAAGACACACTTGCCAAGCAGCTCGCAGGCTCCCAGGGTCTGTGCTTACGTCTCACATACAGTACCCGAGGACAGAGACAGAGGGACAGCACTTTGCTCCCAGACCTCCAACTCCCAGCCCGTGTCCTCATTTGCCCACCACACTCCTTCTCATAAGCCTAGGATAGCAGCCTGGGAGTGGGCGACAAACTAATCAGGTTTCAATGCAAAAACCATTTCCCTGAGCACTTGTTAAATGCTGGGGGGTGGAGGGAATCACCAGGTAAAGCTTGTTTGGAGACCTGATACCTCATCCTCCTGGAGCTGGGAGGCCAGGATGGGTTGAGAGGGAGAAGACACAGCCAGTCAGCTTAGCAGCCCCGGAAACTCAGTGGGCAGGATCGCCCCCACCCCAAGCACGGAGGTTTAATACCACAGATTTATAAATATATAAGTTCTCTCCTGTAGAGGGAGACTAGATCTCAACTTCTTTAAGACATAAAATTAGATAAAAGTAACAATTATAAGACTGTTATTATTTGGTTTGTAGCATATATACATCTACAGTGTACAACAATAATAGTACTAAGAGGGGAACAGAAAAAAAATACATAGAAGCATGTTTTCTATTTCTCACTGAAATTACATTGGTATAAATCATAAGATACAATGTATATTATTAGCTTTAGAGCAACTACTAAGAAAATAACTCAAAAAACCATTTAAGGGACTTCCCTGGTGGTCCAGTGGCTGGGACTCCAATCTCCCAGTGCAGGAGGCCCAGGGTTCAATCCCTGGTCACAGAACTAGATCCCATGTGCTGCAACTAAGACCTGGCACAGCCAAATAAATAAACATTTTTTAAAACAGTTTAAAAATTGTTAAAGGAACTAAATGTTATACTAGGAAAAAAAAACTCTTAGTACCAAAAATGAAGATTTTTTTTTAAAGAACTTCAGATTTCAAACATATAGTCATTGAAAAACATTAATGAATTAAGCAGCATATTATATACACCTAAAAAGACTTAGTAACTTTAATAATATTATCTGAAGAGGGGATATATGTGTAACTGATTCACTTTGCTGTGCAGAAGAAACTAACACAACACTGTAAAGCAACGATGCTGCAATAAAAATGAATAAAAATATATATCTGAAGAAAATCTCTAGAATGTGGTAGAGAGAGCTAGAAGTGGTAACATATTCCAAAGACAAACTGAGTGGATGTGGAAGATCCAAAATATGCCTAATAGAAATTCCAGAAGGAGAAACTTGGAAGAGTCAGGGAAAGATAATAAATTACAGCTGAGAATTTTCTAAAATGGGTGAAAACTTCTCCAATCCACAGATTTAAGAATCAAAATGAATCCTAAACAGGATGAATAAAAGTAAACACGCTCCTAGATGCTTGGATGTGAAACCAGAGAGCATGTACAGGAAAGGATCTTCAGAGAAACCATGACAGTAAATCATGGAACAACAGTTAGACTGACAGCAGGCTTCTCATCAGAAATAACACAAGCCAGAATGCAAAGGATGGTTAAAAAAATAAAGTTAAAAAAAATAAATAAATAAAGTTAAATATATCCATAATCACAATAAATGTCCTATTAAATAAGAGAGATGATTGGGTTCAATTTTTTTTTTAATTCCCAGCTATATGCTCTTGTAAGAGATATTTCTAGGGACTTCCCTGGTGGTACAGTGGTAAGAATTGCCTGCCAATGCAGGGGACACTGGTTCGATCACTGGCCTGGGAGTATTCCATATGCTGTGGGGCAACTAAGCCCTTTGAGCTGCAGCTACTAAAGCCCGCACGCCTAGAGCTCGTGCTCCACAGCAAGAGAAGACCCAGCTCGCCGCAACTAGAGAAAGCACTCAAACAGCAACGGCGAGCCACCACAACCAAAACTAAATAAATAAAAGAAATATCTCTAAAACATAAAGACAAAGAAAGATTGAAAGTGAAGGTTGAAGAAAAAATGTAGACATATGTATTTTAATGCATTTATATAAATAAACCAAATATTAACTAAAAAAGCTAGCATGACGTGGACTTCCTGGTGGCTCAGTGGTGAAGAATCCTCCTGCCAATGCAGGAGACACAGGTTCAATCCCTGATCCCAGAGGATCCCACATACTGCGAAGCAATTAAACCCATGCGCCACAACTATTGCATCCGTCCTCTAGAGCCCAGGAACCACAGTTACCGAGCCCACAGGCTACAATTACTGAAGCCGGCACACCTAGAGCCCATGCCCTGCAACAAGAGAAGCTACTGCAATGAGAAGCAACTAGTGGCTAGCCCCTGCTCACCACAACTAGGGAAAAGCCTGCATGGCAACAAAATCCCAGCACAGCCAAAAAAGTGAAATAAATAAATAAAAATGATTTTTAAAAAGCTAGCATGACCACATTAGCGTTAGAAAAAAATAAACTTTATACTCAAGACTATTTTTATGAAATAAAGAATTTCATCATATAGTGATAAAGGAGCTAGCATAGTAGTTAAGGGTATACGCACTAGACCTCGATTGCTACTGCTACTGCTAAGTCACTTCAGTCGTGTCCAACTCGGTGCGACCCCATAGACGGCAGTCAACCAGGCTCCCCTGTCCCTGGAATTCTCCAGGTAAGAATACTGGAGTGGGTTGCCATTTCCTTCTCCAATGCATGAAAGTGAAAAATGAAAGTGAAGTCGCTCAGTCGTGTCCGACTCTTAGCGACCCCATGGACTGCAGCCCACCAAGCTCCTCCGTCCATGGGATTTTCCAGGCAAGAGTACTGGACTATGTAGGTTCAAGTCCTGACTCCACCACTCAGAAGCTGGGTGACCTTGGTCAAGTTACTTGCTCTGTCTTCAATTTTCTCATCCGTAAAACGGGGACAATAATTAATAGCACCTACTTCATAGAGTTGTTATGAGAGATGGAAGGCGCCTGGATGTCTGAGTTACCACCTGGGGGGAAGGCCAAGAACAGCACCTGGCCCGCATCAGTCTACGAAATGAGTGAGAGATACCTTGAGTGCGTTAAGCCGTATTTTCAATGCACTTGTTTCTGAGTGCTGTTTTGTCCCATTGGTTTGTATCCCGCCCTCTGCCAAGAGAACACTGTCTTAATTTACTGTAACTTTTTAAAAACGTTTAAAAATGTTTGAAATCCAGGGTGAAGACAGAGAGAACTTCTCCACGACAAGGCAGTTTTTCATTTCTTTCAGGGGCTCAGTAGGTGCTCTGCAGGGATTTGTTGAGTGAATAAATGAAGCCAAAGAGGACGTTAGAAATACAAAGGAAAAAGCAGACAAGATGAGACACTCCTTGGGCTCCAAAGAGAGGTCCTGGATGCTATAGCTGTTCTGGTAGGAGCCAGGGCCACAGTGGGAGGAAGGAGGCGGCTTTCAAACCAAACCCCTCTTCTCTGTCTCCCGAAAAAAGAGAAAACGAGTAGGCTTTTGGAACCAAGAGCTGGAGGAGGCTGGAAGCAAAAGCTTGAAGCCCTGACAGCCTCACAGCCCTTCACAGCCGGAGACAATCCTCGCACCTCCAGCCCCTGGCAGAAGCTGCCAGGAGCCCCCAGCAGAGAGCAGGCAGGCGTCCCCGTATGACCCGGCCTCCCTGCACCACGCGGTACGGGGGAAGTGACAAGAGAGATTGGGGGAACAAAGCTATTCTAGCTGAGATATTTTAAAAATCCGCCCTCAAGGCAGCATCCGGTTGCTACAGCAACCCTAGCTCCTGGGGAGGCCTGACCACCCACTGGCTCTCCACCTGACTCAGCCCAGGGGCGTCCTTGGGAGGCCAGAAGCTGCCAGCCCCAGGGGGACATGGAGGAAGGGTGGGGTTCCAGCACCAAGGCCAGGACTGGAGACCCACGTGGTCACCGAATGTCTGCTCTGGGCTGATCACTTTATTCTGAACATGTGCTTACTACCTGTGCAGACCGACTCATGGACTCTTTGTATTCATTTGGCTCCTTCGAAACACAAAAAGGTAACTTTTTCGCTCAGTCCAGCTGAGCAATGAAGCAGCTGCTTATGGATTTGGTTCCAAGGTCTGGACAAAGCCCCAGAGGAAGGAGACCTGTCTGGGGTCTGGAGCCTAGTGGCCCGCCCTGCCCTTGACCTGCAGGAGTGACCTGCAGTCACCTTTCCTTCCTGCACCCCACCTGGAAGGGCTCCTACTACCTTCAGGAAACCAAGTGTTAGAAAGGGAGAGAAAGGGCCACAGAGAGAGCAGCTGCCAGCCACAGGGCAGAGCTGGGGGCACACACACACACTGTCACCCCATCCCTTCAGCCTGGGGCTCCGGCAAGACCCTACACGCGGCCACACCCAGCGTGGCTTCCCCGTTCCTGCTGCACTCTCCCTTCTCTCCTGGGGGCCTCCTAGGCCCAGGGAGAGTTCGCAGGTCTTAGTTGTGGCTTGCAGGATCTTTTAGTGACAGGAACTCCTAGTGTGGCACGTGGGATCTAATTCCCTGACCTGGGATTGAACCAGGGCCCCTGGCATTAGAAGCATGGACTCTTAGCCACTGGACCACTAGGGAAGACGCGTTGCAGGAAAGTTCTTTAAAGGGACTCCAGCGCCACCTGCTCCATCTTCACCCTCCTCTCTGCATGGAACATGGCCGAGATGCTGAGGCCATCCATGCTGCAGATGATTAGGCCTGCAGGTCAGCACGGTGGGCAGCAGAGTCCTGAGATGCCTGCCCCAGATGCCGTGATGATTAGACAGCGTCGGAAGCACTGCGGTCAGGCTTCTGAGACAGGCAGCTGAAGAAAATCCTAAACAGCACAGCATGGTACCTACAACAGCTCCTTCGTGACATCTACCATCTACAGATGGGAAGGAGCTGGAGAGGAGTGGGGATCCCTGCAACTGGGGCCCCTGCCCTCCCCCAAGGAACAGGAGGGAGAGAAACCACGCCTGCCTGTGGGTCTGCAGTCCTGCCACACGCCCAGCACGTGGGTGAGGGGACCCAAGAAAGCACCAATGTGGACAGTGCACGGAGCGCGTCTTTTAGAAGACGTACAGTAAGGAGTGAACATAGGTCATGGGTGATGGGGACCTCAGGGAAGGTGATGCAGGACAGCGGAGAAAGCGATTTTGTTTTCTGTTTTTGTTTGCTGCACCAGGAATCTGAGTTCCCCACCCAGGGATGGAACCCCTTGCGTCTTGCAGTGGAAGCCGGAGTCCTACCTGTTGGACCAGCAGGGAAGGCCCTGTTTTTACAGGAATTTGAGGGAGTCCCTCCCCAGATCCTGAAAAAGGGATGGAGCTTCACGGATGTGGGAAGTAAGGGAATGGCAAGTGCAGAGGCTCTGAGGCAGGATGGCCTGTGGGAGCCCTAGAGTAACCTGACTGGGGGGTGGGGAGCTGATAAGACAGCAGATCAAAGCTCCGCTCTGACTGGGGCTGTGGGGGGTGTCAGGGCTGGAGGGGTTCTGCAGGCGAGGGTGGGCTGCCTGTGAGGAGGAGCTGCTGTTGCCTGGAGGTGGGGGCGCGGGTCTCCTGCAGGGCCTGTGGACATGGTCCTGCTCAGGGACGGGGCACATGTCATTCGCCCTCCCCCTCGCCCCTCCCAGGAGCAGCCAGGGAAGAGTTTGAAGGAGGGAGGGAGCAGCGGGCTGTGACCCTCCTGCAGTAGGATGGGGGCTGGCTGGGGGCAGGCACATGGCGGGTGGGGGCCACAATGCTGGAAGAGAGGCATGGGATGACCGGGATGACTGAAAGAACTTAGCAAGGAACGTGAGACAGTTTCTAGTCACCGTAGGAAAGGCCCCTCTTTCTTTCCACATCAGGGAAGTGGTTAAGTCCGTGGCGAGGCCTGGGCCAGACTCAGTCCTGCACAGACTGCTTGAGGCCCAGACTGCAGGGGGCTGGGGTCCACGGTCTCACCAGTGCCTCAGGTCACCCACTCCACTCCCCCACCATCCTTCCCCATGGGACTTTTTAGTGCATTCCAGACACAGCATCACAAGACACAGCAAAATGAGTATTTATTATTATACAATTATTTTAACTTAAAAAAAAATAGGTCCAAAGTCTCTAGGCAGCAAGTTAAAACACCATATGAAACAGTGTCTGAGAGTCACAGCCCATGCTGGCAGCGGGCAGAGACCCACAGCACCTCCTTTCTGCAGGAGACCCCACGGGGTGAGGACGCTGTCTGCAGGGGCAGGGGAGGGGCTGGGGGGCAGCCGGCAGGCCCACCCCCATCCCACCCCCATCCCAAGGCCCTAGAGAGCCCAGCCCTCCTTGTGGAGGACTAGCCGCACGGCCTCGTGCAAGTCGCTGACCACGTGGGCTGCCTGCAGGAGCTCGGGCCTGAAGCCGAAGTCCCGGTGTCCGTGGAATGGAGACCCCTCGCTGCCCGGGGCGGGCGCGGTGGGGCTGGGGGCCTGAGGACCGTACACGCCCGTGCACACCAAGATGGAGGCGCAGCTCCGGGCCGCCCCCTCCTGCTGCGTCTGCAGGTGCTGGTGGAACAGGTTGGCCCCGTAGACGTCGGACATGGGGTTGTCGCTGGGGAGAGAGGACCCAGCTCAGTGTGGTGGGCAGCAGGCAGGGTGCTGTCCACTCGGGGTGGAGGGGGGCCAGGGCATGAGCACGGGGGAGGAGGGGGACATGAGGTGTGCAGGGCGCAGGGCTCACCCCACGGCGTAGAGGCTCCGAATGGGGGCGGCCCAGCCCCGCCGCTCCGCCTGCCGCGCCAGCAGGCCCTCTGCGTACCGGTAGGTAAGGAGGCTGGGCTTGCCTGTGAGGCCCGTGTAGTGCAGCTCCCGGCCAGTCAGCTTGCGGTAAATGGCCTCCAGGCACAGCAGGAAGGTCCCGTGGCCAAACCTGCCAGGGAGGTTTCAGTTTTGGCATTACTGAATGAACAGGTGACATCAAATTGGCTTTATAAACCATAAGTCGCCTCCAGCCATTCAGTCCTACATAACCTGCTCCCTTCACCTAGCGTCAACAAACCTGAACTCTAGGAAGAATGTTCTAGAAGACATGCCTGACCGCGAGCTGCAGAACTACCCTTTAGGAAAGCAACGAGAGCGAACAGTGACCTGACCTGTCCCCCTTGGGCGGCTGCGCAGTGGCTCAGGGCTGGCCCCCGCACCAGCGAAGGACCCACTGCACAGCTCACCCGGAGGCAGGTGGGGGAGAGAGGTCACTTGTTCGCCTGTGGCCCCAGACAAGCCCAACAGCACCAGCAGCTGCCCTTCCAGGGAGGTCACCTGAGGGTCAGCAAAACCGCGGTCTGTGGGTCTGTGCTGTGCGCAGCCCGGCCGGGCAGAGTTGAGTGAAGGCCCTCCCCGGGGCCAAAGGCCTCAAAATCCTCTTCCCTCCCCAGCGTCTTACGGGCAGAAGGACACCAAGAAGTGGGAGAACCAGCACCTCGGGCGAAGGCGGGGCGGGGAGGGGAGGGCACGGATAACAGGGGCTGAGCACCGCTTGGGCTCCAAGAGCCAAAAGGAGCCGTTCTGCTGGACTCTGGCGGTCAAGCGGGGGGGTAACCCCCACCTCGATCCACCTCCCGTGCTCAGTAAGCAGCAGTGTTCCTTTTACTACTCAGTATGTGATGTGACCCTGGAGACCCTCCCAGAGGCCAGGTTACCATGGCAACCCGGGGCCTTGAGGAAGGGGTCTGAGCTCAGAGCACCCAGATGGCTGAGGAGCCACCAGCAGCTGGAGGCGGGGACCCCGTGTCCTCACCTGGGCATCTTGGCTTCAGCCATCCAGAGGAGGTCCGTGTTGCTGGCCAGGACGGGAAGGTGGGGGTAGGGGGCCGTCGCCAGACCCGTGCCAGGATTCCCGTCACTGAGGAGGACGTCTGTGATCAGCTGCAGGCTGGTCTCCCAGCGCACGGGCTCCCCCAGGAGGAGCACCCCTGCAGAGCGCGGAGCATGAGCCAGGGTGCGGGGAGCCCCTCTGGGAGTCCCGCCATGCCTGGCCCTGGAGAGGGCATGGGTCCCAGGAGGTGGACAAAGCCGAGCCAGGAGGAGCTCCTGAGGGCTCCTTCATGCGTTCACCGGGCCATCCCGAGTGTTAAAAGCAGAGAAGCAGCAGCGCCTGCTGACCGACTCTGGCCCAGCACCTCAGTCACCCAGTCACGTCCCTGCAGCCCCAGGGACTGCAACACGGTGGGGAGACAGGGTCACAGGCCTGACACTGCCCACATCCCTCTGGGACTGTAGGCTAGTTCTCAGCATGTCTCAGCCTCGGCTTCCTCAACTACACAAGGACGACACTCACTGCTGTGCAGAGGATAACACGGGGACCTGGGAGAGCACGCAAGCTGAGCTGCCCGCAGGCCGCCGGGGCCAGCTTCAAGACCAGGAGACGGCCAGTCCACAGCCCGGCGGGCAGCGCGCCCCGGGGAGCTGTCTTCATTGTTACGGGGACTGACACTTGCCGAAGGCTGCGGGAGGGGCCGGGACGCGAGGGGCTCCGGACAGCCCTGCACAGTCAGGCCCCCAGGTCTACCAACAGCTGACACACAGGAGAACCTGCTTATCACAAGCTGTGCCTAAATCTTCATTCCATTCCCCACAACGTATTTTTTGGTAGGGTTTTCATAAACACGGACTTTTTTCTAAAAATGCAACTATCATGTTAGTCATGAGAAGACTGCACTTCATTTCTTCAAAACTTTACTAAGATTTATTCCCCAATCGGGAAAAGCAGGTCACCAGTGATGACACTGTCCCTAACTTCTGAGTCACACCGAGGCATACTTACACACCTGTGAACACACTGCATGTCCCACCGAGGCACACCTACACACCTGTGACCACACTGCATGTCACACCAAGGCACAGCTACACACCTGTGACCACACTGCACGTCACACCGAGGCACACCTACACACCTGTGAACACACTGCATGTCACACCGAGGCACAGCTACACACCTGTGACCACACTGCATGTCACATCGACGCACACCTACACACCTGTGAACACACTGCATGTCACACCGAGGCACACCTACACACCTGTGAACACACAGCATGTCCCACCGAGGCACACCTACACACCTGTGACCACACTGCATCTCACACCGAGGCACACCTACACACCTGTGACCACACTGCATCTCACACCGAGGCACACCTACACACCTGTGACCACACTGCATGTCACACCGAGGCACACCTACACACCTGTGACCACACTGCATGTCCCACCGAGGCTCAGCTACACACCTGTGACCACACTGCATGTCACACCGACGCACACCTACACACCTGTGACCACACTGCATTTGTCACACCGAGGCACACCTACGCACCTGTGACCACACTGCATTTGTCACACCGAGGCACACCTACACACCTGTGACCACACTGCGTTGGTCACACCGACGCACACCTACACACCTGTGACCACACTGCATTTGTCACACCGAGGCACACCTACACACCTGTGACCACACTGCATGTCACACCGAGGCACACTTACACACCCGTGACCACACTGCATGTCACACCGAGGCACACCTACACACCTGTGACCACACTGCATGTCACACCGAGGCACACCTACACACCTGTGACCACACTGCATTTGTCACACCGAGGCACACCTACGCACCTGTGACCACACTGCATCTCACACCGAGGCACACCTACACACCTGTGAACACACTGCGTTGTCACACCGAGGCACACCTACACACCTGTGAACACACTGCATTTTTAGTTGTGACACTCCTGGGGATTCTGATCATATTGCTACTTAACTATGTTCTCTTGGGTAATTATCACATACTGAGATGCAGATACCTTACTAAAAAATGTTTATTTCTCCATACAATTACGGCTTTAGAGTGAATTAATCTTTGTGTGTGGTGGTGGCGGGGTGGGGGGGGGGGTTTAGTCGCTAAGTCGTGTCTGACTCTTGTGATCACATGGACTGTAGCCCTGCCAGGCTCCTCCGTCCATGGCTTCTCCAATCAAGAATACTGGAGTGGGTTGCCATTTCCTTCTCCATAACATTTGTGTATAGGAAAGTCATATTATCTATGAGATCATTTGGAATAGTAAGTGGGACAATATAATATTTTTGTTACCCAGGCAGAACTGGGTTTAACAGGGCTGAGAAACACTGGACCAGGTTACCTTAGGTACCTTTCCACTTAGATTTTCTACATTTACGATTTTTCTGGAATAACGAGGCAAGTGGCATGGGATAGGAAAGATTAGCAGCTAATGTCTCAGAGGTGGTGAATGGCAGATGGAGACCAGAGCCCAGCGTCCAGCAGCCCGCCCCAAACTGTCCGCATCACACAGGGACCTCATTACCTTCAATCACAGGGAAGTCATTCCTTGGGAGCGTCTGCAAGAGACAGAGAAGAGGCCATCAATGCCATGGTCACCTTCCACGCCTGGTTTCCAGGGGGTGGGACATGTGACGACAGACAGAGGGTCCCTCAGTGTAGCCCAGGCCAAGGAAAAGCTGACAGGCCAAGGGTGAGAGCACCCAGCGGGTGCACCACGTGTGAAGGTCAGCCAGCAAGGATGGGAGGTGAGGGTCTGGAATCAGGTGGCCGAGAACGAGACGAGCCGGGAGGGACAGGAGCCTGGTGTCACTCCGGGGGCGGGGCCCCCACTGACTGCCGTCTTGGGGCCCATGCCTTCCAGGAACAGCTGCCCAGGGCTCGGCTCTGCCAGCGACCAGCTTAGACCTGGGCTGAGCACGTCCCGGGGGGCTGTCACTGCACTGTCTTGAGAGCTGGGGTGACGCCTGGCTGAGGACACACTGTGCGTGGCTCGGGGGCAGGGGAGGGACGGGAGCCACGCAGCCCAACAGAAGCAGGCCTGTCTGCTTTGTAACAACTGCGCCATCATGCTGCAGTGTGGGCGACAGAGTTCACACGGGGAGGGGGAGGGCGAAGGGCCGGCAGGAGACAGCAGGCACCCCAGAGGGTCAGTGACAGGCCCCGTGGCCACTGGCCAGAAGACAGAAGGTTCAAGTATGAGCCAAACCCAAAAGGAGCTGCGGCAGATGCTCAGAAGTGCGCCTTCCCAGGAAGCCATCCCACCACGACAGCCGTCTTTGTAAGGGGCCCTAGGACCACAGAGCCACGATCAACTCAACAAAGGCTAGGGTCCTCCCGGGTGACCCTGGGAGAGCTGGTAAAGCACAAAGCTGCCAGCTGGAGGAGACGAGAGGGCTCTGGAAGGAGAGAGAACAGTCCTCACCCCGCGCATCTAGGGACTAAGTCCTCAGCCAGTTGTGCCCTCCAAGCAGCCTGCTCTCTGGGGGCAAGGCTGCAGGGTCAGCGAGGGGGGCCAAATCATGTCCCATTACCGTGGTCTTGGGCCGCCGCTGCAGATCCACCATGTCCAGCACGGGGAAGGCTGCCCGCAGCTCATCCACTGTGACCAAGTGCTTGAAACCCAGTCTGCAGCGAGGTCAGGAAGCAAAGTGGCCAGGACAGAGTGCAGGGGGAGATGCCTTTGAAAGTAAAGGAAGCACCCCCAACCCGATCAAGCATGCCTCAACCCCGGACAGAGCGCATGAGGCCAGCACGCGCCAGAGGGCACTGCATGCAGGCATGAGCGCTGGCGGTGGGCACCCTCAAGCAGAGGCACACAGGAAGCCCAATCCCCGAGCTCACACTGGCCCAGAGCCGGGAGCACCAGCGCTCTGAGAGGGCTGAGAGAAGACTCCTCGATGAGAAGGAGGCTGGCTGAGCAGAGCCTGGAGAAGCCAGGCCGGACGGCACCTGGACAATGGACCAGATTCAGCCTAAAGCGGGTGGGGGACACACTGCAGCCTCACCCTCCAGCACTCTCTGCCGTGCTCCTGTCCTAAGGCCCCTTTTGCCAGCTCCAGCAGGAGCCCTGATGAAGCAGCAGCCGTGTACTGCTCTGGCCCCCCGGGAGCGGCTGCCCACGGCGGTGCTCTGCTCGGGTTTGCAGGAGCAGCAGGTGAACAAGCTGCTTCAGAGCGGGGACTGACCCTTACGAGCACATGCCTGGGGGTGAGCTCCATGCAGATGCACACCGAGCACAGGGAGCCACGGGGCCCAAACTGAACCACAGAACCGCCCGGGCTCTCGGACCGGGGCAAGTCAGACTCTCCAGGGAGCTGCCCAGCAGGCTCCAAAGCGGTGGGCTGGCTTTCAGGAAACCCCGGACGCAAGGGCTGGACACCTGGGAGCCGCCCTCCGTCCTCCCTTGGGCACCGGGCAGGTCTGGCCCCAGTCCCCTCGGCCGGGCGAGGACAGCAGAGCTGGAAGCAGCAGAAGGATACGCTCGAGCGTTTTCCACCAGGGGCCCCTGCCCAGACACCAGCATCCGCCTGTCATGATGCTGTGAGAAGAGCTTCATGGGGCTGTGGGACAGGATCACCTGGTCGGGCTCCACCTGCAGGGCGGCCAAGAGAGGGACAGCAGAGGACAGGCAGGTGAGGGCAGGCGAGGGCAGTGTCGGGAGCAGTGGGGACACGGGTAGGAGAAACTGGCCCGGAGGGGCCCAGCTCTTCCGGAGCTACCCCAACGTGGGTGAGGGGCCTGGAGAGCAGAGCCTGCAGGAGCTGTGGCCACCACGGGCCCTGCCCACCCCGCTCTCCACACCCCACTCTCTCAGCCCTGCTGGAGAACCACAGGGTTCTTGCACGAGCTCAGACCTGCCTCTGCCTCTGCCTCTGCAGGTTTTCAGTTCTAAGTAAAGACCTGGCTTCTCAGCATTTATGCTAATGGTGACCTCGAAGGCCCACTGTCTGGACACCAGGGGGAGAACCGGCCTTGTCCCCAAGCAGTGTCCCAGCCGCTCGGCAATGGCTCTACTCTCTAGGTCTCATGAGGACTCTTTCCAAAACCCAGATCCACTGCCAACACACGCCATGTGGATGCTGGGGCAGTGGGAGCTGCTGGCAGGCGAGAGACAAGAGCTCACTGAACTGGGCCATCCTACTCATGAGAAAAGAGAGCTGTCACCTCACTATCCCCCTGGGACATGGACACTCAGAAACACGTGACCCTGAGGCCCGGGAGGAAAGATGGAAATGGCCAAGTCCATGATGCTCGTTTTCATAAAAGAGGATCCTGTTGATGGGGCTCTGCCGGAGCCTGGCCTTTGAGCTTCAAGGTATTTTTGCAGCGGGTCTGGG
Source organism: Odocoileus virginianus (assembly GCF_023699985.2). Classification (NCBI taxonomy): domain Eukaryota; kingdom Metazoa; phylum Chordata; class Mammalia; order Artiodactyla; family Cervidae; genus Odocoileus; species Odocoileus virginianus. The sequence goes on from NC_069696.1 coordinate 5,771,904, forward strand.
AGGTTTACCCTGGCTCATCCACACTGTCCCCCACCCCAGGGCAAGAGCGCAGTCAGTGTTGGAGAGGGGGTTCCATTGGGGGGAGGGTCCTCAGCCTCTAGACTCCACCATCTCCTCACCTGGAAGCCCAGCTGGGCCGACAACTCCTCGGCTTTACTGCACTGTGAAATGTTCCCGGCATTCGTGACAAAGACCACAGGCACCCGCAGCTGCCCCTGGGGGTCCAGCAGCTGGCGGAAGGCCTCCTGCGCGGCGGGGATGACCTGGTGGCCCCTCACCAGCACCCCATCAATATCCAACAGCAACCCAAAGGTGGGCAGGCTCTGCACGGAGGGGAGACGAGAGCGGCCCGAGTCAGGTAGAGGGGCAGGAGGTTGGGGGAGGCCTCATCCCCACCCTCGGGCCAGCCCGGGCCGCGGATTCCAGAGGAGGACTCGGGGTTGCTGGCCAGGCAGATCCATCTGCAATAGAGAGTGAGGCCTTTTCAGGTATTTTTAAGCATGTAACTACTTGGTTAAAGTTATTTTTGCATAACTGATATAAAGGATTACTTTAATTTCATTTATTTATTTATGGCTGTGCTGGGTCTTTGTTGCTGCATGCACTTTCTCTAGTTGCAGTGAGAAAGCTAGTTGTGTGTTTCTCTAGTCGTGATGCGTGGGCTTCTCATTGCGGTGGCTTCTCTTGTTGACGTGGTGGGTGAGCTCAGTAGCTGCAGCTCCCCGGCTCCAAAGCACAGGCTCAGCAGTTGTGGTACACGGGTTTAGATGCTCCACGGGATGTGGGATCTCCCCTGAGAAGGATCGAATCACCGTCTTCTGCGTTGGCAGGCAGATTCTTTACCACTGAGCCACCAGGGAAGTCCCGAAAGGAATTTTTTTAATTGGAAAATAGAAAAATTCAGAAACAAGCCCAGGACTTGAACACGACGGATCAGTATTTCTTTTAATCACCTTTTTCTAGTCTTATGCTTCTTAGGTGGCTGAGGCTGCACCTCATATGTATGATTTTGTATCTTGTTCTTTTTAGTTGACATGAAACATTTTAATCTATTACAACAGCCTTCATAACTACCTTTTAAGTATTACCATAACAACACACACAGAGCTTTTAAAAAACACTCAATCGCTACAGATGATACAGAAAAAAAATGTTAAGTTTCCGCCTTCCTCTTCCACCCAGTGCCAACCTCTCTTGGTATTTTCCAGAAACCCTTCCTGGATGGTGCTACTTTCTCATCTTTTCGTCAACACACTAACGGCTCCATGCTGTGCTTTTTTTCCCATCTTCTTTTCACTGGTCTCTCTTGGTTTTCTTTCGGCATCAATACATACAGCCTTACATCCTCCACGTTTCTGGCTACATAATATTCTGAGTGAATATTCCAGTAATGTTAGGTTTCCCTTATCTCACTTAGGTTTTCTCATATTCTGCTGCTACAAGTTACGTTATAAAGAACCTCCTCGCGCTTTATGATTTTTCCATATTATGGACATTTCCTTAAGTTAAATTCTTAAAAGAGTAGTAAGCCAAATGGGTACAGACATTTCAATGACAGAACAGCTACTAACAAGCTATCTTCCAAAACATGTATCAGCTCACATGGACCCTGGTGCCCTTGCCAAAGATGGTTTTCACAATATCAAAGAGTTTGTTAAGAATCAAATGTCTTGTTAATTTCAAAGTTAAAAAATCTCCTCTCAATCTGCATTTCTTGGATTTACAAAGTTGAACACTACCCTCTTTTTAAAAATTCATCCCACCTCTTATTTTATGAACTATTAACATACAGGATGTTTTTCAACTGTCAGAAAAATCCAACCTAACCTGTTTGCCATTTTCCTTTTGTTTGCGTCAGCCAAGTCAAGCCACTCTCATCGCACACATATTGTGCTTATGTTAGAAATATCCTTATTTTCTTAGAGATGCACAGAGAAGAATTTAGGGTTGAAATGACAAGAAATCAGGGATTCATTTCAAACTCTTAGAGCCACAAAATAGAAGAGGGTGGAGGGAGATAAGCAAAGCAACTACAGCCAAATGTTAATAACTGCTGATTCTGGAAGATAGGTCTATGCAGTTCATAATAATGTTCTTAGATTTCTTTTTTAAATACACAGTTAAAATATAAGACAGCTTGTTTGTGCTGATGACAGCAAAAGCTGACCATAGTTTCACTGCTCTGAGTGGCCGTGTTCTAAATAGTTATACCATTTGCTCTCTTAGACGTAAGACTCCACAGACCCTGCTACTGAGAACAAGAAGGTCTCAGGACAATTTAGCAATGACACTCCCACATCTATTCCTATGGGTGTATAACCTCTACCTCCAACGATCAGGAGTGTGCAGTCACAGAAACAGGCATCCAGCCACCTACTGAGTCAAGGCCCCTCCAACATTAAGAACAGGAAACAGGAGGATTGGGGTCTGGGCTTCTTACTCTTACTGCTCAGCTTCTCTGAAAACCTAAAACTGCTCTAAAAAATAACATCTATTAATTTTTTTAAGTGAAGTTTCCCAGAGCAAAGGAAACAGGATTAGATTTTTTTTTCTTCTCATTCTTTTTTCTTTTCATTCTCTTCTGTATTTTTATTCTATATCACTTCATTTTTTTTTAATTAGTCCTGGGTATCAGGCTAGATTTTCTAATTAAAGTTCATATTTGTGGCAGTGCTAAAATGTGTGGTTTTCTACTATACATAAAATAGATAAAGAAGGAACTAATATATAGCACAGGGAACTATGCTTGATGTTATGCCATAACCTATAATAGAAAAGACTCTAAAAAAACATATATATGTGTGTGTATATACATATACATGTGTATATGTACACACACACAACTAAACCACTTTGTTATATGCCTGAAATTAACACAATACTGTAAATCAACTATACTTCAATTTTTTTTTTTTAGTTCTACCAGTTTATTACTACCAACCCATCTCCCTCCACCCTCATGCACACATGCTCAGTCATGTAACCCCATGGACTGCAGCCTGCCAGGCTCCTCTGTCCATGGACTTTTCCAGGCAAGGATATTGGAGTGGGTTGCCATTTCCTTCTCCACACACTTCAATTTTTAAAAGTGTGGTTTTAAGATTAGTTTGAAATGAAGGGACAACTAAGATGCTCCTTTGTGTTTCTGCTTCTTATCTGGAACTGGTGGATGTGCTTTTCAACAACAGCAGCACAACCACCATTTGGGACACTGTCTACTTCCCTTGTGGCTCAGACGGTAAAGTATCTGTCTACAATGCGGGAGACCTGGGTTCAATTCCTGGGTCGGGAAGGTTCCCTGGAGAAGGAAATGGCAACCCACTCCAGTACTCTTGCCTAGAAAATCCCATGGACGGAGGAGCCTGGTGCAAGGTACTGTCCAAGGGGTCGCAAAGAGTTGGACACGATTGAGCGACTTCACTTTCTTTCTTTCCACTCCTACTAGCTCCATCTCCGCAGTCCCTGTGACAGGTACTACACCTACATCACAGAAAGTGCTCTTGGTAGCCTCTTGCAAAAAGACTGCATGCTAAGGGCTAGCCCTGACGCTGACAAGCTTAGTCGCTCGGTCGTGTCTGACTCTTTGCGAACCATCGACTATATAGCCTGCCAAGCTCCTCTGTCCATGGGATTCTCCAGGCAAGAATACTGGAGTGGGTGGCCAGCTCCTCCTCCTGGGGATCTTCCTGACCCAGGGACTGAACCCACGTCTCCTGCATTCCACCCAGATTCTTTACCACTGAGCCACCAGGCAACCTCTGGATTCAACCAACTGCTGATGGCAAACCTCACACACCAAGCGGGTTGGTGGATCCGCGGATGCGGGATCCGCGAATACGGAGTCCAGCTGTGGGATTCAAGCACCCGAGGGTTTCGGTGTCCCCCGTGAACACCAAGGGGCGGCGGTAACTTCCCTTAAGTCACACCGGGAGTGCGTGGCCCGGGCAGGACTAACCCCGAAAGGAGCAGCATCACTTCCCCCTCCTCCCACTCTCGCCACCAGGAAAGTGGATAAAGTCAGGACCCGGGGGACTGGGGTCCTGCCTGGGGTCCCGCGTTCCCAGCCCCTGGGTCGCCCCCGCGAGCGACCGGGTCACGCGGCTGTGCGGACGGAGCCGGGGAGACAGGGAGCCGGGGAGACAGTGACCCGCGTGGCAAGGCCGCAGGGGACGTGACGTCGCCACTTGCGGCCAAAGCGGGGAGAGGTGACATCCAGAGGTCGTGAACCCAGCTCCGAGTCCGGCGCGCAAGGCCCCTCGGGCTCCCGCCGCCCACCCCGTATCCGCAGCCCTCACCTGCGCGCCGCCGCTCGCGAAACGCCTGCCCCCGAGCCACACAGGCGCGCGCACCGCCCGCCGCCACAGGCCCGGCGCCCACCGCGCCGCCGCCTCGCCGAGCGCAGCCATGGGCCACCGCCTGCTCGCTCCGAGCAGCCAATCAGAGGCCGGCGGCGCCCGAGGCACCACGGGAGTTGTAGTCTCGCCTCAGTGTCGGGGTCGGGGTGTGGAGCTGGCGCGGGGCATCTCGGGAGCTGTAGTTCTGCTTCGGTCTCTGGGGACCGCGTCTGAGCTCCGTCTTATTTATCATATAATGAATGGGAAGTTTATTCCTCTTGACCCCCTCTCCCATTTCGCAACCCCACCCCGCCTCGGGCAATCACCAGTCTCTCTCTGATTCTCTGGATCTGTGAGCTTGGTTATTCTGTTTCTTAGATTTCACATATAAGTGAGCTCACACAGCATTTGGTTTTCGCTGATTTATTTCACCGAACTTAATACCCTCAGGGTCCATCAACGTTGGACCCCTTACCTTGTGGGTCTCCCACTCTGCAAGGCTGTAGCCCATTTGGAATAGGAGCTCACAACCCTGCCACTCTCCCCCGGGGTCCCGGCCCCCTTAACCTTCTACTCTGGGCAGCTTTGTTCTGTTTGGCCATGTGTACGTTATTGGGGTAAAGAAGGGTGGGTTTTTCGAAGAGCTCTGGGACCCCAGATACAGCTCCTAACATCACAGGATGGTTCGGACGAGGGGGTCGGAAGAGGCCATTCCAGGAGCTCGCAGACCCAGACTGGCCGAGGCGCTTATCCCCTCGACCTCCAACTCCCCTCTGAGCAGTGTTGCAGAGTCTACAGAAAATTATGTCTGGTTTCTTACTTTTCCCTTCAAAATGTTGTCCATGTACTTTCTTTTTTCCATTTCTACTTCTAACCTGCATGGACCCTCTAGCTTTGACATGTAAAGGAAGACCCTGCTTCCCACGAAACACGGGTGACTGTTTGCACAACCTCTGACCCGCGGAGGTGCTGGAGGCGCTGACTTATAAGCCCAGGAACGCGCCCTCAGGGCTTCTGTCACCTGGGTCTTTATTCATTCATTGCGTAAATTAGCTACTTATTATCGCAAGATACATATTATATTGCAAGATATAATAAGAAGCTAATTTACGCAATGAATGAATGATATTATTATATAATATATAATACAAATATATTATTATATATTATATAATATAAATATGTCATTATATTATATTGCAAGAGGTTTCCCTGGTGGCTCAGAGGTTGAAGCATCTGTCTGCAATGCAGGAGACCTGGGTTCGATCCCTGGGTTGGGAAGATCCCCTGGAGAAGGAACTGGCCACCCACTCCAGTATTCTTGCCTGGAGAATCCCATGGACGGAGGAGCCTGGCGGGCTACAGTCCACGGGGTGGCAAAGAGTCGGACACGACTGAGCAACTTCACTTTCATATTGCAAGAGTTTTAGCTTTTTGAGTTTTTGTTTTACTTTTTTGGCCTGACCGGACCTTACAGCTTGAGGGATCTTAGCTCCTCCACTCCCAGGGACTGAACCTGCACCCTCAGCAGTCAAAGCATGGAGTCCTAACCACTGGATGGGCGGGGAAGTTCCAAGAGTTTAGCCTAACATATATTTGAAAAGAGAGGAGGTCATAGCAACAGACTCCAGTATTCTTGCCTGGAGAATCCCATGGACAGAGGAGCCTGGCGGACTACAGTCCATGGAATCGAAAAGAGTCAGACATGACTGAGTGACTAACACACACACACTTTTGAAAGAAAAGAACCCAGATGTCACCTAGAGGACCTTGTTTATTAAGCTCTGGGGTGTCTTCCCCACCCCACCCCCAAACCCTGAGTGAGACGGGGCAGGAGATGGGGCAGACCCTCAACTAAAAGCAAAGCAAAGCTCAGGACAGGTGGGCAATGTGTGCCTTTCATCACAGAAAAGGAAACAGAGTTTACACGTGCATTTGTTTATTATGCAAAGAAACAAAAAAAAACTAATAAAGGAGGTGGAAGAAATAGGTGGAGTGGGAAAGATGGGAGAGCGAGTGGAATAGAGGCGGGTCTAAACCTTTCAAAGTATCCCTTTTCGTGTTTTTTGATTTTTGAAATATGATTCCATGTGTATTCGAACTTTTCATTTTAAATGTAACAAAATTTTGGAGAAGGAAATGGCAACCCACTCCAGTATTCTTGCCTGGAAAAGTCCATGAACAGGAGTCTGGTGGGCTGAAGTACATGGGATTACATGACTGAGCATGTGTGCACGAGGGTGGAGGGAGATGGGTGGGTAGCAATGAACTGGTAGAATTAAAAAATAAAAATTAAAAAAAAAATAAATGTAACAAAATTTAACACCGCGATGGCCCTACCCTCTCCTCCCACTATGAGCTCCTAGCCGGTTCAAAGCGCAGGACGTCCACGGCAGGAGCCAGCCTTTCTTCCCGGAGCGGACGGGGCGAGGGAGCAAAGCAGATGAGGCGGGCAGTGCAAGCGAGAAGGCCGAAGCCGGGGGCACGGACCCCAGGTCTGCTCGCTCACCTGGAAGAAGGAAGCGCGCGGAAGCCGGCGAGTCTGAACCCGGGAGGGCGCTGGGAGCGAGCGGCGGCGCCTGCGCTACCTCCGGAGGCCACGAGGGGTCAGTCGCACGCCGCCCGCCGCGGGTGCTGCCAACGCAGGTGCCACAGGTGCGCGCCGCGCGCAGCGCCTGCTTCTTCCTCGGGCCACTTCCCAGCAAACGACAGTCCCTGGGGGCGGGGGAGCGGGGGACTCTGGACAAAAGCTCCGGGCAAGAATCCATTCCTCCCGGGCCACAGGAAGCGGAGACAGTTTCCGAGGCTGGGACAGCGCCGAAGGCTAATCAGGGGCTCTCGAGGGTGGGTCAGGGGAAGGGTCAGCCTGTCGCCTGAAGCCTGGCCTCATTGAACTAAGGAATGGAGCGACTGTGGGTGGGTTAGGAGCTGATTAGCAGGAACCCCTGACAGGAGAGAAAATAGCTGCGTGTTGTAAGGTGATCACTGAGCCAGGAAGCGGCTGTCACCTGCTGTGTGATCTGGGAGAGTTACTGGCCCTCTCTGGGCCCCAGTTGAGTCCCTGGTCACTCCGGTTAGATAAAATGATCTTCAGACCTCTCCCAGCTCTCATTATGTGAATCTAAAACTTCCAGTCCCCTGACGCTTACCCCCCAGAGGGGGCTTAGCCCCACGGAGGTCTGGCTGGACCAAGCAGACCTCATCCCCCAACATGGTCTCCAGACAGTCCCCAGGGAAAGGCCCTTTGGAAGGTCGGATCCTGGCCATCCTGAAGGCTATTGGCTGAAACACCTGGACCCAGGGAACCCAGCATCTCTGCCTGGGCCACACCATCCAGGTGAGAACTGGGAGCTATAGTTATTTCTCATCTGAAAGTGCTCACCACCCCGACCGTCCTGCCAGACCCTACACAGTGGATGAGCTTCCAGACACAGAAGAAAGGACACAGAAGGTTACATTGTCTTTAGGATGACTGCTATTTAAAGTAACATATACTATGTATGTGAAAATAACATTTATAATCCAGCAGTCTGATTCAATTTGGCCAAATGCATCTACACGCAGCCAGACTTCAAGGGGTCCAGTCTTGCAAGGGGCGTGGCTCATATCAGTCATTCAAGCACCTCATCTGGGGAACTTGACATTTGGGGATCCATTCAAGGTGGCTGAGGTGGGTGAGCCACCTATTTGCTGGTGAGCTGTAAGAATCCAACAGGCAGGTCTTCCCGAGGATGTTCCTGGCAGCGCCTCCCGACCTAGAGGATCAGGCTCCCTTCCAGCCTGGAGTGCTGACCTCGCTGTAACTGATCTCAGCTCTGCATCTGCCTCATCCCAGATGAAAGCCCACCTGGACTGGGGCCCCTGAGGCTTCACGACAAGTTTGAAGGTCCCTCTTAGGGAAGATTTAAAATCACTAATACACAGTTTCTCTTGCAAGGGGGTCAATGCCCCTGAGACAGAGCTTCAGTAACACCAGTAAATCTGCTCCCATGTTAAGTCACTCCTGAGCACTGAAAGCCCACGGGTTTCTCTTCTTCCAAACATTTCCCTTGTCCTCTCCCTCCCTGGAGGCATTTGGGACCAGTGGGAGGGGCCAGTGGAAGAGGCCGCAGTGGAGGTCCAAGATGGACCACAAACAAGGGCATCAGCAAATATTAAGATGCCTTGAAGATTCCATGGAGGTCGTGGGTGCCAGGGTCTCACTGGTGGGGAACAGAGGGATATGGGAGGGCTGAGGCTGGGATCAACCCTATGGTCTTTAATAGAACTGGAGATGTGGATATAGACCCATATTTTTTTTTAAACTCAGATAAATTTGGAAACATGAAATGTACATGTCTAAATATATATTGCATTCTAACATGTATAAACTGGGCTTCTTCAATGGCTCAGTGAGTAAAGAATCTACCTGCAATTTTGAAGACACAGGAGACATGGGTTTGATCCCTGGGTCAGGAAGATCCCCTGAAGAAGGAATTGGCAATCCACTCCAGTATTCTTGCCTGGGAAATCCCGTGGACAGAGGAACCTGGTGGGCTACAGTCCATGGGGTCCCAAAGAGTCGGACGCGACTAAGTGAATGAATACACAGATACATATATAAATTGTATTTCTGTATATCTGATTATTTTTATATAAATTGTATTTATCTATATCTGATTATTTTTACACACATCAGTAGCAACAGGAACATCTAATGCCCAGATCAAGACTTCTAAATATTATTCTCTATGAAAAAGAACCAGAGCTCTTTGGAGAAATGGTTGATCTTCAGCCACAGACATGGAAAGTGTAAAATGAACCTAAAACATTTTGTTGTGTCAGAAAGCAAATAAGTACTCAAAGAATAGTAGGAATTTATCCAAGAGTCTCAGGAGCCAGCTTAACAGAGTTTCTGTGACCACATCTACAAAAGTTGGGCATCAAAATAAATAATAATTGTCATAGATTATAATCCACTGATAGCCAAAATCCATGAGCCATAGTGGTAATCAACCAATTGATCAATGAGAAGAAGTTCTTCTTACAGAAGAATGGCAGCTGATAAATATAGGAGAAATGGTAGAACCAGAAAAATCACTATGTGATGTTTTTATCTTCCAGACATTTTCTATGTCATCTTTCGTGTCCTTCCGCTAATGTGACCTGGACCATCTTCCATCAGAAGGCAGGGTCTCTACCCCCTCCTCTTGAAACTGAGGGTGTTCAGCCTAGAGAGATTCGACCCAGGATAGCCAAAATGATAATAAAAGAGTTTTTAAAAGGAATTTGACCTCAGTCTAAGAAATATAGACTCCTGGAGTTCAAATCAGAAAAAGATGTTTTCTGAACAGGAGCTTCTGCTACAGATTTCCTGAAACAGCATGCTCCCGTCCAACTGTGCACCATGATTTTGTTTATAAGAATTCGATTAACACAGGTTAGAAGATCAGCATGTCAGGGCCCCTCAGGAAGTCCCAGAAGGTGTGTGTGAAACCAGCTTTCCCTTCTCTGCCAGCAGCAACCTGGTGAGTTCAGGTCTGGCCCTACTGGTGTTTCTGGTTCTCTGCTTGGACTCTGCCTGTTCAACAGGAATGAAGGCACCACAGCTGGTTTGTTTTCCCAAATCAGAGACCCTACACTCCTGGGAGACCCCCGTGACCATGGCAACATGCTACCGAAGCCCATTCTGCTATATTCTGTTGTCACCATTAATTGAATTGAAGTCAGCTGAACTGGGACCTGTATGCCCCACCGTGGGACTGATGAAGGCTGTGAATCAAAAGGTCTTCGAGAATATCTGACTCCCTCTGGGAACCAGCCTGTGGGTGAAGACCCCAGTCAAGCAGGCTGTCCAGCATCAGGAGCCTGGGCCCAGGGGGAGGTCCTGCGGGCTCCATGCAGGGGACGGGGGATAAGAAGAAGACTCACATCGCCGGGCCTTGTAAGGAAGGCATCAGTTCTCCTTCACACCCAGGGCCCAGCAAGGCCAGGCTGGCTCCTTGCCCTCTTTCTCCCAAGGGCCGGGCTGGGAGACCGATCTGACCCAGCTCAGCATGACAGGGCACAGGCATTCTTGCAACATGAAGTTTATTGAGGGCCGACTAGGCAAGGGGCAGGCTAGGCTCCTGGCTCGCAGTGGACATGAACCGGCAGGTGAAGGTCTGGGGGAGGAAGGCCGCTCAGAAATAAATCCATAATGACACATCGGGTGAAGTCAGGAGGGAGCGAGCAAGGTGCCCCAAGGGACAAGTCTTTCTGAGATGAGGACCTGAAACGAAGCCTGGGGGTGACAGGAGGCAGCAGACGGAAGTGGGGAGAAAGAGCATTCCCGGCAGAGAGAGCCAGGAGGGGCCCAAGGCCAGAGGCCAGTGTGCTCGGGCGCCTGGGGTGGGATGACAAGGAAGGGATCCATGTTCATAGGATGCTGGGAGCCCGGTAGGGGCTTGTTGAGGGGGGTTCTAAGTGCTCTGAATTGTCACAGTGGAGTACCCTGGTTTAATTTAACTTTAAACAGTCACTGCTCTGGGGAAAATGAGCAGGAGAGGGCAAAGGGAAGAGGGAGATGAGTTAGGGGCTCATGTGAGTCAGGCCAGAGTCACAGCGGCCTGATGGACAAAGGGAGGTGACTTCCCTGGATTCTGGACCATTGGGAAGAGGGAGGGAGATGTGGAGGGTGACACAGCGGTCCCCTCACTTGGGGCCCCTGGCCAGCCCAGCTACAAACTTCTGCCACCTCTCCGCCCAGGTCTCCATGGCAGACTTCTTCTCGGTCTCCGACAGGGTGCTGTACCTGTGGGATGGGGTGGGATGCCCAGCTCAGCCTGGGGAGGGAGCGGGAGCGGACCTCGGGAGCTGGCAGGGCTCCATGTCCCCAGTCCAAGAGCAGCAACGGTGTAAGAGGCAGAGAAGCTCACAGGAACCTTCTGGACCTCTGCCCACACCTCAGAGCAGTGGACTCAGGCGGTGGTAGAGTGGTTCACGTGGTAGACTCACCTGATAGAGTTGACGGCCAGCTGTTTGAGCGTCCTCAGGTCGGCCGACATCCCGCCGATGCCCATGAAGGCCTCGTAGAAATCGTAGGACAGGCCTTTGGCCCCAAAGGCTGCGGGGTCGTCTGAGCTAATCACCATGGGGTACCCGGCGGCCATCATGACGGCGGCGGGGTGGTTTCTCAGGTCAGACACTAGCTTCAGGACCTGCTCGGGCAGAGACAAGCATGGATCCTTGAGGACTCGTCACGAGGGAGGTGAGACCGTGAGCAGGATCGGGCCCTTCTCTCCCTGTGACTGTTCCGAGCATCAGGACAACCCTGGGCAAAGTCCTGATGCAGAAAGAGCCAGTCCTACTCAACCATCTAGTCTCCGCTGGCCCAGCTTGAGCTGCTGTCCTGAGCACAGAGCCCCGAGGAGCCATGTGGCAGTGGGGGATCCCACATTCCCCCCTGCGTGCCCCCCCAGGGCACTTTTAGCTCTGTCTACAGCTTCGCACACAGTCCTGCCCCACTGGGGACCCTCATTACTGGGAACGGTTTAGGCAAAGGCCATTCCTAAATAACTTCATGAATGCTAGTGAGAGAGAGAGAGTGGAGGGACACAAGGGCGTCTTGGAGTGACCACGGGGAGGGAGGCTGGGGAGGCCGTTACCTGGTTGGAGATGGGACAGACTTCGATGGGGATGTCCTTCTTCCAGGCTTCAGCCAAGACCGCCGGGTGCTTGCTCAAAGCAAATCCATGGCCAATCCGGGTTGAGTTCAGTATCACGGCATCCAGAAGATTTCTGTCTACCGAAGTTCCCTCCCAATCTGGGAATAGAGAGGGGTCTTCAGTAGGATGGATAGGACTCCAGACCTTCGGCAGGTGAAGACCCCAGAGTTCCCAGGCAGGAAAAGGAAGAGAAATGAACATTAACACAAATGTGCACACACTTTTCCTTCTGACAACGCTGCAGGAGTGGATACGGCCCGCCTGTATGTACCTCTGTGTGTGTGTGTGTGTGTGTGTGTGTGTGTGTGTGTAACAGATGAGGAAGCGGAAACCCACACAGGCTTTATAGGCTGAGGGAAGGTCCTCAGGTAGAGAGCAGAAAAAGTGGGTTTCAAGTCTTGGTCTGCTTGACCCACAGTCCGTATTCTTTTTTTTTTTTTGACTGAACCAGATGGCACGTGAGATCTCCGTTAACTGATCAAGGATCAAACCTGCAGTGGAAGCACAGGACCCCCCACCAACCACTGGACCACCGGGGAATTCCCTGCCCCTGTTTCCCCATATTCTTTCTCTCCATCTTATGTTAGTTTTTAGAAACTGTTTTCTTGGAATTTTATGTGTAAGATCTTTACAGTGTGCTGCAGACTCTGTCACTATAATGACTTGTATTAATGTGCACTTACTTTAATTTCCATCTTAACAAAACTCCTGGGACAACCCATGGCAAGGTAGCCGCAGCCAGCAGGAACCAGCCACCCCACTGGACCTTCCCGCTGGCAGGGCCTCCTGGTTAGAGGTGAGAAGACCGTTCTGACTCCGCCAGCCTCCCCAGCAGCCTGGGATGGGGTGGGGGACTCCTGCAGCTCCCCGCCCCACCATTCAGGGAGATGCCCTGTAGGAAACAACTATTTTTGGCTTCACTGGATGTAGTCACACCCGGATGTGACACAGATAGTGATATCTGTGAACAAACGGGGAGAGATCCCAGGCCCAGGAGGACAGCAAGGTTGATTATGGTGAACGGTCACCTGAATGTGGGTCCTACGGGGTACGTAGGCCCCATTGCTGGACACCAAAAGCATCCTAACTGACCCACATGTGAACTAGGAAAATGCCACACTTCTCTTGGGAACGAAGCCCAAGAATTCCCGTTGCTGGTGAGGGCATGTACTTTAGGCGAATTTTCACTGTTTCCTAACACTGTCTTTTCAAAGATGTTTTCTTTTTTTTTAATAAAGGTGCATGCTAGGTCGCTTCAGTTGTGTCTGACTCTTTGCGAACTCATGGACTGTAGCCCATCAGGCCTCTCTGTTCATGGGATTTTCCAGGCAAGAATACTGGAGGGAGCTGCCATGCCTTCCTCTAGGGGTTCTTCCCTACCCAGGAATCAAACACTGGTCTCCTGCATTGCAGGTGAATTCTTTACCTACTAAGCCACCTGGATTTTGTTCAGTCGCTCAGTTGTGTCAAACTTTTTGCAACCTCCATGGACTGCAGCATGCCAGGCTTCTCTGTCCTTCCCTATCTCCCAGACTTTGTTCAAACTCACGTCCATCGAGTCAGTGATGCCATCCAACCATCTCATTCTCTGTTGTTGCCCTCTCTTCCTATCCTCAATCTTTCCCAGCATAAGGGTCTTTTCCAATGAGTCCACTCTTCGCATCAGGAAGCCAAAGTATTGGAGCCTCCTGGGAAGCCCATTAAATATTCAAGTCCTGGCAAAATCCTTTTCTAGGACCATGTCCTGGGATTGAATTGATTTCAGAGATGATTATGGTTTCCCAACCAAACCTCAGGGACTTCAAGGCTAACAAATGCCACAGCCCCTGCCCCGCCCTGACCCATCCCAGCTTCCCATACCTCACAAACCATTCTTTACATTTCCTAGAACAGCTTTGATCTAAATTGGCTCCAAATGGACTTGAAATGTCCAGAAAAAGAGATAAATGTGCAGGAACCCTTGCTTTGGAGCTGGTGTGAGATGCCAGGTTTCAGCCTGGCTGTAAAATCCTGATTCTACCCTTGGCTCCTTGGTCCTCTCAGGTGGCCGGACTCTTGGGTGTTCTGAGGTGTGTGGGGATAGGGTGCAGCAGATCTAAGCCCCACATATCTTCCCCGGGATCTGACGTTGCAGCTGTGACCTGCTGCTTCTGCTGAGGGTTTACACGTTTTGAGGAGCATCTGGAGGCTAAGCGAAGACCAGTGAGCCCACGGACAGAGCTTTGAGGGGCAGAGACCTGGCCAGGCGGATGCCGGTTCAGAAACAAGGGCAGCCAGGCTGCTTGAGTAGAGCTGGGCCCGCTCACCCTGGTAGGTGCAGACTAAGGTCCCCCACCTCAGCCTGATGGACATGGACGGGCAGTCCCCCTTCAGTCTGGTGGGTGTTGACAGGCAGCTCCCCCAGGCTGGTGGGAGTCGACAGCACCCCCCCACCCAGCCTGGTGGGCATGGACAGTGACTCCCAGTCACAGAACTGGCCTATTGGTCCCTCTCCCCCCACCTCCCAGGGTGTGACTTTGCACATGAGTCCACCTCGAAAGCAGGGTTCGCTCGTTATGAAATTGACATCATCAGAAAGGGTTCCCAGCTCCTTCTGGTGGACCAGTCACCCTGTTTGGCTGGAGCCTCAGGCTCCTCGCTTGCAGATGGGGGTGGGGTGCCCTCCTGACAGGACCAGGTAAGAGCCACGGGTAAGGGATGTGAAGCGCAGCTGCCCCAGCAACACTGTGCCCCCTTCTCTGGGCACTGCTATCAGCACAGGCTCAACAATGTGCGGGAAGCAGACATGCACCGTGAGCTGCTGTAGGGCTGTCCCTCCACCGGCCAGGGTCCTGTCTGTGGCCTCGGAGATGTTGAGGGGTCCCTGCCCACCAGCCCTGTGCCCGGCGGTGTCGCAGGCTCACCAGTCTCTCCCGCGTGGAAGAAGTAAGGCAGGTGAACGCCCCGCGAGGCTGGAATCATCAAAGCCTCCCTGTAGTCATACAGAGTGTGGCCCGTGTCCTCGCGCCCCACCTGCAGGACAGAGCGGGCATGTGGGGCACCTGCCGGCCCCCTGCCTCACCTTGCTGGAGCGCCCTGCCACCACTGCCACGGCCTCTGTCATGGCCGTAGAGAGAGACCAGTAGCAGGACTGGGGAAGAAAAGTAGCTGTGTGGCTCTGATATAACCACCCACCTTACTTTGGGGAGGCTGGATCCTGTGAGCAGCCCTCAAGGACCCCAGGAGGACACCCTGGTCCAGAGAAAACAAGCCCTCAAGATCTGCTCTGGGTCCCCGATGGGTCTGAGAGCAAGAGCGTGAGCTCTCTTGGGTAAGACATGCAGATTCCAGAAGCAGGGTTCAGATGCATCTAGCTGGTTACACTAACTTAGCTTCTTCATAAGATTTAAGAAATTGTCACCTGGATGGCCCGGCTGTTATTTAGGGGAGAGGGGAGTGGGAGGGGTGCAACACCACCCAAGGATGTGCTGGAATCCCGGACAATCCTGAAGCCCCCCAAGGCCCAGCCACGTCTCAGCTTCCAGACACCCACCCTGGGCTGCAGGCTGAAGAGCCAGGTGTCACGCCCAGTGTGGGGACGGGGGAGTGGGGACAGCCTCTCCTCATGGCCCTTCCTGTTCAGGAACTACCCTTTCCAGCCTTCTTCTGACCTCTTCTGCTCTCCCTTCACCCCCCAAGACCCCAAGGGAGGATGTCAACAGTGCCCCTCAGCCCTTCCCTGGGGGCTTCGCTCTGGGCCCATTACCAGGTCAAACCCTGCCACTATCCCAGGGAACTTGGCACGAAGATCCATGGCTGTCTGGATGGATTTCTTGATGAGGGACTCATTTTTGGTTCTGCAGGAGAGACAGAGAGAAGCACAGGTATCAGCTCCCAAGTGGACAGCCGACCATGTCCAGGGCTCCCAGCTGCTGTGTCTCAAACCCTCGGCACAATTGCACATAACCCTACCCCATCCAGGCTGCTGAGTCCCTCTTAAATACAGAAATTTTGCCCACATCCATTCCTGTCAAGAACTCTGGCTGCACCAGAGGGACCCAAGTCTCTGGAAAGCCAGTGGGGTAGGGGTCCACAGGGCAGGTTTTGTCTGCATTTGAATAAAGAAAGGTGGCCATGATCGAAACTTGCCCTGTGTCCCTGAGAGATGGTCCTGGAAATGTCCAGCTCTCTGCTCTCTGGGCACCTGTGAAATGCCGTGGCCACCCAATCCCTGTGGGGCACCTGGGCCTGTCCCCTGATTCAGTCAAAAAGGCCAGAGTGCTCCGGAACCAGATGACCAGGCTGCCTCATCTCCCCCGAAGCTCTCTCCTTTCCAGCCCAGGCCAGGGACCAGGCAAGAGCATCGCCACAGGAGCACCAAGAGAAAAGGCGCAGGCCTATGACGGGGGAAGGTGTTGGCCCACCCACTCCGATCCCTAGCTCTGCGCCCCCCACACCTGCCCGTCCCTCCCTGCACCCACGCAGCTGGCACTGAAGCCCTGCCCTAGAGCTCCTGCCACCAGCCCCCAGGGAGCCTTCACCATCAACTACTGCCAGCTCCACCCTGGCCCACCAGCTCCAGCGGCCCCAGGTCTCACCGGGAGGGGAGGGGCTCCAGGGAGGTCTGTTTGCCCTCCCACCTCCCGTGGCTTAGCAGGTGGGGCGGCTGCCCCTCCCCAGCCCTCCAGCTGGACACGGCACAGTCTATGCAGACTGACTGCCCCTCAGCAAGAGGGAGACTCTTCCTTGGTAAAGTCAGGTGAATTGTCATAGGCTTTCTGCACTCTCTGCACTTGCAGAGCAAGGGTGGGTCTGTCTTCGCAGTGCTTGAGCTTGTCGTACAGATGGGGCTGCCGTGAGGCAGAAGCCAGCCACCAATTGAAACAAAACCATCGGGACATCCAGGGAAAAACACTAACCCCATAACTGACCACCCAGGCCAGGGTAGGTCACATCCTGGACTTCCATGGCACATGGAGCCCATGGTGCTTGGGCCCTGGGGGTCTCCGCCCCTGGCCACAGCCTCCCTGACCTTCCTCACCCTTTTCTCCTCCTGTCCCATCCCCTCCCATCCCCATGGCTCTGCCCACAGCCTGTCCTCCCAGTTCTTCCAGGCTCAGCTTCGCTCACTCTCACCTGTGATCCGAAAAAATGAGTTTGATTCCAACAAACCCAGGATGCGTTTTTGCAAAATTATGAGCCACTTCTTTGTAAGTCCTCACCAACCACTCTCGGCTGTAGACCGTCCCGTTCAGTTCATACACCTGTGAGGGAAGCAGGGTTCCAGCCAGATGTCAGAGGTGAGCAAGGCAGAACTTCATTCCCAACTGCCAACAATCTCCAAAGCCTGGTTGACGGCCTCTGAGGTTGACCAGAAGTCCCAGCCCTGAATGGGCTGATGCTCTTGGTACTGTGAGGCTGGGGTGTCTGCTTCTCATTCAAGCCTGGGTCCTTCCACCTAGAATAGTGTCTGGTACTCAGGAAGTGTTTGTGCAGCAAGTGAGCAGCAGGCCAGCTGAGGACAGGATGCCAGCCAGAAAGAGTGGTCTGAGGACCCTCTTCATCTCCCCACTCTCCCACCCCGAGGCGGGGGACCCTGAGGCAGCCGAGCCACTAGGGACACCAAGGTGACATGGCCAGGGGCAGAGTGGGAAGATGCAGGGATGCACAGTAGGTTTGACAGAGTTAAAAAAACACAGTGGAGAAGAGCAGGCCTTTTGCTTCTTCATCTCTGGGGGTCTTGAAGAGTATTAGAATGTGCCACCCCCAAACCTGTCACTTTTTGCAGGACTATTTTGAGCTAAAGGTGAATAGGAAGCTCAAAGGCAAACAGATCTCCGTGCCCACCTGTCTGCCTCAGAGCAAGACGTATATTTCTGTCTGGAAGGTATCGCCTTCCAGCTCCTATTCCAGAAGGAGAGACACCCACACTTACCAGCAGAGACAGAAACTGGGCACCAGAGTGGGTCTGAACAAACAAACCTGACAAAATAGCCCCTATCTTCTAGCAGTTCCCCCCATACACCGACCATCCCACAAGTTGCTACTCCTAGAAGCCAAACCCCCTTTTCTTTGTCTTACTGCTTCTCCACAATTTATCACCATTTGCTAAAATAGTATATCAGAACCTGGTATACCCACTTCTTTGGGTCTTCACTTTTTTCCATGAAGGTGTCCATGCACATAAAGTTAAAACATTAACATCAAATAAAATTGCTATGCCTTTTCTCCTGTTAATGTGGCTATTGCAAATTTAATTTGCAGTCCCCAAGAACAGAACACTGTGGTGTGACTAAGCCCGAGTGCTGCAACTACTGAAGCCTGAATGCCTAGAGCTTGTGCTCTGCAGCAAGAGAAGCCACCACAATGAGAAGTCCACGAACCGCAACTAGAGAGTAACTTCCACTCTCAGCAACTAGAGGATAAGCCCGAGGAGCAACAAAGGCCCAGCACCGCCAAAACTAAATAAATAAATACAATTTATTAGAGTGAAGTGATTTAGCAAAAGGTTTTAAACAAAAAATGTTGGCCTCGGGGACTTTCCTGGCAGTCTAGAGGTTAAGACTTCATCTTCCAATGCAGAGGGTGAAGGGATGATCGGTCCCTGGTCAGGGAACTAAGATCCCACATGCCTTGTGGCCCAAAAACCGAACCAAAACATAAAACAGAAGCAATGTTGAAACAAATTCAATTAAAGCTTTAAAAATGGTCCACATCAAAAAAAAAATCACATTGGATTCAATTCAGATTATGGCAAGCCTTAACTATAGTTTAATTAAAGAACTGTATTTGTGGGGAAGTTATTCAAATTACATACAACTTTCATAAACCAGAGTAAGATTATGAAATTTCCATTGTCTATGATATCATGCATTGGAGAAGGAGATGGCAACCCACTCCAGTGCTCCTGCCTGGAGAATCCCAGCGATGGCGGAGCCTGGTGGGCTGCCGTCTATGGGGTTGCGCAGAGTCGGACACGACTGGAGCGACTTAGCAGCAGCAGCATGATATCATGGAATTAGAGAATGTGAAGTTGAAGGAACAAAGGGACATTTGGGGTCAGAGTTGCTCGAGGTCACACAATCCATTTGTGTCAAACCAGAAATTAGGACCCAGAGGTTCTGACTGGAGACACAGCCAGCTTTCACCTGGAGAGCCTGACTCTCTGGAGCTTCTCCTGTTCACTGGGCATCGCGCTGTCAGCTGGGTCTCATTTTAGAGACGAAGAACCCTGCTGGCTCAGGTGGTAAAGAATCTGCCTGCAATGCAGGAGATCCGAATTCGATCCCTAGAATTCAGCAATGGTGTGAAACACAGTCACTACAAGAAATTGTATTTATTTATTTATTTTTGGCAGTGCCGGGTCTGTTGCTGCGCGGGCGTTTCTCTAGTTGCTGAGAGTGGGAGCTACTCTCTAGTTGCGATGTGTGGGCTTCTTATGGTGGTGGCTTCTCTTGTTGCAGAGCACAGGCCCTAGGGATCTGGAAGGGATCAAAACTTCGAATCCCTAGGGTCAGGAAGATCTCCTGGAGGAGGAAATGACAACCCACTCCAGTATTCTTGCTGGAGAATCCCATGGACAGAGGAGCCTGATGGGCTACAGTCCATAAAGTCGCAAAGAGTCAGACACGACTGCAGAGACTTAGTACACATGCTCCACTAGTACACATTTTAGAGATGAGGATTTTGAGGTTTAGAAAGAGTAAGAAACTTGCTCCTGCTCCCAGGCTGGAGTAGGGGGTGGGGATGGCTGAGTTTACTTGGAGGCAGGGTGGGGGGTGGTCTCAAAGTCTCCAGCCACCCAGGGAGAAGAAAATGCCTGGGTCCTGCCCCAGGTTAATTAAATCAGATTCCCTGGGTAGGAGCTGGTTTTTTTAAAACTTGCCCAGGTGATTCTCCCCTATGTGCCTCTAGGTTTCAGTCTTGTGAGGAGCACAGTCACAGAATAACATTGTAGAAGGCGCTGCCCTCAGGATTCCCTAGAGCAGCAGCAATAACTTGAAACACGGTCACTACGCCAGGTAGAGTTCCTAGAGAAGGAGTCTGCTGAGAATCCATGACAAAACCCGGGGGGTGGATAGGGGGAGCACTAGGACCGCTGGTCACACCAGTGACAGCATCCAAGAAGGTATCTGGGAACGACCATCCTGGGCTCCCAGGCATGTCCCCCCAGACTGCAAGACCGCCCACGGGTCAGGGCCAACCGGGCAAGCTCCTGAGGATAAACCCCTGGGAGCTCCACTTGGAAGGCTGGCCCGATCCAGTCAGAGCCTCCGATTCCGGCCGTGGGGGTGGGGATGGGGTCCGGGGAGATCAGACCCGCCTAGCAACTGTTGCTAAGGACGAGTGGCCTTTGTGATGGAGCATTAGTGACACAATAGGAGGCTGGGCCAGCAGCCTAGTCCATCAACCCTCGTCCCAGACCCTGAATTAGCCCCAAGAGCAGGGAGGGGAGGCCAGGGCTCAGAAGAGAATTCCAGGGCAGACGTCTGGATTAGTAATGTGCTGATGGCTCCCCTACTCTCGGGAGTGGGGGCGTCAGCCCGAAACTCTCCATGGCAAGGGGCCTTTGTTCCGGGGTCAGGCCAGAACCATGTGCAGATCCCATGCCCCTGGGCCTCCACCTTCTAGGAATCCTGGCTGGGTCCAGAGGGAGTGGCGAGAGAGGGGAGCTGGGCAGCTCCCCAGGGGAGACCCTGGAGCCATTTGTCCCCAGCAGGCTTGGCAAGAGGGGAAGGTGGTGAGGAAGCCGACCCTCCAAGCAATTCCTCAGCAACTTCCCCAGATGCCTGCCACGGGCTGAGACCCTCTCTCCTTGCCATCTCTCCCCTCTTCCCCTCCCGCCCGAGCCCAAGGCCCCTCCCCGTGTGGAGGGCTCCCTCCCACTCCCTACTCTGAGAAAGCCGACAGGATGTGACCACAGGAAGCGACCCCCGCGCCAGACCCCCTCAGGGAGTGCCTCTTGAGACGTGATGTGGACCCGAAAGTCTCAAAGCCCAGTCCCTGCTCACTGCCCACATGGCCTGGGCCAGACCCCTCGACTCTTCCCCGCCTCATTCCCACGGGTGTAACTGCAGGTTGTGAGGCTCAGATGAGACGGTGCAGATGAAGCACTTGGAAAAGGTCTCAAAGTGTGGTCTGGGTCAGAGAGCCTGAATCAGAACCTCAGGGTGGCGGTGGAGGTGGCTGGCTAATTAAATGGGCTGCTTCCTGGCCCCAGATTTGGGATCCTGGTAGGTCAGAAGCCAAAGAGCACCTCCAGATTAGTCCCGTGTACACCCACCACTCCTGAGTGTGATGACCACTCCTGGGGCTTCTGGAGGACCTGGGTTGGGGGAGGTGGTCTGGAATGACTCATAGGCTAACTGGGGATCCAGAGCTGGGAGGAAGCCAGTTCCAAGAGGGGGAGGGGGAGGCGGGGCTTAAGCCAGACTCCGGAGGAGGATGGACTGGAGGTGGGGAGCTAAGGCTAGGGGAGAGATGGGATTTCAGGGCAAACTGGGAATGATGGTTCTGGGAGATGCCCTGTCCTCCGCCCTGCACAAGCCAGCCCTAGGCAAGCTCACCTCTTCCCAAAATTCTTCTCCTAGTGGAAGGTGGACTGGACCCTCTCTTTTCTGTTGAAAGGAACATTTGTACTTATTGACTCTGCTCACAAGGCTGGCAAAGTTTCTCCTGGGGGCAAGGTCAGTCCCACTCCCACTTCCCAAGAATCAGAAATAGGAACAAAGTCTGTACTCAGCATTAAACCGTCAAACAAACACCAGATTCTGGTAGAGATGCCCACCCTTACCTGGGATGACTTGGAGGAGGATGAACATACCCAAGGGGAAGGGGGCCAGTCCAGGATGCACAGGAGAGTAGAGACCTGGAGAGTGGGGGGAAGGGGTCCTGACTCTAGAATGACTGGTTCTCAGGGCAGGATCAGCCTCCACCACAGGGCCTGCTAACCCAGCAAGTCACACTAGGGCAATAGAGTCCCTTTAGGGATTCCACCCAGGATTTTAAAATGTATCAGATTCTGAAGAAGAAAAATATCAGATAGTTTGGCTTCAGTAGAAGTTAAGATTTGCCTTCAGACTTCCCTGGTGGTCCAGTAGTTGAGAATCCCCTGTCAATGCAGTGGACACGGGTTCGATCCCTGGTCCAGGAAGATTTCATGTTCCTTGGGGCAACTAAGCCCTGTGCCGCAGCTACTGGGCCCAAACTCTAGAGGTCGGGCTCTGCAATAAGAGAACCCACCATGATGAGAGGTGCTTGCATTGCAAATTAGAGGGTAGCACCTGCTCACCACACCTAGAGAAAGCCCACTTCTGGCAAAAAGACTTAGTACAGCCAAAAATAAATACATAAAAAGTTTAAAAAAGATTTGCCTTCAACCCAAGGCAATAGAAATAAAAATAAATAATACCTAATCAAACTTTAAAGGAAACCATTAAAAAAAAAATGAAAAGACAACCTATGGAATGGGAGAAAATATTTGCAAATGATGCAATAGGCAAGGCTTAATTTCCAAAATATGCAAACGGCTCATATAATCCAGCAAGAAAAAAACTATAGAAAAATAAGCAGATGACCATAATAGACATTTCCCCAAAGAAGACATACAGATGGCCAGAAGGCACATGAAAAGACGCTCAACATCACTCATTATTAGAAAAATGCAAATGAAAACCGCAATGAGGTATCATTAAAAAGTCTACGAATAATAAATGCTGGAGAGGATATGGAGAAAAGGGAATCTTCTTACACTGTTGGTGGGAATGTAAGTTGGTACAGCCACCATGGAGAACAGCATGGAGGTTCCTCAAAAAACTGAAAATAGAGCTACCATATGATCCTACAATTGCACTCCTGGGCATATATCCAGACAAAACTAATTCGGAAAGATACACACACCCTTATGTTCATAGCAGCATTATTTACAATTGCCTAGATTGGAAGAAACCTAAATGCCCATCGACAGATGAATGGATAAAGAAGACGTGATGTATATATACAATGGAATATTGCTCAGCTGTTAAAAAGAATGAAATAATGCCATTTGCAGCACATGGGTATAACTAGAGACTTATCATACTAAGTAATGTGAGTCAGAAAGAGAAACATCAAATGATATCACTGAGATGTAGAATCTAAAATGTGACACAAATGAACCTATCTACAAAACTGAAACAGACTCACAGACATAGAGATCAGACCTGTGGTTGCTAAGGAGGGCTGGGAAGAAGAGCAAAGGGCTGAGACTTTGGGATTAGCAGATGTAAACTATTATTTATAGGATGGATAAACAACAAGATCCTACTGTATAGCACAGGGAACTATATTCAATATCCTAGGATAAACTATGGTGGAAATGAGTATTTAAAAAAGAATGTAGGTGTGTAAAATGCAGTCACTTCACTCTACAACAGAGAGCAGAACAACACTGTAAATCAACTATATTTCAATTTAAAAGAAACAGATTTGCCTTCAAGACAGAATTTACCAATCAGGAAGCCTACGTGTCTGGTCTAGTTGACAATTTTCTCTTAAAACTGTATTCTGACTTTCTTGTGCATACATCTGTCACTTATGACTTTGGTCAATGTGTGTCAGTCTCTGGAGCCCTTTTACTTCTGGGTGTACAAACAGTAGAATTTCTGAGCCTACAAAGACTATGGCATTTGGTAACAAAACTGAAATACTGCTGTCCTTGGAGTCAGTCTCCGAGGCCTTGGTTGACTCAGTAATTTGGATGAATGGGCAGACAGTCTGGAAACTTAGTCAGCTGGACACCACAGCCATTCCCATCAAATACTCGCTCCAACATTCTGACCTTGTCTACCCTCACACCCCTAGTCAAATCCACTAGTGGCTTTGGTGCAGCAACTCATGGGCCCCCCCCACCACGTTGAGGTGTCGGGGGAACTTCCCTCCACTCGTCTTTGCAAAAGGCTTTGGGTCCCTGGCCAGGGATCCAGCCCAGAGACCCAAGCCTTACTGTCAATCTTTAACTTGGTTAAACAGCCTCTGTTGCCCCTGGTGATCGTGGGTCGGCTTACTGGTTATCATCTCTGCATCTGGCTTTTAAATTTCTCCAAACTGCGGTAAAGAGAGGGAGGACTTGTTTAGGGCCCTTTCATGTTGGGGAAACTGGTAGGAGGTCCCTTTAGCCCACCCAACCTTAGGGAGTGCTGTATCAAAACCTGTTTTAATCCCATCAATGTCCACTGTTAGCATCCCATTTCTTAACAGCCATCTGAAGTTTCCCACGCTGCTGTGACCAGTCCTGTGGTCCCCCAGTGACCCTTTACAATTGTCCACCTTGTTGGGAAGAGTCCATAACAGCTCCCCTCTTCCCCTTTCCTTTCTCCAGGGCCCCCACTGGCTTGCTAATGAACAGACCGTCTTTATCAGCATCTGAAAGACCCATTCCATTCTGCTTCTCAAACCATTCTGTGTGTTTGAGTTAAGGTTACATTTCTTTATATCCACCTTTTGGTCTTAACATTGGTACCAATAAGACAGGTGTTTACAAAGAGAGGTCACTAAAAAATCTACCAGTTTAGAAGTTTCTCCAGTTCAAAGTGTCTGCCATGGACAGTAGGATCTTAACACAAACACACACCAATCAGGCTTTCCGTGGCTTAGCCGTGAACAAGAGGTGTTACAGGAGAGGCAAAGAACATGGCCACAGCAGATCCAGAGAGCTGGCTCCCCAAGATGGTCTGAGAAAGCAAAGACTGTAGTGAAGGCTGAGATGACAGAAGCCCCCGTGGACGGGGACCCCTTGTGACAAACCCTCCTAGGAGCTGGCACGATTGTGTGATTCCCACCAGCAGTGACAGCCAAGAATCCCACTGGATCTGACTGGCCACCAAATGCCCCGAGCCTGCACCTTCTGGATGGTAGGACCAGGGTGAGTTTTCTCACTGGTCCTGAGGTCAAACTCTCAAAACAGAACAAGAAAAAAGGAAAATCCATCATGCCAAAGGTTTTCCTCCTTATGACACGACAGAGACACAGGAAAACAGACACCATCTCTGGGAGGAAAAGGATTAACAAGCCCAGAGCTCTACCAACTTCACCATCCCAGAAGCTCTAAGCCCCAGGAACCAGCTCCACAAATATTTTCTCCTGCTGACCTAATTTTAGAAACGAGAAAAAAGACTCTTACCGCTCCTGCTTCCAAAAACCCTGCAGGCAGAGATGCGGGGACTGACTGATGGATAAGGGTTCTCACCTTCTGCCAGGGTTTCTGGGCTGTGGCAGCCTGGGGCCACCTAGGCAACTGGCCAGCTGTCAAGGAAGGTGGAGGGTGCAGGGCAGCTGGGGGGGGGGGGACTGGGGGGGATGGGGTAGATGGGGAGCGGGAGTGGCATTTCCCTCTAGGTTCTTCTGGCTGGTCTAAGAATTAAGCTGACATGAGACAGATTGACAGGAGAAAATGAAGCACAAGCTTCATAACACCGGTACACGGGAGAGACACAGGAAGAGGGAGCCACTCACCCAAATGGCTGAAGCCCTTGCCTTAAATACCCTCTTCAGCTTAAGACAAAGAGGGTGTTGGGGGTGGGGGTTTGGGACTTCAAAGGGGAGGAAAGCAATTCACCGGGTGATAAACAAGTATTTGGTGAATACACGTTTTCTGGGCCCACAGGGACAAGGGACAGAGAGGACTCTGGTTTCAAGCCCTGAAGTCTCTGTACCAAACCTGCGGTATTCTCTGCAGAGACTGGTGACAGCTCTATTCTGGGAATGGGCCCTTCATCTAGGTTCTTTAAGAACTTAGAGGAGGACTTCCCTGGTGGTGCAGTGGATAAAATTGTACTTGCCAACGCAGGAAACACGGGTCTCTCTTCCCTGGTCTGGGAACATTCCACATGCCATGAAGCAACTAAGTCCATCCATCACAACTACTGAGCCTCTGCTCTAAAGCCCAGGAGCCCCAGCCACTGAAGCCCGCACAACTACAGCCTGTGTCCACAACAAGAGAAGCCACCGCAATGAGAAGCCCTCACACCACAATGAAAAATCGCTTCTGTTCACCGCAACTGGAGAAAAACCCGGCCAGCAACGAAGACCCAGTGCAACCAAAAATAGGTAAATAAATAAAAATACTATTTTTTACTTAGGAGGAAGGTCAAAGGCTCTTCCTGAGTCCTATGGGCCTTGACTTCTTCTGCTCAAAATAACCCACAGGCCGAGGGACAACTTGAGGGTGAGCTGCTCCCCTGCACTACAAAGCATTCACACTCCTGTGAGCCCCCCAGAGGGAGTCAGTCAGTACCTAGGACACCCCAACCCCGCCTCCCCCCCAGAAGTCCTCTTCAAAGACCCACCAGGAGCATCCTCTCTTGGCCATACTTGGCTCCCCTGGGCTCCTCATAGGACGCCCACTCTGCCCCCAGCCTGGACCCGAGACACCCCAGCAAAGCTGAGGTCAGCCCAGCTCATGCACCTGAGACTCTGTCACCCTTTTCCACTGGCCAACATGCAAGGTCCTACTCAGCGATTTTCTTTTTAATACTTTAACACTTTGGGATATTTTTGGACTCCTCCTAATCTTTCCCATTCCTTTCCCTTTGACCTTCCTTCCTCAAAGTCAAATCAGACATCTCTATTGCCCACAGAAGAGACCGACCCCCAGGGACTTCCCAGCCCCCACTCTACACGCAACCAGACCCGTGTACCAGACGGCTCAGCACTGAGCCTGCACTGAGGTCGCCGTCCTGCAGCACGCTTTGACAGGAAGGCAGGCGGTCAAGGACGTCCAGGCTCGAGGCACTGCCCAGAGTGCAGGTAGGTGTCCAGGCACCAGCAGGCCCCGAGTGTCTGGGGGCGCTGGGACGTGGGGGTTGTGGGGGAAGGGAGGTGATGGGCAGTGGGGGCTAGCCCAGCGCATTCCAGGGCTCCGTGCTCACACGGCCCCTGGACAGGCGCCAGACCCCCAGGGGTGAAGCCGGGGCTTGGTGCTGGGGGGCACCAGGTAGGGAGCCAGTGTCATTCTGTCACTCTGCAGGGTGACAGCAGAACCTGGCCCAAGCAGAGGTGAGAGGAGATGGCTCACCGGATACAGTGAGGCTCTGATCTCCAGGTAGAGCACGTTGTCCTGGTAGAATTCCTCCAGGCCCTGGGACAGGTAGTCCCGGAACACCGGTGCATATCTCACCAGGTTCCCCATCACGAAGAAGATGGTCTCGAACTTAGCCCAGATCGCATCCTGGTCTGTGTAAGTCACGTGGGGGTTCTCGGTCATCAGAGTGAGATTTCTCAGCAGGCTGTCAGGACACAGAGGGTGGGGGGAGGCGTGCCACAGGCAATCACCCCGGCCCTTGCTCCGGTGGAGGCCCCCCACCCTAGGACCTGCACTTGCTCCCCAGGAGACAGCAGGCAGGACACACACCCACCCCAGCCAGGCCCACCTGTTGCCTTCCGCCTCTTAGCCAGGCTGACCCCACAGAACGAACATCCCAGGTCAAGCTCTCCTTGGAGGGTATCATGCACTGAATTGCATCCCCCAAATTCATATGTTGAACCCTAATCCCCAGGGTGACTGTGTGTGGAGATGGGGCCTTTCAGGAGGTGGTGGTGGTGGCTTCCCAGCTGGCTCAGTGGTAAAGAATCTGCCTGCCAATGCAGGAGACACAAGAGTTGAGGGTTTGATCCCTGGGTCGGGAAGATCCCTGGAGGAGGAAATGGCAACCCACTCTAGTATTCTTGCCCAGAGAATCACGTGGACAGAGGAGCCTGGCGGGCTGCAGTCCATGGGGCTGCAGAGTCAGACAACTGTGTGACTAAACCACCAGCACCAAGGGCAGAGAGCTGCATGAACAGGGCCAGCATCTGAGACCCTAGGGTTGCATAGAGAGTGAGAAGACAGCTGGCCATTAGCCCAGGAAAGGGGCCTCAGAGAAACCTGCCCACACCTTGACCTCGGAGTTCCAGCTCCAAGAACTGTGAGAAAATGCATTTCTCTCCTTTAGGCCACCATCTCTGGCATCCCACTGGGGCAGCCCCAGCAAGCTCAAACTTGAGGTCTGATGGAAATGACTGTGGACTTGGCATCCCAGGACATGAGTAACTTCCCTGTTGAGACATTCATTCATCAACTGTGTGGCCCTGAGCAACCTCCTTACTCAGGCTGAGCAGCATTTTCTTACTCATAAAGGAAACAGTTCCAGAAAGCCCTCTGTAGATGGTTCTCTGATTAGAAGAGTTATAGTAATTCTTTATAGGTCTGTTAGGAAGCTGCTCATTATGTTTTCAGGCTATCTCATCCACCTGGGACCCTCTCGGCTCTGAGAGCCAGGAATTTCCTTGTCTCTACCCTTGCTGATGGAGAAGGAAATGGCACCCCACTCCAGTACTCTTGCCTGGAAAATCCCATGGACGGAGAAGCCTGGTAGGCTGCCATCTATGGGGTCACACAGAGTCGGACACAACTGAAGTGACTTAGCAGCAGTAGCAGCAGCACCCTTGCTGAGGGTCCAGACACAGCAGCAGAGTTGCTGATCAAATCAGGTCTACACGTACCAGGAGTTTGATTTGGATGGGAAAGGCATGGAACACTGTGGTGAAGCAAAGCATCCTGTACAGTTAAGAGAAAAGGCCTCCTGGTTTTTTTAAGGTCAGGTGTTTCTAGAAAGGTCTGTTGCACGGGGACACCGCATGCCACCCCCACCCATGAAGGTGAGAGACAAGCTCTTTGCAAACCAACACCCACCTGTTGTCAAACTCCGAGACGTTATGCAGCCCCTTCCGAAACTTCTCCAGCAAAACCCACTGGGGACATTCTGCCGGCTTCGGGGTGGGGGGAGTCGGATGAGCAAATCTGAACTGCGGGATCCCCCTCCGGGTGAAGCAAAAATAGCAGTAGGGCCTGTACGTGGCATTTTTCACCAGCCAGTCCGGGCTGGTGATGCTGAAGTCGTGGACGTGAAGGGCGGCCCCTGAGGGGGAGAGTGGGTGGGTGGGGTTTCTATGGGGTGAAGTTCTTGGGAACCCAGGGCCCTTTCCCTCTGCGGCTCAGAGCGGCCACAGCCTCCTGGTTCCCTGAGTCCCTCCCTCACCAGGAGGGGCCCTGGGTGGTCTCATTCAAGAGGCAGCAGGCAGGTTTGGAGTTGGAAGACTGGCTTCCAGCTCCTGTCAGGAGCCTGACCTCCAAACGAGTCCTCAAGTGGCCCAGTGTTATGTGAGGGGGTTTAAGAAGAGGAGTCCCACCTGCCCCCTGGCCTGTCTGCCCAGGATCCTCGAGTCCCCCATCCAGTTCCCCATTACCCCATCTGCTGCCTGCCAGCTCCCTGCTTTCTGCCAGCATCGAGCAGCTTCCTCCAGACCTCACCCTGACTTGAGGCTCAGTGTCCACCTCCTCTGCTCTCTGGCCTTGACGCTCACCGCATGACAGGTGTCACACTGTATGAGCTCTGCCATGTTCCCTCCCTAAACAGTGAGGCTACCTTACCGACCTCACAGTTTTAACATTGTTTAATCTCTACAATACTAAAAAAAAAAAGAGGACAGAAAAATCCTTACAAGCTGCAAACTGCAATTTATGTGTTCACAGTGACAACGCATTTCTGTACTAGTCTCAGCTACAAATTGGCACTTGCCATCTACCTCTACAAGATTAAATTATGAGCTGCTGCAGCTGTTGGCCTTCAACACCCCTGAAAGGAGTTCAGAGTGGAGAGCAGAAACGAGGCCCTCTTGTGCTCTAGGAAAAACTGGCTGGACAGTTTTCTGATAGTTGGATATTTTCAGGAGATGAGCTTATGAACCCACTTCTTGCATCTCCACATATCTAGAAAAGCACTGAAATCCTTCATGGTGACATCCGCTCCTCGTGACTAACAGTAATCTACACACAACTAGCAAAAACCTGCAAAAAATGTGTGCTTGATTGCAGGAACTCCCCTTCACCAAAATCACGTATGTGCTGACCTCCCCCCTGCCCCCACTGCCACCTCTTTGGAGCAGCTTCTCAGAATTATCTGAGATGCTATAGTCTTCATTTTGCCCCAAATAAAACTTAATTCACAACTCTCAGGTCATGCATTTTTTCCCAGTGGATGCTCACAATGACCTACAAGAAATGTGTTTGTCCAGGATGTTTGGTAACTTGACCCCTGGAAAGGCTAGAAGAGCATATGAAAGGAGGGATGAGGTTCTTGTGGGGAACAACTTGCAAGCCCACCAGGGATGCCCGGTGACACCCAGGCCTCCTCCCTGTCTGTCTGACACTGAGTCCACTCAGTGCCGGGGTTTTGGTTTCCAGGGTGGACAGAAGCCACGTGGACTCCCGCCCCCTGTCCACCAGGGAGAAGGAGCACACAGGACCCCCATGGAGTTTGCGCTCCACTAGAAGAGAAACCATCAAATGCAATTTAGTTCCTCCAAGTCCCCAGGGCCCCAGAACTCTCCCCTCCAGGCCCCTACCTTTAGGCATCTTCTTCAGGATGTTAAACACCTCACTTTTCTCAATGAGGTTCTTGGCTTGGAAGAAGTGCATGCTGGGCAGGATGCTCCCGGTACTCAAGGCCTCATGCATCTCAGCCTCCTTGAGGGCCCTGAGCCTCTGGTTGGCCAGCTCCTCCTCCTGCGTCAGCACCAACTGCCCACCCACCCGCATCATCTTCTCTCTCGTCAACAGCTGGTTTCGCGTTTCATCTCTGGACATGGGCGTGGCCGGGCAGAAAGAAGACACAACCATGGCCAGCAGCAGGGAGGGCAGGGCCAGCCGCCCCGACATTGATGTGGGATGCCTGGAAGAGGAGATCCCTCAGCTGTAGACTTGAGGTGGGGAGGGGGCAGGAAACTACAGATCTAAGTGTTGAAGCTGGAGGAGGTTCAGTAGATTACCAGGAGGCAGCATACAAAAAACTCTTCTCCGAGAACCCAGAGAAGAGATCCCTGAAGACAGACAAGGACAGTCTCCCCACACAAACACTCGTCATGAAGCTCCCAGATGGGAGCTTGTCCTTAACGAGCCCTGCTCACATTCAGAGGAAGACACCATAGACTGGGTTTTACTTTCAAATATAACCCTGGTGGTTCAGCTAGTCAAGAGTCCACCTGCAATGCGGGAGACCCCGGTTCCATTCCTGGGTCAGGAAGATCCCCTGAAGAAGGGATAGGCTACCCACTCCAGTATTCTTGGGCTTCCCTGGTGGCTTAGCTGGTAAAGACTCCACCTGCAATGCAGGAAGCCCTGGTTTGATCCCTGGGCCAGGAAGATCCCCTAAAGAAGGGAAGAGTAACCCATTCCAATATTCTGGCCTGGAGAATTCCATGGAATGTACAGTCCATGGGGTTGCAAAGAGTCGGACACGACTAAGTGACTTTCACTTAATAACCAGAGAGCAGAAGGTCACGAGGCTTGTGAAGAAAGCCACAACATGAGAAAGGAACTAAAAAAAACAGCCCAGACAAGAAACTAGCACAGAAAAATGAAAAGAAGTCCTGAAGAACCATAGTTAACCTCCTTACAGGAACGAGAAAACATGCTTCTATGAAACAGGCAAAGCACAGTGTGAAAAATACACAAAACAGGAAAGAGCTTTCAGAAATTAAAAGCAGGAGTGCTGAAATTTAAAACGTTTACCAGCAATATTAAAAGATGGAACAGAAGAGACCATTTCAGAAAGCAGGACAAAAACAGGAGCAAAGAAAAGAAGAATATTGGGTTCAGGAAACCCAACACCCAAAAAAAACAGACATTTCAGAAGGAAAAAGA
Source organism: Odocoileus virginianus (assembly GCF_023699985.2). NCBI lineage: Eukaryota > Metazoa > Chordata > Mammalia > Artiodactyla > Cervidae > Odocoileus > Odocoileus virginianus. Next base: position 5,803,619 of record NC_069696.1, read on the forward strand.
AACAATAGATGGGAGGAAAAAGGGAATAAATAATATAAAAAATTGTCCCAGGGGCTCCCCTGGCAGCCTAGTGGTTAAGTCTTCGTTTCCCAATAATATCCCACATGCTGCATAGCCAAAAAACCCAAACCACACAGCGGAAAGAGTATTGTAACAAATTCAATAAAGACCTTGAAAAAATATTGAAAAAAAAAGAAACTGTCCCAGAACTGAAGATCTGCCCCGCTGGGTGTGCAAGACTTGCTGAGCATGCACCAAGTATCAACGGCGATATCTCAGAAACTGAGCACTGATGCTTCCGGCAGCTCCCAAAGAGCAGCTGGCCTGGATGGCCAGTGAGCGGGGGCTTGTGGGCAGAATCAAGGAGCTCCCTGGTTGGGTCTACCAGCAGCCCCTGACCTGGGCTGACTCCTGGAACCACATAAATGTGGAATTCCTAATGCACACTTGAGGGTACGCTCCTTTCTCCCAGGAAGTATCAAGGCTGTAAATGAGGAGACCCCAGGCCCAGCCCCAAATGAGCACGTCCTGGAGAGACGTCAGGCTCATCGCTTCTTTTCTGAGGGCCTGTCTCCTCACTTGCAGCAAGGGTGAACTGGGTAAGACCAGTGCTTCTCAAAGTGGGAATCGTGTCTCAATTTTGTTCATCTGGAATAAAATACTTATAAGACGCCACGCTCCCCATGCAGGGGGCCTGGGTTCAATCCCTGGTCAGGGAACTAGATCCCACAGGCTGCAAGTGAGAGTTAGCATGCTGCAACTAAAGAACCGAGAGTTCAAATGCAGCAATAAAGATCCCAGGTGCCGCAACTATGACCAGATGCAGCCAGACAAATGAATAAATTAAATAATTTTTTTTTTTTAATTGAAAGTGTAATCATCATCAGGACACCTTGTCTAAGATCCTTTCCAGGACTGGCTTTCAATTATTCAGTGGTTATATCAGACTCCAGCATGGCAGGGCTGGACCTCAAATCTGAGAACTGGGCTTTGGGAAAATCCCTGCCACTTCACCAGGTCCTCAGATCTCTCCCCAGATGACAGTGTTTGCCGAACCTGAAGTCTCCAGGCAGGGGACAGTGACACCATCCCTTACACACTGCTACCTGTCACAGAGCCGTCTTATCCCACCCACGTCCTCCACCCAGGACCCCACCTCTCATCCCCTCTCCCCCAGTGACATTGAACAGGAGCCACCACCCCCAAACCTCCCACTCAGTCCTCTCCATGGACCCCACAGCATCCATGTGGCCAGCACCCAGGGCTCCTCCCAGCCGGCCAGACGGAAGTGTGTCCAGCGCTGGTCAGGAGCAGCCCAACGGAGCGGGAGAAGAAGTCATCTAGTCCAGGTGCTCACTCATCTCCTCCCTCTGGGACCTGGCACTTACGCTTTTGAAGAAGGCGCAGAAAAATGCTACAAAAACAGCTTGTTTGCAGACTAAGAAAGGAACTTGTGCATCTGTGAGCCTGAGTCACAAACTGGGGCCTTGGCAAGTGGCGCAACCCCAGCTGCCCTGCCCCTCCCACCCCCAGGATCACCCCAAGGGCGGGCCCCCGCCCAGATGAGTCCCTACTGCCCCCAACCACCTACACGCCTCGGCCCCAGGCCCCACCCAAGGGACTCCAATTACCTCGGGACAGCTCCAGAGACAGTGACTGTGGGTTCCGTTCCCACAAAGGCCCTTTGGAAACCGGGGCTCACAGTCTTTCACTTCCCTGGGGCAGGGTTTCACTTCCCTGCAGCCTGGGGGTGGGGTGTGGCCTGCTGCGTCTGTGTGTGCACACGTGTGTGTTTCTGTGTGTGTGTGAGCATCCATGTGAGAGCCATACAGGCATGTGCTGTGTGTGTGTCATGTGCAGGTGGGTCATGCTCATTTGTGGGTAGGGTATGAGTGGCTGTGCCCCCAGGCTGGAGGCACTTGATCCTGCTCATGGACATTGGGAAGTGGTCCTCCTCAGAAATATGGGGTGAAGCGTGGGCCGACCCACTGGACAGTGGGTGAAAAAATAGAAGTGACAAAAGGTAGATGTTTGAGAATTCCCCTGTGGCCCAGAGGTTGGGACTCAGTACTTCCACTGCCGAGGGCCTGGGTTCAGTCCCTGGTTGGGGAACTAGGATCCCACAGACCTCCAGTGCAGCCAAAATAAATAAATAAAAGTACATGTTTTCAGAGGAATCACGGGTGTGGGGCAGGACAGTGGAGGGTGGGGGTGGGAGGTGGAGGGGCTGTAAGGAAGGGAGGTGGGAAGGGGCGCCCCTCCAGGAGGGAGGGCAGAGTAGACACAGCACTGATGCGCTGAGGCTGCAGCCAGGCCTAGATCTGCACCAGCCCAAACACTCACAGCCTTGTGGCCTTGGCGTGTCATTTCAATGCTCTGAACCCAGTTTCCTGGACTGAGAGTGGAGGTCGGAGAAACAGCGCTGCGCAGGGTGCCGTGGGGGTCAGAGGGGAGGCCTGTGATGGGCCGGCTGTCCCGTGTGTTCCTGATACTGTCAGTGTCACTGTTGTCAGAGACAGGGCCGCTTGCAGTGCTGCAGTTGCTGGGGTCTGCGGCAGGAGAACCCTCTGTGGACAGTGGCCCAGGGGAAGTTCCCAGCTCAGACTAGATCGCCCAAGGCTGGTTCATGCAGGTGGGCAGAGATGGGGAACAGGGCTGTCTCTGACTCAAAACAAAACCCAGAAAATGCTGAGACCAAATCCACAATGAGGATTACTTCCCAAGACCTGCCAAAGAGCCCCCAGTGTTTGCTCAGCCTCTCAGCCAGCCTGGGGCTAAGGTGGGCTCCCAACTGGGGCAAGGGGTGGTGTGCCCAGTGTGCAGTGCCCTCAGTTCAGTTCAACTGCTCAGTCATGTCCGACTCTTTGAGAACCCATGGACCGCAGAACACCAGGCTTCAGTGTCCATGATCAACTCGCGGAGCCTACTCAAACTCATGTCCATTGACTCGATGATGCCATCCAACCATTTCATCCTCTGTCGTCCCCTTCTCCTCCTACCTTCAATCCTTCCCAGCATCACGGTCTTTTCCATTCCATCAGTTCTTCGCATCAGGTGGCCAAAGTATTGGAGTTCCAGCTTCAGCATCAGTCCTTCCAATGAATATTCAGGACTGATTTCCTTTAGGATGGACTGGTTTGATCTCCTTGCAGTCCAAGGGACTCTCAAGAGTCTTCTCCAACACCACAGTTCAAAAGCATCAATTCTTCAGCGTTCAGCTTTCTTCATAGTCTAACTCACATCTATACATGATTACTGGAAAAACCAAAGCTTTGACTAGACAGACCTTTGTTGGCAAAGTAATGTCTCTGCTTTTTAATATGCTGTCAAGATTGGTCATAGCTTTTCTTTCAAGGAGCAAGCGTCAAAAAAAAAAAAAAAAAGGAGCAAGCATCTTCTAATTTTATGGCTGTAGTCACTGCAGTGATTTTGGAGACCCCAAAAATAGTCTCGCACTGTTTCCATTGCTTCCCCATCTATCTGCCATGAAGCGATGGGACTGGATGCTATGATCTTAGTTTTCTGAATGTTTAGTTTTAAGCCAACTTTTCACTCTCCTCTCTCACTTTCATCTAGAGGCTGTTTAGTTCCTCTTCACTTTCTGCCATAAGGGTGGTGTCATCTGCATATCTGAGGTTATCAATATTTCACCCGGCAATCTTGATTCCAGCTTGTGCTTCATCTAGCTCGGCATTTCGCATGTTGTACTCTGCATATAAGTTAAATAATCAGGGCGACAATATACAGTCTTGACATACTCCTTTTCCTATTCGGAACCAGTCTGTTGTTCCATGTCCAGTTCTATTGCTTCTTGACCTGTATACAGATTTCTCAGGAGACAGGTCAGGTGGTCTGGTATTCCCATCTCTTTAAGAATTTTCCACAGTTTGTTGTGATCCACACAGTCAAAGGCTTTGGCATAGGCAACAAAGCAAAAGTAGATGTTTTTTCTGGAACTCTCTTGCTTTTTTGATGATCCAGCGGATGCTGGCAATTTGATCTCTGGTTCCTCTGCCTTTTCTAAATCCAATGCACCACCCTGGTCACCCCCAACTTGCCGAGCACTTGCATTAACACCCAGAGTTGCTCCTAGGTGTGCCCACGCCAGCACCCCGCCACGCTTCCTCTCCCCCAACGCAAATAGAAAGATTTGGGGTGACTCCACCACAAACACGGAACCTGGAGAGGCTTGTATTAAAATGCTAATGCAGGTGTCTTAAGTATTTTAAAGTTGCAATACCAGAAACAGACTGCCCCAGGGCCACCGGGATTACCTTTTAAATGCAAACGACAATAATGAATCTTTAAGTGCAGTTATTGTCAGGGTGAAGAGCTGATGCAGGCTGGAGTGACAGGACCTACTGGGTGGGCCAGCACTTTATTAAAAAAACAAAAAAAAAAATCCATCAGGGCTGAGAAGAAAGAGACCGAAAGGGGACGCAAGATCCCAGGAGAGGTGATGGAAAGTTCCCGGGACAAGCCAGGGCGTCGACCGAGGACGGGATCCCAGGGTCAGTAACTCAAGGTGACATGGAGGACATTTATTCCACCAGAAAACTAGCGGGGTGGGGGAGGGGGTGAGAATCCGTCAGGGATAGAAACAGGCACAGAACTGCAAGCTCGACCGAGTGCAGGAACTCAGATCAAACGGGGGCATCGGGGGCACCCTCCCCACGAGAGCCCCCTTTCCCCCAGAGCCCCCTGCCATACCAGCACCCCCGAACCCCGCCCCTCAGGCTCCATGTGGGTCCTGACCGCAGGGACACCAAGCAGAGTTTATTTTGATGTTCCCAAAGTCCGGCCGGCTAAGTACTCACTGATGAAGCAAAGTCGAGCCTCTGAGTTTCTCCTGCTCTTTTGCTCATTCACCAAATGGTTCTGAGACCTGTTCTGTGCCTGGCCCTGTGCGGGAGGGGCAGTCCTTCCCTCTGCAGTCTGTATGGAGAGGAGAGCACGGGTCAGTGATTCGTGACTTACAGGCGTGGAAAGAATCGCATCTAAGGTCTGGAGGAATGAGACCAGTGTAGGAGGCAGAACCACCCAGGGCAGGGGAGCCGGGCAGTGTCCACAGGGGGGGTGACATTTTAAATGAGACCGGGTGGGGGGTGAGGTGGGTAGAAGTGACAGAGGGAGGAGGGGCATCCTCGCGGGGTCAGGGTTGTATGTGCAGAGGTCTTGGGGAAGAGTGAGGAAGGGAGGGAAGGAGGGAAACAGAGGGTGCCTGGCTCCAGGCTGGATGTGGCTGGGCATCTGGGGCCAACAATCCCATTTCAGCCCAGCCTCTGTGGCTAGCCAGCCCCACACCAGCTTGAAGAGCGGCCCTCGGCCTCCCCCGCGGTGCCCCCCTCACCCCCGGAGTCCCCAGGGGTGACAGTAGAGTTGTGTCACCCGATGATCTGTAGGAAGGACAGCCCCCTCACCCCTTCAGGAGCCTGCAGGGCACTTGGGTCATTTCTGCATAAGGAGGCCGAGGGCCAAGGTCGGGAAGGGCCTTAGGCTGCAGGCTGACGTGTGCGCCCTGCTGTGGGCTGAGCTGACCGTCTTAGGTGAAGAGGAATCTGCTGGTGAACCTTCTCCAGGCAACTGAGAACTCAGAAGAATCAGGAGAGGAGGGGGAGCAGGCTGAAGTGGTCAGAGGAGCTGACCCCGTGAGTCAGAGTGTTATCGAGTCCACGCTCACTCTGCTTACTGCATGACAGGCCAGCGAATCCGAGAGATGAGGTGAATTCCTCAATGGCAAGGAAGGGACTTTAATCAGGGAGTCAGTAGACCAAGAAGATGGCAGGCTAGCGCCTCAAGCCTCAAAATAACCATCTTATTGGGGTTTGGATGCCAGGTTCTTTTTATAGATCAGAGAGAAAGAAGCAATGAGGAACCAACGTCAAAAAGCAGAATAAAGGAGATGCGGTGAGAAGTAAAGGGGAAGGGTTTTCAGTTTTGCAGAGCATCTCCAAGAGTATGTCCAGCCTTCAGAAGGGGTGTGTTAATCTCTTCTATTCACAGGTGGGTAGGTACAACATATCTCTCTAGGAGCTGAACAAAGGCACTTTGGTTTACAGTCAAGCAGAGGGGCAGGATCTTCCAGGCAAGCCATTGAGTACGATTATAATAGTAAAAGCAAGTCGAAGAAAACAGTTTCCAACATGGAGTCAGAATTGGCTTCCTCCCTGCAACAAGAGCAGGGCACCCCCAGGTTGGGAAGGGGTCAGGACTGTGGCTGAGCTGGGGCCTCCGTCTGGGGCTGGGGATTTGGCGGCAGCTCACACCACCCTGGGGTGCATGGCTTGGAGGGCCCGGGGCTGGGCAGAAGGGCCGGCTCCTACAGAAAATCCGAGAGCACTTTCAGAGGCATTGAGACCATCTCAGTCCAACCATGACTCAGCTTCACAAATTCCAGCTCGAGCCTCCATGCCTGGAATAGACTGTCACCAAGCCAGCTGGTCACTGGCCTTAGAGACGTTAGAACTGGAGAGGAATCAGTGGTCACAGGCAGGAAATGACACCATGTGAAGCTGGTCACTGACGGTCATTGAGCACCTAGCCGAATGTTGGAAAAGACCAGCAGGCCACCAGTAGAGACAGACTGGGTGCCTGATAGACTGTTCAGGGGGTGCTGTGCCTTATCCAGACAGGAAATCCTTCCTTCTCTGCAAACTTCACTCACATCAAGAGAAAAAAGAAGGGTGCAGAGAGGCGTACTGGGCCACCCCAGTCTCAGAAAGGAAGAAGAAAGAGTAGAACACCTTCACGGCCACCTGCAAAAAGCCCCTCTGGGAACACACGCAGGAAGCTGGCGGCCTGGCTCCATGGGCTGGATGCTCAGGATCAGGTGAGGAGGACAGGGTGTGAGAGCGGGATTTTTCCAAAAACACTTTCACGTTATTCTGCCTCCTTTCAAGCATATGACTTATTTGGCAGGGAACCCAGATATCCTTGGACCTGAGACTGTTCTGTGTCCTGCAGCAGAGGGCACTCTGCAGAGTCACTAAGGTCATGGCAGGCCATGCACGCTCAGCGTGTAGGTCTGCAGTCACAGGCCTGTCGAGAAAAAAAAACACCGTTCTTTTTTTTTTTTTTAAGATTTATTTATTTTTAATTTTTGGCCATACCTTGCAGCATGAGAGATTTCAGTTCCCTGACCAGGGATCGAACCCACAACCCCTACATTAGAAGGCTGTCGTAACCACTGGACCACCAGGGAAGTCCCAAAAGCATCATTCTTGATTGCACACAAGGCCGCCTGGTGAGCCGAGCTTGCCTGTGAGGATCCCTGCAGAATGTTTTTAAACACCAGAAAGGGGTTGTGTGCTCAGAGTGGATCCTACTGGGCTGGGCAAAGCTAGGCCAGCATGACCGACACATGGCTGACCCTGGGCAGCGGGAACTCAGGTGAGCACACAGCCTCCCGAGGTGCTGCAGGAGGAGACAGAAGAGCAGCCAGCAGACAGGACGGCTTCTAGGATTAAATAAATCCTGGGGCGTCTGCTCACCCACGGCCCGGGGCCCAGGCCTCTGCTGCATCTTATAAACAAACAGGCGATGGTCCACAAGGCCCACCCCGCCTCCCCTCGTCTCTTTCTCTCTCTGTCCCCTTTCTGTCTCTGCCTGCTCCTGTCTCCCTGTCTTTCCCCAGGACTTCTTCGGGTTCACGTCTCTGTGGCCACCCCCAGCTCCAAGTCACAGCTTCCTGGCTGGGGCCCAGGAGACAGCCTAGCTGAAGGTGGTGACAGCTCAGCTAGCTGGGGTGGGCGTGTGTGGGCTGCCTGATGCCACTCACTTGGCAGAGACCGGGCCCTGAGAGGACATTCCTAAGACCCCCGTAGCCACGGTGCAGAGTGAGCTGTGTACTTCCTCACAACATGAGGTGACACTCCAGGGTACCTGGGTGCAATGTGGGGGTGCAGCGTGAGTGAGCAGGAGGGACGTGGGAGGCCTGGAGAGGGGAGGACTCTGATGGACACACACGCATTTTGTCTGCAGGGGGCAACCCAGGACACAGATGGACCACAGCTCCTCGGAGAACCCCGCCCTCGGGGAACCCCGCCCTCGGGCACAGGACAGAGGCTGTGGGGGATTTCCAGAAGGCAGGGCTCTGAATCTGTGACACTTACTTCTGGGGGTCTCAGCGTCTCTGCACGAGCTTGCTGCCACTGCTAAACGGGGGTGGAGGAGGAGTGTTACATTATGGAGGTGGATTCCCTCCCAGTTTCAGAGACCAGAAGTCCAAGGTCAGGTTGTCAGAGGTTTGGTTCCTCCCTCTGCCTCTTGGAGGAGGCCACCTTCTCACTGTGTCCTCACCTGGACTGCTGGTCTCTCTGTGTCCAAATGTTCTCCTCCTGTAAGGACGCCGGCCAGATTGGATCAGGACCCACCCCAACAGCCTCACTTACAGTTAATCCCTCTCTGAAGGCCCTGGTCCACAGGATGAGCACAGAGGGAAAGGAAGAGGCTACAGGATTAGGGAAGGACCAATGGAATCGGACAGACGGACAAGAACTCAGGGAATTGAGGACAAGCCAGGTGGGCTGACACAAGCTTCTTTCTCCTCTGTGGTTTCTGGGTCAAGGGTCTGATCTGGCCTGGTTCTCCCTGCCTGCCTCAACCCCACACGCCCCACACCACACTGCCCTCTGAAAGGCCCCTGTGCTCACTCCCAGTCACATAGCCCCTCTTGGGTCCCAAAGTGTCCTGTGGGCCCCTTAATCGGGGCAGGACCTCCCTCTTTGTGGCTGGGAATCCAGGGCAGCAACCTGGCCCTGGCAGTGGCCAAAGTGCTTTCATTTCAGGAGCTGCGCAGTGAATACAGACCTGCCTGAACCAAGATTAGAATTCACCTTCACAGTGAAGGTGACTGAGGGTCCGAGGGCCCTTTTAGGGGCCATGTTGGTGGGTGGACCTCAGATCAGCAGGGCAAAATCAGGCAGGGGTTGGGGGGTGGAAGGGAGCGTGGGAGGATGGTGGGAGGAGCGGGGTCAGGGGGATGGGTGATAAGGGTGAACTTCCCGGGGCCTGGGAATCCCAAGGGGGTGCCCAAATGCTGGTGGGGTCACAGTCTCCACATGTAATGTCCCCTGTGTCTCTGACTGTGACTTCAGGGCACCATCACTTCTGCAGGCATCTATCTGGCTTTAACAGGAGCAGAGGATATCCATCAACCCTCCTTGAATTTCTAAAGAAAAGGAGCCTAAATCTGACTTCCCAGGAAATACCTTCAGCTCGCACCCTTCCTCAGCCCTACTCACAACACCCAAGGCCCCACAAGGTCCACATCTAAACCTTTCTGTAATGAAACTTGGGCTGAAATCGGGAGAGCCGCTGAACCCCTGGGGGGTGGGGGAGCCCCCTCCTTGGGTATCATGGAGCTTAGTGATGAAGTTCTGGACAGCAGGCAGAGGAAGGGGGCACCGGTTCTGCAAGGCAGGATCTCCCAGTGATAACTGTATAGTCCCCAAGGGCTTCATTGTATGGATGTGTCACATGTATCATCTCATTTAATCCTCCAGGAGCTATTCCCATCTCAGATATGAAGAAACCAAGGAGCTGACCCAAAGGGTGACGTGCCCAGGGTCTCAGGGCTGCCAAATGAAGGGGCCAGATGACCCCATGGCCCTCCAGTCACCACCAGGCTGTCCTACCTCCCCCATCGATAGATGTCCGCTCTGAGGAGTTAGTGGACCACCATCAAGAGTGACCTTGGCAACCAGGGAAGGTCATCCTGATCTGCTGTCAAGAGCACCCAGGGCAGGTGGGAGAAAACCCAAAACCATGTCAGGGGAGGACTTTGGAAGAATATGCCTCCAGCCTGCATGCCAAATATTTTCATACTTCATGGAGGCATATTGATGTATCATATAATTCATCCATTTCACTATACAGTTGAATGGTTTTTAGTAAATTTACAGTCAAGTTGTGTAATAATTAACAAAAATATGTTTGAGAACATCTTCATTACCCCAGTAACATTTCCCCATTTTCCAAACCTGTTTACCTTCAGGTCAAAATTTGACCCACAGATGTATCTGAGCCACCATATTTTATTTTTTAAATAGTGTATTTATTTATTTATTTGGCTGTGCTGGGTCTTAGTTGTGGCATGTGAGATCTAGTTCCCTGTCCAGGGATTGATCTTGGGTCCCCTGCACTGGGAGCGTAGACCACTGGGAAGTCCCTGGGCCACCAAATTTTAATTTTTTTTTTAAAATTTGTAGTTTTTTAAAGCAGGACAATTTCATATAATATTTTAAAGTTTGAACTTCTCTTGAAAGATCAGCAGATTGGGCAAAACTGGACCCTCCATACAAGGCAAAATCAGCTGCTCTTCTCAGACAAGCGTACGGCCGCCTCCCCCTCCCAGATCCTCAGCATGGGCCCAGGAGGGCCCCCAGACTACAGCCTGACACCTGGCTCTGGGTCTAGGCAGGTGGCACAGCCGTTGTGGCCACCCTGCTGTCACAGTCAGTTCTCGGTTTTCTCTTAAAGGAGGCAATCTTCTCACTTGGTGACCTGCCCTGAAGGCCAGGCCGCCCTGCAGTCCAGTCTGTCCTTCTCTCGCTCTCCTGCACACGGGTTTGCCCTCTGCACACCAGGGCCTTTCTCAAATCTTGCTTCTCTCCCCAGGGACCTCGTGACAGTGGCTCAGGGGACGATGCTCCTTGGTTACCACGGTTGACCTTGCTGGCCCTCCACCGACTTCTGCTTGACTCCTTTTGTTTTGTACAGAGGTAATACCTTCAGGGGAGGTGGGCCCAGCCCCAAGGGGTGAAATGTGATTTGTCAGAGCCACGTTGGGCAAGGGTATGTGAGCAGGTATGTGAACTGCTCTGGTCAGAGCCCGAGGCAACCCTGACCTTGGCAGGGGCTTTTGGAGCAGACACCGCCCGCACCTTTGCCATCTTTACATATTGTCACAATGGTATGTCGTGGAGTTGGTGATGGACAGGGAAGCCTGGCGTGCTGCAGTCCATGGGGTTGCAAAGAGTCGGACACAACTGAGCAACTGAACTGAACAATGTATGTAACAGTGGGCACTGCAGTAGCCACTGTGGGTCACGAGGGCAGAGCTGAGGGGACCACAGGAAAGCTGGGATAGAGCTGTGAGAGTATTGAGCGCCTGCCCGTCTGAACGCCTCTTCTGGACTTTCTTGTCATGGGATAGATGCCCTGCCATTCAGGCCTCTCCTAGCTACACATTCTGTCATTGGAAACCAAAATGATTCTGGCTGGAGAGTTGCATTCTCATCCTGGTTAGCACCATTCGCTCGGCTCATCACCCACATTTCAGGGTGGCTTTTTCATGTTTAAGGCCACAGTCACCATTTTATGTTTGAATGTTTATTTTTAAATCTCAAGAGCTGAGTTCTCCCTCGTCTTAAATCCAGAGTTCGTCCATATGTGATAGGCCCTAAAACCCAGATCACAGAGGACTATGGGGTCAACTCAGGACTCAAACAGCAAAGGCAGGGAACCTGTCCCAGCAGGTATAGCCCCACCAGCAGGAAGCGGGTGGAGAGGGCCTTGGCCCTAAAGACACGTGACATGACTCCTCCCTGCCAGCCTCCACCCACCAGCTCCTCCTAATCAGAGAATCCACAGTCCCTTATGTGGCAAAGCTCCAGCTGCTCCAAGCCTCACCTCACCCAGCACCTGGGGCTCCCTACTGCCGGGAGGAGGGGCAGCCCCACCGGCTGGACCTGGCCCATCACTGTGTCCACAGCTTTCTCCACTACCACGAGCTCATCTCATGGGCAGCCTCCGTGCCCGTGTCTCTGTCCATGGGTGCTAGTCCCTGAAACTCCTCTTTTGTTGTTGTTCAGTCACTCAGGCATATCCAACTCTTTGTCACCCCGTGGACTGCAGCACTCCAGGCTTTTCTGTCCTTCGCCATTTCACGGAGCTTGCTCAGCTCACATCCATCGAGTCAGTGATGCCATCCAACCATCCCTTCCTCCATCGTCCCCTTCTCCTCCTGCCTTCAATCTTTCCCAGCATCAGGGTCTTTTCTAAAACTCCTCTGTTAAGTAGGATAATTATGGTGCCAGGGAAACCAAGGCTCAAGGAGTTCGAGTCACCTGCCCAAGCCAAAGAGCTCAGAACCTGCCACACTAGGTCTGCCTGTCTCTGCACCAGCCCTGTTCCTTTGCCCCATTGCACTCAGATCCCCAGGAGCTCCTGGGAGGGGCCTTGGGCCGCAGCTCAGGCCTCACTGGATGGCTGCTCTCTAGAGCCCTGAGTCTGAGCTTGCCTCTTAGACCCCCAGTCTTAAAGGAAGACCCTCTGCCCTGGCACACGTTCTGAGATTTGTTGTAGGAACCTGTAGTAGGAATCAGCCCAGGTCTGCCTCCTTGCCTGTCCCCCTCCCTGGAGACATCTCCCCCTGTGATAAGCCCCGCCCCACAATGATGCCTCTGTTAGTGATAGAACCAGAGGAAGCACGTAGGCTGTGTTCTTGCCAAGAAGCTTTAATCAGAATCTAATTAGGCCTTTGAGGTCTAACTTTCAGCTTAAAATATATACATATATATATGATTGCAAATGCACTTGTACTTGAATGAATTTCTACTTTCCAGTTTTCTTTTTTTTTTTTTAGCTATTTTATTGGAGTATAGTTGACCCAGTTTTCTTAAATATAGGGAAGAAATTCCACCCTCACCTTTGATATACGTTCTTTGATCAGTGTAATGATGTCCTTTCCCATGTTCCCTGAGGTTGTGGGGAGTGATGGAGGACCCAGGACAGATCCCAGGACCGGGCTGCGTGTCTCTGCTGTAATCCTTTGTATCCAGCAACAGTCTCTGAGTAAGTGCTCAAGAAACATTGGTAAATTGACAGGAACGCCATCTGAGGCCCAAGAGTACTGGCCTGGACTAGGGTTTAAGACTATGTGCTTCCACTGAAGGAGACACAGGTTCAATCCCAGGCTGGGCAACTAAGATCCCATAGGCCACATGATGCAGCCAAAATTTTAAAAAAGGGTGAAGGGGACTTCCAGTGGCTAAGACTCTACATTCCCAATGCAGGGGGCCTGGGTTCAATCCCTGGTAAGGGAACCAGATCCCACAAGCCCCAACTAAAAATCCTGCTTGCCTCCATGAATATGGAGAATCCCATGTGCAAATACAAATAAAATTTAAATTAAAAAGGCGAAGAGCCCCAGCCTGACTTCCGTCAAGCTCTGTCAAGCAGAGCTCAGGGAATGTGCCTGGAGGGAGGTGTGGCTGTGTAAGGGGTCTGGGGGAGGGGCCCTTGTTCCATAGAAATAGCACAGGAAACGCTGAGGATCATGGTACCCTGGCCCTCCTGCCCTTTGGAGCCCCTGACCCGTCAGAGGGAAGCTTCCAGAGCTCCCCAGTGATCAAAGTTTTAACCGGTCTTGGCTAGAGCATCCGGGCTCAGGGAAGCAGGCAGTCATCCACGCCAGCTGGGTTACCAGCACCATTAAGCAGTGGTTTTATGGGGCTACCTGGTCTCTGGAGGAGGAAATGGGCTATAGACAAAGAAATTAGCATTCTAAAAGGAGAAAATCCGTAAAGCAGAAAAGGACCCAGAGATCAGAGCCCCAAATCCTGCCTTTAAGCAGGATGCCCGTGGAGGGGAAGTGTCTGCCCAGACCACCTAACTCGTTAGAGGCCAAGGAGGGCCTGCTGATCCATGCGCTCACTCTCCCACCCTCAGACTCTCCAGAGAAAGGCCCCCCCACCCTCCACCCACAGACCAACAGTCTCAGGTTCCTCCTTCCTCAGATCACTCAGCCTTCTGTCTCCTTCCTGCCCATGGGCACCACGCAACCCCCAGGGGCCTTGTGTCCATAGCAGAGAGCTGGGCCGTGTGGACGTCTGAACGATGTCCAAGCCTCTGCAACGCTCACACTGCCCCAGCTGCCAGGCCCAGGGCCCGAGCAGCAGAGCTTCTGTCAACAGAGGGGCCCTGCCTTTGAGCTCCAGAAAGAGACAGAAAGTGTCCTCTGCCACCAGACCCGTCTCCGGTGGGGGGGTAGGGAGGGAGTTCCAGCCATGTTCTTATGTAAACAAACAGCAAGAAGGAAATAATAAGGTGGAAAGAGCCAAGGGGAAAAACAAGCAAACTGTGGAAATTGCACTGTGATTACAGCCGACTCTGCTGCGAGGACTGGTGTGTTTACTAACCTGGTCAAAACCAAACAATCTATGAGCCCCCGGGGAGGGGACCAGTGGGTGAGTCTGCCAGGTCTGGGGCAGTCAACGAGGTGAGCGGTGGGGGCCCTGGGGAGAAGGAGCAGGGTTGGGGCAGTCCTGCTGGAGACTATTTGTCACCGGTTTGCTCCAGATGATGCAAAGTCCAGCACCTAGCGGGTTTGGCCCCCATGGACTTGGCAGCTCACAAGGGAGACAGAACAGACAGGGGCCTGGGAATGTCTGTGCCAGTGCTAACCCGGCGGGGGGATGCCACCCTGGATGACTCTGACCCCAGCGGGGACACTTCCCCCCTGCCAGGACCCTGTCCCTGGCAAGGACGCTGCCCCCAACAAGGACCTTGTCTCCCAGTGAGGACGCTACCCCCGGGGAGGACCCTGCCCCCGGCGATGACCCTGCCCCAGGGAGAACCCTGTCCCCATGGTGAGGACCCTGCCCCCAGTGAGGATGCTGCCCCCGGCGAGGATGGCACACGGGTGTCTGCACAGCAGAGACAAGCACAAGGGCCCCAGAGAAGCCCTTCTGAGGTGGGAGGAGGGAGGCCCCTTCCCGTCTCTCCTGGTCTGGCAGCTCTGCTCTGGTGTCAGGACCTGTGGCCGAGGTAGAAGGACCGCCGGCCCCGCCGGGCGGCTTTTTCTGCTCCCAGCTGCTTCTGTCTCTCTCGGGCTCCTGGACACAAACAGCTGAGCAGATAAACAAGTCTGCAGCTGCTCCTCCTCCCGCGACAGCAACGGGACGCCGAGGTCCCCAAGCCCCACCCCTCCTCCCCTTCGGCCTCCATCCTCAGCAGCCAGGCTCCCCGCAGAGGCAGCTGCTTACTACCCGGCCCCCCCCGCCCAGGGCTGGGGAGGAGCCCTTGGAGGAGCCTGCATTCCCCGCCCCCGCCACCAGGGTTGGGGAGGAGCCTACATCCACCCCCCACCCCCAGCAGCCACTTCCAGCAAAACAGTTGTGCAGCCCCGGTCCCTGAGGAACAGGAGGCTGCCAGGCCCAGGAAATCCACGAGGAGAGGAAGGGGTCCATCTAATCCGGATGCAGGGGAAGGTGTCCGGGGTGGAGGGTGGCCCAGAGGCCAGGGCCCAGAGGAAACCCTGAGTACAGGCCACCCTGCTGGTAGCGCTCGTGTCCACACACACACACACGCACACACACACGCTCTCATTAACAAACTAAACGTTGTCATAACAGATTCTGGGCTGGCAGTCAGCTCGGGGTGGCTCTGGGTAACAAGCCCCCAGTGCCCAGGGCTGTACCACTGAAGGCCCGTCCTGGGAGAGCTGGTGGGGCCCCCAGAGGTTTCCTCAGCAATTTCGAGTCTGAGTCTGGGTTACTCCCGGCTCACCTGAGTTCTGAGAAGCTGAACACGGCACCCAGGACAAGCTCCTGTCCAGGTGCCAACCGTGTGCCCTTTGTCCACACAGCCTGACGCCGCTCTGTGGGAAGCAGCAGGAGCGCTGGGCTGCAAGGCTGGGAGCTGGGCTCAAACTCTGAGGGCTGTGTGATCCTGGACAGGCTACATAACCTCTCTGAGCCTTGGTGCTCCCAGTGGCAAAGTGAAAACAATCTGCCTCACAGCTTCAGCTCCTCTTTATTTTCCAGTGACATGAAGGTGATGTACGTAAAACACCAGCATTCTGGTGCTTCCACTGCAGGGGAGGGGGCCATGTTGGGGGGGCGGTCAATCCCTGGATGGAGAACTACGGAGAGACCAGAAAACAAATCAATAAATAAGATCATGTCCTTTTCTGTAAATTCCGTGGGAGGCAAGGTGGAAAGGGGACCACAGAAGTGGGAGGAGCAAAGGGCCCCATACCCAGTGCCCGGGAGGTCCACATGGTGCTGACGGGTGGACCCTCCGTGCTGGTGGGGCAGAATCCTCAGCTGCTGTCCACGCATTACTGACACTTGGGGCCAAGCAGCTCCTCGATGTGGCCCCAGTTACAACAATCAAAATGTCTCCAGACCCAGCCCAGGGCTCGGGTGTGAGGAGGACATGGGGGCCCTGGCTGAGAGCCTTGGCCGCTCCAGGGAGGCAGGGGGGCCGCGAGGTCAGAAGGAGGCTCCCCAAGCCTCCCTCAGTGAGAGCAGAGGACCACACCTGGGGGGAGGACGTGGCCGTGGAGAAGGCTTTGCAAGGAAAACACGGGCCTGCCGTCCACAGGCCAGACCCCCAGCCCTGTCCTGGTGGGTCTCGCCTACTTCTGCACCTTCTTCTCACCTCCGTCTTGTTTGCAGAACTGGGGTGGATTTTCAATAAACAGGAAAATGACAAGGACTAAGAGTTGGCTCTGCTCCGGCCCTTTGCTCTGTGGCCCGAGAGAAGCCCCACGCCTGTGCGTCTGGGACACTCCCCTGTGGTCAAGCCGACTGCTAACGAAGGGTCATAGAGTTCCCTGTGTCACTGACAAAACTACTCCCCAAGCTCCCCCAACACAGCAAGCATCGTGGACATGAGGAGAGGCCTTTTCCTGTTCCTTCCAGGGCGCACCGTCTGGTTACAGAGGAAAATCGTCCCGATAAAAGGCTGTAAAGCAGAAAATTCCCCCACAGTCCCCAGCAGCGTGAGTTAGGAAGCCGGCTCCACCACTGGGAGCTCTCAGGCCCGAGCCCTGACCTCAGTTTCCTCATCTGTAAAGTGGGCATAATGATAGCATGCATATCACCGGGTAATTATCAGAGTCACAGGAGAAAATATACGTAGGGTAATTAGTGAGGTGTTGGCACATAATTTAGGGCAAAAAAACTTGTGGGCAGCAAATACTTACTGGGTTCCATGCACCGGGCACTGCGCTGACTCAGGGAACTTGGAGGTGAGGTCTGTGGTCACCTAGGGCCCTGGCAGGGCTGCTGGATGGACACTGTGAAGGCATCTGGCCCAGACCATGGATGCTGATGGGGATGTCCATGCTGGGTCTGGAGGCAGGGCCAGTGGCCTTCAGCCTGGTGAGGGGGTCAGAGCCCTGCCGACGGGCAACACTGATCCCATCTGAGCAAGGACTTGCATCGGGTTGGGGTGGGAAGGGAGCCCTCTCAATCAGACATGCAGTTTCCCTCTCTGTTACCACCACCAAGCAGGCGGCTGGGAACAGCTCCTCAGGCTCAGACGTCACAGCATTTCCTTGAACCTGTGTTTTCTGCTGGCATCATCCTCTCACCAGCCCTGCTTCCCCAACAGCCTGGACCTCAACCCTTCACCTGCTCTGGATTCCTGGAGCCACACCATCACCTAGAAACGGCCTGGAGTCTCTTCTGAACACAAATGGCGTGTAAACACAGAGGTAAGTGAGCTATGAAGTACAAGCATGTAGATGAGAAGGAAGTCGGGCCCTACAGGGTGGCATCCTTCCTTCAGGGCAGCATCTTCCCGAGTCCCCGGCCCCCATGGACACTCTGGGAGCTGCGCTGGGCCTCCTGGGACAGTGCCTCTGTTTGCTTGCCCCTGACGTACCCTGACTCCAGGCAGAGGCTCTTGCACAGTCCCTGAGCTCCCCGGAACCCACACGCCCAGAGCAGCCTCTCCAGTTCCTGGTCTTCAGACTAAATGCCCACGATTCTCCATCTCCGGTCAAGGCTGACCAACCTCAAGGCTCCAGCTCAAGCCGTTGGGAAGATTTGCTGCAAACAAGAGAACCACTCCTTATCCGTCCCGCCAAGGCCTCTGCCTGAGGTTTCTCAGCAATGTCACCTGCCCACGGGAAGCAGAGAGGCCAGCAGCTGCCCACAGGGAAGGGCCCAGGGCTGGGCCAGGGGGACGGCTCAGGCACCAGCCGCTGCATCTCTGCAGATCGCAGACCATGCTCCACAAACACCCACCTGGGGGCAGAAACAGGAACTGTGGTTACTTGTGACCCGACCGCCCTTGTCCAGAAAGAGGAACATTCCGCAGTACACACATCCAGTTGTTGTGTTGTGCACCTTGAATTCACATAGTGTCATGTGTCAGTTGTTTCTCAGTAAAACTAGGAGAAAAGAAAGAGTAAGAAGAGGCCAGGAGAATTGACAGGAATTTGAGTCCAGAGAGCAGGCGAAGGGGTGGAGAAGCAGGAATCCCAAAGACTCCCTGTGGCCAGTGGCCTGGGCCCTGGTCCCAGAAGGCGTCATGAGGAGCCAGGGCTCTGAAGACTAGACCCCAAACAGGATGGATTGAGGAAAGCAGGGAAGGCAAAAGCATCAACTGTGGGGGAGTGGGGAGGGTCCTGTGTCTCCTGCCTTCAGTGATGACCCAGTGGACACAGCTCTGCCCCAGGTGGTCAGGGCAAATGCTCACCATGCTTCCAATCTGAAAGGCCTGTGGAGGGGACTGGGCGTGGGCCCCGGGGACAGTGCAGGCCGTGGGCTCACAATACACTGGGCAGGGGGCACCCACAAACCCTCTCCTTACAGATGGGAAGGTGACAGCTAAGTGAGTGGATGGCCAGCTCCGTGCTCCTCCCCTGGGCACTGACCAGTAAATGCAGCAGATGGACAGAGAGACAGATGAACAGACACCGGTGCAACACAGAGGCTGTAGCTGTGGAGCGGGGGTTCTGAGCTGTGGGCACAGGTTGGGGTGGTAACAGCTGACCTTTGGCTTGAGTGTCTCTGAGAGTCAGGCCTGTGGTCAGCCTCCAGTCCCCCCAGGGCTCCTGCCTGGGGGCTCCTGCAGCCCACCACCTGGGAGCCTGGTCTCCCGCTCAGATTTCCTACTCTGAGCCCATGGTCTTAGGAAGCCGCCCCTGGCTCTGCCATAGCATCAAACGAAGTGGGGTGACACGTGGTGGTCGCCAAGGACGCCCCGGCCTGGGGGGAAGCCAGGGCCTGAGCCGGAGCTTGGACCAGCTGCTCACCCAGACCCGAGCCCCTCAGGACTCCTGCCAGGCCCCCATCTAAGACCCAGCATTCCCTGGGCTTGCTGAGGGAGCGGCAGGCAGCCCCCCCAGGGTGAGAACTGACTTCCCCGAGTGTCACCAGCTGCAGACGCCCATCGTAAACCGTCCCAGCTTCCAGCCACCCAGGGCTTTCATCCCCCCACCCCAGCTGCTCATTACCCTGCTTAATTAGGCCAGGAAGTGCTCTGCAGAGGACACTCTCGGCAGGAGGTGAGGGGGGTGGGCGTGGGGGGAGGTCGAGGTCCCTAGCAGCTCCACTTCCTGAAGTTCCAGTGAGGGCTGTTGGATGCGGTGGGAAGATGCATATTTGCTCCCAGGCCCTCTGAGCTGGTCTGAGCTCTTGGAGGGCCTGCCTGCCCCCAACCGCTACCCTCCTCCCCGCTCTGCAGAGCAGCCTCTCACCCCACCCCCAAGCTCCCCTCCAGAAGAGCTGGCATCTACAAGGGTTCAGAGAGAATCGCAGCCAAAGACAGGGCCTGAGAAGAGCCCACCTTCCATTCCCAGCCAGCCCGACCTTCACCCTGAGCCTGAGCCGCTTTGGTCCCGGCGAGGCCGGCTAGCCCCCAACCCCGCTAACCCGCGTGCCCCCCCAGCAATATAGCAGGAGTGCTTCAGACGCAGGTTCACCGCACAGGTGGATTGACGGCTCCGTGACCTCCGACAAGCTGCTCCACGCCTCTGAGCCTTGGTTTCTTTCTCTGAAAAAAAAACAGGGACAGCGTCTGTGCTTTCGAGGGGTGTCCCCAGAGCAGAAGCGGGCAGACCCTCAGGGAGCAGCAGCTGGTGTCCAGTGTCAGACGGCAACCAGGGTGGGGTGGGGGTGAGGTGGGGGCGGCATCCTTGCCCTTCCACTCCCCATCCCCCAGCTTTGCTTTGGGGGATACTTAAGGAAGGGGAGACAAAAGTTCCTGAACTACCCCTGCCTATGGGGGGCATCCATGCTAAACTTATCTCACTTCAACCATAAAAGTATCTGCTGAGGCTTTGAATAAGAAGGAGTAAACTGAGGCCCGAGCTGGGGTTGGGGGAGAATAGCCAGGAACGCACAGCAGACCCTGTGCCCCGATCATGGGTGGATGCCTGGTCTGCTCATGGCCTGGAAATGCCTGGAAATGTCAGAACCACAGCAGGAGGGAGGCCTCAATCTCAGCACCCTGCAGGGTCATGTCCTTCAAGTGAAGTTGTCCCAGGATGACGGTCCACAGCAGCCACCTTCCTGGCCTGGAGCCCATGTCCACTGGCCTAGAGCTCCAGAGCTGTTGGCCGGATAGTCCTGGCCCACACTCCATCCATGCTTCATGCTGGCTGCTTCCATCATATCAACATTTTCTGAGAAAACATGCATTTGAAAATGTGCATCTTGAGAAGTGGCCTTTTTTCCCTCTCCTGTAGGAAGACAGAAGTGAGGGTTGGTTCTCCTGTCCATCAGTGCTGCAATTACAGGTTTCCAGAGTAATTCTGGAAAGAACTCTGCTTTTATCTCACCCACCCCTGGACAGCCAGGGCATAGGGTCTTCCCAACCCCACTCAAGGAGGGCGGGGATCCCTTCATCCCCAAGGAGTACCCAGAACCTGGAGCCTAGCCTCCCCAGGACCTCAAAGAAATCTGTGCTTCCTTGGACACACCCCAGAAATGTACCTGGCCTCCCATATCTCCAGCCCTGCTGGTTATGGTGCTCGGGGACTTCCATGGTTGAAAATCCATACCATCAAAGAAAGTTCCCAGCTGAGCCACCAGAGCCGTGAGCCCTGCGGACCTAAACCTAGAGCCCTTTAGCTTGGTCACTCCGGGCTGTGAGCTGAGGGAAGCCAGGAGAAGCATCCAGTCACTTGAAGAATGCAGGCTGGCTCGAGGCACAGGGAGGCGGCCTGCGCCCCATACTCGGGGGCCCGGTCTAGGCGTGGTCAGCATGAGAACGTGGAACCCAGGCGCTGCCCATCCTGAGGGGCAGGAAAGGTCAGACCCTCCGCGAGCATGCTGGTGGGAGGATGCTATGAAGGCATTTCTCCTGCCCCCGACCCCCTTCTCTCCACCGCCAGGAGACGCGCTGACTCCCACACAGAGGCAGGAGCAGCTGGGGGCGAACACCTGCAGCTGCCATTGTTCCCCGACCTGAGGGGGTGGGAGGCCCTGGGGAGAGCCTAGCCCAGTCTCAGTCACAGGCCCACTTGGGGTGCTCAGGGTACCTCCTCCACGGTGCCCAGGAGAGGCTCCAAGAGGTGTTTTCAGGGGTCCTTCCCAAGGGCGGGGCAGTCACCCTCCTCCCCTGAGCCTGGCCAGGCCAGGGCCCCCGTGGCTCTCCCGGCCCTCAGGTCTGCCTGGGCCACCACGTCTAAGCGCCAGGCGGCAGTCCCACCAAACAGCTGGGTGCACCCAGGCAAGATGTGGGTGGGCACCTGCACCTGCCGACCTGCCAGGACACGTGGGGCTGGTTCCAGGACATTCCTGGCCACCCACCTACCTAGAACCCAGATGCTGGTGCCAGTTGGGGACAGAGTGGGCTGCGGGGAAGACTGGGCTCCCCATCCAGGTTGTTGGGGGTGGGAGTGGGGCAGGCATGGACCCTGCAGCTGATAAGCCCAGTGCAGACAGGAAGGGACAGTGGGCTCCTGAGAAGAGGCAGCAGCAGGAGTGGAATAACAGGGTGGAGGGGAGCTCTGAGGACCCGGCTCCCAACTGAGAAGCACAAGTGAGGCGGGTGGGGTTCCCAGCTGGAGTCCGAAGTCAGCACGGGCCCCAGGGGTGGCGAGCAGGAGCCTGCTCCACGCCCCTCTCTTCCTGCTCCTTCCTGTGATTCGACCTGTGGCCTGACCACCAGCCCGCAAGTTCCCCATGGACGATGCTGTCAGCCTGGCTCTCAAGGATAAGAGCAGGTGTTTTGAGATTCCCAGGTGTTAACAAGCCCAAGCCCAGCACGCGGTTACATCACTTACAACACATCATTTCTCATTTATACCTGCTCATGCCCGGTCCTCTGCCAGACCAGCTGGAAACATCCCGTCCCCCTCTTCCCCCAATGACCTTCAGGTCCCTCCTTCCCTCCTGTGCTGACCTTGCAGATTTTGAGCCAGGTATCTGCCTGCCGTCTCTGCTTCCCTGTCACCTTCATCGTGGCCATGGGTGACTTTTTCCTCTTTTACAAGTAAACAAATATAACACATTCAGAACAAATTGAGTCCCCTCCTCCTCCTCCTCTGCACAGTGGCTCCTATCCCCCTGCCCCCAACCTGTGGCCACTGCCCACATTTGGGGTGCGCCATCCAGGGGTCACCTCACTCAAACACACCCACTTGCCTGCCGGACCCAGACTTCCACTCTGGATTTCTTGTCCAGGGTGTATGCTCAACTTGTTTTTAGCTGCTTCATAGTATGACTTAGTCTTGGGGTCATGATTTGTTTAATTTTTCCCTTATCAATGGATATTGAGGTCCCCTCCTTTTTTTTTTTTCTGCTCTGATTCCTTGGGCAACCTCTTCACAAGGCGGATAAGTTTACTCCTTAGAAAACCTTCAACAGGGCAGCATAGGGCTTCCATGGTGGTCCAGTGGTTACGAATCCACCTTGCAATTCAAGGAACACTGGTCTGGATCAAACACTGGTTCGATCCCTGGCCTGAAAAGATCCCACATGACTCAGAGCGACTAAGCCCGTGCACCGTAACTACTGAGCCAGCGCTCTAGGGGCCATGTGCCCCAACCACTGAAGCCCGTGTGCCTGGAGCCTGTGCTCCACAACAAGAGAAGCCCACACACCCCAATGAAGAGCAGCCCCTGCTCGCCACAACTAGAGAAAGCCTGTTTGCAGTAACCAAGTCCTACCATAGCCAAAATAATAATAATAAATACATAAATCTTAAAAAAAAATAGCATTAACAAAAAAGAAAAAAAACCGGGGCAGCAGGAAGACTCCAACACCGCTAGTGCTGCCTCACTGGCTCAGCCAAGACAACTTCTTGCTATGTTGACCTCTGCCCCTGCCCCCCAGCCCCATCCTGAAGGGGGAAGGTGTCACTTCCTTGTTTCCATCTGGGCCGGGTCGGGCCGGGCCAGGCTCCTGTTTCCGACCACCCACTTCTCTCAGGCGCCTTTTGGACAAAGCGGCCAGGACGTCTCCTCTTCCCCTTGCCCACCTGCCCGCCAGGCCGCTCTGGACTATCTGCTTCTCTGTCCCGGCCCTGTGCTCAACATCCTCTGAACCTTGACTTCTGGGGGGCTTTCCGGAGCCCCGCCAGGGCCCCCAGGGTTCTTTAGTTTGCAGCCCTGTCCCCTCACACCGTGGTGTCCCTCACACGGTGGTGTCCCCCTACTGTCGCCTCCCCCCGGCCCTGCTGTGTTCTCACCCAGCAGCCTCTCCTCCAGACCTTTACCAGGTCTGGGAAACAGAGTGGAGAGGCAGTGATTATCTAATGAGCCCACACAATGCGAACGGCCAATTAAAATATCCCTCAGTTGTTTCAGGCTGAGGTCTGCCCTTCACAAGATTTGTCATTCCATCTACATGATTGGGTGACAAGAACTGATGTTTATCTCACTGACAAGCAAAAATTTCAGCAAACTCTCTGGCTCCCCAAATAGAGGATATTTAAATACACTCACATATAGGATACAAAAACAAAAACACACCGAAAGTTACTGTCTTAGGTTTGTGAAATGGAATCCATCCTCAAAATGGGGATTTCTGTGGAAAAGGCTGTTTGCATAGAAACTAAATCTCAGCATTTTATTCATAGATGGAGGCTTTGCAAAATACAGAGTAGAAATGAGAGCAGCAGGTTTTGTGACTCCAAAGACCTTGACATTCCTCCCTTCTGCCTTGTTACAAAAGTGCAAACTAGAGGAAGTCTATGGGATGGGGCCTGGGACTGGTGGAGGAGACCTCAGCACATTCATATTTTATTTGCCGATACCAGTCAGAAAATACCCAATATTCATGACAGTTTTAGAAAACACTTAAATGATTTCTGTTGTTTTCCTGAACCAACAACTAGATGTATTATTTTTGGAAATAAAACAATAATCAGGTGCTTTTATTGATTTTAAAAGATTTGACCATTATTATTGAACTGGATTTAAAATATCTTTGGGGGAAAGGATGCATTTAAAAAGGCTTCCCTGGTGGCTCAGTGATAAAGAATCTGCCTGCATTTCAGGAGACATGGGTTCAATCCCTGGGTGGGGAAGGAAATGGCAACCCCCTCCAGTATTCTCATCTGGGAAATCCCGTGGACAGAGGAGCCTGGAGGGCTGCAGTCCTTGGGGTCACAAGAAGCAGGCATGACTTAGCAACTAAACTCGCCTCCATACTTTTAAAACATGGAACATACCTTTCTTAAGTAAGTAAAACAAATACAAATGCATTTGAGGTTTTTCCTACATTCGTTCTCTAGCCACTGTCCTCTTTCTTCCCATCCCTGCTCCTCTCCCAGATTATCGGTCCTGAGGGTGGGTATTGTGAAAACACCCACGAAGCAAAAAACACCATTTCTCCCTCCCCGCTTAACCTGTCCACTGAGGGGTTCCTGGGGAGACTGCGGGATCTCGGGACAGCAGCGCATAGCTTATTTCTTTCACTGTAAAACAATGCTTGTGGGACACCTCAGGGGTGTGCAGGGCATTTGTTAGTGTCACAGTTTGGGGATTAATAGAATGAAGGAAAGCAGACGTATATCCAGGATAAGCGTGCAACGAGGACAGAGAGGAATCATTTTCTTGCTGGAAGAGGTCTGAGGAAGGGAAGCTGTCTCTGCGCATCTGGCAAGTCTCTCAGGGAATAGAACCCTAGTATAGAGCCAGGGAGCTGCCAGGGGGGCTCGCAGTGGCTGTGGTGCTAGGCCAACCATGGCCAGAGGGAGGTCATCTGTTGGGACCACCTGTGATGTCCATTTCTGCACCAGGGCTTCCACTCCTGGCCCAGCGTGCACACCTGGGGTGATGGGAGGTGGTCTTCGAGGTCCTGATTTCAAGACTCCTGTGAACTGGAGGACTTGTGATGAGAATTCCTGCGGACACAGCATCCTGCAGAGATGCTCTCCTCCCAGGTTGCTCAGAGGGACCAACGAGGCAGTAAAGGACCTGCACAGCCCACAGCTTGTGCACAAGACCGAACAGTCAGCATCACTAGGAGCAGACTCTGCACCCCATGCTCACGTGTCCTGACTCCATGCTGGAAACACAGGGTAGAGAGAAAATAAAAACTCTCCCACGTGTACACTGTGTACAAGGCCTAAAGTAGGTCAAAACTGATTGTGAATACCAAGAAACATGTTTCCTTTCTGGGAAAATTGTTTCTTAACTTTGATAAAATCCAACACTAGTTGCTTTACCCAGAAAAAGAAAAAAGACATTTTCATTTTGGAAACAAAATCACAACATCAGGTTCAGGTGCTGTGGGTGTTGTTTTCATGGGGATACATAAATTAGAGTAACCTTTATTCACATGATACAGAAAACCACAAAGGGAAAGTATTCACAGTTTTTATTTTATTTTTTTTAAGGCAATTGTTTTGTAAGTTAATAATTTGTTTTTATTTGACTCTTTTTCCCCCCAATGATCTAAAACGGCTTAGTAGGTAACTGTGGTCCTTACTTTACAAAATGGGCAATAAATTTTATTCCTAATCCAAGTGGTGTTTATTGCATAGGACGTGGTGTGGGCTGCAGGTCCAGGGCAGAGAGCAAGGACATCCCAGCCTCTGCAGAGCAACAGTCCTGGGTGAAGAACAGTGTGATGCTGGTGAAGGCTCGAGGACAAAGGCAGCAAAGTCCTGCGTGTGTCAGGTATGGGCGAACCCCACCTCCTTCCCCTCAGTCCTATGAAAACAGCCTCATTCCCAGAGCCAGAGCAGGGAGCCCCATGCTGAGTGTGCCAGCAGGAGGGAGACCTGGCTGCAGGTGGGGGGTGGGGGAGGCAGGAAGAGGCCTCTGGTCACCTGTATGTCCAGATCCAGGCCAGAGCTGGTCACGAGCCCCACCAGTCAGTATCCCAGGCTCCTGGCTCCATGGTGAGACCCGAGTCCTTGACAGCTCACAGACCATGGAATTTCTCAGACAAATAAACTCACTTAATTACCTTCGCAGATCATCTGAGTTTCTTGTGGACATTGGAGGGGCAAGATGAATGGCCCACTGCACAGAGTCAGTCTGAAGGCCCATGACCATTGGCACTGTCCCTCCAGCGTTCAGAGCAGCCCGGGAAGCTCTCCCAATCACACCTGAACCCTGAACCTAGCCTCCATGCACCACAGCTTCCTTCCCACACCACTGCGTGTGTTTGTGTTCACACACGTGTGCTCACTTGTGTGTGCTGGGGGCCAAGGCTGGCATGCTTCACCCTCCACGTTCACAATCACGGCATGCCCCTCCTCAGTGCCTGTCAGCGGTTGGATGACGTGGGATGTGGTCTCTTCTGAGCTGCTCTTCCCTCCCACGGTCACCCCATCCCTACCACAGGCAGCCAGAGGCAGAGCCATGCATCTGAACACAAAGCCAAACCCCTCCCCAGGGGTCTGGAGCAAAGGTGGCTATTGTCTTCCTTCTCTGGATCCTGGGAGTGACCACGTGGCAAGGCTGGGAGGCCAGGCCCTGGAGGTCGAGTTACTAACCACCTGGCTGAGACACTGTCTTCAGGCTTCCTCGCCCTCACCAGCTGCCACTCCCAGCCTCACTTCCCATGGGGCACCTGCGCTTTTCTTGTGTTAATATTTGCCCAGTGTCCTTCCTCTGGGGGAACTGTCTGCACCAATGCCCCTGTCTCATCTAATCTAGATGGGGTACCAACCCCAGGAGTCCCTAGCTGGACCACAAAGGCACTGGACACTCACCCCCACAAGCCCACTGGTAGCTCCCTCTTAGTAAATACCGACCAGAAACCAGGGGCTGGAGGTAAGTTGGAACCAGCACCTGAGAGCCACCTAACTGCTGAGAATCCTTTCAGAGTGGGTGGCTGGATCCTTGCTTTGGCCCCCTGGGGGCTTCCCTTGTGGCTCAGCTGTAAAGAATCCACCTGCAATGTGTGAGACCTGGGTTGGGAAGATCCCCTGGAGAAGGGAAAGGCTACCCACTCCAGTATTCTGGCCTGGAGAATTCCATGGACTGTACAGTCCCTGGGGTCGCAAAGAGTCAGACACGACTGAGCGACTTTCACTTCACTTTTGCCCGGTTCTCTGAGCTGTTCTCCCCACTCCCCTCCCCCACCCTCCCCCTCCCGCACCCCCACACCTGCCTCCAGTTAGCAGAAATCCTTTCCTGTTGTTTATAAACAAAGCATCAGATGCAACATTCTAACCTCAGCTTTGCAAAAAGGAAAAAATTAAAGACGGAGTATATATTCATTTGATTTGTGTCATACGTCAGCATACACGTGTATGTGCGTGTAATTTACCTTTTTAAATGATGCTGCTATAGGCTGTTTAAGGTCAGCAACTAGGTTTGTTTGGTTTCCTTTTTTGAAACAAGGATCCTTGGGAGCTTCCTGTGTCTCAGCAAACTCCAAAGTCGGTTCCCGCCTCAGTGATCACACCACCTGCCACCTCCGGGCTCAGCGGCCAAGTGGCCGGTGGGGTCCTGGAATCAAGTGGCCGCCTCGACAGTCAGCCCCACTGGAGAGGCTGCTTCTCACTGCAGCCTGCTACCCGTGTCACCCCGTTCCCTCTGCTGAAGGATTGAATTTTTAATATTTTATTCCCCCAGGAAAACCAGCAAAAACAGGGACTTCCCTGGTAGTCCAGTGGTTAAGACTTCACCATCCAATGCAGGGAGCATTGGTCTGATATTTTGGTTTTGGTATTTTGGTCAAGAACAGAAAAACAACCACAAAAAAGAAAGACTTTGACTCTTCTCAAGTGTGAAAGCAGGCTCCATCCCAGCTGTAACTGGGGCTGTGGAGGTTCTCATCTTTTTGTCCCTGCAGTGCCCAAGCAAAGCTTTCTCCGAGTGTTAATACATAACCTTCATCTACTGAAATACAGGGCACTATAGAAATAAAGGAAAAGGGGTAGCAGGATGAGATGGTTGGATGCGATCACCAACGCAAAGGACGTGAATCTGAGCCTACTCCAGGAGACGGTGAGGACAGGGAAGCCTGTCATGCTGCAGTCCATGGGGTAACATAGAGGCGGATATGAGTTAGCGACTGAACACACATATTGAAATACAATGACTTTAAGGGACTGGGTCTGTGATGGCCTGAACATGTGTGTCCCTCCAAATTTCACATGTTAAATCCTGATCCCCAGAGTGATGGCAGAGCCTTCGAGAAGTCATCAGGGCGTGGGGGTGACCAGGTTGTGTACAGGATGAGTGCCCTCCCTCCTTCCCACTAATGAGGACACGACAGGAGGATGGGGTCTCTGAACCAGGAAGGGCCCCTCACCGGACTCAGACTCTGCCCTCATCTTGGACGCTCAGCCCCCAGACCGTGAGAGTTACTTGCAGGCTCTGGTGTCTTGGTGAAGCAGCCCACGTGGACTGAGACAGGGTCCCAGCCCCACATTCCGCGCCACCAGAGTCAGATGTCCTGCTCCGGGCTCCTGGCTGCAAGCGCCACGACCATCCACTGGTCACTACAGCGTTAGTTATCGCCAGAAGCAGATCATCTGTCTGCTTCCACTCCAGCAAATTCAAAACCTCTGGTCTGCCTGGCAGGAGAAAGCCCTCCATTTCCAGCTCTGGAGGAGGAGATTCCTGGGTGTTAGGGACCAGAAAGGAAGGTCAGAAAAGGAAGGTCCAGTTTGCTGAAGAGGCCATCGGAGAGCAAGAAAACAGAGGGATTTGAGCCCAGAGGACGTACCTGTGATGGGGCCCCTGGTGTCCTTTTCCTGACCTGCTGGGCAGCTGTCAGCGATCGCATCACCCCTATTTTCCCGTTTCTATAAAATGAAGGGACTGAACTAGATGCCTTTGAAATCAGTTTCAGATCTAAAACTCCGATTCTATAATTAAGTCCTCCAGTTTTACTGAGGTATAATTGACAAGAAACTCATACGTATGTGTGGAATCTACCCGCCGCCTCCCCAGCACCTCCGTGTGTATGGTGAGGACACCCCGGATCCACTCTCAGCAAAGTTCAAGTGTACAACGCATGTTATTAACCAGAATCACCCCTTTGGGCATGACATCCGATGTGAAACTCAAAGGTCACTTAAGCCAACTTAATAACTGCCCTGATTAAATTGTTTTTAGGTTTCCTAAGTTCAACTCACAGGAAGGCTCTTGCTAAGACAGCAGCACGTCTTGGTCACTCGGAGCCCTCGCCAGCACCTGACCTGAACCCCAGCTTTCAAGGTCACGGCTCACCTGCTCTCACCTAACTACCCTGCAGGTGCCATGTGCCGCCTGCAGAGAACAGAAGCCCGAGGCGGATGGGGGAGGTTAAGCCTCTCTTTACTCTGATCTAAGTTTCCTCCCCCGACCCACTGATCTGTTCCTAGCATTTGATCACCTCTTTGGAACCAAGTTAATTGCCTTTATTTTTTTTTTCTTTCTCTTTCTTTTTGCTTGTTTAGATAACAGCCTGTATCATCTTCAAAGGCCAAATGTCTGGAAGAGAAACAGAATGACATCTAATAATTTACTGGCCTCTGCTTCTAATTAATAATTTTGGACACTTTAACCTATAGGACCTGTTACTAGGAAGCTCAGAGTTTTAACTGGAAAAGACAGGGACTTGTGCATTAATAACGGGTTAGGAGTCCCTCTTAAGTTTTCTCTGCAAACATGCTAATGTGTAAGGAAAAGAAAAATAAAAGGACTGAGAAATATCTGACCAGGTGGGTATTGCATTTGTATTTTAAGTTGTTTTCTTTATGATAGTTACTCATTTATTTGACTGCACCAGGTCCTCCTTGTGGCCTAAAGGATCTCAGTATCTGGACCAGAGATCAAAATCCGGCCTCCTGCACTAGAAGTGCAGAGCCACTGGACCACCAGGGAAATCTAAGTTATTTTATTTTTGATCAAAGGCAATTTCTGGTGGCCGGCCCATCGATCCCTTTAAGAGCTGCCTTGAACAGTAAAGAAAGCACCAAACTCTCCCAGCACAGGTTTGAGATAAACTGTCTCTTGTCCTTGGTCTGAAAACATACATCAGAAAAGCAAGCTGGAGAGTAAAGTAGTTGCTCCTCTGATGGGATCTGAGGGGTGCTCCAGAACCTGCTCGGGAATAACTCTGGTGAAGCCTCAGAACAGCGAGGCGCCCTCCTGTCTGCAGGTGGGTAAACCCGCCCGGTCCCTGGGGACCGGTTCCTTCCCAAACTGTGTGGGTTCAGCCACCTGCTTACAAGGAGGGCTGCGAGGGTACCAGGTAGGAAAGAGACGCACAGCAGGGACCGGCATGCGCCGGGCCTACCCTCCTTCCGGTCTGTTCGCAGGATCCCGAGCTGTCCTCACCTGCCTGCCCCCGCTCGGGCCTCTGAGTGCTCGCTGCTCTGGCCGCAGCGCTGCGCGTGCCCGGGCCTGTGCGCGTGTGCCTATATGCGTGCGCCTGCCTATGCATGCCTATGTGCCTGTACGTGTGCGTTTGTGCCTGTGCGTGTGTGCATGCGGGTGCCCCCGCCCACAGCGATCCCTGCTCCAGAAGCTCTTCTGTCCCTTCTTGCTCTGCCTCTGTTTGCCTGAAGCCCAGCTCCCTGCAGCGCCCCCCGCTCCTCCGCGCCCAGGCTTCTCCTGGGCCTCGGTCTCCTCATGACCCCAGGAAGGGGGCCACCTCCAACCCCTGACCTCCTGCCCCCTCCGTTGAAGGAAATCGTGTCCCCACTGTAAGGGCCTGAAGGCTGCTTCTCCACTGCAGCTCCACTCAATTCAACCTACGTTTCTGGAGCAACTGTCCTTTGCGAGGATCTATGAGGTGGGAGGTCCTAAAACTGGTCTTTCTAAGGCAAAAAAATATCAAAATCATGGCTCTTGAGCTGGGATTGGAAGGAAGGTGGGGATGTTTTCTAGGGTGAGGTAGGTGGGCAAGGTAGACTGCAGTAGGTCCATTTGGTTGGATTTGATTTTTTTCAAGACTCTCCCCCCAAGTGCCCCCCACACAGGGAAGGACTGCAAGGGCCACATGTGTGCAAAGGACCCTGTACTCCCTGGACACTTGACACGGGCAGCCGCCGACTTTCTCACCTGTAAATCTGCAGTCAGGGCTCCTAGGCACTAGTGAATCTCTTCCACAGCAGCTGACGACTTTGAACTTGGGAACCCTCTGCCTGAGCCAGCAGGGGACCCGAACCAATACCTAGGGAAGGATGGGGGACAGCAGCTCCCAGGCCCAGACTCCAGTCCCTTGGAAGCTTGACCACATGTGACACCTGGGGTTTGATGGCATTTCTTCACATCCTTATAGCAAGCTTTCTCTTTTTTCGCTTGCTTATGTCTTTCAGTTACTTGCCATCAAAAACATTTAACCAAGCCATAGTCGCCTAAACATTGGAATTGGTAAAAGGAAGTGGGGTCTGAGATGTTCCCTTCTGCCCAGAGTTAAAAGTAGGAAATGCTTGGCCCTCAGGCTGGAGAGCAGGTTGTGGAGACACTTGGTGGAGGCCCTCAGTGCCGCACAGGGAAGTCGGAGCAACATTAAGAAGTAAAGAACTATTGACCTTTCTGCAAAACAGCAGTTCAGCTTCAGAGGGGGCTCCAGGGGGCTGAGCCAGGATGGAAGCAGAGTGTGTTTAAACCCAACTGGTAGACAACAGTCTTTTTATTTACGTTTCTAGACCTTGAAAAAAATCACCTAACCTGTAACCTTGGTTTCTGTATTTGTAAAATGAGAATTTTTTTTTTAAATGAGAATATTAATACTTAGCTCATAAGATATGGGGGGAAACCCTATGAAATAATAATAATAAGTTGACAAATACGAAGCACTCAAATGGTATTATTTTTATCCTTCTTTTCTCTAAATTCCTCTGGCATTACCACTACCATAACACACTAGCCCTCTCTGTTTTTATTTTGGCTGCACAGCTTGTGGGATCTAAGTTCCCCCACCCAGGGATGGAACCCAGGCCCCAGCAGTGAGAGCACCAGAAGAATCCTACTCACAAGGCCACCAGGGAACTCGCTAGCCTTATTGATTTTTTAATTATTTTGAGGGTGCTGACTTTGTATTGTAATCAGGTGAAAAGCCTCCAGGCGGTGAGGACATCTTAAATGGGTGTTGCGTTTCCCTTTCCTGCGCAAGCGTCTGGGCGCGTGCAGGACTGTGTCTGCTAACTGGCTGGCTGTTAGCAGCAGCAGCACTCCTGTGCTGGCCTTTAGAAGCTGATAAACATTCCCACATGTTGACTCTTCATGAGCTAATGGTCTGGGTTTGGGGCTGAAAAGGAAAATGACCACATCACTGAAGCCACTTCCCAAATTATGGGATTTAATGAGCCAAGGAAATTAAATTATCCTCTAAAGTGTGCTTTCTGGTTTACATTATGACTGTGTGGCAGCCATTGTTGCTATCAGATTTTTTGTAAAACTTACACACTGAACTGGGTTCAAAACACTATGATTTTACTCGTTCGTTCACACGTATGAAGAATCTACTATGTGAACTGTCTGATGCACAGATGGACGCCAAATAGGGTCCCTGCCCACAAAGTCCAAACTCACACGGAAGGTCCCTGATTCTTCTCAACCATATTTGGCCTCTGTACTGTCTACACCATCCTCTAGAACAGGGGAGGCTCAGTCTGCCTTTCTCAACTCATTTATTTCTTTGTTCACCAGATAGTTATTGAGAGTCTGCTATGGGGCAGGTGCTGTGCTAGATGAAGATGAACAAGGATCAAATGGATATGTAATTTGTGAGAAAATCGGAGCATGTGAGGGACTGGAGAGGAAGGAGGAGGTGGAGCTGTTTCAGAGAGGGGCTCTGATAAGGAATAAGGACCTGCTGTGTAGCGCTGGGAACCCTGCTCAATACTGTGATAACCTACGTGAGAAAAGAATCTAAAACAGACTGGACATATGTATTAATATGTGCGGAACTGATTCACTCTGGTGTACAGCAGAAACCAACACAACGTTGCAAATCAGCTAGACTCCAGGAAAAATTTTAAAAGGGTCGGGGTTCAGAGTAAGAGAGGACAAAGAATCAATCACTGTGAGGGATCCAGGCAAGGGATTCGTCCTGGGATATAAACAGCTCAGAAGTGGAGGGTGTATCCTGTTCATTCATGCCCCTCAGAGCATCCTTGGCTGTGTCTCAGTAAACATTAGGGCAGTGGCTTCTTGCAGGTATAATTGGGGGGAAACTACTGTTACACTGTACTAGAGAGATGTGTGTCGC
The DNA here is from genome assembly GCF_023699985.2 of Odocoileus virginianus. Lineage (NCBI taxonomy): Eukaryota > Metazoa > Chordata > Mammalia > Artiodactyla > Cervidae > Odocoileus > Odocoileus virginianus. The sequence goes on from NC_069696.1 coordinate 5,836,921, forward strand.
CCAGAACCTTTTTTTAGAGGGCACTTTATTAAAACTAGAAATACCCAGTATTTTTATATGGGACGTGAATGGGCAGGGATCTGAAAAAGGTTTTTCTATATTTTAATATAGCACTCTTCTTTGCAGCAGTAACTATTGTAATATGATTTTTATTCAATTAACCAATAATTAGAATTGTGCACATTTTATTACATGTAAATTCTATTACAATTTTATGTCTTATAAAAATAATTATTTGGGGACTTCCCTGCAGGTCCAGTGGTTATGAATCCATGCTTCCACTGCAGGGGGCATGGGTTTGATTCTTGGTCAAGGAACTAAAATTCCAAAAGCCACACACCACAGCCTAAAAAAGAATTATTCCAAGTAGGCAATACATATATAGGGTTTAAAAATCAGAAAGCACAAATAGGAACTCAGTGAAAAATCTTTCTCCACTTGTTGCTGTTGTACTGCCCAGATCCATCCCACTCCTGCCAGCCCCCCCGCCCCAGTATATATGTGGCCATTAGTACCAGCACCTGGTGTGTTCTCCCAGTTTCTTTCAGTTCAGTCACTCAGTTATGTCTGACTCTTTGTGACCCCATGGACTGCAGCACACCAGGCTTCCCTGTCCTTCACCATCTCCTGGAGCTTGCTCAAACTCATGTCCATCAAGGCAGTGATGCCATCCAACCATCTCATCCTCTGTCATCCCCTTCTCCTCCTGCCTTCAATCTTTCCTAAAATCAGGGTCTTTTCTAATGTGTCAGTTCTTTGCATCAGGTGGCCAAAGTACTGGAGCTTCAGCTTCAGCATCAGTCCTTCCAATGTATATTCAGGACTGATTTCCTTCAGGATAGACTGGTTGGATCTCCTTGTGCTCCAAGGGACTCTCAAGGGTCTTCTCCAACACCACAGTTCAAAAGTATCCATTCTTCAGCTCTCAGCTTTCTTTATGGTCCAACTCTCACATCCATACATGACTGCTGGAAAAACCATAGCTTTGACTCTACAGACTTCTGTTGGCAAAGTAATGTCTCTGCTTTTTAATATACTGTCTAGGTTGGTTATAGCTTTTCTTCCAAGGAGCAAGCATCTTTTAATTTCATGGTTGCAGTCACCATCTGCAGTGATTTTGGCAAAATGCTTGTCTGAGGAGGCCTTACAAATGCTGAGAAAATAAGAGAAGCCAAAGGCAAAGAAGAGGAAAGATATATACCTATTTGAATGCAGAGTTCCAGAGAATAGCAAGAAGAGATAAGAAAACCTTCCTAAGTGATCAATGCAAAGAAATGGATGAAAACAATAGAATGGGAAAGACTAGAGATCTATTCAAGAAAATTAGAGATACCAAGGGAACATTTCATGCGAAGATGGACACAATAAAGGACAGAAATGGTATGGACCTAACAGAAGCAGAAGATATTAAGAAGAGGTGGCATGAATATACAGAAGAACTATTCATAAAAGATCTTAAAAAAAAAAAAAGCTCTTAATGACCCAGATAACCACGATGGTATGATCACTCACCTAGAGCCAGACATCCCAGGATGCGAAGTCAAGTGAGCCTTAGGAGGCATTACTACGAAGAAAACTAGTGGAGGTGATTGAATTCCAGCTAAGCTATTTCAAATCCTAAAAGATGAGGCTGTTAAAATGCTGCATTCAACATGCCAGCAAATTTGAAAAACTCAGCAGTGGCCCCAGGACTAGAAAAGGTGAGTTTTCATTCCAATCCCAAAGAAAGGCAATGCCAAAGAATGTTCAAACTACTGCACAATTGCACTTACCTCACACACTAGCAAAGTAATGCTCAAAGTTCTCTAAGCCAGGCTTCAACAGTACGTGAACTGGGAACTTCCAGATGTTCAAGCTGGATTTAGAAAAGGCAGAGAAACCAGAGATGAAATTGCCAACATGTGTTGGATCATGGTAAAAGCAAGAGAATCCTAGAAAAACATCTACTTCTGCTTTATTGACTATGCCAAAGCCTCTGACTGTGTGGATCACAACAAACTGTGGAAAATTCTTAAAGAGATGGGAACACCAGACCACCTGACCTGCCTCCAGAGAAATCTGTATGCAGGTCAAGAAGCAACAGTTAGAACCAGACATGAAACAATGGACTGGGAGTATGTTAAGGCTGTATATTGTCACCCTGCTTTTTTTAACTTACATGCAGAGTACATCATGGGAAATGCAGGGCTGGTGAATGAAGTACAAGCTGGAATCAAGATTGCTGGGAGAAATATCAATAACCTCAGATATGCAGATGACACCACCCTTATGGCGGAAAGCAAAGAGGAACTAAAGTGCCTCTTGATGAAAGTGAAACAGGAGTGTGAAAAAGCTGGCTTAAAAGTCAACATTCAAAAAACTAAGATCATGGCATGCGGTCCCATCACTTCATGGCAAATGGATGGGGAAACAATGGAAACAAAGTTTCTTTATACAGATACAATTAAGTACAAATAGTCCACTCTGAATTTTGCTCTTTAAAGTTCCATAATACATCTCTTAGATCAGTACATGGAGGGTTTCTCCTTCTAGTGGTGGCTGTCTTGCATTCCATGGTATGAAGGGCCATGATTTAGTTAATGTGTCCCACAGATGGGCCGGGAGACATCCTGTCTTTTGTTATTAAAACAAAGCTTCAGTACATAACCTGGAATGTTGATCATTTTACATGTGTGTGAGTAAAGCTGCAGAAGAAATTCCTACAGAAAAATGACTGGATCACAGGGCATATTAATTGTGATTTTATAGATAATGCCAACATTCGCTGGATCATCAAAAAAGCAAGAGAGTTCCAGAAAAATGTATATTTCTGCTTTATTGACTATGCCAAAGCCTTTGACTGTGTGGATCACAGTAAACTGTGGAACATTCTGAAAGAGATGGGCATACCAGACCATCTGACCTGCCTCTTGAGAAACCTATATGCAAGTCAGGAAGCAACAGTTAGAACTGGACATGGAACAACAGACTGGTTCCAAATAGGAAAAGGAGTACGTCAAGGCTATATATTGTCACCCCGCTTATTTAACTTATATGCAGAGTACATCATGAGAAATGCTGGGCTAGATGAAGCACAAGCTGGAATCAAGATTGCCGGGAGAAATATCAATAATCTCAGATATGCAGATGACACCACCCTTATGGCAGAAAGTGAAGACGAACTAAAAAGTCTCTTGATGAAAGTGAAAGAGGAGAGTGAAAAAATTGGCTTAAAGCTCAACATTCAGAAAACTAAGATCATGGCATCTGGTCCCATCACTTCATGGGAAATAGATGGGGAAACAGTGGAAACAATGTCAGACACTATTTTTGGGGGCTCCAAAATCACTGCAGATGGTGATTGCAGCCATGAAATTAAAAGATGTTTACTCCTTGGAAGGAAAGTTATGACCAACCTAGACAGCAAATTAAAAAGCAGAGACATTACTTTGCCAACAAAGGTCCATCTAGTCAAGGCTATGGTTTTTCCAGTGGTCATGTATGGATGTGAGAGTTGGACTGTGAAGTAAGCTGAGCGCTGAAGAATTGATGCTTTTGAACTGTGGTGTGGGAGAAGACTCTTGAGAGTCCCTTGGACTGCAAGGAGATCCAACCAGTCTGTCCTAAAGCAGATCAGTCCTGGGTGTTCATTGGAAGGACTGACGCTGAAGCTGAAACTCCAATACTTTGGCCACCTCATGCGAAGAGTTGATTCATTGGAAAAGACCCTGATGCTGGGAGGGATTGGGGGCAGGAGGAGAAGGGGACGACGGAGGATGAGATGGCTGGATGGCATCACCGACTCGATGGACATGTGTTTGAGTAAACTCCAGGAGTTGGTGATGGACAGGGAGGCCCGGCGTGCTGCAATTCATGGGGTTGCAAAGAGTAGGACATGACTGAGTGACTGGACTGAACTGAACTGACAACTGAGTGAATGAACTGAACTGAACTGAAATGAACTGAAGTTGTCTTACCCAAAGGTTTTACCATCTGACTTTCCTGACAGCAAAATCAAAAGAACTGTGGTTCATTTTCCCCTTCATTCAATTCATGTGTGTTTATCAACCATCTACGCTCTCTCATGCACCAGGAGAAGCCCTAGGGGTATAAACAGTACAGGCAGGCTTTCTGACCCAAAGGAGCCGACGTTGGGTCTAGTGGGGACAACGAAACTTTGTGGTCCTGGAGACACAGCGAAGGAGGGCCTGGTCCAAAGTGGCAGCCGAGAAGTTCGGTCTCTCGGGAGACAGATGCTCCCAGATACTGTGGACACTCGTGTCCCTGGAAACTGGAGGAAGGAAGGGTGGAGTTTGGGTGGAGGTCGGGGGCTGGCCTCCAGGGCCAGTCAAGGAGAGTGGATGGGGGAGAGGAGGGGACAGAGAGGACCAGGGCCCAGGGTGAGGGGGAAGCGTGAAACAATGTGAAGCGTGCTAGGAAGGTGGGTGGTCGTAAACAGCTGGGGGTGACTGCGTGGACGAGGTCAGAGGAACAGCAGTGCACCTGGTCCCAGGGCCCCTGGTACTTAGCTAAGGAAGCGACCTGTGAGCACAGTGGGTAGGGCAGAGAGGGGGTGGGTGGTGTTTAGAAACCCTCTCTGCGGGTCAGAGGGCAAGCTGATGGGCCGTGGTAGCCGCTGCAGTTGGGAAGTGACAAGAGCCACCGCTCAGGTGGGTATGGGGGGCAGGGTCCAGGAGACACAAAGGAAGGTGTAGGCAGGGGAGCCACAGAGCCCAGGGCTAGCAGGATGCGGTCATCCAGGGCAGTGTGGCTCTCCCACCCCTCCCATCCTGGGAGCAGCTGCAGACGGGCCTTCAAGGAAGCCAACGCAGGAGCAGGCCCGTGCTCAGCTCCCAGGAACTGCTCTCGCTTCTCCTGGCTACACGGACTGAACAACACTGCCTCTTTTCCTTCCAGGCAAGAGCCCCATTTCTGACGACTCAAAGGCTGTGCAAACCCAGCTTGTGAGTAACACTGTCGTGTGCATTACCTCAGTTGCTCACCTGGCATCTGAAAGCTTTCTGCAACATACCCTCTGCCACCCCGCAACCCTCGGGGGCCCAGCTTGAGTCCTGGGATTCCCACCTCCTCACAAGGAAACCTCTGTGAGCACCAGCCATGGCACTCACATCCTTCCCTGTCTGTCTGTTGTCTGCTTTTCTGCCGGTTCGTTAGGGCAGAAATCACCGTCTCAGTATATCATCTTAGAATCTCTCTTGGCCCTTAGACCTTTGAACAATGACTGTTGAAAGAGTGTTTCCGGCTGAATCCTGAGTGGTGTGTTGACAGGACTGCCATGCGCCCTGGGGCAGGCCTGGTTTACACCTGGGGTCCTGGCATCCTTGTAAATAATGACCCCTTTCAGTCTCAAAGGTGCCCTGGTTTGGAAGGTAAAGTATACAGTACCCTCTTTACAGGACACCCCATTGTCACGGCTGCTCTTATGTTAGGTGTCTCTGTTCATAAGACATTCCTACCAGAGAAACCAGCAAATTCTGGTCAACGTGAAATGATGGGGCCCACTCTTCTGAAATTATGAGACAGAAACAAGACTCCAGAGTTACAGAGAGACTGGGAATTCAGGCAGATCCTCAAGTCAATAAAGCTCTCAAAACAAGCAAGTTGTAGAAGCAACAGAGAAATGCTGATCAAAAATAGAGTGTAGTGCTAGGCACCAAGGAACACAGGATCTTACAGACACAAGGTGGTCTCCCAGGTCAGGGAAGTACAGTGACTCACCGTGGGGATGGGCGGATGAGGCCAGGATGTCACTGAATGGACCACTAACACAATCAGTGTTAAAAAAAATCTGAGCCTAGACATAAGGAAAATCAAATAGATCAGTGAAAAAAAAACAGACAGACTCACCTGGTGGTCCAGTGGCTAAGACTTCGCCTTCCAAAGCAGGCAATGTGGGTTCGATCCCTGGTTGGGGAACTAAGATCCCACATGCCCTGAGGCCAAAAAACCAAAACATAAAACAGAAGCAATATTGTAACAAAATAAAGACTCAAAAATTGGCCCACATCAAAAAAAAAAAATCTTTGATTTAAAAAAAAAGAAGGTTGGGTTACAGAGGTGTAAGCCTTTGTCAAATCTCCTTGGATAGAATGCTGTAGGTCAGTCAGTTCAGTAGTTCGGTTGTGTCTGACCCTTTGTGACCCCACGGACTGCAGCACGCCAGGCCTCCCTGTCCATCACCAACTCCTGGATCTTACTCAAACGCATGTCCATTAAGTCAGTGATGCCATCCAACCATCTCAATGTTGTAGGTAATTTTTTTATTTCACTATAGGTGAGTTTTACTTAAATAGAAAGAACCATAAATGACTTCAGTTATCCATATACTCGTCCAAGTGTTTAGAGAAGAGATGGACTGTTATCTCAAATATATCAGAAAATAAGATCAAGTGCTGTGTGTCTAGACGGATGGCTGGCTGGGTAGGTAAGTGATAAAGCAAACAGAAGGAAATGTCAGTTGTAGAATATACACACACGGCATGTGCACACATGTTCACTGTACAATTCTTACAACTTTTCTGTGTGTTTGAAATTTTTCACAATAAAATACTGGGGGAGGGGCCACCAATCCCAGAGTCTGTCCTCCCATTCTGTTGCTCTTTGCCCAAACCACACTGCCTCTTGGTTCTAGCCGCCTACTGGACAAACTTTCAGAGTCTAATCATCAAAGACAATCCATTTTCTTGCAAAGTCAGGCCAGACGAACAATAAAATGTGAGGGAGACAAGATATGGCAGGAAAAAGCCTCCACAGAGCCAAGGACATTATTAAGCAACTCAGATCTGAAAAACAGTCACCCAGCTTCATCAAGGCCCCATTCTTTCACAGGGAACTCGAAGAGGGAAGACCGCGTTGCCTAGCGGGGAGCCCTCAGGCCTCGACTGACCTGTGACCCCCACAGCCTGTTAAACACCTGGGTTCGCTGGAGACCAGGTCTGTCTGACTCCACCATGCCTGGTCCTCACATCTCATTTCCTCAGCGGTGCCAGCAAGTTCGTTCTTAAGTCAGACTCACCTCACCCACAGGAAAGGTGTGAGGACACACCTGTTTTTCCGCCTGCACAGGAGCCAGACGCTGGCAGTTCCACCGCTGAGCAGGCATGGGGAGGCTGGCGGCGGGGACACGCTGCCGCTGCTGGGTGGTGAATGGACAGTGGGCGGAGGGAGCCGGCCACACCAGCTCGGCTCAGGCTGCAAGTCTGCAGCTGGGCAACGGGGCTGGGAGGCTGGGCTGCATGCGGCTCCCAGCCCAAGTGCAGGTTGGACCCCAGACCCACAGGGCAGCCAGTCTCCACTGATCCTTGGCCTCAAAGCCATGGGCAGGCTTCCCTGGCTGCACTCACACATCTGCATGGTAACCACTGACACTGTCAACTCTGAAAATTAAGGCTATCAATTAAAGATATAAAATACAGACACGACCAGGTGATGTGCAGACCCTTCTAATACACTTGTAACTCACCCTCACAAATTCAGATTTACAAAACACTTAAATTTGGGGTGATTTAAAAAAATTTTTATTATAAAGTAAAAAAATAAAAAATTTTTATTATAATACTTGCTTACACTAAAAGATTAAATAAGTAGAACACTGAATAAACGGAGCTAGGCGACCTCTCTGGTGGGTCAGTGGTTAGATCTCTATGCTGTCACTGCAGGGGGCGTGGGCTTGATCCCTGGTTGGGGAACAAAGATCCAAAAAGTAAAATAAAAAATAAAGGGCTGGTGGTGTTGGTTCCACCTCCTTAAACAAATAAATTGAGTGACGTAGACAGCCTCACTGCCGTTTCCTAAGGGACCAGCCCCACGAAGGCAGCCAGGGAGGGCTTCAGCCCCCTCCCCAGTGGCTGTCACCCCATCCATCAGGGAGCATCCATTCCCTATGAGACTGTGAACCTTTCTAGGCTGGTGCCCCCGAGGTACTGGACCACTGGTGCTGAGTCCAGCTGCCAGCAAAGGCCTGGCCTCCCATCGCTGGTCATTCCCTCTGGCCCAGCTGTGGAAAAGCAGCAGCTCCTCTCCCACCCCCCTCCTAACGCAGCTGGGGACTAGTGGGAATTTGCCAAGGGAACGCTCCTAAAAATTCAGGGAAGCCAACAGGAAAATGAACAAGGGAAACTCAGGAGTGAGGGACTCAGCAGATAGTGCAGGCTGGAGCAGACAATGGCTAACTCACTTGCAAGCCATTTCCTGTGTGGTGGGGGCCCCTGGGATCCTCCCTTCACACCTCACAGGCTGAGCCGTTAGGGAGGGGCTGGGCTAGCTGCTCTTCTGGGTGATTCTAAGAAAGCCCAGAGGAGCCAGAAGCGCTGAGAGCTCCTTGCCTTGCCTCCTCCTCCGGCAGCCAGTGTAACCTCCTAGACTCATCACCTGAAACTCTGCCTGCACTCACCTGAGGCCCAAGAAGCTGCACAGTCTACCTGAATTTCCTGCTTGTCTTCTCCAGACTGTGCAGGCTGCCGGAGGCCAGCACTCATTTCTGAGACACCTCTGTGTCTCTTATATTAAAACAGTGCCTAGAACATAGCATGCTTCTATATCTTTCGAGGAGAATACATTGAGTTGAACTGAGCTGGACCACATGACTCCTGGTCAGTCAGTACCAGTCATGTACTCACTGAAGGACATCCCCTAATTCTTTTTCTTTTATTGAAGTAAAATTGCCTTATAATGATTGGTTTCTGCTGAACAATGAAGTGAATCAGATTTTATATATATATATATATATATATATATATATATATATCTCCCCTCCCTCTAGGACTTCCCTCCACCCCCCATCTCATTCACCCCCTAGGTCATCACAGACCCTGAACTGAACTCCCTGGGCTGTACAGAGCTTTGCCCTGTCTCCTGGAAGGGCTGTCTGTTTTACACACCATAGTGTATGTAAAATAACCCCCAGATTCTTCACGATGCCTTCAGTTACGCTTTAATTCTTGATTCCCACCATGGTGGGTCCCTGGGGACCAGAGGCTGGGTTTCAGATGGTGCTTCTGAGTCCCCGGGGAACAGAAAATCAGTTGACCTGAAACTCTATTCTTTCCTTTCAGCTCTGGCTTCAGTAAGAGATAAGGGGTAAGGGGAAAACAGGGCGCCTCCTGCAAACCAGGAGCAAAGCAGCACCTCCCTATCTCCCGGGCCAGGACACAGCACCAAGGGCAGGCTCAGCCCACAGTGTGCTTGCTAGTCCATCGGGGAGGGTTACCCTCTGTGACACCAAGGCCGTGCTGATGGTGACATCTCCCCATCCTTTCCTCCCAGATCACACACTCCTCACTTTCAGGTGGACCCTCCTTCAGTTTCTGGCATCTTCCAACTTGACTTGATGCAATAGGTTCAGGGGCATCTCACCGCCTTTCTATCATTGGGAACACTGCAGCAGGCCCAGTTTCCTGTGATGCACCTGGTACCCTCAGGTTGTGAGCACTGGTGTGTGCTTCTTTCTAGGTTAGAAATCCACGGGCATAAAGTAATCTATTCTTTTAAAATATATATATCATTTACTTATTTGGCTGCACGGGATCTTAGCTGTGGCACATGGATCTTTTTTAGTTGTGGCATGTGGGATCTTGTTCCCTGACCAGGGACGGAACCTGGATCCCCTGCATTGGGAGCTTGGAGTCTTAGCCACTGGACCACCAGGGAAATTCCAATTTAGACCTTCTGTTTTATGCATTTTATTTGAAATAGATCACTTTTCTTCATTTCACCTCTGTCCATGAACCACCCAGATGCCCTTCCTGAGGGCAACAGTATTTGGAGTGGCATTTTAATACAATCTAGTTTCTTTCTTTTTTTTTTACAATCTAGTTTCAAATCTACATAAAACCAGTGTTCACACTCCTCCAGATCCATAAATCTGGGCACCATTGATTTAATATACTTTTTAGTTTCTCAGGAAACAGGAGCAAAACATCCAAGTTTTTGGTTAAGATAAAACTCAGAAGTTTCATGCTCAAAAGGATTTTAAACACACTAGAACATCGCTGGGGGTCCAGAGGTTACAACTCGGGGCTTCCAATGGTTTCCAATGTGGGGCTGCGGGGGCATGGGTTCATTCCTTGGTCTGGGAAATAAGATCTCACAAGCTGCGTGGAACGACCAAAAAAAGAAAGAAAGAAAGAAAGAAACCCACACTATAAAGTCCTATTAAAAAAAGGAGAAATGAATCAAGGCTGTTCTTGGTGGCAGCAGCCGGCTGAGTACGCCATGTAGTAAAGCGAAAGTCTCTCAATTGTGTCTGACTCTTGGCGACCCCATGGACTATAACCCGCCAGATTCCTCTGTCCATGGAATTCTCCAGGCTAGAATACTGGGGTGGGTAGCAGTTTCCTTCTCCAGTGTAGCGGTGTGTTCAGTTCTGTCGCTCAGTCATGTCTTACTCTTTGCAACCCTATGGACTGCAGCATGCTAGGCCTCCCTGTCCAACACCAACTCCTGGAGTTTACTCAAACTCATGTCCATTGAGTCAGCGATTCCATCCAATCATCTCATCCTCTGTCGTCCCCTTCTCCTCCCTCCCTCAATCTTTCCCAGCATCAGGGTCTTTTCCAATCAGTCAGTTCTTTGAAAAGTATTGGAGTTTTAGCTTCAGCATCAGTCCTTCCAATGAATATTCAGGACTGATTTCCTTTAGGATGGACTGGTTTGATCTCCTTGCAGTCCAAGGGACTCTCAAGAATCTTCTTCAACACCATAGTTCAAAAGCATCCATTCTTCAGTGCTCAGTTTTCTTTATAGTTCATCTCTCACATCCATACAGGACTATTGGAAAAACCATAGCTTTGACTAGATGGACCTTTGTCAGCCAAGTAATGTCTGTGCTCTTTAATATGCTCTCTAGGTTGGTCCTAACTTTTCTTCCAAGGAGCTAGCATCTTTTAATTTCAAGGCTGCAGTCACCATCTGCAGTGATTTTGGAGCCCAAAAAATTAAAGTCTGTCACTGTTTTCCCATCTATTTGCCATGAAGTGATGGGACCAGATGCCATGATCTTAGTTTTCTGAAGGTTGAGTTTTAAGCCAACTTTTTCACTCTCCTCTTTCACTTTCATCAAGAGGCTCTTTAGTTCTTCTTCACTTTCTGTCATAATGGTGGTGTCATCTGCATATCTGAGATTATTGATATTTCTCACAGCAATCTTGATTCCAGCTTGTGCTTCTCCTCAACTCCGAGGGCTGCTGGGGCCATCATCGCCTCGAGGTGTCAGAGCCTGTCAGCAGCCTGTTTATTCAGTCTCAGACTAAGACCCAAAGGTGCCATTGACTCACCTTCTGCAGACTGGAGAGCCCAGCGACTTCTTGATTCTGTCTCTGAAGCTGCTCTCCGGCCGTGGCTCTGTCTTCCTGCGGCTGCAAAGCTAATCTTGGACCTAGCACCTCGTGCTGCCTTTTGCAAGTATCCTAAAATAGCCCCAGTGACTCCAGCGCTTCTCCCCTGAGTCCTTCCTGGCCCGAGGTGGCCTCCCCTGGCCATTTCCCAATCGTCCTAACAAACACCCCGCCCAGGGAGCCTGGTCCAGTCCACCTCCCAAGCGCTGGCCAACCTGCCTTGGCCTGTCCCGGTATTTATCTGCTGTGCCTTTCTGCCTCCTCTCTGGCTCTCCTGACCTCACCCACATTCAAGTTCAGCTAGGACTGGCCTGGAACTTTCCTCAACAACCCTGAACTACAATCACGTCTCCCTTCCAGGCACCCCGTGACCCTGAGACACTGAGCCAAAGAGCTGGAAGGAACCCTCAGTCATCACAGAAATCAAAGCATGAATTCCAGCAGATGGGGAAACAGCTTCAGCAAGCTGATGATGAGACCCACCCAGGGTCACACAATGAATTTAACTGTGAGATCTTGGGCAAGTCACTTAACATCTCTGTGCTCCAGTCTCCGTATCTTGTAAAATGGGAGTAGTACCTACCTCACAGGGTTGTTGTGGGGATTAATTAGATAAAATGTCTGTAAAGCACCGAAGGTTCTTGAAGAAAGTGCTATATAAATACAAAATAATATCTATTAAAGTTTGTTTATTTGTGGGGAAAAAGCAAAAAAGACCCACCAGCTCTTTGTCTGGGGTCACTCGTCTCCCACTTTCTTCCTTAATAGGAATTTGCAGACATTATTTACATTTGTTTCACGGAGCAAAGGGAGAAGAAAATGGCAACCCACTCCAGTATTCTTTTTTTTTTTTCCCCACTCCAGTATTCTTGTCGAGAGAATCCTGTGGACTGAGGAGCCTGGTGGGCTGCTGTCCATAGAGTCGCACAGAGTCGGACACAACTGAAGCGACTTAGCATGCATGCATGCATTGGAGAAGAAAATGGCAACCCACTCCAGTATTCTTTCCTGGAGAATCCCAGGGACAGCGGAGCCTGGTGGGCTGCCATCTGTGGGGTCGCACAGGGTCAGACACAACCGAAGTGACGCAGCAGCAGCAGCAGCATGGAGCAAAGTTGCACCTCCCTCTGAAGGTTGAATTGTCTCTTTTTATTTTTTATTTATTTATTTTTTGAATTGTCTCTTTTTAAACAGCAATCTCTTGCTTACTTGCCTGTTTCTTCTTCTTTTTTTTTTTTTTTTGGCCAAGTCACATGGCACCTGGGATCTTAGTCTCCTGACCAGGGATTGAACCTATGTCCCCAGCATCGGAAACACCAGGGAAATCTGGTTGAACGTCTCTTGAGATTAGAAGTCATGTTTCTGACTTCTTTGGTATTCTCATAGTAAATGACAACACTCAAAAAAAACAAAATCTCTGTTGTATTAAACAAAAAGATTTAAAAAATCTTTTGTCAAGTCCAAGTGCCTTGCACATCATGAGCAGATGCTTCAGAAACACCAGCTGATGGATTAACTGAGGGAAAGACAGATGTGTGTGCAGGCATCCCTTTGTTCTCTCAGAGTCAGGCACCAACCACCTACCCACTGGAGGGATGTGGATTGTGATAGTGTTCCAGGGACAGTGAATATGCCCTAGGCACTGTGTACAATCAAACGAGGCTCTAACGCACGTGTATATAGCAGAGCGAGAACTGGGAGGAAGCCCAGAGATACCACCTGTATGATGGGTCTTGAAGGAGGAAGACGGTTTCATAGAGCGTAGATGGTTTCATAGAATCACAAGGAGGGCATCCCCGATGGTGCAGCGGTAGAGAATCCTCCTGCAATGGAGGAGATGCAGGTTCAGTCCCTGGTTTGGGAAGATTCCACGTGCTGTGGGGCAACTAACCTTGTGGGCCACAACTATTGAGCCTGAGCACCCAGAGCCTGTGCTCCTCAACAGAAGAAGCCACTGCAACGAGAAACCTGTGAACCACAGCAAAGAGCATCCTCAGCTCGCCTCAGTAGAGAAAGACCATGCACAGCAGTGAAGACCCAGCACAGACATAAATAATTTTTTTTTTAAAAAAAGACCTGATGTAGCCCAAGAAATAGATTTTAACCCCCCCCCCCAAAAAAAAACCTGCCTCTTTATTTAAAAAAAAAGATTCGAGCCAAATTCAAGGCCAGGAGAACAGCAGTCAGAGAGGTGACACTGGGTCTCTGCCCTCCGCACCAGCTGAGGGGTGGGCTGATACATATGGGGAGAGGGCCAGTTGGGGGCTGGACTGAAGTCTGGAGGAGTGGGGCTGGCAGCACGGAGGAGTTGGGGAGGACGCTGACCAGGGTCCTCAAGGAACGACACTTCGTGGATGAGACCGAAGACTCATGATGTCTTTGGAGGAACCAATGAGCACATTCAACGTGATTTTTTTTCTCCAGCAGCAATGATACAGCAGTCTCATAAGCTGCTTCCTCTAGGTTCTATTTGAAAGTGCTTTTCTGAAACTTTCTCACATTATAGTAACTTGTGGCATCTTTGCAGATAGCAGAGCCTGTGGAGTGTAGGCTGAGAGGGTTATCTTCCAGCAGGTAAACGGAGAATTGGGTAATCAGGTTCTGAAAGTCGATTCCAAAAACACAGCTGGAGGAACCCTTGGCCTGACAGTTTACTTAAAAGTTTGGAGGTTGAAGTGCACTGGGCTTGAATCTCTGAACACCGAGGACCCATTTGAAGACTGTTTCGATCGTCACAAATCATAGTGACTGAAAACATTTTTAAGCTGATTGTCTTAAAAAAAGAAAGTTCTTTAAAGATAAAACAGGAACAATTGTTATAATAGAAAATAATTATGGTTGAAATGTTTGTGGTTCCTTGGAAATGCTATGCTTTTTGCATTTTCCATTATTAGTGCAGTTCGAATGAAGGTTTATAGTTCAGGGGTCTTCATGTTTGCATTTTAAAATTAGCTAAATTACTTCATCTTTCAAGCTTGAATTCATTTTTAATTTTACATTATACAGTATGCAGACAGTTTCCTGTTCTCTGCATTTAGAAGTAAAAGCAATACAAATCTTTTAATTCTGTAAGTAATTTTTATAACTATGATGTAACTCTATGCTATCTTTTAAACATTTAAAATATGTTTAAATGTGCCAAAAAAAGAAAAAAAGTCTGGAACTTTCGATGTCCATTAGCTCAGTGTAACTAGCGGTGTGATGGATGAGTCACCCAAAGCTACTGCTGTCCTGGTTGTTACGGTATAAACTTGTTTACCAGATCAAGGGACAGGGCACCACAGCTCTGAGCGCTGATGAAACCACTTCTGTTTTCATTTGTGTTTTTTTTTTGTGCAATGCCAAGAAGAACCTTGGCTAAGAGCTTCAACAGGACTCTAAGAAGTCTTTCTAAAAGAAATCAGTTTATGTGATTCTCTTGCTCAAAACCTCTCGGTGGCTTCAAAACCTCTCAGTGGCTTCATCATAAAGTTTTCTCGCTGCCTAGGTTCTGGGTAGCCTCCAGCCTCAAGCCTCCAGGCTCCAGCCCAGGGTGCTGCTATAGCCTGTGGGCCGTGCCTCCACTTACCAGGCTACACCAGTGCCCCCTCCTCCAAGGAGACCTCACTGTGTCCATGCTAGTTTGCAGCACTCTGCACTGACACTTAAAACTGAGACCCTCAACGTATCTGTTTGCCTTCTTGTCTACACTGTCACTGCCAAAGTGCTCAGACCCTGGTTTATGGAATTTCGTAAATGTGAATCAAGAGCCTGGTACTGTGCCCGGAGCGGAAAAGGCCTTCAGCATGTGACTCTGCTTCTGTTTGGTTTGATTTTACTCCCACATTTTGCG
This sequence comes from Odocoileus virginianus, assembly GCF_023699985.2. Classification (NCBI taxonomy): domain Eukaryota; kingdom Metazoa; phylum Chordata; class Mammalia; order Artiodactyla; family Cervidae; genus Odocoileus; species Odocoileus virginianus. Next base: position 5,852,086 of record NC_069696.1, read on the forward strand.
CTGCTCCAGGTGCCGGGAATACAAAATGAAGAATCTCAATATACATCTGGATCCTGCTTTAAATAAACAAACACATAAACCCCAACAAAATGAACTGGGTGTGTTCACTTGGCCAACGAGAAATGCCACTCTGTGCCACATGTAACAGGAGTGCATACAGACACTCGGGTCCCTGCGAAGGGATTGCTGGTGTCCATTTGTTCTTCACAGCTGAGCACTGAGCCTCTAGCTGGAGGCCAAGCCTGTTTGGAGGCGGGGTTTCCAATGGCATGTCCCAGGGACCCAGAGTCCTTAGAGACACTTGCAGAGTTCCTGGCCACAGCATTGTCCCAGGAGAGATGTCTTTCCCCCATTGACTGGGAAGCCTGTTAACTCAGGTTGTTAGCTGAGCAGGGATTTGCCTTGAGAACACTTGCTTTTCGAGGCCATCATATTAACTTGTGTTCTGGTGGTGCAGGATGGAACTCAAGTTACTGGCTGCTCTGTCTGTGTTTTATCAGGAAGATCTCGCTCTTTGGCATGACTAAACCTAGTAGTATAATCACCTCCAAGTCTACACAACCTAACTGCGGTCACCACAGGGCCTTCTCCCGTTCGCCAACCAGTCTCTCCCTCTGGAATGCCCAATCCCTTCAGACTTTTCAGCCAAACCAAAGCAACCATTTCACAGGCTCTTCTTTCTTGGCTCTGGAGTGAGGGAAGTGAAGGGAGGGAGGCTTGTTAATTTAAAAAATAATGACACCATAAACATAACAGGTTTGAAACTCTAGGCATTTCTTTGTTCTCAACTCTTACAATCTTGCTTAGGACATAGCAGCTGTTCAATAAACTTTTATTGACTGAGTGCCTGGAGCAATCAAATTAGGAAACGATGCTCATCTCACAGTTATATTCAAGAAAAGTAAATTTTTTGCTGTTGTTAAAGAATGATGCTAAACAAGATAATAATCTGATGTTGCATAGTAATAAAATGAACAGTGTTCACTGTAATCGTTTAAAGTTACTCTATACTATATACATGTTTACTCTTTATTCCTAAAAATAAAGATAATAAGCAAGAGAAGCTAACATCCATGTTCCTCCTTTTTTTTTTGCTCTTTTTTTATATTTTAAGTTTTTAAAAGATTCATTTATTTTTAATTGAAGGATAATTGCTTCACAATATTGGTGTGGCTTCCACCACACATCAACATGAATTAGCCATAGGTATACACATATCCCCTCCCTCTTGAACGTTCTTCCTACCTCCCACCTTTTCCCACTCCTCTATATATTCCTCTTTAAAAAACACACTCAGATCAAGAAATCCAGAGCACACTGATAAATGGTTTTTACGGTGATGGCAACTAAGACCTCTTCACCCTTCGACTTTGCATCTTCTTATTCAAGGTGATGGGTACTTGAGATATGTTGTATACATTAAATGAATGGGCTCATGCATACTTTGTTAGAGTGATCTGACTTGGGACCTGTCTAGATAAATTGGAAGTGCACGTCTTTAAGGAAGTACACCACTTTTGAACAGGATTAAAAATAATGAAATTAATAACTCTTCCTATGAATGTGACAGTTTATGGTTTAAATAATTTTCTCCTTTGCTCCACGTATCAGTCATGGAGCTAAGCAGGAGCCTGTATGATTCCTATTGTGTATCTGAGAAAATGCAGTGTAAGAAACAAGCTCACACGGCAGCTGATTCTAAAGCAGCTGGTTCAGCTGGGACTAAAATTACAGCCTGAGTCCCAAGCCTTCTGAATCCAAAAACGCCACACTTGCCTCTCCACTACAACTGCTTTCTCTACTAAATAGTACTCTAAGTTAAAAAATTATTCCATCTTAATTGGCTTTGACATCAAGAGAGTTTTATTCCAAAGTTTAAGCTATGGGAATTCCCCAGTGGTCCAGTGGTTAGGACTCTGTGCTTTCACTGCCGAGTAGGTGGGTTCAATTCCTGGTCAGGGAACTATTAAGATTCCTCAAGCCGTGAGGTGAAGCCAAATGTTTTTTTTTTAAAAAAAGTAAAAACAAATAGATCTGAAGCTATGAATGCAGATATCCAGCTGTGTTTCTCACCAAGTCAAAGTGGCCTCCCCAAGCCTGCCAGCTCACACTAGATTCCACTCGGAACTCCTCTCCAAAGGAGCACATGGGCCGCAAGACTTCACAGCCCTTCATGACTTGAACGTCTCACAGCATACTTCTGTGCTGTACTGAACAGATAATCTTATCAACTGCATTAGAAAACCCTCGAGGCCAGAGACTGAGTTTTCTACCCAAACGCTTATTTCTACATCACATGGATCCAACAGGAGGGACATCGCTGGCCCAGTGACGGAGTTTGAGGCCAAGGTGTACAGAACCCTGGGCACTCTGTCAACCAAAATAATGTGACCTGTAAACTGAGTAGGTGGGGTCTGAGGCCAGAGGAATGACACAAGGAGCTAAAATAATTAAAAAGGAAAGTTAAAGAAATTAAGGATTGGAGGCCCTTTGAAAAGAGATTAAGGGAAGAACTCATTAAGACTCACCAGCTTCTGAATGGCTCGGAGAACTGAGATGCTACAAAGCTATTTGACCTGGTGTCAAGAACAAGGGGAGATGCCACAATGAGATAGGCCAGAGGTGGACATGCCAGGAATTTGGGAAGGAATTTCTGAACAGAACAACAGAAACCAAGTCGCCCGGAGGCAGCACAGAAGCTGATTCTTGGGTACAGTTTCTAGAAGAGGACTGAAGAAGTTTCAGCAGGCAGTAAATTCTGGTAAGGTTTTGAGTCCTGAACAACAGAGATGAGCAGAAAGGACACCCCCGTGCCCTGTCTCGCGGCTGAGAACTGGGTTAACTAACACTGCAGTAATCTCCTTAAAGGCTGCATGTGGTGTCAGAACCACGCCAAGGACGCAGCCTCCAGCTCCGGTGCCAGCTGGTTTGAGCCAGAGCAGACAGAGCCTTCCTCCGGGGACTGCAGCCGGGTGGGCTGCTCCAGGCCTCCCTGATGGCCCTAGGGTTTCAAGCCTCAGGCTGGGGTTTCCTAGTGGTAATAGATTACCAGCCTTACTGTGCTCAGTCACTTCAGTTGTGGCCCACACAATTCAGTTCTGTTCAGTTCAGTCACAGTCGTGTCCGACTCTTTGTGACCCCATGGACTGCAGCACACCAGGCCTGCCTGTCCATCACCAACTCCCAGAGTTTACTCAAACTCATGTCCATTGAGTCGGTGATACCATCCAACCATCTCATCCTCTGTCGTCCCCTTCTCCTCCCGTCTTCAATCTTTCCCAGCATCAGGGTCTTTTCCAATGCATCAGTTCTTCACATCAGGCAGCCAAAGCACTGGAGTTTCAGCTTCAGCATCAGTCCTTCCAATGAATATTCAGGACTGATTTCCTTTAGGATGGACTGGTTGGATCTCCTTGCAGTCCCACACACCACGGAGCAACTAAGTCCGGGTGCCACAACTACTGAATCTGTGCTCTAGAGCCCAGGAGTTGCAACTACAGAGCCCATGTGCCCGAGAGCCCATGTTCTGCCCTGAGAAGCCACTGTACCACAACTAGAGGGTAGCCCCTGCTCGCCGCAACTAGAGAAAGCCCATGCAGCAAGAAAGGCCCAGCACAGCGAAACATAAATAAATAAAATTATTTTTAAAAACCCTACAAATTCTGATCACCAACTTTCTTCTCTCTCTCTGTTTTGTTTTTTTTTGGCTGCGACTTGCAGCTTGTGGGATCTTAGTTCCCTGACCAGGGACTGAACCTGGGTCCCTGGCAGTGAAAGTGCAGAGTCCTAACCTCTGAACTGCCAGGGAATTCCCCAATGTTCTGCATGGTTAAAAATATGTTATAAATAAGCTATGAGGGTATACTGTACCGTAGGGGGGACAGAGCCACTGTTTTATAGTAACTATCAATGCAGTATAACATTGAAAAATTGTGAGCCACGATGCTGTACACCTGTAACCTATACAATATTGCACACAAACTATATCTCAATTAAAAAAAATTCTACCTTGTAAAAAACTATGTTCAAAGAGTAACTAGTGTTTTCTGTGAAGATATTAGTGATACACAAATATATTTATTTCATCAACACTCATACATGACCAGTTATTTGTAGCCTGTTCCAAGGAGAACAGTCTAAGAGCTATTCCTGAGGAAAGAGCTGGGATTTTCTTGGTAAAACCAAACATAAATAAAAGAGGTCGGTGGGGGAGATTCAGCACTAGGCTAGAGTGTTCAGGGAGGCCTGCCTGGAGGAGGGTGCAGGCAGGAGGATATGGATGGGTCTAGACCAGGGTCCAGAGGGTCAGAGTGCTCAGGGTGAGTTCTGGGCATGTGGGTACCTGCAGACCTGTCTGCCCAACACAGCACCTACCACCCACGAGTGCCCCACGCAGCACTGAGATGGTGGGTCCTAACAGAGATGCCTGTGGTTAACTGTAAAATGCACACCAGATTCCAAAGAACTGCCATGAAGAAAAATGCATGTAGACTATCTCACGGATATTTTTAATACTGATAACACATGTTGAAATAATAACCTGGTAGATATACTGGGTTTAAGAACACTTTAAATTTACCTTCTCAGAACTGACGCACACTTCTAAGAAGATTAATCCAGCCACACTGGAGAGACAGAAGAGGAGATAAACCAGAAGAAAGAGAATCAGTTAGGAAGCTTCTCAACTAGAGAAATGAAAGGACCTCAGTTGGGGTGGAGACTGGGGGTGTTAAAAAGAAGGGGGAATACAAGAGACTTCATGGAGGCAGAACCCACATGACTGTGGTTACAATTAGCCAGGACAAAAGCAGAGAGTTGAGGGTGAACCTGGTGGTCTGGAACTATGATTGTTCCATTAAAGGAAATATGAAGTCAGTAAGGTCTGTGGCTTGCAAAGAAAAAATTCAGAGCTAGTTTCCCACTTTCCTTTTAACACGGTAAGTTTCAACATCCAATTGGCATTTGGGGGAAATGACCCTGGAGCTCAGGAAAAAAGCCAAGCTGAAGATGGATCCATCCTTGGTTGGTTGAATCCATGAATGTGGGTAATTGCGGATATGGGCTGACCACTCTATGCCATTTTATAAAAGGGACTCCAGTGACTTTTGTTATCCATGGGGGGCCTGGAGTCAACCCCCTGAAGATATGACTGTATTGAGAAAGGCATGACCTTTGAGACTGCCTGAATGAGTTCCAGGAGGGAGAAAGCTAAAAGGCAGAGGAAGGAATGAAGGAACGGTAAGTAAATCAACATCAGGCAATTTAAGAAGTTCTAATTTTTTTTTACGGCTTTATGTCCTCACTAAATAATCAATCATTTAATTGCTGTGTATTAGGAAGGATTCCCCCACATACTCAAGTCTAATTTGGATGAGAAGAAAAGATACCCCCAACTAAAGACACCCCCAGTTAAAGATTTAAGTAGCACTTCAAAATAAATAATAGAATGATGACCCAAGGAAGCGGTTGACTAGTGAGTCATACACACTTTAGCTTCTCCAGTCAGAGTACCTGGACAAATACCCCTAAGCGGGGGTGTTTCAGGAAAGCTTTAGGAAGGAGGTGAGTTCTGAGTGGGTCACGATCTGAGAAGTTGAGCTGTCTTTGTAAGCAATTGAAAGGGCAGGATCAAAAGGGAGGAGCAAGAAGATCCGGGGGAGAGTGAACCAGTTTGACAGGAGGGAAGGAGTCACCGGTTGGATGAGGTGGGGGTGGGGATCACAGGTGAGGCTGGGAAAGCAGGTGGGAGCCAAACTGTGACTTCAGTTAAGGCTCAATGGACTTTCATGCTCAAGGGAGAGTCATAGAATTTTGAGCAGGTGAATGACAAGATCGAATTTACAATTTTAGAACATTAAGCTGGCTGTACTCTAAAGGTGAAAGCTATAGGGTTCAGGGACCATTAGGTTAAGCCCCTCCTCACAGATGAAATACACATGCGAGATTAAGCCTTTTCTAAGAGAGCCAAATTTCCTGACTACTAATATAACTCCCTTTCCACGATCTCTAAAATGTTAAAATTAGCCTGACTTACAGTCCTCTGTGGGAATAGTACCCTATGGAAGGTAGCTCTCTACTGAGAAAGGAGGGGTGTGCCAAGACTTCGTGAGGGACCTGGACTCAGGTGTGGAGACAACTAAAGTGATGGGATAATGGTTCTGCCTCCCTGCGGCTCCAGCTGGGCTCCTGGACTGAATTGAGGAGCAACCACATCAGGGCGGGCAGGCAAAGGGGTAGCAAGGGCAACTGGTGTAGAAGTGAGAACCAGTGTAATCCGACTGGATGATCAGTTAGAAGATTTGAATTCTAGTCCTGGTGAGCAGGGAGAAACTTGGAAGAACCACACTTTTGTCACACGCCTTCCAAGGTTCAAGTAATTGTTTTTAGCTGATCATACAGAATTTGCAATGTATTTCTCAAAGAAATGGTGTTAGAAAATGCTGGTTAGTTCCCCAGATTATCCTCCAGGAACCTAAAGTAATCCCATAACAGCTGAGATTACTACAGATTTTACAAAGAGAAATTCAAATATTTTTTGCCACATTAATTAACAAGTGAAATAGGTGAGTCAAACTAAGTATTGTTGTGTGTGTTTTTAATGGAAGATATCTAATTAGAAGATGGTATGGAAATGGAGATGGTAGGAAATCTGTAAGAGAATTTCTTTTGGCATTTCCAAGGTCATCTCAGATCAACAGTCCTCACAAACAGAAAAGAGGCAGAGAGGGCAAAAGAGAGAGACAGAGAAAGTATGAGAGCTGTATGTCTTTTGGGAACAGGATAGGAAACAACTGGTGTTTGTAGGGTGAGAAATGGGCCAGCCTTAAAAAGGCAGGGGCAGGCAGCGCTGAGAGTCCTGGGAAGAAGGAAGGAGGTGGGTGGCCCGGGAGGCACCAGGGTCAGTGATCCAGGTCTCGGGAGGTTACGGTGAAGCCAGCCCAGAAAACAGATTTGAGGTAGTTAAATCCCAGGGGAAAGGTGGAACAAACAGTCAAGGATTGTGGCTATCAACTCCAACAGAGGGAGAGGAAGACATGGGTACAAATGTGAGGCTCCAGATGGAGCCGGAATTTGAGGAACCCCAAGGAGACACAGAAAACCTCTGGGCTGGAGGAGAAGGACATGCTCTGGGGGGGGGGGGGGGTGGAGGGGAGAGTTACAGTGGATCAGAGCCAGAGGGAAGAGAGAGAAAGAAAGAGGTCTGAAGCTATGTGCCTGTCCAATGGGACACCAAGAGGTGACCCTCAGATGAAGAAGGCAGCCTGGGGCCAAGGGTGCTGAGGATGGGGCAGGACCAGCACCACCGAGGGATGACCCCCTCAGCCACAGCCACCACCAGCCCTGTCCCGGCCCCCATACCCCAAGGCAGTGTGGCTGGATTCCAGGACCCAGCAGTGTGTGGGGAGGGCAGCGCTCATTCAAACAGGCCAGAGTAACCCAAACTTGTCACATTTCTGCTTCCTGGTATGCGACTTTTTAGGCGCTGTGACTACCAGGCTGGGGCCCAGATCACCAAGGGACAGGTAAGATGGAAGAGGGTAAAGGGCAGGATGAGGAGCCAGAGGAGAAGCGGGGAAGCAGAAAGGCAGGATGTAATGGATTAGAAACAAATGTGAAGGGAAGCAGGAATCCTTACACAAAAGAGAAGAAAAGGTGCGGAAAGTCAGGCTGATCCGTGCGGAAATGCAGACAGACAGGGGTTAGAGAGTCCCCAGAAGAGAGTGCGAATTCAGGTCACGTGGGTAACCCCACGGTGCGTGTCACCCTTCCCACACCTCACCTGGTCACAGGAAATCTGCCTTGGAGCTGCGCGTTACACACTCAAGTGCAGCCTCTGCTCCTGGGGGCGTTCAGATAGGCACTCATTTTTTTCAAAGATGGACACGTGGTAGCATCTGCGGGTGAATTTAAAGCATTCAATAGTTGAGGTAATAAGCGAGCACAACTACCTAAGTTTGGGTCAGGGGGCGAGCGGCGGGGCAGTGTGCAGTGTTGAATAAGTATTTTCTTCCAGGAAACATCTAGTTAAATATACATGTTCTTTAAGTTTTTTTTTTTTAATGCTGCCTTATATATATAAAAAAAGAACAGGTTACTAAATTGATGGGAATAAAACGAGGAAGAGAATAAACCGGAGGCGCACTCCGTAACATCCCAGCTGAATGCGGCCACTGCGCCGGCCGGTCGGTCAGGCGTCCGCGCTCAGAGGTCCCCACGCGCGTCCTCGAGCGGCTGCGCCCGGGACCGGACGGGACCGGAGCGCGGGCGCCCCCGGGCCAGGGGGAACCACCCCCCACCCCCACGCAGCACCCCGCGCACCGCGGACGGCGGGGGGGTCTCCCAAGGCCCGGGAGGGGTAGGAGGCCGAGGGCTCTGCCCGGGTGTGGGGTCCGCCGCCCCGGACCCACGTGGGCGCAGCCTGGCGAGGCGCAGACAGCCGGCCTCGGAGGGGCGCGACCCCCGGCCACGTGGGGGCGGGGCCCGGCGGGGCTGGGGGGCGGTGCTCGACCGCAGCCCCTCCCCCCGGCCCTCGGGCGCCCCTCCCCCGCCCGAGCGCGGCCCGCGGGCGGCGGGCGGGGGCGGGGGCGGGGTTGTTGTTGTGCCGAGGCCCCGCCCCCGCCCGCCCCCGGCCCATCTGTTCCCCGCGAGCCGCGGCGACATTGTGCGGGCTGGGCGGCCGGGCCGCGGCGCGATGGGCCCGGGGCAGCCGCCGCGGTAGCTCGGCCGGAGCGGCTCCGGGAGCGGGCGGGCGGCGGGCGCGGAGGCGGCGGCGCGGCCGGAGATGCGCCCCGAGGAGGGCGGCGCGGCCGGGCTGGGCGAGCTGCGCTCGTGGTGGGAAGTGCCGGCCATCGCGCACTTCTGTTCGCTCTTCCGCACGGCGTTCCGCCTGCCGGACTTCGAGATCGAGGTGCGCGGGCCGGGCCGAGCCGGGCCGGGGTGGGGGTCGGGACCCGGGTAGGGGGTCGGGGCGGCGGCGCGTTGGGACCTCCGAGCGGCTGACTCTGAGGGGCTGAGTCGGGGGCTGAGCGCGAGGAGCGCTCCCGACTGGCCCGGGCGGGCGGGCGGGCGGGGATCGGGGTCCGGGCTGAGGGGACCCGAGCGGTGGTGAAAGTTGGGCCGTTACTCCGGGCGGCGTCCCGGCGGGCGCAGCGCGGGGCCGGGCGGTCGGGGTAGCGGGCGGCGGGCTTTGTGGGGCCCGGCGGGCTGGCGGGCGGGCGCCCCCGGCCGGCGCCCCGACCCCTCCCCCGGCCGCCTGGGGCCGAGCGCGCGGCCAGTCGGTGCCGCGGCCCCGGACAAAGGTGCGAGACCGGCGCGGCCGGGCCGGCGAGCGGGGGCTGTGGGTCCGCCACCCGAGGGAGGCGCGCCCGGCGGCAGCCCGGAGGGTGCGGGCCGGCGGGCGGGCGGGCGGCTGCGGCGACAATGCGGCGGCCTCGGGTGCGGGGGCCCGGCGCCGCACGCCGTTTTCAAAGTTGGGACGTGACTCGGACGAGCACGGCTTTTTCTAAAAATGTGAGTGGGACGGCGGTTCCCGCGGACTGAGGGGGAGAAACGGCAGATTAGGGAATGCTGAGCGTCAGGACTCGCTCCACAACTGTCCCGAAGACCCCGTGTTTCCTTTTAGTTGGTCAAAATCCTCAGCACTTTAATTCTGCTGCTCAAAATGGTGGCTGTGGTGGGAGGTGTTGTGGTGACAATGCCGTCGCGGTGCCGCTAAACTTGCCCCTGCCCCATTTTCTCCCTGAAATGTGATAAAACTGAGGCGGTGCTGAATTACAGGTTAGAGTTCACGAACCCCGTCTAAAAACACTGTGCAGAAAACTTCATCTTTCAAAAATCCAAATATTCCGATTTGGTTGATTGGGGAAAAAAAAAAAGAGGTAACAAATTTTGCCCTAAATTGTTACAGAAATCTAGAGTAATTTATAAATAACGTTTTATGTTCTAAGAAATAAATCAGTGGTTTCTAAGTATTAGCTGCTTTAATTCCTAAAGGAAATGTAACCTGATCTGAGAGGTCCAATTTGTATGTATAACAGAAGTGAAAAATCGTTGCTACAGGTGAATAATCAGGGCCACTTGAGATGAGTGTTTTCTCTTCGGATCCCAGTATTTCTTGGAAGTGACACTTTTTTGGTGGTTGTAGTTAAAGTGTACGCTATTTGAAGTATATACGAATGAATATTTGGAATTCAACTTGTATATATTATGGTACTCATCCGTATCTCTCTATAATTTGGAGATGTTCGGTCGATGGCTAACTAATAGTGACTTACTTGTGTAATTCTTCTGTAATCTTTTTCACATGAATGTGTTTTGATGAATTTGATGAATACAGATTAAACTTTTCACTAATAATTTTCAAAGTAATTTTTAGTTTTCTAGCAAATTTGATTCTGAGAGTGCAGAACTTACTGAGAATACGATCAGTTTTGATTCTCTAAGAAGTAAATAAATTTATTTTGGTTAGGTGATTTTTTAAAAAAAACCTAATTTAGTGTTCTGAAAGGTTGAAAAAGGATCACTTGATTACAGTTTATGATGCACTGGAAGAATCTTCTTAAAACAGACCAACAAAAAACAGTACTAATACTGAGGTGTACCTGTTAGGACGGCTGGAAAGACCCTATAATCTTAATTTACAGTAACTTTAAAAGATAGAAATGATGAATAATACCAAGTGGTAGAAGTTGGATATCAGCTTTTTAAGGAAATTAAGTTTTCAGCTGTGGGAAAGGACTCATCTTACCCTTGACAACCAAACTGAACCCATGGATTTACAGAAAATTTAGGAAGCAGAATCTTCAAGGACTTGGCTTATATTTATCTAAAACAAGGCAATCTCTTAGATAGCTAACAGGCTGGGAGCATTCATGCTGCAATTCTGTAAGAGGTCAAGACCTCCCATTTAACTGGTCCCCAAAGAGTGGATATTTTTATTTTTGCATGTAAGAAAACCTTTTTCCTCTGTTAATTAGCCTTGAATATACAAGATTTCTTTAGAAGAATCAGTGTACTGGATTCTTGTTTTTTGGGTTGTGTTTAGGGACATCTGTGTTGCTGCCCCACAGATAGGGGTTCTGCAGTCATCAGATCAAAAATCTGCAAATGTGTAGACATATTTTAAGTTCAAAATTTGTGGTTTTAAAAAGCAGTGCATAATCACAATATAAAACTTGAAAATTATAGCAAAATATAGGTAAGAGAATTAAATCACCCATAATCCCACCACCCAGGGATAAAAACTGTTACTTAGAAATTCCTAAACACACTCACAGTGTATTTGTGGCCTGTTCTAATTTTCCAGATGAGGAGACTGAGCTGTGTGTAGCTGGACAACTGTAGATTAATGATACTGAATTCAGTGGTTGGTATTATGAAACATTTGTTACTAGCTGCTTAACTGGATGGATTATCAAAGAAGCTCATGGCACACCTCCTTTGCCTCAGGATTATCAAATGCAGAACCACTTCATTTATATTACCAAATTTTCTATGATTGTTTAACATTCTAGTGGGTTAGGCTGGTTATGTTTTGTCATGATTAGAGAATGAAGAATGGTGAATTGACCTTCCTGAAGATTTAGTACTGATTTTCTTTTTTCCCCTAACAAGTGCTCTTTACAGTGAATAGCATCATACTTAACTAGATTTCGGTTAAGGGAGGAGATAGACCATCTTCAGTAATCTTGTCTGGAGTTAATTGTGATGAGTATAGGGTTGCAGGGAAAAATTACATTATAAACATTTTGGGTATATTTTCTCCAGAGAAGAAACCATGGGGCCTCTATGTGATTATTTGAAAATGGTCATGTAGAATTATCTGGTTCACACAGTGGCAACATGATCAAAATAATCTGATATTTATTAGTAAAAGTCCCGTGTACTTTTTTTCCCCCGAGCTTCCTGCTTTGAGAACGAATCCTTTGGGTTAAATCCTTAGCATGAATTATTAAGCATTATTATGTTTATTCATAGATATTATTCATAATTATGAAAATAGGTGATAAAAACTTGCTGAGAGTAACTTATTAGTATATCAGTCTTAGTTCTCTGGGCCTGGGGCCCAAGGATGGGTTATAGGAGATTTTGTGTTGGTGTACATGTATGTACTTTGTTGTCACTTTCGTCAAATTTTGAAAGCAATCACAGCCATGCAAAGGTTAAAAGATCTTGAACTAGATGAAAGATTTAAGTTGGCCTTGAATAGGGGAACCAGAGGCTAGTTTCATGACATGAGATGCCCTGGATCAGGAGCTAGAAAACTTGAATTCTTACGCTTGTTTTGCTACTACTGCCTCTTTGACCTTCGGCAGGTCAAATAGCCTAATGGTGAAGGACACTTGTATAGCACTTTGTACATTTTCCAAATGTTTTCTCATTTTATCTGTCGTCATTAATCATTGGAAAGTAGCAGTTTTGCAGATGAGGAAATTAGAAGTTTAGACAGGCTAAATTTCTTGCACAGACTCACCTGGATCTCAGGTTCTTTGATACCAAATTCTTTGCTGGTGCTGCTACATCACACAGCTTCTATTTTAGTTTTCATTATTTATGAAATGAATGGCTGGACCTAGAAGTAATGGCCAAGATTTCACAGTGCAGGTCTAGAGTTCTTTGGTTCTTAATAATGTGGGGTACAAAAGATCCTTTTAAAGGATCTTAAAATACAGATCTTAAAGGATCTGTATTCTGCCGAATACAGAGGGACAAGTTCATGATTTCATTTGGTTCTTTCAGCAAATACTTATTGAACATCCACTATGTGCTAGATGCAATCTATTAAGTGCTGGAGATACAGATGTGAACATAACACAAACATTCCTTAGTGGAAGGAGACAGATAATAATAAATTGACACAGAGAGGGCCAAGTTGAGGGGGTGGGTTGTTATAATTTAAAATAGGGCGATTAAGTGTGGGAGGGATTTCTCTGGTGGCTCAGACAGTAAAGAGTCTGCTTGCAGTGTAGGAGACTTGAGTTTGATCCCCTGAAGTGGTCAGGGGATCCTGGAGGATCCAGTGGTCCTGGAGAAGGGAATGGCTACTTACTCCATTCTTCTTGCCTGGGAAATCCCATGGACAGAGGAGTCTGGCAGGCTACAGTGCATGGGATTGCAAAGGTGTGGGTGGCCTCATTGAGAAGATGGCATTTGAGCAGGACTAAAGGAAATAGGGGACTTAAAATTATTCAAAAACTAGTAGTTTTTTGGACTTCCCTCGAGGTCCAATGGTTAAGACTCTGCACTTCACTGCAGGGTGTCAGGGTTAGATTCCTGGTCAGGGAACACACATGCTGCATGGTGCAAAAATTAGTAGTTACAATAATCTATTGAATGGAAAATACCAGATGCTCAGTGTCTCCTTAAGACTCAGGGTATGCTCCTCTGAGGAGGAAAGCCCAAGAACAGGATGTGAATAACAGAGGGTAGATCTTGAAACCTGAAAGGGGGACTGCTCCCTCAGAGTGTAACTCCCCCAAGGTGAACCGTGGATCCCATTCTGCTTATACCAGTGTCTTAAAGGGGAAGTCGTTGTCTTCATCTTCATTTGCCTATTAGAGAAGCTTCAGAAGGGTAGTTGGAGATTCTCCAGTTGTGGAAAGAGCAGTAACCTCTCATTGCTGAAGGACAACTCATGTTAGCATGTGGCTTGCTTTACCACGGAAGTTCAGTTTGGTCTTGCTTAATTTTCTGGAACACAGTGAGGAAGCCCAAAATACGACTTGGCAACATGGCAGCATTTGGTAGAACCGACAATCTGCCCTTTGATCAGGAGAGGCTGAGGGCTGAATTCCAGTGGTTTTTTTTTTTAAGGGGCTGGCTTCTTGTGGTGTGTTGGGTGGGGGGTAAGAATGAGGAGCTCTGGCATTGCTGGGAAACTGCCAGTGCACACGTGGTTTAGATAAAAAGTGGGTGTGGACAGAGTGCAGGGGGACAGAAGGCAGTTTCTAGCTAGATGGCCTTAGATAGAGTTGATGGGACTGAAGGTACTTGTCGAAGGGATCATGCAGAGAGCCAGAAACCTGGACTGTGGACCTACCTCTGTCATTACCTGGTGCTGCGATTTTAGATAGATCATTTGGTTTCAGATGCCCTATCTATAAAAAGACCGTTGTGGACTGGGTGATTTCTAGGATATTCCTCTGGCCAAAGTGCTGCGATTCCCTTGAAATGTTTCTCAGCATGCACGGCACAGGTAACTGATCCAGAAAGTTTTCCTGAGCTCATTGGTTAGGGCCAGGTGGCTCAGACAGTAGAGAATCTGCCTGCAATGCTGGAGGACCCAGGTTGGATTCCTGGGTTGGGAAGATCCCTTGGAGAAGGGAATGACAACCCACTCCAGTATTCTTGCCTGGAAAATCCTTTGGACAGAGGAGCCTGGCAGGTTACAGTCCATGGGGTTCCCAAAAAAAGAGTCGACTGAGTGACACTTTAACTTTCTTTTTCTATACGCTGTGTTGGAGTCCCTATCTTAGAAATTAATTCTGTACCAAACTAAACCAGCAAATCCACAAATGGGACCCTGCCCCATAGGGAGTCCTGTTCTGGACGTAATGTTTTTTTTGTGTAGGGTTGATGGGATTTATTTATGCTGAGTTTGCCGTCATCAGCCCAGGAAACAGTTCAGTTCACTAGGAAACAGTTGAGTTCAGTCGCTCAGTCGTTGACTCTCTGCAACCCCATGGACTGCAGCACGCATGGCCTCCCTGTCCATCACCAACTCCTGGAGTTTACTCAGACTCATGTCCATCAAGTCAGTGATGCCATCCAACCATCTCATCCTCTGTTGTCCCCTTCTTTTGCCTTCAGTCATTCTCAGCATCAGGGTCTTTTCAAATGAGTCAGTTCTTCGCATCAGGTGGCCAAAGTATTGGACCTTCAGCTTCAGCGTCAGTCCTTCCAATGAATATTCAGGACTGATTTCCTTTAGGATTGACTGGTTGGATCTCCTTTCAGTCCCAGGGACTGTCGAGGGTCTTCTCTAACATCGCAGTTCAAAAGCATCCATTCTTCTGCACTCAGCTTTCTTTATAGTCCAACTCTCACATCCATACATGACTACTGGAAAAACCAAAGCTTTGACTAGACGGACCTTTGTTGCCAAAGTTATGTCTGCTTTTTAATTTGCTGTCTAGGTTGGTCATAACTTCTCTTCCAAGGAGCAAGCGTCTTTTAATTTCATGGCTGCAGTCACCATCTGCAGTGATTTTGGAGCCCCCCAAATAGTCTGTCACTGTTTCGATTGTTTCTCCGTCTAATTGCCATGAAGTGATGAGACCAGATGCCATGATCTTAGTTTTTTGAAGGTTGAGTTTTAAGCCAACTTTTTCACTCTCCTCTTTCACTTTCATCAAGAGGCTCTTGACTTCTTCTTCACTTTCTGCTGTAAGGGTGGTGTCATCTGCATATCTGAGGTTATTGATATTTCTCCCGGCAGTCTTGATTCCAGCTTGTGCATCTTCCAGCCCAGCATTTCTCATGATATACTCTGCATATAAGTTAAATAAGCAGGGTGACATATACAGCCTGTTGTACTCCTTTCCCAATTTGGAACCAGTCTGTTGTTCCATGTCCAGTTCTAACTGTTGCTCCTTGACCTGCATACAGATTTCTCAGGAGGCTGGACAGGTGGTCTGGTATTCCCATCTCTTTAAGAATTTTCCAGTTTGCTGTGGTCCACACAGTTAAAGGCTTTGGCATAGTCAATAAAGCAGAAGTAGATGTTTTTCTGGAACTCTCTTGCTTTCTCAATGATTCAATGGATTTTGGCAATTTGATCTCTGGTTCCTCTGCCTTTTCTAAATCCAGCTTGAACATCTGAAGTTCGTGGTTCATGTACTGCTGAAGCCTGGCATGGAATATTTTGAGCATTACTTTGCTGGCTTTTGAGATGAGTGCAGTTGTGCGGTAGTTTGAGCAATCTTTGGCATTGCCTTTCTTTGGGATTGGAAAGAAAACTGACCTTTTCCATTCCTGTGGCCACTGCTGAGTTTTCCAAATTTGCTGGCATATTGAGTGCAGCACTTTCACAGCATCATCTCTTAGGATTTGAAAGAGCTCAACTGGAATTCCATCATCTCCACTAGCTTTGTTCATAGTGATGCTTCCTAAGGCCCACTTGACCTTGCATTCCAGGATGTCTGGGTCATGAAGATCTTTTCTGTATAGTTTTTCTGTGTATTCTTGTCACCTCTTCTTAATATCTTCTGCTTCTGTTAGGTCCATACCATTTCTGTCCTTTATTGTGCCCATCTTTGCATGAAATGTTCCCTTGGCATCTCTAGTTTTCTTGAAGAGATCTCTAGTCTTTCCCATTCTATTCTGTTTCTATCTGGGAAACAGATCTTTGGTTAATTCTTTGCTTAGGGCTTACCTGGTAGCTCAGTTGGTAAAGAATCCATCTGCAATGTAGGAGACCCCGGTTCGGTCCCTGGGTTGGGACGATCCCCTGGAGAAGGGAACGGCTACCCACTCCAGTATTCTGGCCTGGAGAATTCCATGGACAGGGGAGCCTGGCAGGTTTCAGTCCGTGGGGTCACAGAGTCTGACACGACTGACACATATACACACACATGTCGCAGAGTTGGACACGATTGAGTGACACACACACACACACACACACACACACACACACCCTTACACACCCTTCCCACCCAGAATCATTTAGGGGAAGAGGACAGGTTGGGGGGCTGTGGAGAGGGAGCCACGACGACGTGCATACCTGAAGGGGGCCCTCAGCCCTCTTGCAGGACTGAAGCAGGGGGTGGTGAGCGTGCGTGTGTGCACGCGCCCACTGTGCATGCGGACAGTGTGTGTGCGTGCCCGTGTGCTGGGATGGAGCTCAGGCAGGATGAGGTGTGTAATTTACGCAGAACCCACGCCTTCCTGTGCGGCCTCAGCTCTGGCCGCATCGCAGGCCCAGTGGGTTCACACTGGGCATCATTTTAGTTGGCAGGAAAGGTTGCGTGGGGGCGGTCCGAGCCGTCACACACTGCAGGCTTCCGGGTGTGGAGTCAGGCCCTTCCGGCCGGCCCTCAGTGATGTGGATCATCCACATGCCCAGTGCACGCGGTTTCTGTAGAAACCTTTGGAAGGCGGCCTTGTGTGTGGCCTGGAGGATGGGCACTGGACACATGGCCCTGTCCTGGGCGTCTCACGGTCACAGTCACTTCAGCTTTGGCCCCGGCCCAGCCTCTTGAGTTTGAGCAAACTCTGGGAGATGGTGAAGGACAGAGCAGTCCGGCGTGCTGCATACAGCCCATGGGGTCGCAAAGAGTTGGACATGACTTAAGAGACTGAACGTCAACAACAGCATCTTGGGCTTTCTTAGGGTGGCCTGTGGCCCCGGGACTGAATGTCCCCACAGACTCTGCACCCTTCTGTGCTCCGCCGTGACCCGCAAGTAAGTGCAAACAGGCACTGATGGGGCCACGGTTATTCTAAACTGTTTATTATCTTTTTAATGTTGAACCTTCAAATCACCTCCCATTAATAATTGCTAAGAATGGAGTAAGTTCTTACAGCTGAGACTGCTGTGAGCAGTCTGGTGGAGGGGAGAGTGTTTTTCTCTAGGCCAGTTGCTTTTGATGAACACTGCTCCCTGAGTGGTCATTGTTTCAACAACAATACACTGAGGACAGTTGATTTGCTTGACAGAAAATGTGTTAAATTAGCAAATCTACTTTAGCAAATCTTTTCTCCCCATCCCCATTGTGTCTCTTACTTCCCTGAAAGGTTGTGTTTGCAGAGTCTTCATGGCGTGAGAGACAGTTTTTATAATCAGTTCTTTGTCTAGGGGACACTTAGATAGGGGAAAGGTGACTGAGAGAAACTTCACTTGTGTTATGAATAAGGGATTTAATTTTTTTCACTCTTAGACTGATATTGATTTGGGTTAGTATGCCACACATTGTTTCTGAAAGACCTTTTCTCCCCTATTTTCCACTGTGCTGTTGAAGCAGGCACCCCAGCTTTCCTTACTGGATGTTGGGGATTGGGAGGGGAATGTTCTAACAGTGTTGAGAATACCTGTGTCCATATAGCTGGATTTTCATCACTTTTGATGGAGCCCCTCTCTTCATTATCTATAACTGTACTTTAGATTTCTGTAACATGCAACTCTAAAGTAGTAGTGAAATTACAAAGAAAAGTGGAGTCTGAAATCCCAGGCAGTCTCCTTTCTCTGTTGTCACTTTTATTAATACTAACTGCCCCAGAATGATTGCAGAGCTAAGGGCCTGGCTGCAGTTCTTCTGCTGCCCTGGGAAATTGGAGTAGTTGTGGGGGAGGAAAGGGTGGCTGGCTGGGGAGCAGCTATGGCTGCAGGAGTTCAAAGGCCTCAGGGGTCATGAGTGAAGTGCTTTCTGGAGAAGGCAGAGCTGGGAGGGGGTCACAGTGAGGAAGTCAGCGCAAGGAGATCAGAGTTCTCTTCTGTGGAGGGCTACTGAAAAATGGAGGCAGGATGCTGCAGCAGGCCTGGAATGCCAGACCCACTTGTGTGGATCTTTTTTATTCAGGCACTGAAGTTTTAGACAAGAATGATCTTAAAGTTTTAGAAAAAGAATGTCCTGAGTACTACATGTTTTGGTATCTAGGCTTAACTCTAGGAGTGGAGTGAGTGTAAAATGCTGCAGGTAGCGGTGACAGGAAGAGACCTTGTTCCTGGCTTTGAGTGGAACTAGATAATAGTGTTGGGTGCGGTGCATCAGGAAGGTAGTATGGGGTGAGGATGTTTTGAGCTGCAAGTGATGGGACGCTGCACTAAAAAGCAGGGTGGTCTGTCCTAGAACGTGGGGTCTGGAGGATCGTGGCAGCTATGCTGCTCAGTGACGAGGGCCTCAGGTGCTCAGGCGGCTGCCTGTGCGTGGTTACAGGATGGTTGCACAGCTCTAGGGTCTGCATTGCTGAGTGTTTCAGGGAAGTACAGGAAAATTACAATTACAGTTGAAAACACCCATTGGGTTGGTGATTGGAAGAGGTTGGAGATAGCATCACCGACTCAGTGGACATGAATTTGAGCACACTCTCAGAGATTGTAGAGAACAGAGGAAGGAGCCTGGCATGCTGCAGCCCATGGGGTTGCAGAGTTGGACGCGACTTAGCAGTGACTGAACAACAACAGCAAAAGCAAGAGATGACATTAGAGAAGGCTGTTGGAGAGAGGAAGAGGGAGCAGCTAAAACTGCATTCTCCTGGAATGAGAGAGGAAGCGAGCTCTCTAGGAGGCTTAAAAGAATGGTGGGAAAGAATGAATGTTTAAAAAAATTCTTCATGAATAGTACACAATATGAGAAGAATCCTCAATTCCTCCCAT
The DNA here is from genome assembly GCF_023699985.2 of Odocoileus virginianus. Taxonomy (NCBI): domain Eukaryota; kingdom Metazoa; phylum Chordata; class Mammalia; order Artiodactyla; family Cervidae; genus Odocoileus; species Odocoileus virginianus. Next base: position 5,871,398 of record NC_069696.1, read on the forward strand.
GTTAACATTTTAGTGCCTTACTGAAGAGGTGCATTGTGGGACAATCCTTCCCTGGCTTTTTAAAAGAGTTTCCAAATTTTCTTCCCTGTTTTGTGCTGACAGTCCTCTTCACTCTTTTTCCCTTTCTGATTGTTGGGAGGTGGGGTAGTAGTGACCCCACCCCTAGGATTGCCGGTTACTCCTTGTTTTAGCTTCCTGTTTAGGAAAATGAAAATCTGGGCACAGAAATGTACCCTTTTTATCATTAGAATTTTAGATTTACTCTTGCTTATCTATTGTTTGTTTGGAATTCTCCAGTTCTTAGATTCTTTGTTAGTATTTAATGATCTGTAAGACTACTACTGATAGTGTAACTGATGTTGAACCTGAAACTGGACTGATGTTGAAGCTGAAACTCCAATACTTTGGCCACCTGATGCGAAGAGCTAACTCATTGGAAAAGATCCTGATGCTGGGAAAGATTGAAAGCAGGAGGAGAAGGGGAAGACAGAGGATGAGATGGTTGGATGGCATCACTGACTCAATGGACATGAGTTTGAGTAAACTCCAGGAGTTGGTGATGGACAGAGAGACCTGGCGTGCTGCAGTCCATGGGGTCGCAAAGAGTCAGACACGACTGAGCGACTGAACTGAAGACTACTACTTAAATGGGACTCTGATCCTTCTATAATGAGAGTTTATGTACAAACAGGATAGCTATCAGTGTGATGTGAAAGTCGCTCAGTTGTGCCTTACTCCTTGCGACCCCATGGACTATACAGTCCATGGAATTCTCTGGGCCAGAGTACTGGAGTGCGTAGCTTATCCCTTCTCCAGCAGATCTTCCTGACCCAGGAATCAAACCGGATTCTCCTGCATCGCAGGCGGATTCTTTACCAGCTGAGCCCAGCAGTGTGATATGTTCTTTCTAATCACAGTTCCCCATGCTTGGGGAAGTAACATCTCCACAGAAAGGAGTATTTCCTTCACTTATTTGTTTGTCTTATCTCCTTCCTGGCTGTACAAAAATTTTTGGAAGTTAATCTGACTGTTCTACCTGCCCTTTGCTCCCTTTCTCTCCTACCTCGTGAAGTAAGTCTATATCCTGGTTACTAACCTGACACATCTTGCCTGAAAAGATGCACTGGGTCAATTCCCATTTTTGGGATTGTAGCTTAGGAAATACAAGGGTTACCAGGCTGGCGTGGAAAAGCAGTTAGGTCACAACGAGAAGCTGCGATGCAAACCAAACTCTTGCATTTGGAAGAGCAGAAATTAGGGGGATTAATAGGAAGACTTCAGCCCCCCCGCCACTGCTGTCCATCGTGCAGGAACCCCCAAGCATCTGAAGGGAGTATGCACTCCTTGCCCCCCAAAGAGGGATATGTGCATGTGTTAAATATTTTATAAACATAGGCTCATACTTTTACATACTCTTGTGATTCCTGTTTTATTCAGTTAATAATAATACACCATGTAGAATGCCCTTTCATAGCATACATTGTGACTTTAATAGCTTCAGAGCATTTATGGTCTGATTTTACTTAACCAATCCTCAATGGAGCATTGAGGTTTTATTTTTAGTTGTTTACTATCATAACAGCCATGGACAGAAAGTTTGTTTTTCTACCCAAGATAGGATTAGTGTTTTTGTTCATTAGACTTCTCTTATTACTGTCTATGTTTGAAGTTTTGTCTTGAACTTTCTTCATAGTCAATTTTTATCTTACATTTCATTACAAAAGCTAACATGAATTTGGTGCCCACTGTGGGTGCTCCAGGCACTGCTTAGTGTTCCTCGTGCGTCAACTTATCTATCCTTTTTTTAAATTGAAAATGCAGTTGACGTATAACATTGTTAGTTTCAGGTGAATGGCATAATGATTCCATATTAATATATATTAAGGGCTGGTCGCTGCAAGTTAGATTCAACACCACATATAGTTACAATTTATTTTTCTTGCAACGAGAACTTTTTAAGATCTATTCTCTTAGCAATTTTCACATATACATCAATACAACACAGTATTATTGACTGTGGTCACCATGTTGTACATCACATCCCCAGGACTTACTTATGAATGGAGATTTGTACCTGATGACCCATTTACCCATCACACCACCTCTGCCTTTAGGAACCACCTGTCTGTTCCCTGAGAGTAAGTTGCAAACTTGATAGCCCTCACTTGTAAACATTTCAGTGTTTTTATGCCTTAAAAAGGAATTCGCCGTAGCTCAGATGATAAACAGTCTGCCTGCAATGCAGGAGCTGTTGCTGTTGCTGCTGTTACGTCGCTTCAGTCGTGTCCGACTCTGTGCGACCCCATAGACCCAGGTTCAGTTTCTGGGTCGGGAAGATCCCCGGAGAAGGGGATGGCAATCCACTCCAGTATTCTTGCCTGGAGGATTCCGTGGACAGAGGAGCCTAGTGGGCTACAGCCCCTGGGGTTGCAAAGAGTCGGACACAATTGAGTTACTAACACCGTACACTAAGTTCAGTTCAGTCACTCAGTCGTGTCCAACTCTTTGCGACCTGATGATTCGCAGCATGCCAGGCCTCCCTGTCCATCACCAACTCCTGGAGATTACTCAAACTCATGTCCATTGAGTCAGTGATGCCATCCAACCATCTCATCCTCTGTCGTCCCCTTCTCCTCCTGCCCCCAATCCCTCCCAGCATCAGGGTCTTTTCCAGTGAGTCAACTCTTCACATGAGGTGGCCAAAGTATTGGAGTTTCAGCTTCAGCATCAGTCCTTGCAATGAACTATTGTGCCTTAAAAACACAGACATTTTCTTACATGGCCATAATATAGTTATCAGAATCAGGAAATTAATACTAAATAAGATCTATAGATATTAATGTGTAATTGATTTTTATGATTTTAAATTCAGTATTATTTTAGAAATTATTTTGGTGGCTTGGGTTTTTAATGTAGGATCATGTGTTGCATTTAGCTATTGGATCTCTTTCAGCTCTTGTTAGCCTAGAGTAGTTTTTCAGTCTTTGTCTTTCATAACCTTGACCTTTTGAAATTGAGATTGTCCTTCAATATGGGTTTGTTGTATGCACTCTCTTGATGAGATTGAGGTCCTGTGTTTTGGCAGGAGTGCTAAAGGAGTGGTGTGTCCTCAGAGCAGCAGATGAGAGTCACGTGATGTCAGTTAGTCTGATGGCGATGGTTATTATTAACTTTCATTGCTTGGTTTGAGGTGGTGTCCGCCAGCTCTCTCTGCTGTGAATATACTGTTTTTCCCTTATAATCGGAGACATACCTGGTTGGGAGATGCTATGTAAATGTCCTGTTTACCATCAAAATTTCACCCGTTTTAATCCTTGCATGCTGCTTTGCCTGAGTCAATCATTACATAATACTTGCAAAATTGTTATTTTCAAATTGTATTGTTCTTTTCACACTTAAAAGTTTGCATTCATAATTTTTTAAGAAATTATTTATTTTAGGTTCCCTGGGTGTTTGTTGCTTTTCCTTTTCGTTGCAGTGCATGGTCTTGTCATTGCAGTGGCTTCTCTTACTGCCAACACAGGCTCTAGGCACATGGACTTCAGTAGTTGCAACATGCAGGCTCCGTAGCAGCAACTTGTGAGCTCTAGGGTACAGGCTTAGGAATCGTGGTGCACCGGCTTCGGCTCCGAGGCATTTAGGATCTTCACAGACCAAGGATGGAACCTGTGTCCCCTGCATTGGCAGGCGGATTCCTCTCCACTGTGCTACCAGGGGAAGACTGGTGTTTATAGTTTTCATTCATAGATTTAAAAGTGTTTGATTCAAAACTGTTTCTAGTATCTAATTTTATAAAATTTTTTTTCTTGGAAATTTCGTCTTAAGTGGATAAACATTGATATACTAATTTTCACAAAGTAAAATAATTTGTAAATGATAAAAAAAATTGTAAAGCTTCAGATCTTTTTTCGTTATACTTAAAAATGTTTCAAACCTACAGTGAAGTTCAAAGACAAATATAGGTGAGCCTTGCATACCTTTAGTTTAGATTCAACAGTTGTTAACATTCTATTTTATGTTTTCTTTTTTGATGACCCATTAGAATGTAGGCTGGCAACGTGATACTTTTCTCCTGAAATACTTTGCCATGCGCTTCCTAAGAATAGCGACCCTCTCCCACATGACTGCATCAGCATATTCACATTTAAGAAATTAACAATAATTCTGTAATATATCAATATCCGAACGTTGTCACTTGTCCCCACAGTGACTTTTATAGATGTTGTCCTTCACCTCTATCCTGGGTCACACATTTGTTTGGTTGTTGGGATAGTTTTTAAGCAGATTGAAGCCAAGTCATTTATCCCAGTAATAGGGAAAAGTTGATAAAATGATTTAAATTTCAAGCTGTAAATATGTGAAGAAGAATAATAAGGAAAAAAGATTTCATTGGAATAATACTGGCTCCAGTCCAGGCAGTGCTCAGGGTGTGGACAGACTATCTCTCTGAGCTTCAGCTTCTTTGTTGGAGAGTTTTTTGCTCATTCCATAGGGTTATGCTGACAGTCAAGTGTTCATTAACATTGTGTTTTAAAGTCAATTTTATTAACTATAATTTGAATACAATAAACTTGCATCTTGTTTAAGTATGTAGTTCGAGTTTTGACCAATGCATGCACCCTTTTGAGTATCTTTACTTCAATCAAGATATAGAACATTTTGAGGGAGTTTCCTTGTGGTCCAGTGGTTAGGACTCTGCTTCCACTGCTGAGGGCACAGGTTTGATCCTTGTTCAGGGAACTAAGATCCCACAAGCCACACACCGTCGTCAAAAATCACCCGCAAAAATATAGAACATTTTTGTCACCACCGAATTTTCCTTGGGTCCCTTGGCAGTCGTCTTCCACTCTTGTCTGAGACAGTCACTAATCTGCTTTCTGTGACTGTAGATTAGTTTGCCATCTCTAGAATTTCACATAAATAGTCTTACAGTCCATGTTACTTTGTATCTGGCTTTGGTCAGCATGATTTTGAGATGCATCTGTATTGTTGTGTGTCTCAGTTGTTCTGAATATAAGTGCTGTGTATATTCACTTACTGGAGAAGAAAATGGCAACCCACTCCCAATATTCTTGCCTGGAGAACTGAATGGACAGAGGAGTCCATGGGGTCACAAAGAGTTAGACATGACTGAGTGACTTTCACTTCACATATTCACTTACAAGTCTTGGTGTAGATACTTGTTATCAGTTCTTCTGAGTAAATAGCTAGCCATGGAATTGTTGGGTCATCTTAACTTTATAAGAAACTGCCAAATTGTTTTCCAAACATTTCTTTTTAAGTTGTTTCAATTAATGTATAATTTATGCATATTAACAGCCCCCATGTTTAGTGTACATTCTGTGACTTTTTACAGTTGCGGAACACTATCACAATCAAGGTGTAGAATAGGTTCATTCCCTAAAACCTTTCATCACGCCCCTTGGTAACTAAGCATTTCCTTTAGCCCTTGGCAGTCACTTATCTGTGTCACATAAATGGAACTATACAGTATGCAGCCATTTGGGCTTGATGTCTTTACTTGGCAGAGTGCATTTGAGGTTAATTCCTGTTGTGGCATGTGTCAGCATTTGGTTCTGTTTATTGCCAAATATTCCTTTGTTGGGACACACGAGTTTGTTTATCCATTCATCAGAAGACCATTTGAGCTATTTCTAGTTTGGGCGATCATGAATAAAGTTGCTTAAGCGCTCATGTACAGATGTCATTGTGAATACCTAGCAGCAGGATTGTTGAGTGCCGGAAAGTGTGCGGTTCCCTTTGGAAAACAGTGTGGTGGTTTCTGGCATTCCCTCCAGTAGTGTGTGAGCCTCAGTTCCTCTGTATCTAGTGTGTGTTCCTGTCAGTGTTGTTTTGAAAACTGTCCTTATAGGTACATACTGCTATCTTGTTGTGTTTTGAATTTACATTTGCCTCATGACTAATTGTACTGAGTATTATTTGCCATCCACATACTTTGGAGAATTATCTTTTAAAATCTTTGCCCATTTAAAAAAAAAATCTCTTGCCCATTTAAAATATTGCGTTGTTTTCTTAATATTGAGTTTTGAGAGTTTGTCATGTATTTACAATAGAAATTCTTTATAAATGCATACTGAGAAAATATTTTCTCCTGTTCTAGGGCTTATCTTTAATTCTCTTAACAGTGTCTTTTTTTTTTTTTTTTTTTTTTGCCATGCCACTTGGAGGATCTCGGTTCCACAACTAGGGACTGAATCCCTGCCACAGCTGTGAAAGCCAGGAACCCTAACCACAGCCCACCAGGGAACTCCTCAACAGTGTCTCTTGAATAACAGAATATTTTAAATTCGAGAAATCCAACTTACCAGCTTTTTTTTTTTTTTTTGGATCATGCTTTTGGTATTGTATTTAAAAAATCATAGCCTAACCTAAGATCACCAAGAATTTCTTTTGTGTTTTCTTCTAGAGGTTTTATAGTTGTGGTTTTATAGTTGCTTTTTACATGTTTTGTTGATAGTATATGAGAAGAATTTTTATAGCTCTTCGTTTAATCTCTAAGAATTAAGTGATATTTTTCTATTTGCATAGAACTGTCTGGGACAGTCCAGAGGGCTAACCCTAAGAAGCAAAGTTCAGCTTAATTCTGGAGCATACAGAGATCATTTTATGTTGAAAAAGACATATCTTCATTCTGGGTTTGTGAAAGGGGGTTTTCCTCAAAAGTTGGCTGCAGCAGGCTTTCCTGGAGTTCCAGTGGTTAAGAGTCCACCTTACAATGCAAGGGACATCAGTTCAATCCCTGGTCTGAGAAGATCCCACATGGCGCAGAGCAAATAAGCTCCTGTGCCATGACTACTGAGCCAGTGTGCCGTAGCTACCCAAGCCCAGGTGCCCTAGAGCCCGCACTCTGCAGCAGGAGATGCCAGTGCAAAGAGAAGCCTGCGCACCGCAATTAGAGAATAGCCGCTACTCTCCACAACTCGAGAAAGCCTGCATGCAGCAAGGGAGACCCAGCATGGCCAAAAGGTAAATCTTAAAGAAAAGTTGGCTGCAGTGGTTGGCTGCTGCAGAAGCATCAGCATTGTGTGTGTTAGCTCTTTCTTTGGAGGATGGAATTTGATGATGAAAATAGAGAGGATTCTTGAGACAGTTGGTACACGATAATTTAAGAAGGAAAAACAATCAATTTGTTTATTTTGCATTCGATTCCTCAAGTACTTAATGATTAATGGGATAAAAAGCTGTGAATGCAGACTCACATGCAGATTAGTACAAGTAAAACTGGAGAAATCTGAATAAGATCAGTGGATGTAGTTTCCTGGTGGCAATATTGTAGTTGTGCAAAATGTTAGTGTTAGAGGAAACTGAGCAAAGTGTTTCTCTGTAGTATTTCTTAAACTTGCATGCAATTGTCATATTATTAACTGGAGATGTATCAGTACATGTTTTGTTACCAAAATGTTGTTGATTGGAGACATGTTTTGTTTTTTTGGAGACATGTTTGTAGGCTTGATAAAATTGACATCATCATGTAAGGTTGTTAGAGCTTCATATTGATCACGGGTTCATTATACAATTCGAGATTGTCATTATCATTCACATTTTGCTCCATCAGGGCTTTGCTCCAACCTTGTGTATATTATAAGTGTAAAATTTTCAAAAAATGACATGTCACAAAATTTTGAGTGAAGAATTTCTTGGTGAATTTTATACAGGTACTTTCTCTGATTGGGCAACATATATACTACTGGTTTCTCAGAAGTGGATCGTTCTTCAGAATATAGTTCTGCTTCAGACGGTGTGAATATTGTTGTTCAACTGCTCATTGGAAGTGATGGACAGGGAGGCCTGGCGTGCTGCAGTCCATGGGGTCATAAAGAGTTGGACACGTCTGAGCAACTGAACGGAACTGTTCACCTGCTAAGTCCTGTCTGACTCTTTGTAATCCCATGGACTGTAGCCCGCCAGGCTCCTTTGTCCATGGGGTTTCCCAAGCAAGAATATGGAGTGGGTTGCCATTTCTTCCTCCAGGGGAAGATACTTTACCGCTGAGCCTCCCGGGAAGCCCATGCACACTTTGTATAAGCATAAATAAGCACTTATTTTATAATGCATAAAATGCATGTTCAGGCTCAGCTGTGTCTGACTCTCTCTGACCCTATGGACTGCAGCATGCCAGGCTTCCTTGTCCGTCACCAGCCCAGAGCTTGTTCAAATTCATTTCCATTGAGGTGGTGATGCCATCCAACCATCTCATCCTCTTATCCCCTTCTCCTCCCGCCTTCAATCTTTCCCAGCTTCAGGGTCTTTACCAGTGAGTCAGTTCTTTGCATCAGGTGGCCAAAGTATAGGAGCTTCAGCATCAGTCCTTCCAATGAATATTCAGGACTGATCTCCTTTAGGATGGACTGGTTGAATCTTCTTTCAGTCCAAGGGACTCTCAAGAGTCTTCTCCAACACCACAGTTCAAAAGCATCAATTCTGGACCTTAGTTTTCTTTCCCATCTTGCAAGATGGCAGGTGAAAAGGCTGAGAAGCCAGATACTAAGGAGAAAAAACCTGAAGCCAAGAAGGCTGATGCTGTCAACAAGGCTAAAAAGGTGAAAGTGGTGAAGAAAGTTAAGAAGGGGAAGCCCCACTGCAGCCAAAACCCTGTCCTGGTCAGAGGAGTTGGCAGATATTCCCGATCAGCCATGTATTCCAGAAAGGCCTTGTATAAGAGAAAGTATTCAGCAGCTAAATCCAAGGTCGAAAAGAAAAAGAAGGTTCGGGTTCTTCCTACTGTCACAAAACCAGTTGGTGGCGACAAGAATGGTGGTACCCGAGTGGTCAAACTTCGCAAAATGCCTAGGTATTACCCTACTGAAGATGTGCCTTGGAAACTGTTGAGTCACGGCAAGAAACCGTTCAGTAAGCACGTGAGGAAGCTGCATGCCAGCATCACTCCTGGGACTGTTCTGATCATCCTCACGGGGCGCCACAGAGGCAAGAGGGTCGTTTTCCTGAAGCATTTGGGCAGGGGCTTGCTACTTGTGACTGGGCCTCTATCCCTCAATCGAGTTCCTCTGCGTAGAACACACCAGAAATTTGTCATTGCCACCTCTGCCAAAATCGATATCAGTGGTGTGAAAATCCCAGAACATCTCACTGACACTTACTTCAAGAAGAAGAAGCTGCGTAAGCCGAGACACCAAGAGGGTGAGATCTTCGACACAGAGAGAGAGAAATACGAGATCACAGAGCAGCGCGAGGTTGATCAGAAAGCTGTGGACTCACAAATTCTGCGAAGAATCAAAGCTGTCCCTCAGCTCCAGGGCTACCTCCGCTCTGTGTTTGCTCTCACAAATGGAATTTACCCTCACAAAGTAGTATTCTGAACTTCTTGCAAAGAACCTAATTAAATAACTTGCCCATTTCAAAAAAAAAAAAGCATCAGTTCTTTGGTGCTCGGCTTTCTTTATGGTCCAACTCTCATATCCATACATGACTACTGGAAAAACCATAACTTTGAGTAAATGGACCTTTGTTGGCAAGGTGATTTCTCTGCTTTTAGTACACCATCTAGGGTGGTCATAGCTCTTCCAAGGAGCAAGCGTCTTTTAATTTCATGGCTGCAGTCACCATCTGCAGTGATTTTGGAGCTCAAGAAAATAAACTCTGTCACTGTTTCCATTTTTTTCTCCCATCTATTTGCCATGAAGTGATGGGACCAGATGCCATGATCTTCATTTTTTGAATGTTGAGTTTTAAGCCAACTTTTTCACTCTCCTCTTTTCAGTTTCATCAAGAGGCTTTTTAGTTCCTCTTTGCTTTCTGCCATAAGGATGGTGTCATCTGCATATCTGAGGTTATTGATATTTCTCCCGGCAATCTTGATTCCAGCTTGTACTTCATTCATCCAGCCCGGGATTCCCATGATGTTCTCTGCATAGAAGTAAAATAAACAGGGTGACAATGTACAGCCTTGACGTTCTCCTTTCTCAATTTGGAACCAGTCCATTGTTCCATGTCCGGTTCTAACTGCTGCTTCTTGACCTGGATACAGATTTCTCGGGAGGCAGGTCAGGTGGTCTGGTATTCCCATCTCTTTTTAAGACTTTTCCACAGTTTTTATGATCCACAGAGTCAAAGACTTTTTATCATACATACATCATGATATTTCATTCTTAAATATTTCAGCATACATTGCCTAAGAACAATATAAAAATAAGAATGTTCTCCTTTACAGTCACAATACTATTAATACTTCTAAGGAAAATTAAAAACAGTTTCATAATATTTCTTAATCATATTTATAGCATTATCTAATCTAATATTCAGTTCCTCCCCCTGCCCCCATCAGAAAAATATCTTTCATTGTTGGTTTGGTTTTGGTCAAGGTTTCTTGCATTGCACCTGGATATTATTTAATTTCTTTTCACCTGGAGTAGCCCTCTTGACTTTTTGCTTTTTACAACCCTTTGATGAGTGTCAGTCAGTTGTCTTATAGAATATTACATGTTTTGAATTTTTCTGTTAACTCAAGGTTAGATTCAAGTTAAACAGTTTTAGTAAGATTGTTTCACATGTGTAGTTGGGTACTTACTATTTCATGTCAGAAGCTGCTGATTTCAAGTTGTTACTGTTCAGTTGCTCAGTTGTGTTGGACTCTTGGCAACCTGCAGCATGCAGGCTTCTCCTTCACCATCTGGAGTTTGCTCAAACTCATGTCCATTGAATTGGTGATGGCATCCAGTCATCTCATTCTCTGTCACCCCCTTCTCCTCCTGCCCTCAGTCTTCACTAGATTCAGGTGAGTTGGCTCTCTGCATCAGGTGGCCAAAGTGTTGGAGCTTCAACTTCAGCATCATTCCTTCCACTGAATATTCAGGGTTTACTTCTTTTAGGATTAATTGGTTTGATCTTTTTCCAGTCCAAGAGGCTTTCAAGTCTTCTCTAGCACCACAGTTTGAAAGCATCAGTTCTTCAGCGTTCAGTGTTTTTTATGGTCCAGGTCTCAGGTCCGTACATGACTACTGGAAAACTGTAGCTCTGACTATATGGGCCTTGGTCGGCAAAGTGATGTTTCTGCTTGTAATATGCTGTCTAGATTTGTCAGCTTTCCTTCCAAGGAGCAAGCGTCTTTTAATTTCAGTGGCTGCAGTCACCATCCGCAGTGATTTTGGAGCCCAAGAAAATAAAATCTGTCACTGTTGCCCGTTTTTCCACTTCTATTTGCCACGGAGTGCTGGGGCCAGATGCAATGATCTTCGAGTTTGAACGTTTGAGTTTTAAGCCAGCTCTTCACTCTCCTCTTTCATTCTCATCAAGAGACTTTTTAGTTCCTCTTCACTTTCTGCCATCAAGGTGGTGTCATCTGCATATCTGAGGTTGTTGATATTTCTTCTGGCAATTTTGATTCCAGCTTGCACAGCCTTGAGTCCAGTCTGGCATTTCCTATGATGTACTCTGCATATAAGTCAAATGAACAGGGTGATAGTTGATTCGGCAGTACGTACGCTAAAATTGAAAGAATATGCAGAAGATTAGCATGGCCCCTGTGCAAGGATGACACGCGGATTTGTGAAGGATTCCATGTTTTTGCTCGATGACAACCTTGAGGAGTGGGACAGGGAGGGAGGTGGGGGGGACATGGGTAAACCTATGGCTAATTCACGTTAATGTTTGGTAGAACCAATGCAATACTGTAAAGCAGTTACCTTCAATTAAATCAGACATGGAACAATAGTAAATAAATTTAAAAAGTGACAGTACATAGCCTTGACATACCCCTTTCCCAATTTTGAATCATTGTTCCATGTCTGAATCTGACTGTGGCTTCTTGACCTGTGTACAGGTTTCTCAGGAATCAGGTAAGGTGGTCCAGTATTCCCATCTCTTTAAGAATTTTCCACAGTTTGTTGTGATCCATATCACAACAAGGCTTTAGCATAGTCAGTGAAGCAGATGTTTTTTGGATCACTTTCCCCCAAGCCATGAGTAGGACTATTCCTTCCATGGCTTGCTTTTTATGTAAACATTAGTGTTTGTGTGTGCCTGCATGCTCAGTCATGTCCTACTTTTTGCGACCCCGTGGAATGTAGCCTGCCAGGCTCCTCTGTCCATGGTATTTCCCAGGCAAGAATACTGGAGTGGGTTGCCATTTCTTTCTGCAGGGGATCTTCCCTACCCAGGGATCAAACCCATGTTTCTTGTGTCTCCTGCATTGGCAAGCGATTTCTTTACCACTATGCCACCTAGGAAGCTGTTTACTGTTAGTGATATTTATTTTGATCACTTGGTAGGATAGGGTAGGGAAATTTATATTTTAGATTGAGAAGAGAAACCTACCAATATCACTCAGTCAGCTTACCCTTGAGAGGATAGCTCTGTACACTGACAGGTGCCAGAAAGTAAAGTAAAAGACTTGGTCACTGCTCACAGAATTTGAGAGAGAAAGGGAGATATTATAGAGGTAGATGTTCAGATAGACTATTGTAGTACAGTATTTGTTAGAATGGAAGTGTGCAAAAAGTACAGCAGAAGCTAGTAGCTTTACAAAAAAATAGCTGAGCCTGTTGGGGGATGGGTGTAGGGGAATTGGGATGGTTTCACAGCTTCTTCAGCCTGGAAGGCTGGATAGAGAATCAACAGGTGCATAGGTACAGAGAGAGGGTCACTTAGTATGACAGTCCATGTGGGAGGGAGGAAGAGACTGTGCCAGAGAGGGGAGGGCACTGGGGGGCCATCTGCAAGGTGGGTGGGGGTACAGGAGACGAGGCTAGGTTAGTGCTGAGGTGATGCTTACATAGGAAGGTTATTCTATTTTATTCTGAAAGTTGGGGTTTTCAAACTTTTAAAGCTGTGAATTACTTTGTTAAAAGGAAATTTTATGCAGGAACTCAGTATATAAAAGAGATAAAAATAGAGCGCTGTTTGAAAATTGCCATAGGTCATGAGCTATTCTAGTTTGAGCAGGAGAGAATGTTGTGATTTATAATGTTTGGAGCAGGATGGGATATAGTCAGTGTGCAGTAAATATTTGTTGCCTGAATGGAGAGTAGAGTTCAGTTCCTCTTAGGACAGAGGCAGCAGGTTGGAACCAGAAAGGCAGTTACCACGCTGTGCCAGTTGCCTCGGTGAGAGCTGCCGACCCGAGCTGGAGATTGAATGGCACTGCTGGTGAGGGTTGGACACAGAGTTGGTTGGACAGTGGCTTGAAGAGACTAGTACTGTGGTCCCAGTTCCATCCCCGGGGGTGTGTCATCCCCAGAGTGTTCTGGGAATTTGTGGAGACCTTTTGGTGCCAGAGATCAGAGGCAGCTCTGGCGGAGAGAGGGTGGGCGGGGGGTGCTAGATGTCCCACATCCAGCCTGAGGTCTTTCATGTAGGTGAAGAAAAAACTGGGATTTAAATCCCAACTTATGGTTTTACATGTCAACACAGGGTAGTTTTTGCAGTGTTTAAACATGTACCAAGATTTTTAGGAGTGCCACTGTTCAGAACCAAGGAAAGATTATACTGTTTTGTTTGAAACGTTGATGAGAGTTTTTCACCATTTGGAATATCCTATATCGTATCTTACTCGTCACTGATCATAGTTAATTGCTTACACCTCAGCCTGGTGTTGGTCTGTGTTTTTATTTTGGGTTCTGTTTTAACAAATGACTGCTGTATCTTCTAGTGAGTCCATGCTTAAGCATTTACATTTTGAAATAGTTTTTATTATGTATTTAATTTTTGTCTTTGGGGTAATATATCAATTATGTTTATGGTTGTAAATTATATTTATGGCTGTAAGAAGGCATCATTATCTGTGAATTTCACCTCAGGACAGTGTGGGGGTTGTAAACTCAGTGCTGTGAGGAGGGGGTGCGGACCTGACTGAGGAGGACTGTGCCATCCCTGTGAGTCCTGGGACTCTGGCTTGGGGGCCGCCCGGAGGCAGTCACTCTTCATTGAGACGAGGACTAGCTCTGGGGTGAAAGTGGTAAATGTGGGGCATGCTGAGTTTAGGCTTACACACAGCTTCAAGTTAGAAACATGTAGAAATTGTGAACTGGGATTTGGAGTTGAGGAGGAAAAATAACAGTTAACGTTTCTGGAGAGTGAGATGGTTAAGAACTCAGGTTGCGGAGCCAGCCCTGGTCTGTTTCCGTGGCCATGCTCCGCACCTGGGTGACACTGCACTCTGAGCGCTGTCACACCTGGTTTTCTCATTCTTAAAAATGGGGATAATATACTTACCCACTAAGTTAATATGGAAATTAAGTGCCTTGAAACATGTCAAATACCTGAATAATGCCAACTTAAAAGTTGTATTCAAATTAGCTATTCACCAAAAATTCAGTAAATGCCAAGGATTTTGAATTGAGGTATGAATTCTATCATTTGGGCCTTATAAAACCGAATTTTTATGAGAAGACTGAGGCCTAGGGAGATATCCTGTAGACTCGTGAATCATAAGTTGTACAGGAAGTAAAAGTCTGAATTGGCTAGGATAGAATCACATGCTTCCAGACCTTCCCTTCCGTCTGTGGACCTCAGACCAGCAGCATCAGCATTGCTTGGGAGCTTGTTAGAAATGCAGAGTCTCAGGCCTCACCCTGAGATGACTGTTTGAGATTTTGAATTTAAGTGAAGTTTCCAGGTGATTCCTGTGCATATTAAAGCATGAGAAGCTCTGGGCTCAGAGGTGTGAGCTGGTCTGGTTCAGCAGAGGCAGGGGACAGGCAGGGAGGCCTTGCTTGGTGCAGGCGCTGGGCCCCCAGGCTGGTGGACCCTGGCCTTGCTCCAAGTTTTAGCTCTGGGACCTTGGCAGGTCTCTTCCGTTCTCTGGACCTCAGCTTTCTCATCTTTAGGTGAGGCGAGTTGTCTTCCACTCTGATACTTCCAGGTCTTCTTCTGGGAAGACACTTGTGCATGGTGTTTAGGGTCTGGGTGATGTGGGAGGTGAGTGGTAATTTGGGTGGAGAATCAGGAGTGTGCTTAGGCATGAGTGTACCATCAATGGAGATGGTGGATTTTACTAAAGTAAATATATTTAGTCATCGTTTCTGAATTTTGTTCAGAAATCTTAAGATTTAAGAGAGACATTCTTTAAGCATATCTTCAAATTTAAAGCTGGCAAGTTGAGGCTTCTGTGGTGATTATTTTTTCTTTATTTGGCTTATTCTCAAGTGAACATATCATAGTTGGATATATTTTATATTAAGTTCTAAAATAGTATTACTTTTTAAAAAATCTAGAAATCACATTTGGCTTCCACATTTTGTCTGAGCGTCCTCATTTTTCTTCAGACTTTCTGAGAACCTTGACAGTATCTACTACTTTGTACCTGCAGGGATCATGTCTAGAATAAATGGACTTCCTTGGTGGCTCAGTCGGTAAAGAGTCTGCCTGCTGGGCAGGAGACCTGCGTTCAATCCCCGAATAGGGAAGATCCCCTGGAGAAAGAAACGGCAACCCAATCCTGTATTCTTGCCTGGGAAATCCCATGGACAGAGGAGCCTGGCGGGCTACCTCCATGGGATCTCGAGAGTCAGACATGACTTACCGAGTAAATGACCACCAGGTATTAGATAATGTTTTGTGTTTGATTTATAAATTTTTCTTAAAAATATTTTAACTTCCTTGGAAGTTGAAAAATCTAGGTCTTTGCCCCTTGAATGTAGTTGCAGTGACATCTTCAGGAATATCCTCAATTTTTATCCCAAACTCAGGTTGCCTCACTGAGGAAAAGAGGTTTGTAATACACAAAAGAAAAAAAAAGGTATGAGGGGAGTGGAGAGCTCAGAAACACGCAGCCACAGAGATGTTCTGGAGTAGGTGGTAGTGGTTTCCTCGGATGGTGCTGACTATTAAGGAATGGTGCTGAGATCAAGGAAGCCAGAGATCACCACCTCCCAGCCCCTAGGGGAGGTGCTTTGCAATGTCCTGCTTCCTGCAGAACACTTCATTTTGAATTTAAAATCTTTGTTTTAAAGGGGGCTGCATTTTGAGTCCTGTGCTGTCTGCCATCTGCTTTTCTCCCAGGTTTGGGAACATGAGGAAAGCCAGCAAGCCTGGGAAGGCCAGAGAGAGGGGAGAGGTTGTTCTGAAGGGGGTGAGGGCTCTCTTAAGTAACTGGCTGCATATCTGTGTAATCATAACCTCATCTATCTTTGTAGAGATGGTTGAGGGGACCCCAGGAGAGCCTTGTCCTTGCAACGAGCAGGGTCTGCTCTCTAGTTGCCGAGCGGGCTTCTCACTGTGGTAGGTTCTGTCTGCTGAGCTCCGGCTCCAGGGCGCGTGGGCTTCAGTAATTGGGCACGAAGCTCAGTAATTGCAGTGCTCAGGCTTAGTTGCTCCACGGCATGTGGATCCATCTCAGACCGAGGATGGAACCTGTGTCTCCTGCATTGGCAGGTGTATTCTTCATCGCTGAGCCACAAGGCACGCCCCAAACCCTTTATATTTCAGAATCATTTTCGATTTACTGAAAAGTTATTGTTACAGTCCCGAGAGTTCATGTGTTACCCTGTTAGCAAACTTTTTCTGTAGAGGGCCAGATAGTAAGAATTTTAGGCTTTGTGGACAGATGGTCTTTTCTCGGAATTGCTTAGTTCTGCCAGTGTAAGGCAGGAGCGGCCATAGCTGGACAGTAAGTAAATGAATGGGTATGGCTGTGTTCCAGTAGATATTTGTTTTGTTTCTTTTTTTTCCTTTGGTATGCCATGTGGCTTGTGGAATCTTAATTCCCCAACTAGGGACAGAACTCAGGCCCTGGCAGTCAAAGTACCAAGTCCTAATCACTGGACCACGGGTGAACTTCCTCAATAAAACTTGATAAGTTTTATTGATAAGTGGCTGGTTGGATTTTGGTCAGTGGGCATTAGTTCTCTGACTCATGCTGAATACCCTTTACCCAGCATTCCTGATGTTTAATCTTACACAACCAGGGTACGTTTGTCAAAACAAAGATACTTTGGAACAGTGCTGCTAACTAAACTCAGACTTTATTTGAATACGTGTCCATCTTTGATTTGGTTTTCAGTCTTGCATGCTGCTTTATGCTTTGTTGACAGCATGTCTCCTCAGCCTGTTACTGTCAGCTGGAGACTTTGGATACTCATTTTGATCTGTGAGCTTTGTTGCCCAAATTGTCCTTTGGCCTTTGTGGTTCTTTCAGGTGAGCCTGTGTCTTTTGGATATGTCCTCAATTTTTCTTTTTTGAACCCTTTTTTTCTTTTTGGCTGCACAACATTTGGGATTTTAGTTCCCCAACCGGGGACTGAAGCTGTACCCCCTACAGTAGAACAACAGAGTGTTAACCATTGGACCTCTAGGGAAGTCCCTTGTATACTTTCTGACTGAATTATATTCCATTATATGGATATAATCCTCTTTTCATCTTTTTGTGAGGTGGTGGACGTTTGGATTGTTTCCACCGTTTGGCTGGTATGAATAATGGTATGAATAATAACTTCGTGTATTTGCTAAGGAGTGTTTTTGTGAGCATGTATTTGTTTTTCTCCTGGGTGGGTACCTAGGAGTGGAATTGGAGTTGTGTTTGAGTTTATAGTAAACCCCCAAACTTCTTACCACAGTGCCTGCACGAGTTGCGGTTTTCCATCACCATCAGTGCTCAGTGTTGCCTGTGTGGTTAGGACCTTCCGGTGGGTGTGGGGTACTGCCTCCCCAGTGATAGTGATAGTCAGCGCCTTTTCACGTGTGTGTTAGTGATTCACATGTTGTTGATGAAATTTCTATTAGGATATTTTGCTAATTTTAAAAATTAGTCTATTAAGTGTATATGTTCTGGATAGAAGTCCTTTGTCAGAATTATTATTTTACATATCTCTTCTTTCCGTCTGTCAGTTGTTTTTTCTTTCAGTCTATGAGTTTTCTCTTTTTTTCAGTCTATGAGTTGTCTTTCTAATTAATAAATCAGAATTTTAGAATTCTAATTTATCAATTTTTTCTTTTATGGTTGTGCTTTTGTTATCATCATATCTAAGACTTTTTTCCTTGCCCAGGATCACAGAGGTTTTCTCTTACATTTTCTTTTGTGGGGGAAGGCTGCACCTCGAGGCATGTGGAACTTCCCCATCACACCCTCTGTGGTAGAAGTGTGGAGTCTTAACCACTGGACCACTGGGAAAGCTGTTCTTAATATTTTCTTTAAGTTTTTTTGTTTTAAAAAATTATTTCTGTGTTTATTTTTGGCTGTGCCGGGTCTTTGTTGCTACGTGGGCTTTTCTCTAGTTTCGGCACGCGGGGGCTGCTCTCTAGTTGCAGTGCGCGGTTCTCTAGTTGCTGAGGGTGGGCGCTAGGGCTCGCAGGCTTCAGTGGGTGCGGGTCCCAGGCTCTAGGGTCAATGGTTGTGGGGCACAGACCTGTTGCTCTGCAGCATGTGGGATCCTCCTGAACCAGGAATCGAACCCATGTCTCCTTCATTGGCAGGTGGATTTTTTTTTTTTTTTTTTTTAACCACAGAGCCACAAGGGAAACCTTGTTTTGGATTTTATATTTAGATTTATGATCCATTTTGAATTGATTTTTGCTTATGGTGTGAGGCATTAATCACAGTTTTTGTTTTGTTTTGTGTGTGTTGTAGCACCATTTGTTGAAAGGTCGTCCTTTATTCATTGAATTGCCTTTGTCCTTTTGTAAAGAATCAGTTGCTTACATATGTGTGTGCTCACTTCTGGACCATTATCCTGTTTCATTATTGAATTTGTCTGTTTTTAGGCTAATACCACACTGTCTTGATTACTATAATTTTGTCATAATTCTTAAAATTAAATAATGTTAGTGATATTCACTCTGTTTGCCTATTTTATGTCCTTTGTATTTCCATATGGATTTTAGAATTATGCTGAGATTTTGATTGGGATTGTGTTGAATATACAGATCATCTTGTGGGAAATTGACCTTTTAATAGTATTTAGTCTTCTCTCTGTTTCGATTTTCTTTAGTTTCTCACAGAAAAATTTTATGTTTTTCAGTTTAGGTCCTACCTTTTGTTGAATTTTTCCTGAAGCGTTTTATACTTGTTTTCTATGCTGTTGTACATTTAAAAAATTTTTAATTATTTAAAAAATTGTTTTTTACTGTGCTTCACAGTATGTGGGATCTTTGTTCTCCAACCAGGGTTCCGCAGTGCACCCCGGTAATGAAGTGTGGAGTCTTAACCACTGGACTGCCAGGGCAGTCCATGCTGTTGTACATTTTAAAAAGATTCCAGTTGTTTTTTGCTAGTTTATAGACATGCAATTGAGTTTTATATATTGATCTTATAACCTGTAATTTTCCTAAATTCACTTTTTTAGCAATATTTTTGTAGATTCCATTGGGTTTTCAACATAGATGATGTGATAATGTCTGCAAATAAGACAGTTTTGCTTCTTTCTTATCTGGGTACCTTTTATTTTTATTGCCTTATTGCTCTGTCTAGAACTTCCCATAAAATGTCAAATAGAAGCAACCGGAGCAGTCATCCTTGTCTTGTTCTTCATTTGAGGGAAAAACATTCAGGCTTATCACCCTTTTATTTTGATTTTGTCCTAAAGTTATTTAAAAGTATGTTAATTTAGTTTCAAATACTTGGGAATCTGTCAAAGAGTTTTCTATTATTGACTTCTAACTTAATTCTATTTTGGTCAGACAAGTAGAGTTGGCATCTTTTTTTTTTTAACTTCTCATATTCATAATTTTAATGCAAAATTAAACTGTGAAGAAAAAAGATTTACAGTGAATATGAAAACATATGGTACATGTTCTTAATATATAAGAAGACATTATAATAATAAGGGCAAATGTAATAGTAGAGAAAGTCAAGAGCATGTAGAGAAGCAGCTCACTAAAAGAAGTAACCAGTAGCCAGCATGTATGTGGGGATATGTTTGTCTTTGCTAGTGGGGTTGTCTATTGTTTTTGTCTATTATTTCCTTTTGGGGATACATGTCTCCTCTACTCCACAGGTTCTTGCCTCAAGCTGGCATCCTTTAAAGTGATTGAGACTTGTTTTGTGGTCCATAACATGGACTTGCTAGTTATTTCATATGTACTTGAAAAGAATGTGTGGTTTGCTATCGTTGGCTGGAGTTTTCTTATTTAGTCAGTTCAGGAGCTTGGGTAGCTTTAAACACACAAAAAAAGTGAAATATGACATGGATTCTTTTCTCTTTCCTTAAATTCATAATGTAAGTCCTTAGATCCTGCCATCTCTTTCTACTAGCTGAGGAGAACAGTCTCCTGATTAGAATGACAGCTCTGAGCTGGAAGGCCTTATTTCATTAGTACACTAACCAGCCACAGAGATTAGCTTATTGGTTACTTAATAATTAAATGAAGTTGGTTGTAATTCTTTGAGCATACACAGAACTTAGTAGGTTAACCCTTTATTGCCCAGAATTCCTGGGGTGTTTATGTATGAATACAGAGGAGCCTAAAATCCTTGAAAACTCTGAGAAGAGCTGTTTCAGTTAATTTCAAGAGACGATCTTATTTAAGAGGCATATTAAATACAAATAAAAACAAAATTACAGATTTGGAAACTGGTTCTCTGACTTGAATATCCCTTTATTAACTGATTTTGGAGTCTTAATGGAAGAACTTCTATACCAGCATTTCTTTTGGCTAGCCAGTTTTACTCTTTGAGGAGGTTTCACTAAAGCGTTTCCTTAGTTATTTCGTATCCTTGCAGCAGCCTTGTAAGACACAGAGTAAGGTTAGTGGGAGAGAAGGCTGCGCTAGAGTGTAGATCACTGGTGGTGAGCCAGCTGTGGACTAGAATTCTAGAGATGAGAGAGACCTTGGGTAAGCTGGTGGACATCTGGTGGTTGAGGAAATTCAGGTGCAGAAAAGCTAGTGGCTGTCTGACAGCAAGGTGCTGTGCCTCTCAAAGGGACTTTGACAGTCTTGAGACATTCTTAGTTGCCACAGGTTGGGACAGGGGCCCCCTAGTATCCAGTGGTTAGAAGCCCAGGAAATTGCCAAACATCCACAGTCCCCGGAACAGAACAGTTCTCTGGGCCACAGTGTCAATACTGCTCAGTTTAAGAAGGGTCTGCAGTTTATCTTGAGTATTATTAGAACCTGGATCTCTAATACTGCTTCCAGTGATTTACGTACTTTCGCCATCAGCTGCTCTTATTTTTCATTCTTTTCAACTGCATTTTTAAAGATTCGAGGTGAAATCCACATAACATAACCATTAGCCACTTTAAAGTGTATACTTCAGTGGCATTTAGTAAATTCAGTGTGTTGTGCAACTGCTATCTCTTTGTAGTTCCAGGATATATCCATCACCCCATAAGGAGACCCCATGCTGTTTAGACAACTCTCCATTCCCTGCCCCAGCTCTGGCCGCCACTAATCTGTTTCTGTTTCTGTTTCTGTGGAGTCTTTTTTTTTTTTTAATGTCTCTGTGGATTCTAAATTCTTTTTATGTGGTGCTTTAGAAATAAAGTGGATGAGAAGTCAGGAGCATGGACATGACATCTGGGGTCCCCATTCTTTTCTGTCAGTGATGGGGGGAAATCATTCATTTGACCTTTTCCCTTTATGTGGCTGCTGGCCCAGTAGCCAGAATATTTTTCTGCTTTACATGAGTCTGAAATTCTAGCCCACAATCTGTTTGCTCAGAGTTTTTATGGATGTCTGTGAAAGTCACTCAGTCGTGTCCGACTCTTTGTGACCCCATGGACTGTACAGTCCATGGCATTCTCCAGGCCAGAATACTGGAGTGGTTAGCCCTTCCCTTTTCCAGGGGATCTTCCCAACCTAGGGATTGAACCCAAGTCTCCCACATTGCAGGCAGATTCTTTACCAGCTGAGTCACCGGGGAAGCCCTTGGATGTCTGTAACAGAATTTAATTTCTCACTGATTCTTTCTCACCTGGTATGCTTCTGAGCCACCTCCCCAGGTACTGAACTAAGTGTCCTTCCATTGATGTGCTTGAAATTAGGAACTAAAGTGATTAAGGAGGTAAATTCATCCCATTACTAAACATAAATGTGCTTGGAATCATTTAGCACCTAACTTGTATTGCTTTGTAATTAAAAACAAAAACAAGTATATTCCTATGTTTTCACTCCTGCTGAAAACCCTCCAGTGGCTGCTGCTTGGGCTTAGAGTCAACTCTGAGTTCCTTACCATTGTGTAACAGCGTCCCCACAGGCTCTGCTTCCACTCCTGCTCTGTTCTTCCCTCCCCCTGGCTCTTGGTGTGGGCAGATGAGCCCCTTTTTTTCTCATGAAGGATCCCAGCTTCTTAAGGCCTCTGCACCAGCAGTTGCCTCAGTCTGGAGGGCATGGGAGACATGCCTCGTACCGGTTTTCAAATCTTAGCTCACACGTCATCTCACATGTGAAACCTGCACTGATCATCCTGTCCGTCTATGGCTTGTAGTAAAAATTTCGAGTGAGTTTTGTGGAGAGAATAATACAGCAAATTCCCATTACACACGTTTTTGTTCACAGTCAGCCAATTTAGAGCAGCCCTGCCTCTCTTCGTGACTGTCACTCTCTGGTCTTTTCAGTTTTCTTTTTCTGCAGTTGGCGTTTTTTGTTTGTTTACTTTGTATACACCCAGGCCTGCGAGTTTTTTGAGCCAGCATCTTGTCTGTCCTATTTACTCTTGAGTCCCTAATGCCTGGAACATGTTCCTATGTCTGTGTACATAGTAGGTGCTCAGTAAATATTTACTGAATGAATAATGAAATGAAATAAACTTCCTCAAATCAGAGACTGTGCCTAACGCATGTTTGTCTCTGTCCCTGATCCAGAGCTGCTGCACACGCAGGTTCCTCTCCTCTCCTGACAGTAGGTTTGTGGATGTAGTAACCCTCGTGCAGCGTTTCTGTGATGGGAGGAAGGAGAGTACACTCTTCTTTGCATTTGCTTTCAGATTGCTCTGCTGGATAGTAAGACTGGAGATTTTTCCCATTGCCACATTCACTTGGTGTTTAGTCTCGGTTGTTGTCTGCTCATAGGTAAACTTGGAACTCGTTCTAGAAGCCCACATTTATCTTTCCTTCCCTGATTGGTTGTTTCTAGAACTCTGGAAGGTAAGGTCATCTAAGTTTCACTCCCATTTTACAGATGAAGACTTTGCCCAGATTCGTACAGTAAGGTGGTGGATTTGGTTGGAGTTGGAAATGAGAGCTAAGCCTAGCAGTTAAAAATACTGTATAATTTTCTCTCTGCATGTTTATGCGTTCTGTTTTATTAGTTGGACTCTGTAAGTTTTATTGGCTCTTTGTGATCAGGGGCTGTGTACTCTGAGTACCTGCTATAGCTTTTAACACTAAGCATAGAGTAATGTTTTTGGACTAGGAGACTAATGTAAGAGCATTGCTTTATTTGAGAATTAATTTAGTGTTATATCACTGTTTCTCCCTGCTTTATGGGAATATGGGAAGAGACACTTGGAGGACAGAGCTTGCTTACTTGTGCAGAGGGTACATACAGGAACTGAGAATGGGGCGGATGAGATGGGGAGGGTTAACAGAAGGCTGCAGGCAGAGGCTTTGCTCTTTGGAGCGAGTCCATCACTTCCTGCTGTCCAGTCCAGTGTGAAAGACCATCTGGGCCTCCCCTCAGCAGATGAACGTGATGTAGTGAATGTGTGATGTAAAAGCTGGGTTTTGCTGAAAGTAACTGTCAGGTTAGATAGATCTGGAAATAACTAGTGCAGAGACGGGATTGAAATGGGCAAAAAAGTGTAATGATTATTTGTAATTATTTTGAGCTAGTGTAGATCTATTTATATTATGCAGACATATATTGAATGCTTTAAAAATATGTGGTATCATTATATCATTGTTTTATGTGTGTGTCTGCTCAGTCGTGTCTGACTCTGCGATCCCACAGACTGTAGCCCACCAGGCTCCTCTGTCCATGGGATTCTCTAGGCAAGAATACTGGAGTGGGTTACCATTTTCTATTCCAGGAAATCTTCCTGATCCAGGAATCAAATCCAGGTCTCCAGTGTCTACTGCATTGGCAGGCAGATTCTTTACCACTGAGCCATGTGGGAAGCCCATTATAACATATTATATAGCTTTATTTCTTTTTAAAGTCATATATAATGAACATTTTCTGTGTTAATAGTACTGCTATAGAAATCAGTAAGTGATGTTTTTGTTTGTCATGGCTGATATTCTAATAACTTACCTTATTTCTTTTGCATGTTGAATGAATGATGATCAATTGCTGTGGCTGCAGTTTTGGTGTTCCTATTTGTTGTAACTAGGAGTTACAATAAATTACAGTAAATTACCCTTGGGAAAGGATAAATTCTGGTTCCCCAAAGTAAAGCCATAGAAATTGTCACCATTGAGACTCAGTAGTGCAATCAAGACCAGTTGTTTTCTTAGAGCTACACTTCATTTTCTGTTTCTGACTTTGCTTTGCATTTTCATTCCCTGCCCTACCCTGCACCCTGCAGCTACTTCTGTGCTGTGTGTGCCTAAAGCAGGCTTGGGCTTTGGCGTGGCTCCCATTCTTAGGGCTGAAGAGCCTGAGCCTTTGGCTCCCAGTACAGCAGTTATCACTTGCTGGTTTTTCACTTTGGGGGAGGGATACGAGGACTCTTTCAGATCCCTCCCGTCTTCAGCAGATCTAACTGATGGAAGATAGAAAGACACCCTCTGCCCACCACCCCCGCCCCATGCCGTGGGGTCAGCTGGTTAGCCCTTTTTTCTGGAGGCTCAGCCAACCGTGAATGAGGACTTCTGAGGTTGGGGTGGTTGTATCTGGAAGTCTGCTATATCCCTCAGAGCTCTTGAAGTCACTCAAGAAGCTTGCCCATGACTTGCCATTTCCATTGGTGGTGTGCTGCCTTTCTTTCAGCTCAGCCACCTCCTTTCTCCTGATGGGGTGGGTACTGCAGTGTTGTGTGTCTGCACTCTGTCCCCCAAGATGGGCTGCAGTCAGACTTTTTTGATTAGCCATTGTTACAGTTTTCTTCAGGAAACACTCTTTAAAACCACTCTGAGGTGGAGAGAGTCTGGGCTCGGCCCCACTGCTGCTCTTGGGACACACAGACCTTTCCTTGACCTTGTTGGAAAGACATCATCCGCAGAGCCCATAGGCTAGTTTTAGATGAGGGAGACCTGTGATGATTGTGAACCTTCTATAAAGGAATCAGAATCAAAAAGTTATTCTTGTGGGAGAACAGAGAAAGCAAGTTCATAGTTCTGACCTTGAAAGCTGGAGTGTGGGGAAAACAGGAACAAGCTGTGTCCTCACACTGCTCAAGGGGTGCTTCTTCCTTGCAAGGTTGCCTTTTCCAGGCACTTACTGGTCAAGACCTCAAGTGATGCTTAGACTTTGCTTTTTAACTGTTCTAATTGGATCCTTAATGCACTGTTCTGTCTTGGCGTTAGGTGACCTGTTCGGTCACACTCACTGTCCAGCCATTGCTTGGCTTGCTGCCCTGCCTCCTCACCCCTCAAACACACATACTGTTTGGATACTCTGGTCTGAGCAGCAGGAAAGTGGGTGTTTGGTCGCAGAGAACCGTCTCTGCTGCAGAACCTTTGGTCCAGTTTTCCATTTGGTATTCAGTCTGACATTTTGGACCAATCCTCCTCTCCAGATGTTCTGAAAGCTAGATGTGCAGTTTAAAGCTAGTCCAAGTTTTACATACATTTACTTGGAAGACAGAGTCTAGAATCAGTCCAAGTCTCTGGAAGACAGGGTTTCAGATGACCAAGTTTTGAGGTGTATTGCTAATATTGTTACTGATGTGAATTACCTTAGTTGGTAAAGAGTATACCTGAAAGATTAATTTGAGCAGATGCAGATGTAATCTTTTTGCTCACTCTCTAAGATGGGAAAAAACTTGTTGGGGTAAGGAGTTGGAGTGGATCATAGCTCATCGGGGCCAAGTCTGTCCATCATCCACCTTAGCCCTTCTTGGTGATCTTTCCTTTTGGGGCATGCTTACATGTGTGAGGAATCTGTAACCAGTGATGAATTCCTGAAGTGTGGTTGTAAAAGTTAAGAGTTGCCTATACTAACTCTTAAAATACTTCTTACTAAATTGTCTCTTATTTAGATGGTGGAAAAGTATGGCGGTGACTCAGTTCACTTAGAAGCCATTTGTATTGGTGCTTTTCATATGTAGCAGTGAGCCCTTAAGTGTTTGAATCCATGAATTGATAGATGAAACAATTTTCTTCTCTTCTTGCCTGTTGACAGGCATTTGGCATTTTGTCCGAGTTTCTGACTTCAGTGTCGTTTTTCCCTTCTTAGAAGGTTCAGTATTCTGCCCTGCCTTTTTGGCCCTGAGTTTTCATTCAATATGCTGCTGCTTATTAGGTGAATTGCTTTCCTGCTATACATTTCAAATAAAGACTTTTGAAACTTACAGAGTAATCCATATGTAAATTGGGACAGGACTGGCAATTTGGGTATAATTCTCTGGAGCACAGGCAGTATGACAGAGCTGGTAATTTCCTTCATATTTTATATTGTTCCTCTAGAGAAATACCCATAGACAGGTACCGTTTTCTAAATGATTCCAGAGTAGTGCTTTACAGTGCCTATTCCACTAAGCTCTCGGTCTCTTCCAGTTATTTCATTGTGTTGTAAAACTCATGGTATTAAAGATAAAATTGTAATTCCCCTATAGAAATAATTCCATATAAAAGGCTACAAGGTACAAAGCTATTATTGTACAGTATCTGAAATATCCCCTTTTGCTATAAATTACAGAGAAGGGAAACAAATGTTTGTATGTTATAGTGGAAAAGAGAGATCATCTTCTCCCAAATGTGCTTGCATGAAGTAGTGTTAATATCACCTTTTAGTACCACATGTGAACTATCTGGGGCTTCCCAGGTGGCGTTAGCAGTAAAGAACCCACCTGCCAGTGCTGGAGACTTAATTTTAAGAGACCCAATCCCTGGATTGGGAAAAGATTCCCTGGAGCAGGGCATGGCAACCCACTCCAGTGTTCTTGCCTGGAGAATGTCATGGACAGAGGAGCCTGGCGGGTTACAGTTCACGGGGTTGCAAAGAGTTGGACACGACTGAGCGACTTTGCGTGCAGCATGTGAACTGTCTGGGGCTGAAGTTGAAATGAGATAATGTAGTGGCCAAATGCATCTTGAACTCTTGGAAACAATATGACCTATAGTATAGAACATCAAAGTACAGTAAAAATCTTAAAATCTAGGATTTTGTATTCCAGAAAGTTCTGATGGTATAGCATCTGTGTGCTAACCAATAGGCATACAAAGAGGTTTTTACTGTAACAATATTTTGTTATGGATAGGCAGAGTACATTATTAGAACTGTTTGGCTTGCTAGTAGGATTAACAAATCATGATAGATCTTAGCTGAATGTGGGAGAGTATTTCACTATTCTTGATAAATTTACCATTTTATGTAATGCAGTCTGGAAGTGATATACTGTATTCAATTGTGATTATCTCAGTCTTTTGATGTTTTTATTTCATACATAATTTGTGTTGGCTCAAATCAGTAGCAGAGGTGTAATAATGGTGGATTGGGGTAACTTTAGTGATACCACCAGAAAGCAGCACTAATAAAGTGACTTGAATAAGGTAAAACCAGAAATGTGGCCATTCAGGATTTCAGTGTAGGTTATCTACATTGCCTGATATACATTTTTTTGTATTTAAAGTTTTTAATTGAAATATAGTTGATTTGCAGTGTTGTGTTTCTGCTGTGCAGTAGTGATTGAGTTACACATGTGCACACATTATTTAAAAAATGCTTTCCATTGTGACTCATCATAGGGTACTGAATGTAGTTCTCTCTGCTATATATAGGACCTTGTAGAATATGGTATTAGTTTTTATATGTAAGGTTAATAATTATTTCAATGGGAAAAGAAACTTGTACTTTATTCTGACTCATTAGATTGTTCTCCTGGCTGGCATTCACAGCCCTTCAGTATGTAGCACAGCTCCTGCACCAACCCATTCAGTAGATCCTCTTACAAGCCATTTCTGCAGTACTGAAGAATTCCTCTGTCTATATTTGTGGGTATTTCTTAATATAAGATGATAATAATCAACTGTTTTCAATAAAATCATATGTGCATGCTGTTGTATTCTATATAGTTCATTTTCGTTACCCTGCATTCTACCATTGAAACGTCCACTGCACAGGGAAGAAGACAGAGGAGGTGCCAAGACAAGGAGGTGTCTGCCGTGGCAGCCCAGGCCTCACTGGACCAGCAGTCATCCCGCCTTTGCTCTGAGCCTGCCTTGTTGGTGGGGAGGGCACCTCTTCCTGAGATGATGGTTGTGTTATAAGTGAGTCTGAATTTGGAGATGAAAAATGTTGACTTCAGCAATTTAGTTTTATCTCTATGCTTGGTTTATTCTGTAAATAATTTGAAGCTTTTAATCTACCAATCAATCATCCATCCATTTGTAGCATCCACTGAGAACCAACTTCCTTCCTCCATTTAAATTTTGTTCACTGAAGATGTGAGGCTTCATCCCTGCCTCCTGAGGCCAAGGTTTTCTAGTATACTGATGATGTCTGGGAAGAAACGCTTTAGGATTGTTTTTACTATTTCCAGATCATTCCCATTCTGTGTTGGAGAGGCTGAAATGGTGAAATTATGAAGCCAGCAGTTAGTGCTAAGGGAGTTGAGTGCCCTGTTTACTGAAATACCTATGAACATATCCCCTTTAATAGTGATGAGTTTCATGTAAAATATTTTAACCTAGGCAGCTAAGGATATGTGTAGGGTCAAAGGTAAGTTAGAGACACAAAGAAAGGAGTAGTGATTTTTATATTTATCTAGTGCTTTTCAAAATGATTACTAATACTGACTAGAATTACTAATACTGACTAGTCTAAATTCTAAATTGCTTGACTTTGTGAGTCAAGACGATGGAGTGTATATCTTTTTAATTGTTTTCTTTTTTAGACCTTTATTATTTCTTACTGATTTTTGTGTTGGTTTACTTGGCTGTCAAATATTGATAAATATCTTCCCCTCAGTAATGCCCTGAGTGATAGAGTGGGTGAGGCAATGGAGGACTGCCTGGATTCAGATCTCAGTCATGCAGTGAATGGACAGATACCGTTTGTCTAATTACTTTTCCAGTTCGGACCTTTAGATTGTTACAGTGCCTTTTTTTTTAAAGTAATAAAGTACCAGTGTTATCAGATGTGCACAGTTTTGATTAGAGGGCTAGTCTTTTTAAAGTCTCGTGATATATAATGTCATATTGAAGTTGTCAGGTGTGTTCTTTCACAACAGAGGAACTTCTTTTAAGAAGTTAAAATTGCTTCATCACGTAGGTTTGGTGAGTGTTTTGCCCATCCTTTTTCTTGAGGAAGAGACTTAATCTCTGATGGGCTTTCTTACATAAATTCAGCAAGTTTCTGTGCTATGAATTCAAATAGAGAGCACATTTAGATAAATTTAAATACTGACCAGCTACAACCATTGTTGTACCAATACAGCTACTATTATGTTTTCTTCGAGGGTCACCTCTTGGTAATTAAGTTTCACTTTATAAAATTGGAAGTTTTCTGGATAGTCCTTGCTTCTTGGAGAAGCAATAATGACTTTTAGTTCCAAGGAATTTTTTTTTTTTCAAGGAATATTTTTTGTAGCAACTTAATAACTTGTAGTTAGTGAAAGTATCATAGATTAATTCACCGGTCAAGTTTCGCAAAAAGTGAGGGAAAAAGGTTAAGAAATCAGTGTATTTGCTACAGTCTCTGTTTAGGGCGAAAGGTAAATTGTGGCTTCTTGGAGTTTCCTTGGAAGTGAAACTTCTGGGTAGCCAGTATTTTTGTCAGTATTTTTGTCTATTGCAGAGTTTACCACTGTACCACTGTTCATGAATTTATGGCCTAAACTTTGAATTTACTTATTTTGAGAAGAAATCTACATAGAATGTATTTAACTTCCCAATCTTAAGAAAAAAATTTAATCCACTTTATTAAGTATACAGTTGCATTTCAACAGTTGTATACACCTGTGTAACCAGCACCCCAAACAAAATATCAGCGATGGCATTTCCCTAAGAGTTCCTCCTGCCCCTTAGAGTGATATCAGCCCCACAAAACCCGCACACCTGGCCCACGCAGTCGGGGGGTGAGCAGTAGAACCCTACAGTATGCATTCTTTCCTTTACCCCCACCTGGTGGGGGCGTACTTTTATCCGGTCCCATAGCTGCATTCTCTGGCCTCCAGCATGGCAGCACATGGTGAATTTCCTCTCTCCTCAGCTCCTTACGCCTCTGCCCTGACATTAGGGCACGTGCTTCCACGTGTAGGCTTGGGGGTGCGGACTCTTATTCCAGCTTTCTAAAACAACTAGCTTTCTTTTAAAAAAAATTTATTTTTGTCTTTGCCTGGTCTTCATTGAGTGTAGGCTTTTTTTTCCCGTTTTGTTGCAGAGAGTGGGGGC
The DNA here is from genome assembly GCF_023699985.2 of Odocoileus virginianus. Lineage (NCBI taxonomy): Eukaryota > Metazoa > Chordata > Mammalia > Artiodactyla > Cervidae > Odocoileus > Odocoileus virginianus. Next base: position 5,901,742 of record NC_069696.1, read on the forward strand.
TTCTCATTTCAAGAGTTTCAGCCGTTGCAGCACGCAGGCTCAGTAGTTTCAGCTCCCGGGCTCCAGAGCCACAGGCTCAGTAGTTGTGGTGAGAGGGCTTAGTTGCTCCATGGCCTATGGGATTTTCCTGGATCAGAGCTATAACCTGTGTCTCCTGCGCTGGCAGGCAGGTTCTTTACCGGGGAAGCCCAAACTAGCTTTTTAAAAGATTGTTTCTGGTTCTTCAGATCATGTCAGACTGGCTACTGGGCAACTCTGCTTTTTTTTTGGCCTAAATTTAGCTGCAGTATATCTTCCATAAATCAGTCCTGTTAAACTGGTCAGACTTACAGTTGGGTGCTGTATGATAAATATCTGTTCTAGCAAAATGGTGAACATGAACGTGGATTTCTGGGCACGGATTCTGCTGCTGCGCTCCTACCTTTCTGTGTTCTACCCGTGACCCTGTCCCGGGGGTCCTGTGGCCATCATTCCATCTGTTGCTCTTCCGTTGCCCCCAGTTCTCCGAGCCGTCTCCTCCTCGTCCGTTCATCACGCTCTCACTCTCTCCCCTCGATGCCCAGCACGCTGCACCCAGTGCCCCTGTCTCTCAGGCGGTGATTGATTCCCTCTTCTTTCCTGCCAGCTCTCTCCCAGCGGGGCCGCGCGGCAGATTGTGATGCTGGGGAAAGTAGGGTTCTGCCCTAAGCTCCCCTCACGCTGTGCAGAGAGGAGGACGACAGCAAGCTTTATTGTCCCTGTGGGTGTGGCTGCAGTGTCTCTGTGGTTTTCAGAAGATGGCAATTACTGGAGACAATTACTCTTCCTATATAAGTCATAATGGTTATGGACGATCACTGCCACCATTTATATTTATTATTTAGCACAATTATGGTAACATACATCATTAAATGTATGTCAGATTAACTGTTACTTTGGCCAACACAGTAAGTTCTGTGAATGCTGTGTTTCCTAGCTTGTTGCTCAGAAAGCCTTGGTGAAGATGACAGTAGTGATGATCTTTGAATAGGATCATAACCCCCATCATTTATACATGTTTTTGGTAGCTTTCTGAAGGCTTTGTCTGTTTTCACTTGAAGCGAGGGTAAAAGAAACAAATGTAAGTGACTATTTACTGTATCCGTTAAATATACATTCTTTCTTGTATTCTTTCCATTATGGTTTACTACAGGTTATTGAATATTATTCAGTTGAATATTTATTACAGGCTAGTCCCTGTACAGTAGGACCTTGTTGTATATCCATCCTATATATGATAGTTTGCATCTGCATATCCCAAACTCCCAATCCTTCCCTTTCCCCAAACCCCTCCCTTGGCGGCCACAGGTCTCTTCTCGAGGGCTTTGAGTCTGTTTCTGCTTCATAGTTCACTTTTACCATATTTTAGATTCCACATATAAGTGATGTCATATGGTATTTTTCTTTCTCTTTCTGGCTTACTTCACTTAATATGATTATCTCTAGGTCCTTCTGTGTTGCTGCAAATAATGCCGGGTTCTTAATACACCTTGTTTCATAGAGCTCTTAAAACTGCTCTGATTTAGGGAACATGGTTATTTCTTTCATGGATCAGGAAGCTGAAGCTTCCATTACTGAGTTGAACTGTTCTCTCCCTGTCTTGAGGCTCTTTGGTTTTGGCTGTTTTAGATTTTAGATGACGATAGTGACACCCATCTTGCAGGGTTGTTGGCAGGATTACAACTAGTGCATGTGTGAAGCATCGGGCATAGCGCCTGACACAGATTATTACACAGACATTTCCTGTTCTCAGTGAGTTGATGGTCTAGGTCATCCTCCATGGCGTCCTAGTCTTTGCTCGAATCCATTAATTTCTCAGGGAGGTTCATTTCTTCTTGAGCCTCAGTATAAAATGATTTGTATATAGATGCTGAATAACTGCCATCAGTACTTTTCTTTTATACACTGCTATTCAACCTGAATTCAGTACACTTAAAAAAAAGGTATTTCCATTTTGAATTATTGGAGCATTACTTTAAAATGAAAAACACTGCTCACTTCGGCAACACAATACTAAAATTGGAACGATACAGAGAAGATTAGCATGGCCCCTGCGCAAGGATGACAGGCAAATTCGTGAAGCGTTCCATATTTTTAAAAAATTAAAAAATAATAAAATAAAATGAAAAACAATCTTAACTGCAATCACAACCAAAAAATCTAGACTACACTTCCTGGTATTTTTTCAACGACTTACTTCTTTCTGGTAACAGTTCATTGAGATACTCACAAACCATACAATTTGCCTTTTTAAAACATGCAATTTAATTGGTTTTAGTGTATCCACAGAACTGTGCAGCCATTACCACAATCAATACTAAAACATTTTCCACTACCTCTAACAGAAATTTCCAACTACTGGACAGTCACCTGCTACTCCCTTCTCCCACCCCGTCCTCCAGAAACTTCTGTTCTCCTTCCTGTGTCTGGGTTTGCCAGTTTTAGACATTTCTGGTAAATGGAATAGTACAAAATGTGGCCTTTTGTGACTGGCTTCTTTTACTTAGGGGCTTCTGTGCTACACAGGTGTTAGTACTTCACTTCTTTGTTGCCAAGGGGTGTTGTGGTTTTTGGATACACCACATTTTGTTTATCCATTCATGAGCTGATAGGCATTTGAGTTGTTTTCACATTGGGCCATTGAGAATAATGCTATTATGAACATCATGTATAAAAGCCTTTGCGTGGATGTAGGTATTTATTTCTCCTGAAGAACTGCCAGACTTTTCCCAAGTGGCTGCACCATTTTATATTTCTACCAGCAGTGTGTGAGGGTTCCATCCTTCCCATTTCCTCAGTAACACTTGCTTTTATCTGTCTTTTTGATTATAGCTTTCAAAGACTTACATGTCGACCTAGATGCTCTAGGGATGTCTGCAAACATAGTGACTGGTGTTTTCCCTGGTACTTCTTTGCTTACGTATCATGGGAAACTGGAGGGTTAATTGATAGAGTGGTATCACTGGTTAAAGTCAATGTGTATGTGAAGGCTACATCTAAAAAGTTCTTTGAAACACTTATATGTAACTTGTGTCAGTAACAGTTGACAGATTTTATAGGAATGCTGTTAGTGTAATGCCCAGGGTTTGGAAAAAGTTTATATGGAGAACTGATGAAGGTATTTAAAACTTGGTCAGTAACATATCAACTCAAATCATGGTTTGGTCAGAAAAGTTAAAATTAAGACATTCTAACCGTCATTTCATTGTTGTTAACATTCACATATGATTGTGTGCATTTTAAAGGAGGGGATATTTTCTCAAAGGAGGTGAAAATTGGTTCTTTCGGGTGGGGTGCCCTGAAGAGGAGAGTGGCTCGCATCACCAGGCCTGCTGCTCACCTCGGACAGGAGCACTGAGCGGGCCTGTCCTCCTGCAGCCTGGGTCGCTGCTTACTGAGGTTGCTATGCGGCACATGACGGCTGGGATTCCCGCAGAGCCAGGCGGGCAACTTGCCGATGGAGTGATGGGTAGGCTGAGTTCCAGCTGGTGAACTGGGGGGTGTGTGTCTCTTCTGTAGCCGAATCAGCTGCAGCTAAATCTTGTCACAGACAACCATGGGGGCAGAGTTAGAGCTTCTGATTGTTCAAGAGGTGAGAGACCCAGACTTCTAAAAAAGTTATGCAACCAGTTAAACAAAACAATAAAACTGTGACCAAGCAAATATTTCTTCATGCTACCAGCTTATAATCTCTTATGTATCACAGACCAGTTGACCCATAAACCTTTTTAAGTTATGTGATGAAGGTGGACAGCCCACACACAGGAATGCTGTTATTTACAAGCCTCAGACATTGGCAGCAAGATTGCAAGGTGAGATCGAATTGGGGAATAGGGTTGTGCTTGGTGGGTTATTGGCTGCAGCTTGTCTGACGGTGAGATTCACGGTGCAGTGCCTCTTCTGTCTTGGCTACATTTAGAAAGACTGGAGCCCCCTTTGAGCTGTACAAAGCCTCAAAAGGCAGTTTTCTGGGGAATTAACAAGTGAGATTGGTTGCTGAATAAGTTTTTGTTTAATGCAATGGAAATTCTGGATGGATCATAAATACATTTAGCCTGAATTAGACTATCTGTTGCCTGGATTGCCTTCTACAAGACCCTAAGAAAATGAAACTATTGGGAGCAGGACCCCCCAGCTTAACCTGCTGAAATGGTTATTTTCTCTAGTTGTCCTGGCCCCTAGACTATACGGTGTCTCTGACCATGAATTTGTATGTCAGATGCTCTGAAATACGTGGTAATAAATTAGATTTAGGGCCATCATATATGAGTTATCAGTAATTCCTGAAGATACTGGGCATCAGCAAAGATAAATCCCCTAATTTCAGTTTCTTGGAATGCAGTTTGCGGTTACTTTTAATTATGCTTAGTTACAGTCAAAGCTGTTTGATAAGCTTTAGGTGGAGTTTGTATTCAGTGATGCAGCTTGCAGTATTTCACACTGCCTGTTTCTGGTTCATCAGGACACACTGGAGAGACTTGAAAAGACTGTAGTCAGTAAGATTCTTTACAGCTTCCTGTTTGTCCCCACCTTTGAGTTGTATCTTTGTAAATGTGCTTGATTGCCTTTCATCGGATGCTTAGGCTATGTTCCTTTTGAGCGAGTTAATTACGCTTTGGGTAACTGATTTTGAAAACCCATGTTTGAACCACTGCTAATTCTGAAGCTCTTCTCTCAGGCGGAGGTGTACCTACACCTGCTTCTCAGGCTGACTGAGTATTCTCCACACAGGGCAGTCATCAGGCAGGAGAGGTTGTGTTAAGTCCTGCACGCACTCTAGAGGAAGGGAAGGAGGAGGGTTTAAGTGTTGGATCCCCTTGTGAGCTCCCCCTGGTTCTGTTTTAGGGTAATTAATTAGTTTCCTTGGCTTGAGCTGAACTTTGGGCTCTGTGTTCTGTTTTTTAGCTCCTAATCAGCAGCCTTTAGGCACAGGCAGCGTGGGGGTGGGGTTTATATTTCTGGGGTGGAGTTTATATTTCAGGTCATCCCCAAATGAATGAAGTAACCAGAGTACAGTGCTTTTTTAAGCTTGGCCTTGAGGCTGGAAAATGGGCCACAGAAGGTGAAAACTTTGCCCTTAGAATCCTGGTGCCTTGTGCGATCTCTTGGTGTACCCTGAGAACTTCAGTTACTGGGCTTTGGGTGGGCTGTGAGTGTTTGCCTCCAGGTTCTCTGGTGGATTGTTTGTGTGATAAGGTGGTCTTGCTTCTCTCTGCCACTCTGCCTCCCTTCCGGCTCCCCTCCCCCTCCCCCTCGGCCTCCTAAATGAGGTGCATCCCCCTCTGCTCCCAGACGTCTCCATCTCCCAGTTCCGACAGAGCCATCATTTATCAAGTTGTTTCACGCGTTGTCGGGAGGGGGGCCCTGGGGACTCGAGTTTGTTTCGTCCCTTTGTTGTAGCTCCACAGGATGGGCCAGCTTAGTCTCCAGCCAACTGCTGAGCATTGCTGGCCTCCAGGAGCAAATGTTAAAGGGGCCTCCTTTCATCTGCGTGCTGCTGCCTCAGTCTTAAGTTTAAATTCCAGCTTCTTGGAACTGTAATCACCCTGTACACACACACTTTTCTGGATATATATGGCATCATGAGAGTCTTCTTTCAGTACTTTTCTTCCCCCCACCCCAGTCACTGAGAACCTGGAGATAGATTTTTCTTCTCTTTCTTTCTTTGTTATTCCTTGTTCATTTTCTGTTCTTTCTTCTTTATGATCTCACCTTTTTCTTAGTGGTAGGTTATTATAGATAGATTTATTTAGTAAGGGGAGTTCCTGCTTTTATCAGACATAGTCTTCTTAGGTATAAGATACCCAGGTGTCTTTTTTCCTGATGTCACACTGTTCACTATCAACAGAAATATATAGATGGTATAGGGTTAAAAAGCTTAAAATTTGTCAGCCTTGAAAGTGCAAGAAGAGTATTACTGCATGTTACTAGGGGTTATGCATGTTTTCCAAAGTGTCTAAGAAAGTAGAAGGAAAATTGTACTTAGACTCAAGGATGTGGTGAGAGCATTAACCCATCTTCATTGACCATAGCAATGAAACATGGATGCTGTTCAGTGTAATTTAATAGTTTAAAAGGACAGTGTTTATTTTGTGGGGTAGGAGAAGTTAGACTGTAATGTTACAGGGTCGTGAGAATTTTTTTCTGTGATCATGGGGTATTTTCCTCCAGTATTTTACTAAGAAGACTTTGACATATAGACAGAGGTTGAAAGGATTATACATTATATTTTGGGCTTAGTTTTTTTTCTTTACTAAGTTGAATAAAACACATAGTAGTCTCACAGTGCAGTGTAAAGTTACGCTTGGGAGCAAAATAACAAGAGGAAAAAGCACCCCAGATGACATGTGTCTCCTACGGTTTGAGTTCTAAAATGAGCCTGTTGTCTTGTGTTTATTGTAGATAAGCTGAGCCCAGAACCTAAAGCTGTATGTATTGCTGGTTATCAAGTTCAGTGGGAAGTGTTCCCCCTCCTCATCAGATTCTTTAAGGTGAAAATGCTTAGACACCTTGATCAGATTTGTTAACCGAAGAATAATTTATAAGCAGTAAGTGTCTTGAGTGTGCTGTGTTGATGCCTGTATATAAAGAATCTCTAAAACAATTTATTGCTTTTTTTTAAAGACATCAAATTGAACCCCAAATGTTTCCCATATGGGATGACCTTACTATTGGGATACTTCTCAGCTATAAAACTGTGGTTACTGATTCTCATTGATTTTTTTTTTTTAACAATGAAAATTAATGAAATCACATATTGCTAATAAAAAGAATTTTTTCTCTTTAAAATAACAATTTTTTTTTTTTGGCCATGCTGCATGACATGTGGATTCCCAGTTCTCCAACCAGGAATGGAACCCGTGCCCCCTGCACGCTCAGTGGTTGAGCGTGGTGTATCAACCACAGGACTGCCAGGGAATTCTGGGATTTTTCTTTTATAGCAATACTATTAAAATATCATAATATTTGGTTACATTTCTAAATAAGAATATGAAAGCTTGAGGACCTTGCATTCATTCTGAAAGTTTAGTAGGTACTGTTTGCGAGATACTGTTTTATGCAGTATGCCAATGAATAAAACAAATAAAAATCCTTTGGAGCTTAAATTCTGGAGGTGGACAGGACAGGAGACATACCAGGCACTCCATTTTCTTGACATTTTATAGCACCCATTGGTGACTTTTTGAATAAAACAAATAAAAATCCTTTGGAGCTTAAATTCTGGAGGTGGACAGGACAGGAGACATACGAGGCACTCCATTTTCTTGACATTTTATAGCACCCATTGGTGACTTTTTTAGTAAAGGGCCAGACACTGTCTGTTGCAGTAACATGACCTTGGGCAAGGCTATGTTTCAATAAATATGGTGGCAAGTGGCAGACTGTACTTTGCTGGCCCCTGTTCTAACATGTAAAAGACAAACATTGGATCATAGAAGTTTAAAAAAGTTGTGTAACAAAAGATACCATTAAGTCAGTGGACATACAAGAAATTTAAGAACAAAGTATTGGCAAACTAGGTGACTGAAGAGTCAGTATCCCAATGGAACAGTGGGCATGGGGCATGGAGAAGTAAGCCACAGAAGAACAAGTATAAATGGCCAGGAAATATCTGAAAAGGTGCTGTTCTGACTGGCAGAAATGATACAGACAGAAAATAGCAAGGAGGGATAAAAAGGCCTTAAATGATCAGTGCAAAAAAATAAGAGGAAAACAATAGAATGGGAAAGGCTAGAGATCAAGGAAACATTTCATGCAGGAATGGGCATGATAAAGGACAGAAATGGTAAGGACCTGGCAGAAGTAGAAGAGTTTAAGAAGAGGTGGCAAGTATACACAGAACTATACAAAAAAGGTCTTAGTGCCCCAGATAACTGCAGTGGTGTGCTCACTCATCTAGAGCCAGACATCCTGGAGTTTGAAAGTGGGCCTTAGGAGGCATTACTACAAACAAAGCTAGTGGAGGTGGTGGAATTCCAGGTGAACTATTTAAGATCCTAAAAGATAATGCTGTTAAAGTGTGGCACTCAATATATAAATTTGGAAAACTCAGCAGTGGCCACAGGACTGGAAAAGGTCAGTTTTCTTTCCAGTCCCAAAGAAGGGCAGTACCAAAGAATGTTCCAACTACTGTACATTTGCACTCATTTCACATGCTAGCAGGGTTATGCTCAAGATCCATCAAGCTGGGCTTCAGCAGTACATGAACCAGGAACTTCAGATGTACAAGCTGGATTTAGAAAAGGCAGAGGAACCAGAGATCAAATTGCTGACTTCCGTTGGATCATGGAGAAAGCAAGGGAGTTCCAGAAAAACGTCTGTTTCATTGACTACACTAAAGCCTTTGACTTTGTGGATCATAACAAACTATGGAAAATTCTTAAAGAGATGGGAATGCCAGACCACCTGACCAGTCTCCTGAGAAACTTGTATGTGGGTCAAGAAGCAACATCACTTTGCAAGTTACGTCTGGTCAAAGCTATGGTTTTTCCAGAAATCATGTGTGCGTGTGAGCCTTGGACCATAAAGAAGGCTGAGCACCAAAGAATTGATGCTTTTGAATTGTGATGCTAGAATAGACTCTTGAGAAGTCTCTTGGACAGCTGGGAGATCAAACCAGTTAATCCAAAAGGAAATCAACCCTAAATATTCATTGGGAGGACTGATGCTGAAGCTCTGATACTTTGGTCCCCTGATGCAAAGAGCTGACTCGGAAAAGAAAGACCCTGATGCTGGGAAGGATTGAGGGCAGGAGGAGACGGGGGAGGGGGAGGGGGCAGTAGAAGATGAGATGTTAGATAGCATCATTGATTCAGTGGACGTGAGTTTGAGCAAACTCTGGGAAATAGTGGAGGACAGAGGAGCCTGGTGTGCTGCAGTCCATGGGGTCACAAACAGTTGGACATGAGTTAACAAGCGAATAACAACAAAAATCTTGCTGGAAGAGAAAAGGGTACTGTTAAGTACATTGCTGTTGGGAAATGGTATTGATACTGCCTTTTTGGAAAATAATCTGATATTTTAGTAAAATTAAAACATAGACATACAAACTCTCTCTGTTGCAGAGTGGTTACTCGTTGGATTTGGGGGTTGGGGAGTTAGTGATAGTTCATTGTGGCTTTCTTTTTTTTTTTTCAGTTTTTAAAATTGTCATAAAATATACATAACATGAAAGTGTATCATTCTAACCACTTATAAAGTGTTACAGTGTATTGGTATTAAGTACATTCATAACATGCATCTGTTGCCACCATCCATCTCCAGAACCCTTCTTTTGAAATTGAAACTCATACCTGTTCAGTTAGTCCCCATTCCTCTTCCCCCAGCCCTGGGTAACCACCATTCTCTTTATGTGTCTCTGATTTTGACTGTTCTAAATACCTCACATAAGTGAAATCTTTTTGTGGTGGGCTTATTTCACTTTGCATAATGCTTACTCCTTGGAAGGAAAGTTATGACCAACTTAGACAGCATATTAAAAAGCAGAGACATTACTTTGCCAACAAAGGTCCGTCTAGTCAAGGCTATGGTTTTTCCAGTGGTCATGTATGGGTGTGTGAGTTGGACTATAAAGAAAGCTGAGCGCTGAAGAATTGATGCTTTTGAACTGTGGTGTTGGAGAAGACTCTTGCACGTCCCTTGGACTGCAAGGAGATCCAGCCAGTCCGTCCTAAAGGAGATCAGTCCTGGGTGTTCACTGGAAGGACTGATGCTGAAGCTGAAACTCCAATACTTTGGCCACCTGATGTGGAGAGCTGACTCATTTGGAAAGACCCTGATGCTGGGAAAGACTGAGGGCAGGAGGAGAAGGGGATGACAGAAGATGCGATGGTTGGATGGCATCATTGACTCGATGGACATGGGTTTGGGTGGACTCCGGGAGTTGGTGATGGACAGGGAGGCCTGGCGTGCTGCAGTTCATGGGGTTGCAAAGAGTTGGACACGACTGAGGGACTGAACTGAACTGAATGCTCTCAGGGTTCATCCATGTTGTAGAATGTCATATATTTCTCCTTTAAGGCTGAATAATATTCCATTGTATCTCTAGACTTTTCTATTTTTATTTTGGTATCTATGCAGCATGCACGATCTCAGTTCCCCTGCCAAAGATGGCACCCTGCCCCCCTGCAGTGGAAACATAGAGTCTTAACCTCTGGGCCACCAGGAGAGTCCCTAAACTACATTTAAAAAAATCAGTCCATCCATTGATGGACATTAGATTTGCTTCCACGTTTTAGCTATTGTAAACTATACTGTTGTTAACAGAGGTGCACCCAATATCTCTTTGAGACCCTGCTTTCAATTCTTTGGGGTATAAACCCAGATGTGAAAGTGCTAAATATACGGTTAATTTTAAATTTTTTGAGGACCTACCTTTGCATGGTGGTCGTTCCATTTTACATTGTCACCAGTAGTGTACGAAGGGCTTTAACTTCTCTACATTCTTGCCAACACTTTTTCCCCCCTGTAGTAGCCTTCCTGATGGATGTGAGGCGATGCCGCATTCCAGTTTTGATTTTTCTTCCCTCATGATAAGTAATACTTGGGATTTTGTCATATGCTTATCGGCCATTTGTATCTTTGGAGAAATATCGATTCAAGTCCTTTGCCCATTCTTTTTAAAAATCAGTATTTAAAAAAAAATTTGTTTCTTTTTGGCTGTGCTGGATCTTCGTTGCTGCATGGGCATTTCTCTACTTTCGGTGCACAAGCTTTTTGTGGCAGTGGCTTCTTTCCCTGTGGGCTTCAGTAGTTGTAGCTCTTGGGATCAGTAATTGGCATCTCCCAGGCTCCACAGAGTACAAGCTCAGTAGCTGGGCTGCACAGGCTCAGTTGCTCCAAGGCATGTGGGCTCTTCGTGGATCAGGGCTCTAACCCCGGTCTCTTGCATTGGCAGGTGTATTCTTTACCACTCACCCACCAGGAAAGCCCTGCCCGTCTTTTAATTTTATTGTTGATTTTTTGTTGTTGAGTTTTATGAGTTCTCTATATATTGTGGATATTAACCCTGTAGTGGATGCATGATTTACAAATATTCCATTTTGTAAGTTGCCTATTTACTCTGTTGATGTCTTTTGATGTGCAAAATATTTAACTTTTTGGGAAGTCTACTTTTGCTGCCTGTGATATCCAGGAAATCACTGCCAAGTCCAAATTCATGAATATTTTGCCCCATGTTCTCTCCTAAGAATTTTATAGTTTTAGGTCTCACATTTAGATTTTTGATCCGTTTTGAGTGAACTTTTGTGTGTTTGATGTTACACGCTGGGTCTGTTCTGCCCAGCCTGTGACCTGCCTGTTCAGCGTGGCCTCACAGACGCATCGATGAAGGTCTAACTTCTCTCATTTTGCTAGTTTTTTTCAATGTGATTATCCAGTTTCCCCACCACTAGTTGTTGGAAAGACTGTTCTTGTCAAGGTCATTTGACCATATGTGCAAACATTTATTTGTGGGCACTCTATTCCTTTGGCCTATATGTTTTGGTTACTGTAGCATTGTAGTAAGTTTTGTAATGAAGATGCGAGAGTGCTCCACTTTTGTTCCTTTTCAAGTTTGCTGTGGCTATTTGGGTCCCCTTGAGAATCCATGTAAATTTTATGATGGATTCTTCTGTTTCTACAAAAGACATGTGAGGTTTTGATAGCGATTACAGTGAATGTGTGGTAGTATTGACATCTTCACAATTTAAGTCTTTTAATCAGTGAACATGGGATGTGTTTCCATTTATTTATGCCTTTAACTTCATTCACAATGTTCTATAGTTTTTATTGGAACAATACAAATCTTTCATCTCCTTGATTAATTCCTAAGTATTTCTGTTTTGATGCTCATGTAAGTGGAATTATTTTTGTATTAAAAAAATGTTTTCATGTATATAGAAATGCAGCTGAGTTTTTGTTCTGTTTTGTTTTTCCAGCTGAGTTTTATGTTTTGAGTTTGTATCCTCTTTTCTGAATTCATTTGTTAATTCTAACAGTTTTTTATTATTACCTTTAGGGTTTTCTACATATGAGATGATATAATCTATGAACAGAGATAATTTTACTACTTCTTTATAATTGGGTGGCATTTGTTTCTTTTTCTTGTCTCATTGCTCTGTGTAAAACGTCCAGTATGTGTTGAATAGCAGTGCTTGAAGTGGGCATCCTTGCCTTGTTCCTGATCTTAGAGCAAACTCTTTCATTCTGTTAGCACTACTGGGATTTTAGCCCATAGTGGAAAACAATAGCAAGGCCTTATGAACAAGAAAGTGAAGTGTGACATGGTTCTAAGTAGCAAAAAGTGGAAACCAAAATGAACAAAAAGTCCATCTGTAGCAGAGTGAATGAACATTACATGTTATATCATGGTCTGTTAAGTAGCCTTTCAAAGAATGAGTTGGAGCTCTTACCTGTCGACGTGGAGGAATTTGTACAAGATAATGAGGAAAGCAGTGTGTAGAAAAGTGTGGGTGATGTTCATCAGCTAAGAAAAAGCCAGCCCTCATAACTTTTGTGTAATCTGCATTCATATTTGTATCAACCATATATGTGATTTTATGTGCATTAAGAAAAGCAAGAAAGGATGAAGTATTACTGATGTAGAAGATAAACAAGGAGGAAGAAAGACTGCATTTATGAAACACCTAGAATGAATAGTATGATTGCCTTTTGAGTTTATATAAACTGTGTTTTCGTATGTATGCATGTATGTACATAGTCATTTATAGCATTTTGTAAAAAGGATAAACAAACACCATCACTCAGGCCTTCCAATCCTAATGATTTATCAAAGGGCTTCCTTGCACCTGAACTTGATGTCCTCAGGTACACGTGCCTTAGGTTACGTTTCTGGTTACTTGTCCCATTTGCCCCAGTGACTGAAAAACTGAACTCTCTTTCTCTGTTTTAGTGGCACAAAACTGAAAATGCCTCAGAAGTGATGATTCTCTAGGTCATACCTCTAGTAACTCAGGAACCCACATTTCAGTTGAATCTGGATCTGTCCTGTTCTATCCGCGCCCCCCCCCACTCCCCGTTCATGCTCTGTCTGCTTGTTGACCCCTTGGGCCTCGTGATTATTGAATATGGTACGTGATCTCGTGGGGCTTCCTAGGTGGCTCAGAGGTACAGAATCTGCCTGCCAGTTCAGGAGACGGGTTCCACCTCTGGGTCAGGAAAGATCCTCCGGTGAAGGTAATTGCAGCCTGCTCAAGTATTCTTGCCTGGGAAATGGCATGGCTAGAGGAACCTGGTGGACTGCAGTCCACGGGGGTCACAAAAGAGACAAACAGAACTTAGAGACTAAACAACAACAGCAACATGATCCGGTACAGCCGAATGTAGTCTTCCTTGGGGAGAAATGGAAGGGAATGGTACATAAGAGTTGTAAGAAAACAAATTTTTTATTTCAGTTGTCTCTCAAAAGATTTATTAGGAATGAAATCCTACCCCACTCCGCCAGTCTGGGACTGAGAAGCCAAGACTGGCTGTAGCTTCTGTCAAACCTTAAACATTAATTCCCAGGGCTAGATTGAGCCAGGTAGATTTTTATGCATTTTAGCTAGTCTTCCTTGGCCACTGTCTGCTGCCAAACAGAGGTGCTCACCGTGGCGTTTGCACAGGCATTGGAGGCCTAACCTGCGTTGTGTGGAATGTTTCCTCGGTAAATTGATGTGCAGGAAGGTAGTGCGGTGTGTCTGCGGGCCCCGTGCTCCTCGCTGTGCGGTCACTCAGTGTTGTCGGGTCTGATGGCACGGCAGGCGACGCGCGCTGGGGCAGCACAGCTGGCTGGCTCTTGCTGGAGGTCTTGAGTGGTGCTGGAGGAATTAGACATTTCTTGCTGGCAGGAATATGGTAGAAGGCACGGGTGTGCTTAGATGATCATTTTAATACATGAGCCACATAGTTTTATTCTAGTTTATGAAATGACTTTTGTGCTGTAGTAGGCTTTTTAAAAACCACTTACCCTTATTTATATGGAGAAGGACATGGCAACCCACTCCAGTGTTCTTGCCTGGAAAATTCCATGGACATAGGAACCTCATGGGCTAGGGTCCATGAGGTTGCAAAGAGTTGGACACAATTGAGCGCGCGCACACACACACACACACCCTTATTTGTATAGAATAACATATATTCAAACCTGATGAAACCTTTTTAAAAAAGTGTTGTCTGGGGTGCTTCACTAGAGGTTTAATAATTTACCTATATCTTACTCCATGACACCACTTCCACCCTGATCCTATTTTGGAAAGAGTCCTATGTTGTTTTTTAATAAGTGCCCTCAAGAAATGTTCACGTCCATAGACCATACATGGAGGTATACTTCTCTAAAACATTGCTTAAATTAATGTCTTTATGTTTTCTTAATAAACGTTCTGAAAAGAAGAGTGATGAGTTTGATGATGTGGTCTCAGACTGTAACCCGAGTTTTAAACTAGAGAGACAAAAGTGACTTGACAGTCATAGAACTTGTTAATTACTGCAGTACGGGTGCTAAACCCCAACTTTTTCAATAACACTTCCAGTGTTCTTTTTAGTACAGTAATGAAAACTATCTCAATATTCATTTTAATACTTTTTGTTCACAAAAGTACCATTTTCTTGTTTCAGAAGTGTGGAATAAACTATCAGTATATGAGCCTGCTATTTCGGCCACTCGGGTAGGCAAAAATGGAACTCCTCCTTTTTTTTCCTTGAGAACTTGCGATGAGTGGCAGCAGCTCTTTTTACTGCCGTTTCTTCTTGTTTGCCGTTTCAGATTGGGTTTAACCTGCTCCATCTCTACCAGAGGCCACTTGTGCTCTGTCAGTGTTTTCCTTACTGGATGTTGGTCTTTACTGCACTCTACTCACGGGTCATGTCAGGCTGTTTGAATTTTCTTTTGTGGATAGAATGCTTAGAAAGGCTGTGTTTTGATACTGTTAGCTTTTATTATTTAAATTGAGTGTGTGGTGTTAAATTGGAATCCCCTGTTTTCCAGAAAATGAGCCAGTTATGCCAGAATCATTTACTGATTAATGTTTTTTCTGTTACTTGAAATGTTGTTAGGTTCATACATGTCTCTTCCATTATTTTAGGGTCTGTCCCTAAGCCAGCACTGCAGTGATTGAATTGTAACTTTATATGGAAAGTATTAACATTGTAGGATATTTACCTGTTACTGTTCTTTGCATAGGCTAGTCATATTTTCATGTGTGAATTTGTTAATAGAAATTTTAAATAGTGTGTTTAGAAATTACCAGGAAATGATTCCATAGAACCATTCAAATTTTGGCTTAATGATGGAATAAGTAATAATTGGGAGAATTTGCTCATGTTTTGTTCAGGTGGATTTTTATTTTTCAACTTGGGGGGAAAAACCCTTTTCTTACTTTAAAGAGCCTTTTCCCTATTCTTATTTGGGCCCATTTAATTGTGATCCAGCCTTGCTTTGACATATTCCTTTGCCTGTATGTCTCAGCTCCTCTTTTTGAGCTTGTTTTCTTAAAAACTGAAACCTCAGGCATTCTAGAAATCCTTATATTTGCAGTAAATGAAAACAACAAAGTGGGTCGGCAGTTGCACATCAGGTTAGAGTCGTGTGCTTTTAGGTTAGTTCTACATACTTAATCTTACCACTTGATAGTATTCCACACGGTGATTTCACTATTAAAATTCTTCTTAGCTGTAACTTGTTAGTAATTGTAATCATATTTTAAATGATTTTATTATTTTTAAAATTAATCTTGAAAGAAAGAAATGGCAGAGTCCCTTTAAGCAATAAGAATCCTATGAGAGCCTAGGAGGATGGATGATGGAAAGGTACCCACAGGGAGGGGGTAAAGGTCATAATCACTCCCAGGTGTTAATTCCTGTACCATTTTCCTGGTATATGAAAAGGTACTCAACATCACTAATCATCAGGGAAATGCAAATCAAAATCACAGTTAGGTGTCATCTCACACCTGTCAGAATGGCTGTTAACAAAAAGACAAATGATAGTGCTGGTGAGGACAGGGAGAAAAGAGAATCCCTGTGCAGTGTTGGTGGGAATATAAGCTAGTACAGACACTATGGAAAAGAATATGGAGGTTCCTCAAGAAATTCAAAACACAATTACCATATAATCCAGAGGAAGTCATCATCTTGAAGAGATACCTGTTCTCCTATGTTCATTACAGCATTATGGAAACAGCCTGAGAGTCTGACATTGGGTAAGTGGATCAAGAAGATGTGGTCTGTATGTACATTCAGTTAAATACGATTCAGCCTTTAAAAAGAAGGAAATCCTGCCATTTGCAGCAACATGGATGAACCCAGAGGGCATTATGCTGAGTGAAATAAGCCAGACACAGGAGAAATGCTACATAATCTCACTTATGTGTGGATTTAAATGGAACTCCTAGAGACAGAGTAGACTTGTTGCTGAAAGTAGGGGAAATGGAGAGAGGCTGGTGAAAGGGCATAAACTTCGAGTTATAAGAGGAATGAGATCTGAGGATGGTGACTGTAGTTGGCAACAGTATTGTATGAGATTTTCTGGAAAGTAGAATTTAAATTTCTCCCCACCCCCAAGAGGGGTGTAAATACATGGGGTAACATGTGTTAATGAGTGGATGGTGGTGATCTTTTCATGGTGTCTATGTGTCTCAAATTATACTTATAAGTATCTTACATTTTTTGTCAGTTATCTCTCTGGAGCTGAAAAAGATAGTTTTTAATTGAAAAAAGTGATACATGACCTCAATTTCTTAACATTGAATCAGTACAGAAGCCTGTGCAATGAAAAGATCTCATTAACTGCTGGTCATATGTATGTTTCCAAAAGTACTGGCTGTGTATCTCACCATTCCTTGTGTGTACACCATACACGTCCCTCTTCCTCGTAAGTTGCTGTGTCTGTTTGATTTCTCCAAGCTCTAATCCAATGTTATCCACTGTAGAAAATGTCACCATTTACTGAAGTTTTGCCTACACCCAGATCCCTTTATTTTCTTAGTCTCCTGCTTCTTTTATGCCTTCTACATTTCCTGCCTTCCAGCCGTTCTGTTAGTTTGACTGAGCATGGATCTGGAATATCTGCCCTTCTTTCCCTCCCTTGACCTGCTGCTGCTCTAGGCCAGCCACCATCATCCCATGTCTGGATCATCGTCGTTTGCTTCTAACCAATCTCTAGTGCACGTGCCACCAGCAGCTGGAGTAATAAATCCAGGCTGTCACTTTGCTGCTTAAAAGCTTCCTGTTCATTGTCACCGAAGATAGACTCTTCGTGTCTCAGTTTACCAGGCCGACTTCATCCTGCACTTCAGGTCTACGCCTGCATTGCAGCTCCTCAGAGCTTTTCAGCCGTGGCTTCACTTGCTTGGAAAGCCCCCACTTGTGTCTTCTGTGTGGCTGGCTGCTTTCCATCTTTTTGATCTCAGGTCAGGCGTCTTCTCAACTTGGCCACTGGTTCCAGCTGTCCTCCTGCTGCCCAGATATTTCCAGTGCGTGCCAAGTGAGGGACACAGCAGTGGAGGGGGTTGAGACGGCGGGTGTGAAGAGTGCAGCACGGCGTCCACCATGTGGCCAGAGCTCGGTGTGAGCGTGCCAACACTGTCACTGGTGAAGCACTAATGCCAAAGAAGCTGAAGGTGAATGGTTCTTTGAAGACCTACAGGACCTTCTAGAACTAACACCAAAAAAAAAAAAAAATTCTTTTCATCATAAGGGACTGGAATGCAAATACCCAGAGTAATGGAATTTGGCCTTGGAGTACAAAACGAAGCAGGATAAAGGCTAACAGTTTTACCAAGATAATGCATGCACTGTCAAAGCAAAAACTATCTCCCAACAACACAAGAGATGACTCTACATATGGATATTACCAGGTGGTCAATACTGAAATCAGATTGATTATATTCTTCGCAGCTGAAAATGGAGAAGCTCTATACAGTCAGAAAAAAAAAAAAAACAAAACTGGGAGCTGACTGTGGCTTAGATCATGAACTCCTTATTGCAAACTTCAGACTTAAATTGAAAAAGGTAGAGAAAACCCGTAGGCCAGTCAAGTATGAACTATGGACAGAGGTTCGTTACATTGTACAGGAGGAGGTGATCAAAACCATTTCCAGGAATAATGCAAGAAGGCAAAATGATTGTCTGAGGAGTCCTTACAGATAGCTGAGAAAAGAAGAGACGTGGAAGGAAAGGAGAAGAGGAAAGATAACCCCATCGGAATACAGATTTCTAGAGAACAGCAAGGAGAGATGAGAAAGCCTTCCTAAGTGAACAATGCAAAGAAATAGAGGAAAATAAGAGAATAGGAAAGACTAACGATCCCTTCAAGAAAATTAGAGATACCAAGAGAACATTTCATGCAAAGATGGGCACAATAAAGGACAGAAATAGTATGGACCTAACAGAAGCAGAAGATATTAAGAAGAGGTGGCATGAATACACAGAAGAACTATTCAAAAAAGATCTTCATGACCCAAATAACCACGATGGTGTGATCACTCACCTAGAGTCCGACATCCTGGAATGCAAAGTCAAGTGGGCCTTAGGAGGCATCACTATGAACAAAGCTAGTGAAGGTGATGGAATTCCAGCTGATTTATTTCAAATCCTAAAAGATGATGCTGTTAAAGTACTGCACTCAATATGCCAGTGTTTGTTCGATCTTCTTACTGTTTGGTAAGTGAGAAGTTCAGTATTCATAGCTTGGATGTTGTTGCTGGATTTCAGAGACAAACTTAGTACTAGTGGCTTTTAGTAACCACAACTTAGAAGAGTGTGAAAGAGCCAGCTTCTGACATGTCCCAGTGGTCCTTGTCCCCTCCCAGTCTGAATCCGGCTGATGCGCAGAGCCTGTGGAAGCCAGCAGGAGGGGCGGTGTGCCTTCGGAGGCTGGGACAGAACGGCCTCAGCCTTGGTCTCCTGGCTCACGTGTTGCACAGCACGAGGACACTCTGGCAGTCGTGTGAAGACCCCTGTAGGAGGGATCGATTGGCTCACGCAGTGCCTGCCATGAATGTGAGCACCGGGAGTGTGGATGGTCCTTAGCTGATGGAACCCCGGCCAGCATCTGACCACACACGAGAGCCCTGAGGCCAGGCAGCTCCAAGTTCCCCACTCACCGAGGGCGGGGTGAGAAAGAACATAGTGGTGGTTGTTTTAAGCTGCTAAGTTTTGTGGGACTGTGGTTCACAGCAGCAGGATGACTGGTCAAGAGTGATCTGCGATGAGCCTCACAGCTCACACCCACGTTGCAGACCAGAATGCAGGTGCAGGGTGTCAGGACAGACAGTCCAGCTGAAAAGTGGATCTCACTGCCAAGCAGGAGCCAGCGGGTCTGTTTGTACCAGAGGAGGCCGCCAGGCTTGCTGACGCACATCCCCGTGGGAAACGGCTTTACCCTCTGCTCAGGAGCCTGTCACCCGTGACACCTTCAGTTTACACTTGTAACCTGGAGTCTCACTTTGGACCTTGAGAGGGGGCCTGATTTAAAGGCTCAGTTTTCTTCCCCTTTTTATTTAAGTGTGAAGCTTCTAGTTTCTACGTCCAGACGGAGACACTTAGATGTTGTGGAGTCTGTCATTTGCCGGCTACTTTTAGGGCATCAGACGGCAGACAGACTGAAACCACAATCACAGACAACTAGCCAATCTGATAACACGGACCACAGTTTGTCTAACTCAGTGAAACTAAGCCATGCCATGTGGGGCCACACAAGACGGATGGGTCATGGTGGAGAGGTCTGACAGACCTCCACTGGAGAAGGGAATGGCAGACTACTTCATTATTCTTGCCTTGAGAACCCCATGAACAGTATGAAAAGGCAAAAAGATAGGACACTGAAAGATGAACTCCCCAGGTCGATAGGTGCCCAATATGCTACTGGAGATCAGAGGAGAAATAACTCCAGAAAGAATGAAGGGATGGAGCCAAAGCAAAAACAACACCCAGTTGTGGATGTGACTGGTGATAGAAGCAAGATCTGATGCTATAAAGAGCAATATTGCACAGGAATCTGGAATGTTAGGTCCATGAATCAAGGCAAATTGGAAGTGGTCAAACAGGAGATGGCAGGAGTGAACATCAACATTCTAGCAATCAGCGAATTAAGATGGACTGGGATGGGTGAATTTAACTCAGATGACCATTATATCTACTACTGTGGGCAGGAATCCCTTAGAAGAAGTGGAGTAGCCATCATAGTCAACAAGAGTCTGAAATGCAGTACTTGGATGCAATCTCAAAAATGACAGAATGATCTCTGTTCGTTTCCAAGGCAAACCATTCAATATCACGGTAATCCAAGTCTATGCCCCGACTTCAGTAACACTGAAGAAGCTGAAGTTGAAGGGTTCTATGAAGACCTACAAGACCTCTTAGAACTAACACCCAAAAAAAGATGTCTTTTTCATTATAGGGGACTGGAATGCAAAAGTAGGAAGTCAAGAAATACCTGGAGTAACAGGCAAATTTGGCCTTGGAATACAGAATGAAGCAGGGCAAAGGCTAATAGAGTTTTGCCAAGAGAATGCACTGGTCATAGCAAACACCCTCTTCCAATCACACAAGAGAAGACTCTACACATGGACATCACCAGATGGTCAACACTGAAATCAGATTGATTATATTCTTTGCAGTCAAAGATGGAAAACCTCTATATAGTCAGCAAAAACAAGACCGGGAGCTGACTGTGGCTCAGATCATGAACTCCTTATTGCCAAATTCAGACTTAAATTGAAGAAAGTGGGGAAAACCACTAGACCATTCAGGTATGACCTAAATCAAATCCCTTATGATTATACAGTGGAAGTGAGAAATAGATTTAAGGGACTAGATCTGATAGAGTGCCTGATGAATTATGGACAGAGGTTCATGACATTGTACAGGAGACAGGGAGCAAGACCATCCCCGAGAAAAAGAAATGCAAAAAAGCAAAATGGCTGTCTGAAGAGGCCTTACAAATAGCTGTGAATAGAAGGGAAGCGAAAAGAAAAGGAGAAAAGGAAAGATATACCCATTTGAATGCAGAGTTCCAAAGAATAGCAAGGAGAGATAAGAAAGCCTTCCTCAGTGATCAGTGCAGAGAAATAGAGGAAAACAATAGAATGGGAAAGACTAGCGATCTCTTCAAGAAAGTTAGAGATACCAAGGGAACATTTCATGCACAGATGGGCTCAATAAAGGACAGAAGTGGTATTGACCTAATAGAAGCAGAAGATACTAAGAAGAGGTGGCAAGAATACACAGAAGAACTATACAAAAAAGATCTTAATGACCCAGATAACCACAATGGTGTGATCACTCACCTAGAGCCCCGACATCCTGGAGTGTGAAGTCAAGGGGTCCTTAGGAAGCATCATTATGGACAAAGCTAGTGGAGGTGATGGAATTCAAGCTGAGCTATTTCAAATCCTAAAAGATGATGCTGTGAAAGTGTTGCACTCAATATACTAGCAAATTTGGAAAACTCAGCAGTGGCCACAGGACTGGAAAAAGTTTTCATTCCAGTCGCAAAGAAAGGCAATGCCAAAGACTGCTCAAACTACTGCACAATTGTACTTATGTCACACACTAGTAAAGGAATGTTTAAAATTCTCCAAGCCAGGCTTCAGCAATATTTGAACCATGAACTTCCACATGTTCAAGCTGGTTTTAGAAAATGCAGAAGAACCAGAGGTCAATTTGCCAACATCCGCTGGATCATCGAAAAAGCAAGAGAGTTCCAGAAAAACATCTATTTCTGCTTTATTGACTATGCCAAAGCCTTTGACTGTGTGGATCACAATAAACTGTGGAAAATTCTTCAAGAGATGGGAATACCAGACCAACTGACCTGCCTTTTGAGAAACCTGTATGCAGGTCAGGAAGCAACAGTTAGAACTGGACATGAAACAACAGACTGGTTCGAAATCGGGAAAGGAGTACGTCAAGGCTGTATATTATCACTCTGCTTATTTAACTTATATGCAGAGTACATCATGAGAAACGCTGGGTTGGAAGAAGCACAAGCTGGAATCAAGATTTCCAGGAGAAATATCAATAACCTCAGATATGCAGATGACACCACCCTTAAGGCAGAAAGTGAAGACGAACTAAAGATCTCTTGGTGAAAGTGAAAGAGGAGAGTGAAAAAGTTGGCTTAAAGCTCAACATTCAGAAAACTAAGATCATGGCATCCAGTCCCATCACTTCATGGCAAATAGGTGGGGAAACAGTGGCTGACTTTATATTTGGGGGCTCCAAAATCACTGCAGATGGTGATTGAAGCCATGAAATTAAAAGACGCTTACTCCTTTGAAGGAAAGTTATGACCAACCTAGACAGCAGATTAAAAAGCAGAGACATGACTTCGTCAACAAAGGTCTGTCTAGTCAAGGCTATGGTTTTTCCAGTGGTCATGTATGGATGTGAGTCGGACTATAAAGAGGGCTGAGTGCAGAAGAATTGATGCTTTTGAACTGTGGTGTTGGAGAAGACTCTTGAGAGTTCCTTGGACTGCAAGGAGATCCATCCAGTCCATCGTAAGGGAGATCAGTCCTGGGTGTTCATTGGAAGGACTGATTTTGAAGCTGAAACTTCAGTATTTTGACTGCCTGATGCAAAGAGCTGACTCATTTGAAAAGACCCTGATGTTGGGAAAGATTGAAGGCAGGAGGAGAAGGGGATGACAGAGGATGAGATGGTTGGATGGCATCACTGACTCAATGGACATGAGTTTGAGTAAATTCCGGAAGTTGGTGATGGACGGGAAGATGTGGCGTGCTGCAGTTCATGGGGTCGCAAAGAGTTGGACACGACTGAACAACTGAACTGAACTGAACTTAGGGTTTGAGTCTATGCCTCATCGGGTTTCCCTGGTGGCTCAGCTAGTGAAGAATCTGCCTGTGATGAAGGAGACCCCGGTTTGATCCCTGGGTCGGGAAGATCCCCTGGAGGAGGGATAGGCTACCCACTCCAGTATTATTTGGCTTCCCTGGGAGCTCAGCTGCTATAGAGTCCGCCTGGAATGCGGGAGACCCTGGTTCTATCCCTGGGTTGGGAAGATCCACTGGAGAAGGGAATGGCTAACCACTCCAGTGTTCTTGGGCTTCCGTTGTGGCTCAGCTAGTAAAGATTCTGTCTGTTAATGTGGGAGACCTGGGTTCGATCCCTGGGTTGGGAAGATCCCCTGGAGACTGGAACAGCTACCCACTCCAGTATTTTGGCCTGGAGAATTCCATGGACTGTACAGTCTGTAGGGTTGCAAAGAGTTGGACACAACTGAGTGGCTTTTCACATTCTGTGCCTCATACTGTAGGTGCATCCTGTATTTCACATCCTGTGTTTCTTTTTGGGCAGAGAAATCTGTCACATTTGCACCAAATACTTTTCTTGCCTAGGATATGACCCCTTGGGGTTTCTTCAGTGTTAGTGGTCTCCCATCTCCACCCTGACCAGCAGGTGGTGGTCAGGTTTGGATTAGTCTTCCCTTTCCTTTGCTATGTCCTGGAGACCTGTTTGGGGACAGCAGCCCTCCTCCCAGTTGTGGGTGCCCCCTCATTCCCAGCATCAAGGAAATAAGGTCTCTCCTGCAGGCGTGTAACGAACTGTTGTTTGTCAGCAGAGCAGAAAGTTGCATTTGTACAGAAGTTTCAGTTAATTGCATGGGAGGAGCATGTCTCTCCTCTGTTGGTTCAGTTTATTCTTTTCCTTCAAAGCAACTTGTTTTGCTGCACAGCTTACTTAGTTTTACCTCTCACCAATGTCAGTAAGTTGTCCAGCAAAGTAAGTCTTTCTTAATAGTCTGTCAGCTCCTGAGATGTAATTTTTCAGGCCCCTTTCCCAGCGTTCACAGCTGATGTCCTCAGGCAGAGAAAGAAATACTGCACACCCCTGCCAACCACGTGTGCGCTGCGTGACCTGTGTCTAAGTGGAAGTGACAGCAGCAGCGCATGGCCTTGCAGGCCTGCCTCTGGACCTCAGAGAGCCCCTCTCCGCAGGGTGGGTGGGTGCGCATGAAGGAAGGACCTTCTTTCTAACTGAAGAGACTAAAACTGTTATACAGATGGGGACATAGCTGTGATTTTTGGAAAGTACTGCTGGTTAGTTCGCCGTGAGCTCTCCATTTAATGCAGAAAATATTGAAAGGGTCAGTTGAGGTCGTTTTGCACCGCGCTGATCCCAGAAGGGCTCCTGGAGCCTGTGAGCTTAATTTAACCTGAGACCAACCCCTGTGCCTGCTTTATAAGTGAATTCCTCCAGATTAAATTTTTGGAAAAGAGTTTTCACAGATGACTTCAGGCCAAACTCCCAAGTGGTCATTAAATGTTTCAGATGCTTTTATTTTCATTATATGGTTCTCCATATTCATATTTTAAATTATTGTCCTTCAGGATAGCTAGAGCTTAGGGCTTCTCTTTTTTTTGATAGTCTTCAGTCTGGAATCTTGGCTTGTGGGTCCTGACCAGTTTTCAAACACAAGTGCTAAATACTCATGGGCATTTAGGGAAACAGGCACATGCAAAAATCAGGAAGCTTCTCAAGGGCTTTACATAATAACAGTGGAAGGAAGAAAAGAAATGAACATGTAATATATAAGTGATAGTAAACTAGAAAAATAAAGCCCAGTAGGTGGACTGGACAATGATGGGGCAACCTTGCAGGTGCAGAATGGGGTCCTGCCACCCAGCCTGTGGCAGAAGCACTGTGGGTCCCCCAGGGGCAGGCAGGAGGCTGGCTGATGGGGGCTGGGGTTGGAGGGCTGAGGGTCTGCAGGGGGCTGCCTGCAGGGTCCCCTTGGAGCTTTGTTCTGACTTGAGCCTGTCATGTCCCTGGGCAGGGTCCAGTTAGGAGGCCCTGAAGGGTTGATGCTGAGATAGCAGCTGGAGGAGGAGGTAGAGGGGACCCAGCAAGAGTCAGCTGGTGTAGGCTGTAAAATGAGAGAAGGGTCAGGGGTGACTGAAAGGCTTTCTGCCAGAGCAGTGGGACTGGGCAGCTCGTGGTGCTGGGCTTGCTCTTCTGCTGGGCCCTCTGGGGGTTGGGTCCTATTGTTGGTTCCTGGCTTTGGGATTCTGAGGAGGGAGTGGAGTATGAATGTCAGGAGGCCTGCAGGAGAGTGGAAGGTGGTGGAGGGGAAGCCTGCAGAGGTGGGAGAGGAGAGACGTTAGGGCAGAGGAGAGCATGGACCCATTTACCTGCTCCTCCTGCCTGGGCCTTACAGCTGGCTCAAGTGCAGATTGGTCAGAAAGAGGGTGCGTGTATATCACTGGTGCTTGCCACGATATTTTGCACAGATTGTGTTCAACCACCCCTGAGGTTCAGTCAGTCATTTAGTGCAGTTTCACTGGTTTGTCAGTTTGAGGCAGATAATTAACCAGGAGTCTTGTTGCTTAAGGCCAGCTAATGAAGTTCCTTGACTAGTGAGAGAGTGTTCAGGGCGACCACATGCCTGGAGCATTTTTACTCCAATTTGTACATTGTCTAAGTGGCCTGGCCAGAAGGTGCTGTGCATCCCTGAACAGGTGGGTCTGCTCTGGGGGCCTCTACACCTCTCCCCCGCACCTCCCCGCTGTCGCCACCGCCCCGCGCTATTAGTAATTTTGGCAGCTGTCAACATTTATCCAACAGTCAGGACACTTTCGGGAGTGAAGTCTCACATGGATGTATGATGATTGATGTTGTGTGGTGTCCTGGCCTGGCTTGGAGGTTCCAGGCGCTTGCACAGGCACGTGTGCAACAGGAGGCAGCCGGAGTGGCCAGGCAGGTGGACATGGAGGCCTTGGTTAGTGCTTTCCTTGCCTGTGGTCCGCTGTCTTTACTGTCTGCCTGCGTGACTCCTCCACTCTCCAGCTGGTTTGCGTCAAACTCTTGAATCAAACCCAGAGTCTCCTACTAATTCTTAAGAACCTCAGGTGTTTTTTTTTCCTTGTTAAAACCTTCCAACTGCCTCCTTCTGTGTAGTTTACATTTCCCACTGCAGACGACAGTAAATTTTGACTGGAAAATATTGGCTTCCTTGTTTTTCTAATCAGCTTGATAAAGGGTCCAGGTTTTATGTGGAGGATGAAGGGACACAGGAGGGAAAATGAGGAGATGAAAAGGCTGAATCTGAAGTGACCTGGAGGGTTTGTGTTAGTAACTGGTTGGGAGGGGATCTGGTGGTGTAGAGGGTGGGCAGTGACTCTGGTCTGTTTGAAGGTTGAATAAGGGATAAATGGACCCAGTTATGCCACATTCCAGAAGAAACGGGGTCACTGTTCAGTAGCATTCCCCATACTTTTTCCCCTTTCCGGACATTAATGATCTCTGCCTTTTTGGTGAAGTGGGAAGAGTGGGAATTATGAATTCTGACCCAATTCCACCTACAGTAGCATTAACATGAAGACTTTACACAGGTGCTTAAATTTACACCACACGCCATCTTCATAACACGATGATTCAGACAAACTTTGGACTGTTATATGTGTCGTAGTGTATTTAAACTTCTAATAACAGATAAAATAGTCCAATTTCTGTTTGGAAATTTTACTTTGGGGACTTTACATAAACCTTTGGATTTTTAGAGCAACTTAATTGGAGGATAATTGCTTTGCAGTGTTGTGTTGGTTTCTGCCACACAACAGATAACATGTGGATTTTTAAGTTTAGAAATAATTGTTTTTCCCCATCCTTATTTCCAGAAATAATTTCTTCATCATCGCTAAAATCAGTTGTGACGATCTCAAGGGCAGATTTCTAGAATACTTCAACCTCACGTCTGTCTTTTTGAATCTGCTTTTAATACTAATTTCTGAAAATTTTGTTCCAAGTCCCTTTTCGCTTAGTAGTAAGATTGGCTTTTAGTTGCTTCATGGGTGTATAGTCATGGTCATTACAACATAATCACTTGTATGTTTCTATTTAATGTGACTTTCAACACTTGTTATCAGCCCAGGGAACCTCCTTGTAAAATGATTCAATCAGTGATCTTCTCAGGCAGCCACAACGTGTATTGATTGAAGCTGTCTCAAGCTGTTGTCTCTTTGTTAATTTCTTACCCCCAAATAAAACAGTTGGGTGAGTGTCCTATAATAGAAGGAACTTGATCAGTATTAATGTTCTACATAACTTGTTTTCTTAAAAAGTATTTATTTATTTGCGACTGTGCTGGGTCTTTGTTGCCGTGTGCGGGCTTCCTCTAGGTATGGCGTGCAGCCGCTGCTCTCGATTTGGGCTGCACGGGCTTCTCTGGCTGTGGAGCATGGGCTTAGTAGTTAGTAGTTACGGGGCACGGGCCCATAGTAGTAGTTGTTGTAGTAGTAGTAGTTGTTCTGTGGGCTGTGGGATCTTCCCAGACCAGGGATCGAACCCTTGTCTCTTGCACTGGAGCCAGCAGGACAGCCTCATGACTGTTTTGTGAGAGAACTTTGCTGAGGAGTCTCTCTCAAGCCCTGCAGAGCCACTCCTGCCTTACTTCTCAGCCGTCCCGTCGCTGAAGTTCCCGTCGGGCCTGGCGCTGGCTCTGCCTTGGGAGCTTTCAGGTGACCAGTTGGCTGCTCAGTGTGTAGATGCAGAACCTGCCAGGGCCAGTGGACCCAGGGTCTCAGAATGGCAGTTTGTTTACATTTTTAAATTTATTTTTAATTGAAGTATAGTTGAATTATTGTGTTGGGTTAATGACTGCTGTGTAACTAAGTGACTCACTTATACATATATGTGTGTTCTTTTTCATATTCTTTTCCATTATGGTTTATCATAGAACATTGAATGTAGTTCCTTGTGCTGTGGAGTAGGACATTGTTATTTCTTTGAAATGGATATCTGTCATTCAGCACACACACCTTCCTGACACCCAGACCCACGTCCTCATCAGGGAGCTGAGAATCAGAAGAGGGGTTGTTTCTCCCCAGCCTGGTGAAGGGTCCTGCCCCACCAGAGACTGGGCTGGGTCAGCACCTGGGTACTCCTTTAGACAGCGTGCAGACGGGTTCAGTTCAGTTGCTTAGTAGTGTCCAACTCTTTGCAACCCCATGAACTGCGGCACTCCAGGCTTACCTCTCCATCACCAACTCCTGGAGTTTACCCAAACTCATCTCCATCGTGTTGGTGATGCCATTCAACCATCTCATCCTCTGTCATCCCCTTCTCCTCCCACCTTCAATCTTTCCCAGCATCAGGGTCTTTTCTAGTGAGTCAGTTCTTCACATTAAGTGGCCAAAATATTCGAGTTTCAGCTTCAACAGCAGTCCTTCCAGTGAATATTCAGGACTGATTTCCTTTAGGATGGATTGGTTGGATTTCCTTGCAGTCCAAGAGATTCTCGAGTCTTCTCCAACACCACAGTTCAAAAGCATCCATTCTTCCACGCTCAACTTTTTTTATAGTCCAACTCTTACATCCATACATGACTACTGGAAAAACCATAGCTTTGACTAGACAGACCTTTGTTGGCAAAGTAATGTCTCCTTTTTAATGTGCTGTCTAGGTTGGTCATAGCTTTTCTTCCAAGGAGCAAGCGTCCTTTAATTTCATGGCTGCAGTCACCATCCGCAGTGATTTTGGAGCCCAAGAAAATAAAGTCTCTCACTGTTTGCATTGTTTCCCCATCTGTTTGCCATGAAGTGATGGGACCGGATGCCATGATCTTAGTTTTCTGAATGTTGAGCTTTAAGCCAACTTTGTGACTCTCCTCTTTGACTTTCATCAAGAGGCTCTTTAGTTCTTCTTTGCTTTCTGCAGTAAGGGTGGTGTCATCTGCATATTTGAGGTTATTGATATTTCTCCCAGCAATCTTGATTCCAGCTTGTGCTTCATCCAGCCCAGCATTTCACATGATTACTCTGCATATACGTTAAATAAGCATGGTCACAGTATACAGCCTTGATGTACTCCTTTCTGAATTTGGAACCAATCTGTTTTTCCATGTCCAGTTCTGTTACTTCTTGACTTGCATACAGATTTCTCAGGAGGCACATCAGGTCTGGTATTCCCATTTCTTGAAGAATTTTCTAGACGAATTAGAGCATTCTTTTTCTTTTCTCAGTTCAGAACTGTTCTCTCAGTTATAACCACAGCCGGGTCTTTGCTAGTTTGTCCTATTTTCACAGATTTCTCCTCGTAGCTTGATGGCAGGCATTTCTGAAAACCTTTAGTCACCTTCATCATTCAGCCTGGTTGCTCCAGGGCTCTTGTCTTTGGTGTTCTCTCTTCACATCCTGGCCCTTCCTCTGCTGACCAAGCTCATTCTTAATCACTGCCGTCTCTACTGGGAATGGGGGCCGCTTGCCCCCTCCCAGTTGTGATGCTCCCCAAGAGGGTGTCTCGCAGCCTGTTGGCAGCCTCAGCATGAGCTGCGGAGCCCGGCACAGAGCACGTCTTTAAGTGCAGGGGCCTTTTCCCTTGTGATACCCCCTGACACGTGACCACGGAGGCCGAGCTGATGAGAGGGCCCCACACATCCAAGTCCTGTGTACAGTTTTCTGTGCTATTCTCACCCAGGAGACCAGGGTGTGATCACACATGAACAACCAGGATATTTCCCAGCTTTGTTATCTCTGTCCCCTCCCTGCCCCCAGTCAGTTTTTCATCAGTTAGAGATCCGTTGTCTTGTTGCGGGGCTGAGGCACAGTATTAAAAATTGTTCCCCGAGACGTCCTGTTCTCTGCCTTCCGCCTACAGTTGCAGCATCTCATGGACTCTGCTCCTGCAGCTCCCCTTTCACCCCCTCTGCCCTGACTCACTGTTGTCCTTGGCGTCTTCCTTGGGCTGGGTCTGGGACTGGCTTACCCTGGCCCTGTGTTGCTGTGGCCTGCACACCACGCCCAGATTAACTTCCAGTCTTGATTGTTGCTTCTTTCCCTGATTTCACTGGTTCCATCTAAATTAATTTCTAGCCAATCCAGTGGTGAGCAAGGAGTGGGCCTGCTTAACTCCAGGGGTCTAGGGCTTCTGGCTGAAGTAGTTTACACATAAGTTGTCTGATGACATCTCCAGTTTTATTTTTGAAATTCATTCACATGTTTATGTTAAAAGTAGCATACCTTTCCAAATGATCACAGATTACAATTATGAAAACAAAACCATCAGAGGAAACCCAGCTCTCTAGGAAGCTGTGACATGAGCCACACGCCGTGGGTTCCAAGGGCACAGTCTCCGTGTGAAGTCCAGATTCCGACCCTGGTCTCGGGCTCGTCAGCACCGGCCTCCTGGGCTGTTGAGACGCTCCCATCTCTTCAGTGCTCAGCAGTTACTTCTGTATTCTGGGGCTTGCCTGTGGGAGAAGATGTGTGTAACTTCAGGCCCTTTTTTCAATATCTGGAGCCAGTTTTGGTAATTTATACCTTTTCAGACAAGCATATTCATGGGGGTTTATACATTTATTGCTTTGATCAGTATTTTTCAGCCTGAGGGGAGCTGTGTGGTCTGCTTTCTGGAAAGTTGCTCCCTACATCATGACTGGTGACGGCTGTTGTGTGTGCAGCGCAGAGCTGCCGATATGGCGTGAACTGGCTCAGCAGCCTTTGGGAGGAAGGTGATTTATACCAGGTTAGAAGCATCAGCTGCCAAAGTGCCAAGGGTGCCTTCTGGAGCCTGGGCCCACTCTCCAGGCAGCCTCTCCGAGAGAGCAGCTGGGATGGCCCTCGGAGGGCCTGCTTTGCACCTCCTTTGTGTGAGCGCAGTCCTGGGCATGCGTGGGAGCCCCCACCTTTGACCATGACCCCCGCTGCATTGCAGCTGATCCCTGTGCAGGTGAGGGAGATCTGTGCCTTTTACATTAAGTGCAGCCAAGGTGGCTGTTTCCTCAGGCCCTGCCCTCCCTGGGGAAACTCAGCGGGGTCTTTGTGCCTGGAATATGCAGGTCCATCATCTCCCTTCTTCCTTGGAGTTGAGGGAAAGAAAGTTGTTCTCTCTTTACAACCTTGTTTCACACAAGGTAAAGAAGATTCGGGGTCTCAGGATTGGGTCCACTGCTAGAAGGCCCTGCGGTGAGCTTTGAGAGCAGAGCAGTTGCTGAGCGGTGCTGGCATGGAGGAGTTAGTGATGTTCCTGGACTGCCTCTCCAGGATGTTCTCCCTGTTTTGGGAAAAGTTTCCACGACACAGGCTCAAGGCCCCTACTCCCCGACTACTCCCCGGCTCACCCTGGGGTTGTTTCCTTAGCAGCTACCGCCAGGTCCCAGGGCTGAACAGGCTCATCCCTGATGAGCTGTGACGCCAGCTGCAAGGAGGGTGAGCGTGGCGCTCAGGAGCTCTGCTTGATTCCTTCTCGGTGATTTGCTGGTTGCTCCCCCTATCCCCTCCCAGAGCTTCTTGGCAGAGTTCAGATTCTGTGCTCACAGCCCAGTGCCCACCGTGAAAAGGGAATACAAAAGGGGGTGGGGAGTGAGGAGGAGCGGCGGGGGCGGGGCTTTTGAAGAGTGCTTAAAAACCCTGGTTGTCTTAGCCTGGGCTCTGGGCTGAAGGTGGAAGTGGTATAGCTGTGAATAACCTGGATTTGGATGGAGTTTTATTGGCTCATGTGTCAGTTCAGTTCAGTCGCTCAGTCAAGTCTGACTGCAACGCCATGCACTGCAGCATGCCAGGCTTCTCTATCACCAACTCCTAAAATTTGCTTACACTCATGTCCATCAAGTCGGTGATGCCATCCAACCATCTCATCCTCTGTCGTCTCCTTCTCCTCCTGCCTTCAGTCTTTCCCAGCATCAGGGTCTTTTCCAGTGAGTCAGCTCTTCGCATCAGGTGGCCAAAGTATTGGGAGTTTCAGCATCAGTCCTTCCAATGCATATTCAGGACTGATTTCCTTTAGGATGGACAGGTTGGATCTCCTTGCAGTCCAAGAGACTCTCAAGAGTCTTCACCAACACCACAGTTCAAAAGCATCATGCAAAACAACAACAACAACAAAAACATTATGCATACAGGCCATGTATTAAAAGAAAGTTTAAATTTCTATTGTTCAGAAATCTGATTTTTGAAAAGACCACTTTCTTCAGTCTGTTTTTTTCTACACACTGTCACTTGAGAATGAGATAACTGCAGTGCTCACATGTTATGAAGCATTCACTGCGCACCAGGCTGGTCTGGCTTTTATAAGTGTCACCTCATTTAACTCACCACAGCGTCTGCCTGGGATACTTGTAATGTGGCAAGTTCTCCCCCCGACCCCCCAAATTGTGGTCAAAGATACATAAACTCTACTGTGGTTAACTTTTAAGTACAGTCTATAGTGTTAGTTGTAAGGACTCAGTCCAGTAGTGTTATGTGCAAGTGCACAGTCCAGTGAGAAGGCAATGGCACCCCACCCCAGTACTCTTGCCTGGAAAATCCCACGGACGGAGGAGCCTGGTGGGCTGCAGTCCATGGGGTTGCGAAGAGTTGGACATGACTGAGCGACTTCACTTTCACTCATTGGAGAAGGAAATGGCAACCCACTCCAGTAGTTTCGCCTGGAGAATCCCAGGGACGGAGGAGCCTGGTGGGCTGCCGTCTATGGAGTTGCACAGAGTTGGACACGACTGAAGCGACTTAGCAGCAGCAGCAGCACAGTCCAGTAGTGTTACGTGTAAGTGTACACAGTCCAGAAGTGTTAAATGTGAGCTAGCAGTCTGGTGGTGGTGCGTGACCCTGGCATAGTCCAGTAGTGTTAGGTGTCAGGGTACCATCTAGTAGTGCTACGTGTTAGCTTACAGAGTCCAGTAGTGTTAGGTGTCAGGGCACAGTCCAGTAGTGTTAGGTGTAAGTGCACCCAGTCCCGTGGTGTTACATGTTAGGGCATGGTCTGGTAGTGTTACGTGTTAGTGTACACAGTCCAGAAGTGTTAAATGTAAGCTAACAGTCTGGTGGTGGTGCGTGACCCTGGCATAGTCCAGTAGTGTTAGGTGTCAGGGTACCATCCAGTAGTGCTACGTGTTAGCTTACACAGTCCAGTAGTGTTAGGTGTCAGGGCACAGTCTGGTAGTGTTAAGTGTAAGTGCACATACTCCAGTAGTGTTAAGTATTTTTGTGTTGTTATGAATCTGTTCCAGAATGACTTGATCTTGTAAATCTCAAACTCTGTATCCATTGAAGTGAAAAAATTTTAACTGATAAGCCAGTCCTCTGTTTGTTCAGCGGGATTAAAATTGCTGTCCTGTTTCTTCTCTGCTGTCTCTCTGTGACACTGGGCACAGGGCCGTGAGAGCGGAGGCTGTGCAGGGACCCTGGTCACCTGTGGCCGCTGCGGGGAGGACAGCTGGGTCCAGTGGCAGCGCCACCGCCCCTGATGGAGCAGTGACTCTGCGGGTTGTGTCCTGCAGGGCCCCGGGGAAAGTGTCTTTCCCAAGTCACCGTGTCTGATTTGGTCTGTTTTTTCTAGGTGCTTCTGAATTTGAGGCACAAAATTGTAGAAATACGTCTACAAAGGAATTTTGTGTTTTGTGTGTTTCGGTATCCTGTGGGTGACATGGGAGGCAGGGTGGGACTTGTATTCATAAGTGTTAAAGTTCTACTCAGAACTCACATGGCAGATATTTCAGGCCCACCCACTTCTCGGAAGAGCGGGCTCAGCATCCCTGGTGTCTGCCCAGAAGAGCAGGCGCCCCTATGACTGGAGTGCACATCACGGCCATGCTTGCCCTCAGGCTGGCACAGTGTTTTCACACTGAGGCCTTGGCTTTCGAGGAGTCCAGGGCCCCTTCCGTCTCAGGGAGGTTTCAGTTGTTTGTTTCTGTTGGTCAGTGTGCTTAGTAACGCTTGCCTCACGTGACGTTTTCGGGGCGTTTACAAACTTAGGAGCTTTTGAACACAGAATAATAAAACAGAAGAATTAAAATATTGAGCAAAAGACCTTCCCTGTATTTCTAGTAGACATGGACCTCCTCTTGTGTACACTGCCTGCTCCTCAGTGTGGAGATCCGAAGCTGGTCTTTGGTGCCCTTGGTGCTTTTGGACCCACTTACAAGACCCTCAGAATCTGGTTATGAGCCGGCCACACCACCGGCAGAGTGGACCCTGGGGAGTCGGCTTGCAGAGCAGGTGGACAGCCTCCGGGTGGACCGGACGTGAGCCTGTGTCCTGGGAGTGGTGACTGTTCACTGTGGGAGCTTGAGAAGGAGAGGAATAGGATCCCCCAGATGCCGGCTGCCACCTCTGTTCCTGTAGCTCCTCAGTGAGCCCTTGTTTAGCTTACGTGTGCCGTCTCTGCCTAAATCCCACTGCCCGTCCCCTGGAACTCACCCCCCAGCCCCGCACGGGTAGCGCCTCAGAGGCTGTATGTGCACAGAACATTCCAAGTGGCATGGTTCTGAAGAGCTGTTGCAATTGGCTTACTTGTTGAAACTCTACAGTAAATGAATGCTTTCTGATCAATTTACATATCTGCTCCTTTATACGCCTGCATTAAAATAGAAAGCATTATAGCCTGTTTACTAAGTTAAACTCTTTTGTGACTGTGCTGACATTGACTTATATACCTGATCTTAGCCAAAAGGCCGAGAAGCAATGGCACTGACTTATAAAAAGAGGTGTCTGCCTGTGCAGATGAAAGAAATGGAGCCTGGTAAGAGCAGTAGGGGAGGAAACGCCTAGAAAACCAAAGAGCTGCACCAAGCCAGAAAGGACAGTGCCGTGCGCTGGTGGTGTGGGGGGAGGGCCGCTGGCGGTGTGTTGGGGGTCTGCCTCTGTGTCTGAGCTCTCACCCCTGTCTCCGCCTCCTCAGGAGTTAGAAGCAGCTCTCCACAGAGATGACGTGGAGTTCATCAGCGACCTGATCGCCCGCCTGCTCCAGGGCTGCTATCAGCGAAGGGACATCACGTGAGTAACCCCAGTCATACCTCTTCTGGCAGTGGAAGGACTAACTAGTCCTGGTGATGTTTCATATCTCCTGGAGCACACCTGAGCAGATCATCAGCCAAGATGTACAGTGTATTCACATGTGGTTCTGGGCCCTGCCTTTGGCTGCTTTTGCAGCTGAGTTTTCATTTTATTGTCTTTTTTTCCACTCCCACAAATCTGTAGCCATTATTCTTAGGTCCCCCAGCTACCAGAGTCACATGGAGTGTTTTCCATGTGGAAACACGCAGTGTTTTCCTCTCAGTGTAGGCCTTACTTTCTCATCTTTATTTCCAGTATTGGTAAAATGATGCCTAACAAAATGAGATTCTAACTGTAGTTCTGCCCCTGGGTCTGTGTCTCTTGTTGCTGTGAACAGTAGCATCATTCTGAGATGGAGCTTCTGGGCCTCTCACACCTTAGCCGCCAAGAACACATGTTCCCTTACATGTGAGACACGTAGAAACGTGGAGCTGAATTTTGTGTCTGTCGGCAAGTACATGCTCTTCTGCTCAGGCCTCGCCCCTTGTTTCCAGGGACTCAGTAGCCATTCTTTTTATCCTGTTCCCCATGGCACTGAATTGTGGGACACTTCTGGGAAACAGAGACTGGATGGGGTTCCCAGTCCTGGTCCCCCTGTCCAAACAAAAGTTCGGGGTGTTACGGTTTATAGTTTTCAGACAGTTAACAGAAGACGGTGTGTAAAATATTTCTGTTGTAGTAAGTTCACTCTTGGGGGCCCGTCAGGGCTGAGTCAACATGTGGGTATAACTTGAGAGAGGGCCATGACCTGCTCCTGCATCCATCGTGGTGCTCAGCCGCCCTGACACGGTGGGGGTGGTCTCCTGGTTGCTCTGTGAGTGTGCTGTCCGTCCCCAGGGGCGTCCAGGCTGTCATGCTGAACAAAGAGCAGAAGGAAACGTATGCCTTATCACTCAGACCCGATGAGGAAGGGTTTGCTTTTTGAGCTTGAGAGTTTTTGTTTTTTAAGCACTGTTGTAGTCATACTGTGTATATAATTTCACTTTTTCATATCTTACATTTAGTTATCAAAACTATTGTTTCTCTAAATAGGATTGTCAAATACTCCAATTTAGTAGATGAACATTTGTGCCTTAACTCTTAACTGTTATAAACATATCTCACATAAAAGCTTGTACACCTAGTGAATTATGCTCTTACTTAAATTTCTGAAAGTATTGTCATTCAGTCAAAAGAAAGGCCCGTTTAAGATTAAAGAAATATAGGACTTCCCTGGCGGTCCGGTGGTTGAGACTCCATACTTCCACTGCAGTGAGCGTAGGTTCAATCCCTGGTCAGGCAGCTAAGATCCCATATGTTGTGCTGCAAGGCCCCCCCAAAAAGACTCAAAACAATGCATTTCCAGGCTGCTCATTCCAGGGGTGGTTTTCTTTCACCTATGACTCGTCAGTGTCCAGGGGGTCCATTTGCCTCACCTCGCTCTTTGTAGGACAGACACCCTCAGGACCCTCAGTCCTGGGTCCCACCACAGAGTGTGTGCTCCGGCCACACAGCAAGTGCTCTAAAGTCTGCAGAGCACTCAGGTGTTTGAGCAGAGAGCCAGGGAATTGAGTCTTCACATGGGTGCTTCCCAAGGCAGAGCCCGATAAGTGGGTGAACACAGGAAGGACAGACCCACTCATGAAGTGCAGGTGGGAGGGTTGCTCCTGGGGCTTGAAGCCCTAGAGCCGAGCGTAGGGATTGCAGAAGGTCCCGTGTGGTTCAGAAATGTAATTGGTTTGAGCTGCAGAATTTTGGCCCTATTAAATTTTGGTTCATTGCCACCATCTAAAATGAGACTTCATGATTAAACCCCATTCTGTAGCCTTTGGAAATCATTTAAGACACCTCTCAATTGGAGGGGAGACAGGGCCCAACCTCAGCTGGGGGGCTCTTGTCACCTTGGCTGATGTCATTGTGTATGTGTGCGGCTTGCGTGGCCCACCGCCACCTTCTTTCCCCACTTGTCTCTGTATGCTCAGCCATTCAAGGAATCCAGTGGCCACAGCACAGCAGGAGTGGGAGCCCAGTAGGCCTTGCAGGCTGGGTGACAAGTTTGGAGGTGTGGTCCCCAGGGTAGGGAGCACGGGAGACCAGGAAGGAGCCAGTGAATGGATGAGGCCTGAGGGGCGAGGCGAGCACGGCACAAAGGCCTGTGAGGCCGTGAAGGTGACGCCCCAATGCCTCCAGCCTGGCAAGCTGTCCAGCTCACGCCTTTCCTAGTCTACTGTGCACAGTTGAAGTCTGTATTGAAATTTCCTGTTACATACTTAGGCCTTGTCTTCACGGGTGTGTTGGCGATGATCAAGCACAAGAAATACTTGTTTACAGTTTGCGGAGCTGCCTCCTCATGGGTTCTGTCTCTCGCAGCCATGTGCTGGCGCCCGGCCTCTTAACATTAGCTTCTTCCTCGTGACAGCACTGTGTCAGTTACTCCTGAACGATTTCTTTTGAAATCAGATGTTAATTTATTTTAAAAAGCAAGCAAAGAGTTGATCCTAGTCAAATGTCCTGAAATTTCAGGTGGCGTAACCGAGAGCAGAGGGCTTTCCCTTTCGCCAGCACTGTTTTGGTGGCTTTGCTGCAGCTGAAGGAAACCGCGAGTCTCTGAAGGACAGAAGGAGCGGGGGCCTTCACTTCCCTTGCTGCCCTCAGTGCTCGCCATCACCCTGTCCTGGGGGGTAGTGTGGGGCAGCACTGGTCCTGTTCTGTGAAGGAAACCGCGAGTCTCTGAAGGACAGAAGGAGCGGGGGCCTTCACTTCCCTTGTTGCCCTCAGCGCTCGCCATCACCCTGTCCTGGGGGGTAGTGTGGGGCAGCACTGGTCCTGTTCTGTGAAGGAAACCGCGAGTCTCTGAAGGACAGAAGGAGCGGGGGCCTTCACTTCCCTTGTTGCCCTCAGCGCTCGCCATCACCCTGTCCTGGGGGGTAGTGTGGGGCAGCACTGGTCCTGTTCTGTGAAGGAAACCGCGAGTCTCTGAAGGACAGAAGGAGCGGGGGCCTTCACTTCCCTTGTTGCCCTCAGCGCTCGCCATCACCCTGTCCTGGGGGGTAGTGTGGGGCAGCACTGGTCCTGTTCTGTGGAGGAAACTGCGCATCTCTGAAGGACAGAAGGAGCGGGGGCCTTCACTTCCCTTGTTGCCCTCAGCGCTCGCCATCACCCTGTCCTGGGGGGTAGTGTGGGGCAGCACTGGTCCTGTTCTCTGCTGGTCCAGGGAGGCAAGTGTTGGTTCTAGCCTTCGTCAGAGCACACCTGTGATATGTCACAGCATTTCAGAAAACATAAAGTGTTTGTGTTAAAAAAAAAAAATAGATGAGTATACTGAAACAAAAATATTTCTGAATGGTGAAGTAAGTTTGAGATCTGGTTGAACCAAGTTGAATTAACTAGTCTGAAATGAAGCTTCAGCCTTCTAAAAACTTGTTGATGATGGTATGTAGTAATACACACAGAAAAGGCACATTCCTTACTCTGCAGTTCAGTGAATTTATGCAAACTAAATACACCTGTGTGCAGTGATCACTCAGACAAGGAAGCATCACAATGAATTTTACCTTTTCCACTGAAAGGAACTGCCCAAGGTTATTGTTACTCTGTCTCTCCAGTGGTATCCACGTGCATTTAGAGTGAATTTGTGCTCAGTATTCTCGGAGGCTTTCTTTTCATCCCGCCCTAAATAAAGAGGATTTTGTACAAATGAACGCTTTCTTTCCTGGTTCTAAGACTTAGCTATTATGTGGAGCTAAGAAAGGGCTTCCCTCATAGCTCAGTTGGTAAAGACTCTGTCTGCAATGCCTGAGACCCAGGTTTGATTCCTGGGTCGGGAAGATCCCCTGGAGAAGGAAATAGCAACCCACTCCAGTATTGTTTTGCCTGGAGATTCCCATGGACAGAGGAGCCTGGCAAGCTACAATCATGGCGTTGCAAGAGTCGGATACAACTTAGCAACTAAGGAGAGAGAAGAAAGTTCCATCATCTCTCTGTGTATTACTTGCCTCACCTGTAAAATGGGAATGATAAGCATACCCATTACTAAATTTATTTAGTAATAATAATATTTAGTGAGATTAAATTATTTATGACATCCTTAGAGCAGTCTGGAGCTTTTAGTAGCAGGGAGAGCAATGCTTCATGTCTGATACTGGATGTGGGTGTTTACTCATTTACTCATTTATTTAAGTAGCTAGCTAGGTAGCTAACTAGCAAGCTGTGCCGTGTCTCAGTTATGGCGTATGGGATCTACTTCCCTAACCAAGGATTGAACCCAGGCTCCCTGCATTGGGAGCGCGAGTCTTAGCCACTGGATCACCAGGGAAGTCCCTGTGGCTGTTTTTTAGAGGTTTATGGACACTGAAATTTGAATTTTATATTATTTTTGTATGTCATGAAATAGTATTCTTTTGATTTCTTTTTTCTCTGAACTTTTAAAAAAGAATGATTTTTACATTCTAAGCTTACAGGCTAAAGAGAGACACTCAGGCCAGATTTGGTCCATGGGTCATAGTTTGCATGCCCTTGTTTTTAGAAAAATAAGTTCTTTTTTCTAATTCCATGAACTCAGTCAGCATGCTGTTCAAGATAATATGACATTTCCATCTCCCCAGAAAGTGCCCCTTTGCACTAAATCTAACCCCCACCCTCCCAGAGAAACCCACTGTATCCAATACAGTGATCTGGTTCCTATGGATGCAGGTTGTTTTGCCTGATTGCAGAGCTTCTTCTGGTTGGGATCACTCTGCGTGTCCAGCTTCTTTCAGGAAGCCCAGAGCACATGGTACTTGCTGATGCTGCTGTTCATGTCAGTACTTTTTTCCTTTGAGGGAGGAGTCTGAGTTGTATCCAGTGCAAAAATATCTCGTGTTCTGTCCACTAATTGGTGGACTTGTGTGCTGCCTCCAGGTGGGGCTGTAAGGATAAAGCCGCTGTGAATATCCGCACAGAAGTTTTGTGAACGTCTCTTCATTTTCTTGGGAATTGCTGGATCCCATAGGAGAGTGTGTTTGATGTTAAGAAAGCGCCAGACTTGTTTTCTTGACCACTCTAGTTGCTCCATATCTTTGCCAATATGTGTTATTTTTAATTTTACCCAAGTTTTCATTTTACTGATTCTGTTGCATGTAATGTGGTAACTCATTGTGGTTTCAATTTGCATTTCCCTAATGATTAGGTAAATAACAGCCTATGACTGTTTTATATTTTAAAGAATGATAAGTTTTAATTTTGTTGAAGTCTAATTTATCAGTTTTTTCTAGTATGTTATTAATATTTCCAAATCAGGATGTACCTTTAATGTCAATGGATTTTCTTTGAGGTTTTCTCTTAGTGTTATAGTTTCAACTTCTTACAGTTGACATTATGATACATTTTGAGTTAGTATTTGTCTATGGTGTGAAGCAGAAGATCAGTGTCCACATTTTTTACTTACAAATTTCATGTATGTTCAGTCTAGTCAAGTATCAGATTGTCTTGAAATTGAGAGTGTTCTCCACCTTTTTTATATTTTAGTTTTGCTTTTTAAATGTTTTAACTATTCTGGGTTCTTAGCATATAAATTTAAAAATCAAGTTGTCAGCCCTGCCACCCCCCAGAAAAGGCCTGCTACAGAAAATGGACACTTTAACCAATGTTGAATTACCCAATCCTTGACCATGATATATATCTCACCATTTGTTTATCTTCTTTAATTTCAGGAATATTGTATAATTTCAGTGTAAAGATATTATGCATCTTTCCATTTGTGCTTGAGCTTTTATCTTTTCCAGCTACTTGTTGCCGTTATTTGTAAAATTCAATTGATTTTTTTTATGTTGACCTTATTACTGAGGCTTCCTGAACCTGCCTCTTGATTCATTGGTCTTACAGGTAACTGATGAGTTTCTGTTGTCTTCTTCTGCTCCAGCCTCTGTGCCAGCCTCTGCCCCAAGAGTTTCCTTCTCTTGTCTTAACACTGTGCTGGTCACGACTCTGGTGTTGTTCCTGATCTTGGGGGAAGTGTACAGCCTTACACCATCAAGAGTGATGAAGTGTTGTCCCTTTTGTCTCTTGCTGAACTCAATTTGCTGCTGCTTTGAGGATGTTGTTGAAGAATATTGGCCTGTACTTTTATTTGCATAGAAGTCTTTGTCAGATTTGGCAGATGGGTTGAGAAGCGTTTCCCTCCTCTGGTTTCTGAAAAAGTCTCTGTAATTTCTTTTGAACAGTTCACCACTAAAAGCCTTTGGATTTTGTAGTTTTCTTTATGCAAGGTTTTATTTGAGTAATATTGATTCAGTTTCTTTAATAGATTAAGGCTGTTTGGGTGTTTTATTTCTTTAAAAAATTTTTTTTAATTTTAATTTTTGGCCACACTAGCGAGCATGTGGGGTGTTCCCTGATCATGGATCACACCTGCGGCCACTGCAGTGGAAGGTAGAATTGTAAGCATTGGACCACCAAGGAAGTTCCTCTTTTTAAAAAAATTTTATTTAAGTATAATATTGCACTAATTTCAGCTGTATAGGAAAGTGATTCAATCATATGTATATATCCTTTTTCATATTCTTTTCCATTTTTTCTGTGGTTTATCACAGGGTATTGAATATAGTTCCCTGTGCTATACAACAGGCCTTGTTTATCCATTCTGTATATACCGGTTTGCATCTGCTAATCCCAGACTCCCAATCCATCACTCCCCCCATACCCCCTTTCTTTGGCAACCACATACCTATTTTTTATGTCTGTGAGTTTGTTTCATAGGTAAGTCTATGTCTTCTTTTAGATTTCACATAAGTGATATCGTATGGTATTTGTCTCTGTCTGACTTACTTCACTTGGTATGGTCATTTCTGGGTCCATCTATGTTGCTGCAAATAGCATTATTTCATTCTTTCTATGGTTGAGTAACATTCCATTGTTTTTATGTACCACATCTTTGTCCAATCACCTGTTGAAAATTTATGTTGCTTCCATGTCTTAGCTATTATAAATATTATAATAATATTATAATATTATAAATAGTGCTGCTGTGAACATAAGGGGTGCATGTATCTTTTTGAATTATAGTTTTGTCTGGATATGTACCAGGAGTGGGATTGCTGGATCATATGTTAACACTATTCTCTGTTTTTTGAGAAACCGCCAAACTTTTCTGCATAGTGGCTGTACCAATTTACATTGCTACCAACAGTGTAGGAGGGTTCCTTTTTCTCCTGGATGGTCTATTTCTTAAGTCATGACTTTGGTAAGTCATTTTGGCATTTTTCAAGGAATTCGTCTGTTTTAGTTTTTAAATTTATTTCATAGTGCTATTCATAATATTCTCTTATCCTCTTAATATCTGTAGGATCTACAGTGATGTTTCCACTTTCATTCCTGATGTTGTAATTTGTGCTGTGTCTGTCCCTCTAGAAGTTGATTCTTTCTACAGGTTTATCAACTTTTAAAATGTTTGCTAAGGAACCAACTTTTAACCTTACCTACTGTTCATTTTCTTTTTAAAATCTTTTTTGTTTTATTGATTTATCTTTATTATTTCTTCTGTTTACTTTGGTTTAGCCTATTCTTCTTTCTTCTTAAGTTATAGTACTGGTGATCAGCCTTTTTTCTTTTCAATACGGGCATTTCAAAGCTATAAATTTCCTACTAAGCAGTGTTTGACTGTTAGTTCACTTACAGTTAGTGTAATTATTGGTATGGTTGGTTTTCCACTTGTGTCTCTGGGGTTTTTAAGTGTATAGTCATCACTACTGGAATTCCAGAACGTCTTATCAGACTCATAAGACACCTCACACCCATTAACTGTCCTCATTTCCTGCAGTCACCAGTCCCACTAACTAATGGGCTTTCTGTGCATGTTGTTTATTTACTATTCTAGGTGCTTCTGTAGGTGGAATACATACATGTAGGTATTAGGCTAATTTTATTTAGCATGTTTTCAAGCACATTGTATCATGAATCA
Organism: Odocoileus virginianus; assembly: GCF_023699985.2. Classification (NCBI taxonomy): domain Eukaryota; kingdom Metazoa; phylum Chordata; class Mammalia; order Artiodactyla; family Cervidae; genus Odocoileus; species Odocoileus virginianus. The sequence goes on from NC_069696.1 coordinate 5,944,441, forward strand.
AGGACTCATTTTATGGTCAGAAAATACTCTGTTGTGTGTTTTTTGTTTTTTTTTTTTTGTTTTTTTTTTTTTAGAAAATACTCTGTTGTGTTTTATTATCTATTAGTTAATGGACATGGTGCTATTTCAGTCTTTTGACCATTGTGAATCAAGCTGCTGTATATGAACATTAGTGTACTTGTTTTTGTGTGGATGGATGTTTTTATTTCTCTTGGCTGTGTACATAAGAGTGGAATGGTTGGATCATATGGTAATTCTGTTTAAGTTTTGAGCAACTTGCCAAATATTTGCAAAGCAACTGCATCATTATACATTTCCTCTACCAGTGTACGAGCATTCCCCTTTCTCTGAGTCCTTGTTAGTAAGTGGTTAGCACTTGTTCTTACCTGTCTCCTTAATTTTAGCCGTTCTGGTGGGTGTGGCATGGTACCTTATTGGGTTTTGATTTGCATTCCCTAAATGACTAATGAATGTCTTTTCACCTGTTTCTTTCTTATTTTTTTTCCTTTCTTTGTCCTTCAATGGTTTCTATTGTTAAGTATTTCACTTTATTTCTTATAGACTTTGTGGGTGCGTGTGTGTGTGTGTGTGTGTGTGTGTGTGTGTGTGAGAGAGAGAGAGAGAGAGAGAGATTCTGGGGCAGCAGTGTGCATCTTTATTTATCAGAAGCTGATTCGAATTCTTACTGTACCATTTCTCACCTTAAACTTGATCCAGACTTCCAATTCATGCAAATAGTATTTAAGGTCCCATCTGGCTTCCACTAAAGACAATTCTTTACCTTTTTAAAGACAAAGATTTCCAAGTGGCTTTTTAAAAATTTCTAGATGACTTTTAATACTCTTCTTTTTTACCTAACTTAAGCATTCATATACAGAAAATCTGTTATATACATATTTCCCTGTTAAAGTGTTTTATATCTTAGTCATATTTTCCTTGAATTTGAAATTGTCACGATTTCTTACTTGTTTTGATTTCTTAATTGATTGCAAGACATGGCAGGTACCATATAGTCCTACAAAAGAGGCATTGGTTTAGTGGTTTTGGGCTGAATTGTTTTATGATCTTTATGAATAAGCACTTTTCAAATATTCTTATGGGGCCTTTTAGGAATTACCAAAAGTTAGTCTTTTTATGTGTGGATGTGATAGTTGGACCATAAGGAAGGCTGAGTGCTGAAGAATTGATGCTTTTGAACTGGGGTGTTGGACAGCAAGGGGATCTAGCCAGTCCATCCTCAAGGAAATCAGTCCTGAATATTCATTGGAAGGACTGATGCTGAAGCTGAAACTCCAATACTTTGGCCACCTGATGCGAAGAACTGACTTCATTTGAAAAGACCCTGATGATGGGAAAGATTGAAGGCAGGAGGAGAAGGGGACGACAGAGGATGAGATGGTTGGATGGCATCACTGACTTGATGGACATGAGTTTGAGTAAACTCCAGGAGCTGGTGATGGACAGGGAGGCCATGCGTGCTGCAGTCCATGGGGTTGCAGAGAGTCAACGACTGAGCGACTGAACTCAACTGAATTTTTCTGTTTAGTCTCTACATGGCACTGGGGTGCCAGGTCCTCAGTGCTCCCTGCAAGTAGACTGCAGATACCCTTTCATGCCTCAGAACTGATACAGCAGCCTTCCTTTTACTGTGGTGATCTCAGGCAGGTTGTTTCCCTGCATGGTCACACCTCCTGGGTCACGTGGGTCTCCTGGTAGAAGCTTGTAATCCTGCAAACTATTTTAAGGGGGGAAAAAATAGAGTAATTAGCATTTAGAACTTCTTTCAGACAAGAAGGAACATAGACATGGACCATGTGCTTCAGTCTTTTTGTTCTAGTGAAAGGATTGGTGGTGACTGTCCAGAGCAAGTGCCCTGCACTGAGTGGCCTGTTTGTAAGAGCTGCAGGTGTCCCTGTGCCGAGAGCCCTGTTTCCAGGTGTCATGATGGATTTCGATGCACTAACCACATTCACTCTGTGCTAGTTTGAGGTATCAGTGGGAAGGAAATGAAGTTCCTTCTCTCTTTGAAAAAGCAAAATGTTTCATTTCTTATTTGCCTAAGGCCCTTTGTTTTTTTCTAGGAATATTTCTTCTGACTTTATCTACAGATACAACTACCATAGATTATAAAATAACATGGTACCTACTGCCTCTTTTAAAAATTATATTGACCTACATAATTCCTTTGGAGCTCTTTGTTTAGTGAGAAAAATGTTTTTAAATCAAGCATTAGGTGAAATTGTATCCAGATTCTTTAATAGTTGAGATATAAAGTAACTATCTAACAATTAAACAATACTTTGTTACATACCAGGGCTTCCCCGATGGCTCAGTGGGTGAAGAACCTGCCTGCAATGTAGGAAACACAGGAGATGCAGGTTCAGCCCTTGAGTCAGGAAGATCCCCTGGAGAAGGAAACTTGGCAACCCACTCCAGTATTTTTGCCTGGAGAATTCCATAGACAGAGGAGCCTGGCGCAGGCTACAGTCCATAGGTTTGCAGAGTCAGACCCGGCTAAACACACAGGCATGCATAACACACTGTTATATACAAGGCACATTTAGGTACTAGTCAGAAATTTAAGTTGCCATTGAACTGTCTTAAATGTTACCTGCAGAAAAAACTCTCAAATTTAGAATATAGTGTTTTGTATCATGCCTACAAGGTTACGTGTAATAGCACATGAAAGTATAGTTACACCTCGGTGTAACTGCTTGTGTTCTGGAGAAGGTTTTTCCACCTTTGCATTAGAACATGAAATGTGAATGGATGAAACCAGGCAGACACTGGCCTTCTTTGTTGTTTGCCCTCTTAAGTCGGGGATCTGACTTTGAACCGAATGCCCCCCGAGCTCCGAAGCGTCTGCCTGTACAGGTGACAGTCGACACGGCCTGTTTTGGTGTCTACCATTGACACTGCACACGTGCAGCTACTGCCACACAGTGTGCTGCTTGTGGCCGAACTTGCAGAACAACCTGTTCTGTGAGAAACTTTCTTAAATGTTGGTCATCTTTGGGACTTGACACAGTCAGCTCCAAGGAGATGGTGCAGTAACAAGTGTTTCCTCGAGGGCCTCGCAGGCCCTTCCTGGGGCTTTCAGTTCTGCTACTGTTGAAGATGACCCCCCAGCACCCCCCACCCCCACCCCCCAATCCTCTGTGTAGTAATAATGCACCTTTGTGTCTGGGACCACTGGCTAGGCCTCAGACCTTCCACAGCTACCTGGAGGACATCATCAACTACCGCTGGGAGCTGGAGGAGGGGAAGCCCAACCCTCTGCGGGAGGCCAGCTTCCAGGACCTTCCCCTGCGCACCCGAGTGGAGATTCTCCACCGCCTCTGTGACTACCGGCTGGACGCTGACGACGTCTTTGACCTCCTCAAGGTGCGAGATGGATAGGCACCCTCCCTGGAGCAGCGGTTCAGGGAAGCTGGCTCTGGGTTGTGCTGGCCGCTTTGGTGTCTTCCCTTTTCCATATCCTGGGTCCCCGCTGACATGGGAACAGTCGAGGCTCCTGTCTGCTGTGTCATCACCCAGAATTGCGGTTACATTAGTCACTGAATGTTATTTCCTGAGGCCTGAAATTTGACTTGGCATAATTAAGATTTATGACGCCTCCCAAAGTCTTGACCCCATCCCCATCACACGCTTTGTGCACAAGGCAGAAGTATGCTGGGTGGGGCTCTGGCCCCCTCTCCCTTACCTGATCGTGCCCTCACTGGGAGGTCGACAGTGCCTGTGGGCTTGGGTGGGACCTGTGGTGAGATCTGTAGCTCAGCTTTGCTCCACCTTCACCAAGGCCTTGGTCTCAGTCACTGGGGGCGGCAGTGAGGTCATGCTGGTGAGTGGGAGCCCTGGACTGGGCTGGCCGGCGGCCCAGCATGGTGTGGGACGAGGCTGCTGCAGCACCAACTCTCCTGTCGGGCTTGTCTCTCCTCGTGTGGGTCCAAGCCAGATGTGTCACAAGTTCATCAGAATTCTTTTGGCTTTCTCTGTTTTTGGCAACATGGGGGCAGTGATGGGATGGGAAGGGTTTGAAATATTTCCGCATCCTGTTCTTAGAGCAGGTGCCTTCTCCTGGTCCGATATATCTGGACCCGGAATGAGAATTACCCCAGGTGTTTGGGCATTGTAATGTGAGGTATCTGTGAGACTATGTTTTGGATCCTCATTTCCGTTTACTCTTGTTGCCCAAACCACTTTCCCTGACCTGCGCAGGGCCTGGACGCAGACAGTCTCCGTGTGGAGCCACTGGGCGAGGACAGCTCAGGGGCCCTTTACTGGTATTTCTACGGAACGCGAATGTACAAGGAGGACCCGGCACAAGGAGGGTCCCATGGAGAACTCTCTCTGAACAGGTACCTTCCTGAAGGTCATGTTGCCGTCGCCACTGTCATTAACGTCCAGTGCCTCTGAATTCTACTGCACAGCTCTCCTTCTCTCATGAAGGAGTGAACTGTATGGATCAGCATGCCTGCAAGGAGGCACTTCACACAGAAGCACAGAGGACTTACCCTCTAGCCCTGCTCCCTGGGGTGGTGGTTCTGGCGCCAGTTCTCAGCAGCACCAGTGCGCCCTGGGCCTTTCCCTGTGGCAGAGTGGGTTCTGGAGAACCCCATCCTACCTGGGCTCTTGTCAAGGAAGAGACCTTGGGCAACATCCCAGAGCTGTGCTGCCATCTTCCCGCACTTCAGGTTGCTGGACCCTTTGCTGTTAGGGAAGCCTGAAAGTGAAAGTCTCTTAGTCCATGTCTGACTCTTTACGACCCCATGGACTATACAGTCCATGGAATTCTCCAGGCCAGAATACTGGAGTGGATATCCTTTCCTTTCTCCAGGGGATCTTCCCAACCCAGGGATCAAACCCAGGTCTCCTGCATTGCAGGCAGATTCTTTACCAGCCCAGTCTCCCAGTTCGTGTGGGAGACTTTCGTTTCCTTGATTCCATGTTTTATTAGTAATAACGGAAGACATGAGGTCGCCCTGTCTTGTCCCTGTAACTGCTGCCTTTGTCCTATTTAGTAACCTCGTGGCCAGACAACTGACATTTCTGTTTAATGTACTACTTCTTAGGGAAAGTGAAGGACAAAAAAATGTCTCAAATGTTCCTGGGAAAACAGGTAAAAGAAGAGGAAGACCCCCAAAACGGAAAAAACTACCGGAGGAAACTTTCATGAGGTGAGAAAATCTTAGTGTGTGAAGGTCCCTAACCCAAACCCTTATGCTGGAGGGCTCGCCCCGTCCTTGCTCTGTCTTGGGGAGGACGTGAGTGTGCACTGGAGTCCTTGGGGTCCCCGGCCCGTCCCCTCTCAAGTTACCAGCTGTCTGGGAGCCCTCCCCCTGGGCAGTGGGAGCTCTGACAGCAGAAGGCACCAGGAACCAAGCCTGCCCACAGGAAGTGCCTTCCAGATCCCTTCGTCCCAGATTTCTGCACAGGAGGTGGAGTGAGTTAATACTGTGAGTCTAGGAGTTCTTTCCTGGTAAGGAGGCTTCAGTAGTAAATGTGCTTTAGGGTGTTTAGAACTCATTTTGTTAAGATGAGACCTTAAACATTTTTAAGTGTTTATTTGGTATTTAATTTTTTTTTTCATTTATTTTTATTAGTTGGAGGCTAATTACTTTACAATATTGTAGTGGTTTTTGCCATACATTGACATGAATCAGCCATGGATTTACATGTGTTCCCCATCCCGATCCCCCCTCCTGCCTCCCTCCCCATCCCACCCCTGTGGGTCTTCCCAGTGCACCAGCCCTGAGCACTTGTCTCATGCATCCAACCGGGGCTGGTGATCTGTTTCACCCTTGATAGTATACTTGTTTCAATGCTGTTCTCTCAGAACATCCCCCCTCGCCTTCTCCCACAGAGTCCTAAAGTCTGTTTTGTACATCTGTGTCTCTTTTTCTGTTTTGCATATTGGGTTATCATTACCATCTTTTTAAATTCCATATATATGCGTTAGTATACTGTATTGGTCTTTATCTTTCTGGCTTACTTCACTCTGTATAATGGGCTCCAGTTTCATCCATCTCATTAGAACTGATTCAAATGAATTATTTTTAATGGCTAAGTAATGTTCCATTGGTATTTAATTTTAGCAAAGAAAAAGATTGTTGTATTTTGGGAAAACTTTATTTAATTTTTTGGCCACATTGTGCTTCATGCAGGCAGGATCTTAGCTTCCCGACCAGGGATCTCCTGCAGTGGAAGCTCAGAGTCTTGAGCACTGGACCATTAGGGAAGTCCTGGGAAATTTTACTTTAGTATGTCGTTCTTTAAGGAATAATCCCCCATGTGAATCTCAGTATATGAGTTTTGAGGGTCTGACCTGTACTGTGTAAAAATACTTTTATACCTTTTACTTAAGGATCAGATATTTATTTATTCACTTATGGAAGTTAAGTCACAGTCTTAAAAATTCTAATAACACAGGGCAAACTGCTTCCTTGTTCTCTGGTTTATTGTTAGAACTGCTTAAACAAGCTAAGTGCCTGAAGTGGACCAGATTTCACTGTCTTGCTCATTAACTGCTAATAAATGTTTTTAGGGATCTGATTATGAATCAGTCAATCAGAATTTGGTTTGTTTTTTTTGTTTTAACAATCAGTGTTAAAAAAAAAAAAGAACAAAAAAACAGTGTTCCACTTAACTTTTCTGAAATTTTGACTATAGAATGCAAGCTTTCCTCCCACCAGAATTTGTGAGAAATAGTCCTGTCATTGTGTTTTATACACAAGACATCCGTTTCTGGGTTTTGTTAGCAGCCTACAAGTCCATGTAAACCCAGCAGGCTGTTGTGCACGTTCATCTTTGGTTCCCTTGAGCCCGTGGGGTGTCCTCACTTCACAAGCCCAGTGCTCCTGTGCTGCCCTCTGCCGGCGACTTTATTCTGTAGCATTCTGAGTCCAGTGCAGTATTGAAGTCTTTTTAAATTAAATAAAATTTTGTGAAATCTAAAAGGGTAAAACTACTGAATGTGACAAAGCAGGTACAGAGAACAAACTGGGGGTGACAAGTGGGGAAACAAAAGGGGGGTGGGTGAGCTAGGGGACAGAGGTACAAATGAGTATGTCACATAAAAGGCTGTCGGGACGCACTGTACAGCATGGGGATGTGCCAGTGTTTTATAATAACTGTATATGGAGTGTGATCTTTAAAAATTGTGGTCACTGTGTTTGTTGTACACCTGAAACTATACCTCAGTTAAGTTTTTTTTTAAAGAATGATGAAAAAAAATACAGTAAGATGCATGTAGAAGGGGGAAAAAAGTGAAGAGAAAGTTCAGTCCCTAAAATAATTTTTAATGTTTTTTAAAAATAAATAAAATTTAAAGTTCAATTCCTCAGTCATACCAGCCATGCTTCTGCCGAGTGGGTGAGTGTGACCTATGGCTGCCTTTGTTGCATAGCAACGGCACGGGGCATTTCCATTCTTCCAGGAGACTGTGCAGGGCCGGAACATCCAGAGCATGTCCTTCATGGTCTAGGGAGACAGCACTATTGGGCACGTAACACTGAGCGTGTTTGTGTCTCATATCATTAACGGTCCCGTTTTCCAGGAAATTTCGTTGACTTTGCTGAGGTCAAGGTGGCATTCCTTGAGTGGGGGTGGGCGACTCAGAGCCTGTGTTGCTCACTTCAGCCTGCTGTGGGGATCAGTTCAACAGTCTTCTGTTCCGTGCAGCCTTAGGTTGGGTAGCAAGCCCTTTCCTTGGCCTTGAACTGTCAACACTGAGCTCCTCCGTTCCTGGGCAGTGGTGCCGTATTCCTGTGTGTCGTCCTTCCCCTCTCTGCGCCAACTTGCCCACCTCCGTGTTCCTGACCTTGCTCTGTTGGCGTGTCAGAGACACACATGCATTGTCTCTTGGTGTTAATAGTCAGCCACTGTGCCTTACACACACACATTCTCTCTTTTCTGATACTAATAGTAAGGCAGTGTTCCTTATACACACACATACACACTCACACACACTCTCTCTCCTAGTTTTAATAGTTAGCCAATGTGCATTAAATGCAAACACACACACACACTTCTCTGGTATTAGTAGGAAGCCAGTGTGCCTTCCTTCTAGGGAAGCACAGAACAATTTTGGCCGTGTTTTTGTTTTAATGGTGACCCCTTTCCTTTGTTCTAGTGACAAGCAGGAAGAAAACTCCTCAGCGTCTGAGCTGCAGACGAGAAACGGTAATAGCCTTCATAGGGGTTGGAGGGTTTGCGTCACCTTCCAGAGTCTAGTGCAGCTGCTGGAACCACTGCAGCAGTCTCCCCACCAGCCTCCTTGCCCCGAGCACATGTCTCCCTGTGTCCATCACCCCTGCTCACGGATCACTCGCGATCAGGACCAGGCCACTTCACTTGAGCCCCTTCCCAGGCCCAGCGTAATAGGCTCCTGACACTGGGATGCATGCAAAGCTTCGCAAGAGCTTCCTTTTAACGTCAAATACTTTACAACATAAGGATGTGTACTGTGTTCTTATGTAGACTTTTTATGCAATCTGTAATCCAATACAGACATTTGAGGAGAAAAAGCAATTTATAGTATCTCAGTGTAGCAAGGAACACTCCTGAAGCTCAAAGCCATTTATGTAGAAAAGCAGATTCATTGGAACATTTCTAGGTTATTAGAGTCTATCAGGAAGGTCACCATAGTTGTGTTCGTATTGACTTCAAAGCTCTTAGTTGTGAACAGGAGAGTAGCCAGAACATCTGAAGTATACATTATCAACCTTAAAGGGTAACCCAGGTCACCAGTGAACCTGATGGCAGAGAAGAGAAGGAGGTCCATGGGGCCTGTTTCCTGACTGTGACTCTCTCTTCTAGGGTCCCAGGGACCAGGGCAGGGCTCCTGGTGGCTCCTGTGCCAGACTGAGCAAGAGTGGAGACAGGTCACCGAGAGCTTCCGGGAGAGGACCTCTGTGCGAGAGCGCCAGCTCTACAAACTGCTCAGCGAGGACTTCCTGCCCGAGATCTGCAGCATGATCGCCCAGAAGGTGCGCACACGGGCCCACCTAGGGCGAAGCTGCTCTGGGCAGGGTGCCTTCCTTAGAGGCTCGCGTGGCCCTACGCTCTGCTGAGCAGTCCAGCTTTCCTCCGGGCCCCAAGAGTAGGACCTTGAGCCCCCGCTCTCCTGGGATTTAGCCCTCACACTCCACCCCATCCTCACGGCTCCTGGAGCCCAGGTGTGTCTCCGCAGAGCGCTCTTTGCATACCTCTCCTTGTGCATACGCTGCTGCTTTTTCCCCCCTGTTTAGCAAACTCATCTGGTGGTCTTCCTCTAACAGCAGGTCTGAACTCTGAGTTCAGAGCTGTCTGAGGGTTGTCTTGGTTGCTCCCTCAGTTCCTCCTCTAACCTCCCAGCACTCTGGTCCCATCCTCTTCCTGTGCATCCCGTCTGCTCCCTTGCCTGTTCCAAGGCTCTCAGAAGCCCCACTGGAGTTGTTTCTGGGAGCTCTCCCTGGACTGTCTTAGCCTGAGGTCTCCTCATCCTAAGTTGGTTTCATCGGGAGTTGTGGAGGCAGCTCCAGGCCACGAGCCATTCTTCCTTGTCACTGTAAGATCCAGGTGACTCCGTGGCATGCCTGTTCTGTGGTCAATGCCTGATAACCATCCAGGTTCAATAAAATTGATGCTTCAGATTCTTAATGGTTGTTAAGAGAAAGCATAAGAATGCCAGCCTTGCCCTGAAACCTGGGGAGAAAGTGTTATAAATTCCTGCTGCAGCACTGTCTCAGGGGCAGGGGAGGGGAACACAGTGACAGTGACATGTTGTGGGTTCTGTGATACATTTGTAACTATTGAGCAGATCAGTGCTTTGGAGTGAATCAAAGGCTTCAGGAATTGCGTTTTCATGTGAGTGTCTCCTCATTGGTGTCATTTGTCCTGGTAACAATGATTCCTCTTGGATCTTGTTGTTCACATCCACTGTGACCATTTTTCTCCAGGACTTGAGAAATGGAATCTAGTTTTCTTAGCGTAACTATTTAAAATAGAGATGGTATGATTAATGACAGCACCTTAAATCATCTGTAAGCATGTACCTAACCTGCTTACACTCTTTAGAAATTTCTGCCTTTTTAACCGAAAAGACTTTAGGGAGTTAAGGGGAAAATTTTACAAGCATAAACAGGAGTTGATTTTTTGCGAGAGAAGAACTTAAATCTTAAATACAATTTTCAAGAACCATGACATTAGAAACTAAAGAATGGAGTAATAGATTTGATATTTTGAAAGCTGTCCAGTACTGTAAATATGCAAGCTCTAGTTAAATGGGGTGATTATGCACAAAATCAGAATCAGCATTATGCAGCAGAAAAGCTTAGCAGACCAGTAATTAGGGGAGTTTTCACACAGGGATCCCAACAGAAGCTCCAGAACCATTCAGATTTATTCACTAAACCTTTAAGAAATGATAATTTCCAAATAGTTACAAAATGAAGAAAGAGTTGGCTTGGCTACCATTGACATACAGCTGTCTTAGTGCCCCATTCTGGATGAATTTAAATTCACTCCTTGCTCAGTGATATAAATGCAAGTTCCATGAAGTGCACCAGCAAGATCGCAAGGAAAATTGGAGCCTGCTGGGAGCCCATGCTGGAGCGCTCTAGTCTGTCTGTCACATAGTTTAGAGCAGTAAATGAGTTTAAACGGCTGTTTCTATTTGCTAAGAGGTCTGAGAGACCTGGACTGCATGGGAGGGGGGATGCTGAGGTGGTGTTTAAACAGGAGAGTGTGGGGGCAGGAGTGAGGGGCACCCTCCTCTACTTCAGACTTGCTCTAGTTTTCAGCCCCGTGTTTCCTAGCACAGATGTTCCACTGGCTTTTGAGTCAGTACGTGGTCAGAAAACATTTCCTGCAGGCTGCGTCTGACGGCCTGTGCCAGTATGGACCCCCATGTCCTTGCAGTCATTGATGTCATAGCTGGTTGTCTGTCTGCCTTGAGCCCTGGAGAGGGAAATGCTCATTCGTAAATTTCTGTGTTTACAATGTATTTGGACTCATCCTCTCTTCTTTTTCTTCAGCTCCTAAATACATTGGTGTTGGAGGTGTACGAAAAAGTCTCTTCGGTCTCCATGCAGGTTCTCTTCTGCCTGACTTCCTGATCCTCCAGGTCTCCTCTTCCTTCAGGTCCCTGGCCTTGGAGTGGCCTCTGTCAGCCGTCCAGCTGTAGTTCTCACATGGTTTTCTGCCTCATTGGCCTGGATGGCCTCCCACTGTCTGTTTACCTGAACAGTTTGAAAGCTCATTCCCATCTTCTGCTCACTACCCTGGGCTGAGCCCTAAATGTCCTATTTTACATCTTAGCTTGTACAATAATCTGCATACAGACAGACAGGAAGGTTTGTCATTGGCTGCCAGCAAAAACTTAGCTTTAAACACTCACGTTTTTGGCTATTCTTTGCAGTGTTTGTTTATTCCACTGCTCTTAATATTGAAAAGGTTCTTGATGTTTGTTACAGTACTGAGTACTTTGGAGAAAGTCTTTAGTGTGGCATGAATTTTGTGCTTCTTTTTAAATAGCCGAAAAAATCTTCAGGTCTTTAAAGGCTTATTGGCAGGTTTTCTGATCACCCAGGAGTCCAGTCTTCTTGCCCCAGAAAGTCTTTTGATTATGACTCCGGGGAAAATACCAGCAAAGGGTGACTGTGCTGACCTCTGAAACTGTTCCAGTGCTTTTTTTTTTGTCAGGATACTCTGGGCACACCTGTGGCCAGGGAGTTCAGGTCCTCATTGTGCTGCTGGAGTTGGCAGGGGGAGGTGGGGGTGAGGGGTGGATGGGGAGTTCTGGGCTGTGCTTCGGCCAGATTCTGTTTGTAGTGTTGAGAGGATTTCTCAGTGCTGTTTCAGACCCCATTTTGAAGAAAAAAGTTACAGTATAGGATATTTTTTTAAATGCTATTAATATATATATATATTTTTTATTCTTTTATTGACTTTACTTGTTCTTTAAACTACTGAACTTTAAACTATTAAACTGTTACAGTTTAAAATACTGCCACAAGTAACTTCAGGTCATACGTCTTGTCCGTTCTGGGGTGGCATGCAGTCTAGAAAGTTGCGTGGAAATTTAAAACACTCTTGGTACACTTTGTACATGTTTTTTCCTAAATGTGTATGATGCAGTTTATATAAAATGAAAGTGTTTGAGAATTCACATCAAATGGGAACTACTGAATTTGAAAAACATTAATTATAGTGAAAGAGAATCAACATAAGAAGTGTGAGGCAAAGTGGTGTCTCACTGAGCAGAAGTGTTTACAACAGGCAACCTGAGGTGGGGGAGCCTGGGGAAGGCAGGATGGGGGACAGGCAGGGATTGAAATGGACAGAAGGGCCCCAGTGAGCAGGGGCGGTCAGGAGCATGTTATGCAGGTAGGTCCTAGACCTTGCTTCTTGCTCTCAGCCTTTGTGAGCACTCTGCTCTGAGTTTTGTTGTTGTTGAGCTCTTGGAATCGCAGACTTTTTTTTTTTTTGAGATGTAATTGATGTGTAAAATTAGTTTTGAGTGTACAGCATAATGATTTGATAGTTGTGCACATTGCAAAATGATCAGCAGTAGGTCTAGTTAATATCTGTCACCTCACACAGAATTTTTTCTTGTGATGAGTAACTTTAAAATCTATTCTCAGTGTTCACATACACAACACAGTATTATTGACTGTGGTCACCATGTTGTACATCTCATCCCCTTTCCCTTCTCCAGGGATCTTCCCAACCCAGGGATTGAACCCAGGTCTCCTGCATTGCAGGCAGATTCTTTACCATCTGAGCCACAAGGGAAGCCCAAGAATACTGGAGTGGGTAATCTGTCCTTTCTCTGGCAGATCTTCCCGACCCATGAATCAAACTGGGGTCTTCTGCATTGCAGGTGGATTCTCAACTATCAGGGAAGCCCATGTTATGCCCAGGAGTTATTTATTTTATAAATGGATGTCTGTACATCTCACTCATTTTGCCCACCCCTGTCTATTCTCTGTATCTTGAGTTCAGTGTTTTTAGACCCCACATGCAGGTGAGTTTATTTGCTTTTCTCTGACTTAATCTCACTTAGCATAATCCCCTCATGTCATCCATGTAGTCATTTATGGCAGCATTTCCTTTCTGTGACTGAGTAATATTCCCTTGTACATGCACCACCCTTCTCCATTCCTCCATCCACCAGTGGACACGTAGGTTACGGCCGAGTCTTGGCTGTTGTGCTTCAGTGACCATGGGAGTTGTATTCATGTTCAGGCTAGTGCTTTTACTTTCTTTGGAAAGATAGGCAGGAATGAAATTGCTGGGTCATATGGTAAAATTCTGTTTTTTATTTTCTCAAGGAACCTCTGTACTCTTTTTTCCGTTGTGTCTGTACCACTTTATATTCCTGCCAATAGTGCACAAGGGTTCCCTTTTTCCATATCCTTGTCAGCACTTGCCATCTCTTGTCATTTTGTTGATACCCATCATGGCCATTCTAACAGGTGTGAGGCTTTGATTTGCATTTCTGTGATGATTAATGATGTTCAGCGTCTTTTCATGTGTCTGTTAACCATCTGTGTGTCTTTCTTGGAAAAATGTCTGTTCAGATCCTTGGCTCATTTTTTAATAGAATTATTTGTATGCGATTGAGTCTTACCAGTGTGCTTTTTTAAGATACTCTAATTTCAGGTGACTAAATTATTATTATTTTTATTATTAGTTTATTTTAATTGGAGGCTAATTACTTTATAATATTGTGGTGTTTTTTGCCATACATTGACATGAATCAGCCACAGGTGTACATGTGCCCCCCTGTCCCAAATCCCCCTCCCATCTCCCTCCGAATCCCATCCCTCTGGGTCATCCCAGTGCACTAGCTTCGAGTGCCCTGTTTCATGCATCAAACTTGGACTGGTCATCTATTTCACATATGGTGATATACATGTTTCAGTGCTATTCTGTCAAATCATCCCCGTGAGTAAGTTATTACTTCTTATATGCTTAGTATAAATATTAATGTATTTTAAAAGTAACTAACTAGACAAAAAATTGTATAATTCCATTTGTGTGAAACATCCAGAATAAATAGATCCACAGAAGGAGAATCACTTGGTGGTCACCAGGGGCTGGAGTGTGAGGGTGCGGCGCGGCTGGGATGGAGGTCGAGGCTTTGTCTCTGGTGCTGAGGGTGCTCTGTGGTCAACCAGATGGTGGTTGCCAGGCACTGTGAATATGCTGAGCACCCCTCAGCTGTGCACTGACAGTTGTTCATTTCGTGTGAATTTCACCTCAGTATCTGTATGTGTGTTTCAAAATGATGCATAATCTCTGATTTTGCAGCAGTCCTTGGCATTTATGATTTTCCTAAGTTTTAAATTTTTTGCTTTAATATATAAAAGATAGTTAATAGGAACCTAGGAACTCTATTCAGTGGTTTGTAATGACCTATATAGGAATGGAGTCTAGACGGAAGCATGGATATGTGTATATGTATAACTGACAGAAGGCAAAAGGAGGAAGCAGCAGGGGATGAGATGGTGCAGTAGTGTCACCACCTAAATGGACATGAATTTGAGCAAACTTCAGGAGATAGTGGAGAACAGAGGAGCTTGGAGTGCTGCAGTCCGTGGGGTCCCAAAGAGTCGCACATGACTTAGCTACCAAACAACAGTAACTAATTCACTTTGCTGTATAGCAGAAACAAAGGCAACACTGTAAATCAGCAATACTCTTACAAAAAATGTAAAAATTCCTGTTTCATTTTTAGCAAAATATCTTCAATCTATTTAAGATTAATTTTAATGCCACACCATAAAGTCTATACATGGTAGCAATCTCTTGGTACTTTTAACATTTGAATTGTAGAATTTACTCCCACTACAATGTGATCTCTATTTAAAAAGTTAATAAAAATTAGATCATTGTAGAACATGTAATACTGGATGATTTCCCCAGCTTATTTGGGAAGGGGTTGTTCTGTGTCCTAAGGAATTTATTTGTTCTTATAGAAAACTAGGGGAGTCGAGTGTAAAAGTGCAGGAGACATAGTAACAGGTTCCCTGTTTACAGCTTCATGTGTTTGCTTCAGGCCTTTTCTCTGAACATTTATCACAAACCTGGGATCATACTGCCTGTTGTCTTGTGACCTGTGTTTTTCATTTAATATGAGCCTTTTCATATTTCATTAAATATTCTTCAGAAAAACAATTTTAATTACTACATAATGGTTATGTAATTTTACCTATTTTAAACCTATAAGATATTTACATATTGTTCACTATTTTAAATAATGTTGACTGTAACATACTCAGAAACACTTTGTCTGGCTGTCTAACTGTAAGATGAAGTCACACAATGTGATTACCCTGCCCAGGGTTGCTGACATGTGTCTCGCTTGTCCTCTGGGAGATCCGTGGCCCCAGCACTTTGAGCTATCCGTGTTACCATGTCTTTGTAGACATGTCACTTTTTTCATCTTTTACAGTGCTGTGAATGAATAATCTTTTGTTTTTTCTTAGGATCATGGATGTGTTTTATCTACCTTCTGTGAATTTTGTACTCATGTTGCATTTTTTTTGCTGGTCACAAAAAGTCAGACAGGACTTAGTAACTGAACAGCAACAGCTGTTAATTGCTTTAGATATCTTTCCATATTAAGAATAATACACTGTTGTATTTGTTGGAAAAAATTATATGGATAGTCTTAGGATGTGCATAATGACCTATTTCTCCCTTTTCTCCTCCTTGCATTGACTTCAGGCAGGAGACATATCTTCTTTGTTTTCCTGGTTACTGTTGACCTGAGTCCTCATTGAGTTGCTTGTCCTGTTACATGTCTTTGTTGTGGCAGGAGGGAGCATGTTCCACAGCGTGTTCTTCCTTAGGCAGGGGAGGACATGCTCATGCTGACCTCACTCTGTGGTTAGCACTTGCTTTTCTCTGTTTTTCATTGGGTCTGATGTGTAGAAAATGCAGCACTTTCTTTGAAGGAAGTAATTCCACCTGCCAGGCTTGTGTTCACCTGTCCCCTACCTGTCCACCGCCCCATCCATGGATCCTTGTTGAGCTGAGCAGAGGAGAGGTTTGGTCTGCTTTGCTTTGTTAATAGCAGCTCCACACGACTTCTCAGCAAGGGAGAGATGTTGCCACAGTGGGTGTGATTAGAGACCTGTGAAGGGATGAAGGGGCAGAGGATGGGAAGGTGCTTCCCTGTCAGTGGGAGGCTTGTCCATGAGATGCCTGCAGCAGCCTCATTTCTGAAAGCACATCCAGCTCATGTAAACCCCGTGCAGACCTCCCATTCTGGTTATAGGATCTAGAAGTCAAGGAACTTTGTTTAATTCTATTTGGGCGACTGACTACAGTATACATGATACAGTACATGTATATGGTACAGTACATGGTACAGTAACAATAGTTAAGTTTTTAAAAATTTTTCATCTCTCTTCTTTTACTCTGAAAGATTTTTACCTTGTTTGTTAGCCAGCTCTTTTAAAGTCACGCTTAGAATTTGAACAGTAAAAATGACTTTCAGAAGGTCTGTTATCTAGGCAAGAGCACTTTCTATTTCTGAGTTAAATGATAATTGAAACTCGTTTTAAGGACCATTAAAAAGTAAAAAAATGTCGATCAGATTGGTTTCTGTGTTTAATGATGATTTTGTATATACGGCATACATATGTATGTCCTTCTGTGGTGACTCAGACAGTTACGAATCTGCCTGCAGTGCAGGAGACCTGGGTTTGATCTCTGGGTCAGGAAGGTACCCTGGAGCAGGTCATGGCAACCCACTCTAGTATTCTCGCCTGGAGAATCCCATGGACAGAGGAGCCTGGTGGGCTGTAGTCCATGGGGTCACAAAGTGTCAGACATGACTGAGCGACTAACACTTGTCATTTGGATGGAAGTCTGCCATCATCTTTTTCTTTCCACGTCAAGACCACTTGTGTAATTTCCACAGATTAAAGATATTTATGTAGAAAATTCTTAGATCTTCTTTCTACTGAAAATAAAAATATCATATTCCTGACTTAGTTTCACCAGATTTGGAATAATTGACGTTTCTTGCTAGTGTAATGTGCATTTTTCCTTTGCAGACACCTGATTCTTTTTTTCTGTATCTGTGCATCTTACAGGCATTCTCTGTTATTACAGGTAACAATTATTACCTCTTCAATAATAATTTTAAAAAAGAAAAAGTACCTTACACATCAGCACAGAAGCCCAGGGAAGAAATTGAACATAATGATTTCAGCCCTAGCTTGAGTTTTGTGGGCTACAGATGGCTCAGAACTAGCAGTATTGGAAACACCCAGAGTAAGACTTTGAGAAACTATTGATGGTAGTGGTCCTGGTTAGCTTTTCGTTCCCTGAATTTCTTAGTCAGGTGCATTTCTGTGCTGTCACTTCATCTCTTTCCTATTCCTTAAGGCAAAATGGTGGCCCCTCCCACTGAACCCTCCTTTTTTTTAAATTGCTTGATTAATAGAGGAAAGTGCAGAAGTTAAGAGTTTCTGAGGCGTGCAGATGACTGAAGTTGTCTGTGCTGTCTCCCCCTTTCTTCGTTACTTAGGGGAGATTGATGTCTCCTCTCCACTCCAGCCTCCTCTCCAGAAGGTTGTCTCCCAGAGACGACAAGTTGTGTGACCATCGGGCCCAGCTCCGCGCTGTTCATTCCCCATTGTCTTGTGAGTGTGTGTCTGTACTCATTCATTGATTGCACAGATGACAAGATGAATTTGCATTTAAGGCAGAAGTCATCCAGCTATCTAATGCTGTGTGTGGGATAGAAAATGTGGACTCTTTACTCAGAGCAAAGACCTGGTTTTGCTCTATAAAGCATGTTGACTGAACTTTTTAACTCCTCGCAGGAGACCCCTGTGCTCAGCAGGCTAGAGAAACAGAAGCGCCGGGAGGAGGAGGAGGAGCGCCAGATCCTTCTCGCGGTGCAGAAGAAGGAGCAGGAGCAGCTGCTGAAGGAGGAGAGGAAGCGGGAGCTGGAGGAGAGGGTCAAGGCCGTGGAAGGTAGGAGCGGCTCTGCTGGGCTGGGTGTGGGAGCGGGGGCCCTGGGGCCTGCCCCTGCAGTGTCCTTGCCCTTGTTCTGGGTTCCTTCCGTCCCGCCTTCTCGGCTGGGCTGCATCTGGCCTCATCATGTGATGACCCCTCGCTTTCCTAGTTACTGCCTTCTGATTCATAATAGGCTAACTCCATTCTGACCTTGGTCGTGGTTAGTGTCTTTAACGCAGTCATGTAGCCTGTACCACACTTGTTCACATACACAGCACAGCATCATGACTGGACTGTGGTCAGCACACGATGCCTCACATCCCTGGACCGACTTGTTTTGTCCCTGGGGTTCACGCCTCTTGGTACCGTCACACAGTTTCACTCACCCCGACCTCCTGAATCTAGGTGCTGAGGTACCTCACTTTGGGACACTGACAGGTCTCTGCATGTTCTCAACTACTGGGATTTACTAAAATACATCAGGCTGTCTGGATAAGCACCACAGGAAGTTGAGAGATGACCAAGAGCTGGGCAGGGCTGAACACAAAGGCTGGTCTCCTTTGTGAGGCTCCGCCTTTAGGACAGAGAGGTGGTTGTTCATCTGCTGCATAGAAACCAGCACAGAGGGTCTAGCAAAATGAAGACACAGAAGAATAGGAGATTAAAACCTCAGAAAAAAGTAATTTATTTGATAAAGAGTTAAAGTAATGGTCATAAAGATGTTCACCTAAGTGGGGAAAAGAATGGATGAACACAGTGAGAACAGAGAAGGAAAATATTTAAAAGTGCCAAATGGAAATCTCAGCACTATACCAAGGCTGGTCTTCATCCAAAGAAGATGATGTTGTGTAATATGGTGGGATCAGAAGGGAGTCTCTGTTATGAACTCCTTCTGGAAAACCAAACAATTAATTCCAACAAGTTCGGCTCCCAGTTAGACCAAGTGAAAGCAGCGCTTGATGAAAACCATGCAGAATTAGTCAACAGAAAACTCATAGTCTTCCATCAGGATAAGGCAAGGCTGCATGTTTCTTTGATGACCAGGCAAAGCTGTCACAGCTTGGCTGGGAAGTTCTGATTCATCTACCGTATTCAACAGACATTGCACCATTGGATTTCTATTTGTTTTGGTCTTTACAAAATTCTCTTAAAGGAAAAAAAATGTCAGTTCCCCGGAAGGCTGTAAAAGGCACCTGAAACAGTTCTTTGCTCAAAATGATAAAATTTTGGGAAGATAGAATAATGAAGTAGCCTGAAAAATAGAAGAAAATAATGAAACAAAATGGAGAATACATTAATCAATACGATTCTTGGTGCAAATGAAAAATATCTTATTTTTACTTAAAAATTGAAGGAACTTTTTGGGCACATGTTGACAAGTAGTAAATATTGGTCCACTCCTGTCTGGAGCAGCCAGACAGAAACATCAGGATTCCACGTTACACTCCACATCACGACGTGGGAGTGAGTGAGGTGGTGGCATCGCTTGTGAAGGAGTTGCTGTAGCCGTGGGGGGCACCGACACTGCCTTCACCTGTGGGCCCCGGGGCTCGCCTGCGCCTGGGGAGGAGTGTCTGTTCAGACAGTGATTCTGATGACGTGAAGAATCGGTTGACTGGTTGTGAAATCCTGGATTGAGTTCATGAGGCCTAATGTTTAACAGTTTGATACATGTATGTGCATTAATTTAGTTACACTTTTCTTTAAACTTGAAATCATTCTTTCTTAGAAACCAATTTTAATAAAAGTTGTTAATAGCAAAATGCCTCTGATTAATTAAAGCAGGTGTAGATTCTCTTACACATACAAGTTTATTTATACACAAGCTTGACATTGGAGCAGAGGGAGCTTGGTGAGAGCGGGCATCTGCGGGCCGTGTCTGCTCCCACCAGGCATCTTCCCGCCTATCCCTCCGTCATGTGTCTTGCCTTTGGATGGTATCCCGAGTCCTTGCTTCTTCTTCCCCATTGCCAGCAGACCAGCATTGCACTGGCAGTGTGTTTGTCGTGGCCATGTCTGGGGTCCAGAAAATGCCTTCCCTTCTAGCTCCTGGCCTGTCCAGCTGGCTTCTTCACTTCCCTGGCACCTCCTGCACCGGTGTGGATGGGGGCGGGTGGCTGTGCCGGGGGTGGGATAACCAGTGTGAGCGCTTCAGAGGGCTGGTACAGTCCTGGTGTGTTTGGAGTGAGTTCTGGTCCTAAACAGGAGATACTGTCTTCGTGTGGGCAACATAGAAAGGGCTGGAGCTGGTCAGCGAGGGTGATTGTCTGTCGGCCCTCTGCTCCCCTTTTCCTTCTAACCTGCTTGCTCTCTCTCTCACTCCTTCCCCTACCCACCAGGGCCGCTGGCCTCCCTGACCTCCCTCTCTGTGACCCCCAGGACAGGAGTCCATGAAGCCTCTCTCCTGTCCGTGCAGAGGTCGGCAGAGGGCGCAGTTGAGCATGGGTCTCCCTTGTGGCGTCCTGACGCGCCTGTGCTCCGTGTTCTCGCAGATCGAGCCAAGAGGCGCCGGCTCAGGGAGGAGCGGGCCTGGCTGCTGGCCCAGGGGAAGGCGCTGCCCCCCCAGCTGTCCCACCTGGACCCCCAGTCCCCACCGCGGGCCGAGAAGAGGACGAGAGACCCGTGAGTGCAGAGTGGCCCCAGCCCTCTGAGGGGGGCTGAGGGGGGCGGTGAGTGTGCCAACTCTCTCGTGTTTTCTGGAGGTCGTCAGTGTTACGGACTTACCTTAGCAGACGTTCACAGAGGTTCACTGGGGACTTTTCCAAGTCTTGGTCCAGAGAGCTGTGTGTCAGGGTGAATCTAGGGCACTGGGGAGAGAAGGGGGTCTCAGTCACTGCTGATCGCTCTCTCTGATTCACAGCTTCGAGCTAGATGATGACTTCACCGCCATGTACAAAGGTCAGTTCCCACGCTCCACGCCTGTGTTGCACCGAGTGTGTTCCCAAGTGCATGTGCTGACCCTGCTCTTCTCTTTGGCCCCTCAGTTCTGGACGTGGTGAAGGCACACAAGGATTCCTGGCCCTTTTTGGAACCAGTGGATGAATCGTATGCCCCTAACTACTACCAGATCATTAAGGTAGAGGCGGTCTTGTCAGCTCTGTGACTGTGCCGTGTGCCTCTGTGGTGATTGTGCTGTTCTGTAATCAGCTGGCGCTCCTCAGGGCCGGGTGCTGGGTGCTTCCCAGGTTTTCAAACAGCTCCTAGTGGTGTGGGGACTACAAAGCACTGTTCCTCCAACAGATAGTAACGAGTGTGGCCTGTTGTAGGTCCCCATGGATATTTCAAGCATGGAGAAGAAACTGAATGGAGGTTTATACTGTACCAAGGAGGAGTTTGTGAACGACATGAAGACTATGTTCAGGAACTGTCGAAAATACAATGGGGAAAGCAGCGGTGAGTGGAGGAGGGGTGCTGTGGCTCTAGCCTGCTACAGTAGCAGGACCAAGAAAAACAGGTGTATCCAGAAACGCACTTTCTCCAGGTTCAGCCCTTTCTCAGGACCATGAAGAGAGGGTGTGTTGAAGCCATGGGCTGGGCCGTGCCGGGCCCTGTCCGTCCTCCACAGCGAGAGGCATGGCGGCTGCTGGCCTGGTTTTCGTCTTGGGCCTGGTCATCCTGGGCCTTGCTCACCCACCGTCTTACAGTCACAGGGCAGACCTTGGATGACGCAGCCAGTGTTGCTGCAGGTGCCGAAGCTTGGAGGTTCCGTGATTGTACTTAATGTTTCTGCAGTTTGGCATTGAAGAATTAAATTTGTACTGGTTTGGGCTCCTGGGACCCCTGTGCCAGCCACACAGTCTGGACAGTTTCTTAGGCCAGAAATTGTGTCCTGTCTCTTGTCTATAGCCCTAAAGGCAGGAGGCACTAAAGAACTTGCAGTTGAGTGGGGGGAGGTGGTCTGGGGGCCTGCCCGGTGCGGGGGCTCACACCTCTGTCCCCTACAGAGTACACCAAGATGTCAGACAACCTGGAAAGGTGCTTCCACCGGGCGATGCTGAAGCATTTTCCTGGGGAGGACGGGGACACAGACGAGGAGCCGTGGATGCGGGAGGAGGAGAGGCGGGAGAAGAGGCGGGGGCGGGGCGCGCGCAGTCACGTGTGCACGCGCTCCCGGGACTCGGAGGCACCAGGCCGGAGGCAGCCCGCGGAGAATGGAGGGAAGTCGCTGCCCCTGGGCCGCCGCACCACTGCTTCTGGGGCTGGTCAGAGCAGCTCCTTGCAGCCCCCTGGCCAGGTGGGTGCCTCGAATGGCAGCTGCCTCTCTGGGCCCCTGTGTCTCGTTGCCCTGGCCAGCCTCTCTTCTCAAGCTAGCTAGCAAGGATCAGCCTCATCCAGTAGTAGTTTCTCTTGACTGGGGCCTGGGGGGTGTGTGAAGTTCTCCACCATCTTCATTTAGTCTTCATCTGTGTTAAATCCTTTTTGTTAATCATTAGAACTACACATTCTCAATGGGGCAAAAATTTGAATTAAAATCTCACTCCTTGTAAGTCAAAGCGTGGGGTACATCCAGTACATAAATGCACCTCTCCAGGCTGGTAGGGAGGAGGGGCTCTGAGGGTGGGGATGGAAGCCCCTGATCCGCCCTCCGTAGGCCAGGGCATTGGGGCTCCTCCATGAGCCGGAGCCCGGTCATCAGGACGTGAAGGATGTACTCTCTCCTCCTCCTCCCTGCTTCTGCCCCATGCCCTCCAGAGGCCAGCAGGACAGGGAGCATTTTGTCCTCTCCGAGGGTCGGATCCTGCTGAAGTCAGCGTCTCCCCTGGAACCCCGGGGCCACCTGTCCGTGGACCTGGCCCCCAGCCCCCGCCTCTGGCTGTACAGGTAAGCAGACTGCTCAGTGCGTGCAGGTGCCAAGGTTTGTTCCAGAAATACCGTCTCTCCCCAGGGTAAAGTCATAGTCCCCATAACCACGGGGTTAACACAGCTTCCCTTTTTCTGTTGCCAGCCTCCAGCTGGAATTAATCACCATCGAGGCCCTGGGTGTGGCCCCCCTGATGAGAAGCTGGCATGCGGAGGGCTGGCCCCCCTTGCTGACATGGGCTCTCGACCTGGACCCTTGCCACTTGGTCAAATGAGTGGCCCCAGCCAGGATGGGCGCGTGTATCCTCCTGCTCATTTCCAGCCAGGGCTCCTTCCTCCCAGGCATGGGGGTGCTCCATCCAGACCCCCAGACTTCTCCGAGAGCCCAGAAGTCCCTCCTGGCCATATGTACCGACCCTATAAGTACCTGAGCCGAGTGCACTCTGCAGTCTGGAACGGGAGCCACGGTGCTGCAAACCCCGGACCCTTGGGGCCAGATGAGAAGCCCCCTGTGGGGCCAGGACCTTCTCACCAGCCCCGCCCTTTGGGTCACATGATGGATTCCCGAGTGATGAGACCTCCCCTCCCCCCAAACCAGTGGACAGAACAATCCGGCTTCCTACCTCACAGCGTTCCTCCTTCAGGGTACCTGCACCCCCCATGTAAACCTGGCGGACAGCGGCTCCAGCCCCCTGCAGCCCCAGCACTGGGTTCTCTGTTTGGAGCACCGGCCCCAGCCCTGCGGGGTGTGCAGGGTGGGGATTCCATGCTGGACAGCCCTGAGATGCTGGCCATGCAGCAGCTCTCCTCCCGCGGGTGCCCGCCAGGCGTGCCTTATCGCCCCCGCCAGCCTGCACCCCCCTGCCTGCCTGGCCCTTTCCCACCCATGGGCCTGGCAGCCCCCAAACCTGCCTCGGGGGACCCTGGGAGGACACAGGACAGCAGTGATGTGCAGGAGCCTGAGAACGGCCAAGGTAATGTGTGCATGCGCGCTCCCTCCACCCTCCATCTGCCCTGTTAACTAGTGACCCATCTTTTTATGCAGACTAGTAAATAAAATGTCAGCTGGCCTCCGATCCCTTTCACTTGACTGTCTCTGTGTTGAGCCGGCCGCGGCCCGAGCATTTGCGGTGACCATGGCGCAGCTGCAGTGCCTGCTGTGTCCCCACTCGTGCCGAGCCTTCCGGTGCTCGCTCACTTCACTCTCAGAATAAACCTTGAGGGGACTTTGACTAGTATTCTTGTTTGTATGGATGGAAGCTCCAGGGCACAAAGGTGGTTATTTGCCTTCATCCAGCTCTTAGGTGGGGAGACCGACTCAAACCTGACATAATGGACCTGGCATCCGTGTGTCCAAGCTTTGCATCGCCCAGCCCCACTTGAAAAGGACTGTCCTGAAGTGACCCTCGGGGAACCTATTCTCAGGGCTTTACTCCTGGCTCAGTTCTCCGCATGCCTTTCTCGTTGGGCCCCGTCCATGCGCACTGAGGGTGGGGAGCAGTAGTGAGATGGGCACGTCATCAGGAGGATTCTAGAAACGCCATTTACAAGAGTGATAAACCGAAGTGCAGGAGAAGGGTGGTGGACCTCCTCTGTGTGACTCATGCCTGTTGAGGACGGACATCTAGCCTGTGTCTGTGTGGGAGCCATGGCACCTGGGCGTCTGCAGAGTGTGACGTGGTTCCTTATAAACTGGGTGGTGGGCCAGGAGCGCAGACTCCCTTCTAGCGATTTCTTGGAGGGGAGGCTGACTCTGTGAATGCCACCTGCAGCATGATTTTCCAGGCATGATTTCAGATGTGATTGGAATTCAGAGCTTTAGAGGAAGAGTCTCAGGAGCAGTCTGTCTGCTTAGTTGCCATGATGTTTGTGTTGTTTTGTTTGCATTTTGTTTTTTCTTAATGAAGTATAGCTGATCTACAGTGTTGTGTGAATTAATATCTACTGCACAGCAGAGTGATACAGTTATAAATCTAGACATTCTTTTCCATTATGGTTTATCACAAGATATTGAATGTTATCTCTCTATGCTGAAGCCAGACCTTGTTTATACATTCTGTATATAATAGTTTGATTCTTCCAACCCCAATCTCTCAATGGACAGAGCAATCTGTCCATTGCTCTCCTACCCACCCTTTTACCTGATAGTCACAAGTGTGTTCTCTATGTCTGCGAGTCTGTCTCTGTTTCATAGATACCTTCATTTGTGTCATATTTTAAATCCCACATATAAGTGATACCATATGTTTATCTCTTTCTGATTTACTTCATTTAGTATGTAACCTCTAGGTCTGTCCATATAGTTGCAAATGGCATTATTTCATTCTTTTTTATGACCGAGCCATGTTCCACAGTATATACATACCACGTCTTTATGCATTCATCTTTTGCTAGACATCCAGGTTGTTTACATATCTTGGCCATTGTAAATAGTTCCGCAGTGAACATGGGGTGCATGTATCTTTTTGAATTATGGTTTTCTACAGAGGTCTTCCTTTGTAGCTCAGTTGATAAAGAATCTGCCTGCAGTGCAGGAGACCCAGGTTTGATCGCTGGGTTGTGAAGATCCCCTGGAGAAGGAAATGGCAACCCACTCCAGTATCCTTGCCTGGAAAATCTCATGGAGGGAGGAGCCTGGTGGGCTGCAGTCCATGGGGTCGCAAAGAGTCGGACACGACTGAGCGACTAACACTTACTTTCTGCAAATACATGCCCAGGAGTGGAATTGTAGGATCATACGTTAACTCTGTGTTTAGTTTTTTAAGGAACCTCCACACTGTTCTCCATAGTGTCCATACCAATTTATATTCCCACCAACAGGTAAGAGGGTTCCCTTTCTCCACACTCTCTCCACTGTTTGTTATTTGTAAACTTTTTAGTGGTGTCCATTCTGACTGGTGTGAGTTGATACCTCATTGTGGCTTAAATGTGCATTTCTCTAGTTTAGTGATGATGAACATCTTTTTATTTTGGCCTCTTGGCTATCTGTATGTCTTAATTGAAGAAATGTGTGTTTAGATCTTCTGCCCATATTTTGATTGGGTTTGTTTTTTGGTTGAGTTGTATGAGCTGCTTGTATATTTTGGAGATTAAGTCCTTGCTGGTCTCATCCTTCGCAGCTATATTTTCCCAGTCCGTAGATAGTCTTTCCATTTCGTTTATGGTTTCCTTTGTTGTACAAAAGCTTGCAAGTTTAATTAGGTCCCACTTTTTAATTTTTGCTTTAATTTCTACTGCCTTGGGGGACTGACAGTTTATGTCAGAGAATATTCTGCCTATATTTTCTTCCAGGAGTTTTATGGTGTCATGTCTTTAAGCCATTTTGTGTTTATTTCTGTGTATGTTTCTGTGTATGTTTTTTGTTGACTGAATAATGAAAAGTGCACGTTTTCATCATCCTTGTGCAGCTTGTACCTGTGATCTTTAAAGCCAGTGTTAGTTTTTCAGGAGCCAACAGTCCTAGTTGATCTTAAAGGTCTGAATTCTTGATCTTGCCTGTAAGCTCTGACCAGAATCCTATTTTGATACCCTTGGGCAACAACTCTGCCCTCCCTGAGAGATCATAATAAGAAGACGCATTTATAGCCAAAAACAATAGCATGGTAAAGAATTCTGAGTCTGTAATTAACCATTTGAGTTCAGTAGGTTAATGACTGTTTATTAAATTTCTGTAATCCCTTGAAGATGCCCTTTGAGTGTTACACACTGTCCATGTCTTGTTTTCAGAAAACCCAGGCACGGCGGGTATTGTCATTCATTTAGCATATATTCATCTAGTCCTGTTCGTACTTCCCTGGGTGGGTGTCCTGACTGCAGGACCGGGTTGGGATCCAGCCTTCCCAGCGTCCTCAGGCCTGGCCGCTCCTCCTTACTGTCAAGGCCGTGTCTCCCAGCCAGCCTGCAGTTAGCCAATGCACCCACTGCCTCCTTGGAGTCAGGCACACAGATCACAGGCGGGGGGCAGGGTGGGGGACACGTTGTTGTCATCTTGACTGCCTGTTCCTGTCGTGTGTTGGGGTTTCAGCTCACCAGGTGTGACTTTGTCTCTGCTTTCCTTGCAGTGGATCCCTTGCCCAGGCTCGAGGAGAGACCAGCGAGTGCTTCAGAGGGGGCGTTCCTCAAGCAGCTACCTCACCCTGCGCCCCCTCTGCAGGCCGACTTTGCCAGGCGGAGCTCACCCCAAGGAAGGGGCCCAGAGGGCCCGGAGCTCAGGCCGGAGTCCTCGGAACCTGGGGATGGCTGCCCAGCGAGCACGGTCAGGTCTGCCTGGCTCTCAGGGAGTGGCTTCGCCAGCCCACCCACCCAGGCGTGCACCCTGGCAGACCTGGGGCCACTGCCTGAAAACGGACTGCGGGTGGAAGCCTCCCCGTGTGGGTCCGAGGGCAAGGGCAGGGCACCACCTGAAGCTGCGCCCCCTGCAGAGCCTGCATGCTCCCCTCTGTACGCACCTGGCTTGGAGTTCCCCAGCTCCGCCACACGGTACCATGTAGGCCCAGGCCTGCAGGCTGTGGGTCCTGTGATGGGGGGCAAGCCTCCAGCCCCGCACCCTCCCTTTCCCCCTCGGGCATTTCAGTCTCATGACCCTCATTCTGGAGTCTTCCCTCGGTACCGCCCCCACCAGGGCATGCGGTATCCCTACCAGCCGCCACCGCAGCCTTCCTACCACCACTACCCGCGGACTCCTTACTACTCGTGTCCACAGACCTTCTCAGACTGGCCAAGACACCTCGCAGCTCCCATAAGCCCGAGCGGGCCCCCACCAGCTCAGCCTGCCCCTGCCAGGCCCCTGTTCCCCGACAAGAGCGCTGTGACCGGGCTGCAGGGCTGTGAGGCCCTAAGTGCTGCCTTAACCCCCCCCACACGGGTGGACGCGGTGGAGGCCCTGAGCGCTGCCTTAACTTCGCCCACGCGGGTGGACGCCGTGGCTGCCAAGACGGCTGAGGGGCAGAACCCCGGCGCCGAGGGCAAGCAGGATGAGTCTGTGGAGCAGCCAGAGAGCCCCAAAGAGTTCCTGGACCTAGATAACCACAACGCGGCTGCCAGGCGGCAGGGCTCCCTGTCGGCCAGCGAGTGTCTCTACGGCTCGCCCCCGGCCCCGCTCGGCCCGGGCATGGCCTTCGGTTCGCCTGCCTTCCCCCCACACACAGTGATGCTGCACGCCGGACCGCCTTATCCCCCGCAGCGGCCGGCCACGCATTTCCAGCCCAGGGCTTACGCCTCCCCCTCGGCTACTCACCCACCTCACCGCCCAGTGGCGGCCCAACCCAACGGCCTGTCCCCCGAGTGCCCCCTCTACCGCCTCCCTGAGGAGGGCCTGGGCCACTTCCAGGCCGTGATGATGGAGCAGATGGGCCCCGGAAATGGGGTGAGGGCGTCCTTCCAGGAGATGTACAGACCGTCCGGGTAAGGCTGCAGCTGCGTGCCTTTTTTCTATGGGATGAAGCAGAGTAGATGCTAGTCTCCCAAAGAGAAGCGGGCTTGGGAATGAAAGACTGACTTGGGTGGTCCGGGCCCAGGAGGAGCGTGTGGGTTGTGTGCTAGGGGCTTACTGGGAAAGTACTGGCATTAGAACCCAGTTTTGTGTGTGGTATTTTTTTCCTCATGAAGGTGAATGGGCATTTCAGTGCTGTTGAGTTAGGTTTTGGACACCAAATCGCCAGAATTCTGAGGCTGTGGGCAGACTTTCGCCAGGGAGAGGGGGTCTCAGATCTGGGTGGGTAGTCACGGATGGTATCCTAGTCTCACCCCTTACCACTCATTTCTCCATTGACACTGAATGAAAACTCATTGTATCCAGAGCCAGACTTGGCCATACACCACTCCCTGATAATTCTAGTAGCTGTGTCTTGAGGCCAGCGAGACAACCTGAGATCCAGGGAGTCCCCAGGTCAAGGTTGGGAAGCCCCATCATAAAGCAGCACAGACCACCCTGAGAATCCCAGTGCCCCCTGGTCCCCCCAGCCCCAGTGAGAACCTGCGTGCCCCCCGGGTCCTTCCAGCCCCAGTGCCTGGCTTGAGGGCCTTCCCTCTGCATGTGCTCACCCCTCTCTGAACGTCTGTCATGTCTCGTCTGTTCTTTGCCTTCTCTTCTGAGACTTTGGTGTGTCTCCTAGCCTAGGGCATCTTTCTGGCGCAGCCCAGACGCTACCCTGGCCAGAGAAGTTGGTGTTAGTGCTCTGACGGAGGCATTGTCTGATGTCTCCAGTTGTCCCCGAAGTGTTCTTGTAGCTGTTTCTCTCGCTGTTTTGCTGATTTCTCCCCATTCAGGATCCAGTCACAGTGCATGGCTCTACATTTGGGTGCTGGGCCTGCTCAGTACTTTACAACATTGGCTTTGCATTCTTTGTTTTTCAAAGACAGAGCGCCCCAGGCTCTGGCTTCTTCTCCTTGTTTAGCCACAGTTCAGAGTCAGAGTGAACACCTTTGTCAGGAGCACTGTGCAGGTGGCATCAGGCATGTCTCTCCTGCCTCAGGTGGCAGCCCCCGGGTCAGGGGTCACTCACCCAGCTGGTCCAGGTGGGGCTGTACGCCTTTTCCTTTGTACTGAGGACATCACATGCGTTCCTGACTGTTCCTTCCTGATGTCTGTAGACTGCAGGGGCCCTCGGTCCAGTCCCGCCCCTCGTTCCCAAAGACACCGGCGCCAGCGGCATCGCAGGAGGAGCTGCCCCCCCAGAAGCCCCCAACACTTCCCCTCGATCAGGTCAGAGTGGTGGACAGTGAGGGCCGTGTGGTTCCGGGCAGCTGTGGCTCCAGGGACGGTGCCTGGAAAGGGGTTGTGAGCCGTGCGGCCAGAGGGCCTCGGGAGCAGCTTTCTCCCGCCCCACCAGCCCCTTATTCCTGTCCCAGGCACCAGCTCTGAGATGGGTTAGATTTCCTTCCCCAGACTGGCTTCTGTGGTGTGACTCCTTGTCTACATCATCTGGAAGAGTCTGATTCCCCCAACCCCACCCCATCCCTGGTCTCCCTGGCGGCAGCAGTCCTTGGCCGCTGGGCTGAGTCGGGGTCCAGGACTCAGAAACCACACCTGGTGGGACTGCCCAGTGAAGCAAGATTGCGCCGTTTTCCTAGATGGGAGCAGTGTGTGCGGCTCCGTGGCTTTGTTGTTTTTAACAGTTAACACGTGTCAGTTTTGCTGAAACTGTATTTTGCTTCTCACAGAGCTAGTCCCAGGAGGAGACATGCCCCAGGAAACAGAGAGCTGCAAGTGCAGAATGGGGCCCTGCCCCACCCGCCTCTCCTGTCACCAGCATCACGTTTTGTGTTGCCTGAAGCCTGGATGCCCCTCCTGACAACTGACGCGCTCACAAAGTCCTGGGTGAAAGTGGGGACCAGACAGGCTGGACTCTGGTGGTCTCTCCAGGCCCTGAACACTTGTTCAGGGAAGACATCCTGACCTGGGGGGTTGCTGGGCTGTCATGGCAGCTGCACTCAGGTAGCCGTCTGGGGACAGGACTGCTCATGTGGGTGTGTTTGGAGCTGGGTCCAGTTTACAGAGTTTTCATGTTGCCTTTATGATGATTTCTGTTGGTGGTGAATGTATTGTACATACAGCGGGGAGGGTGGGTGATGGGGATAGAGTCTGGCCGGTGGGCCCGCAGCCCTGCTGACCCCCTGTGTTTACAGCCCTTTCCCATTCACTCTTGGGGGACTGCAGGAGGGGCACACCTGGCGCCGCTGTTCCTCTGACGGCTCTTCCCCTCGGGCAGCCGCCTCGCCTGGCTCCCAGGTCATGGTCTGAGATAGCAGTGCCCCTCCTGGCTGGCCAGCTGCCCGCCAGATAGGTGTAAACCAGTATCAGGAGCATTTGCTCGTTGGAAGGTGCAGTGACGCGTCCTGTCACAGACCTGCCGGGACTGTGGTCTGGAAGACGTCACAAGCTTCCTGCACAAATCACAGTTTGTGGCAGTGACTACTCAGGTTTGTATATGTTTAGTGTCAATAAAGAAGCTGCACAGTTTTTAATAGGAAAAATGTATCGTATAGATTTACAGCTTGAATTTAGGAATATTTCAGTATATATAGTTTTTATCCATTTTATGTGAATATAGTAAAATAAGTCATGGTGATTTAAAATAGCTGTCAAGAACAAGTTCTTGAAGTCACTTGTCTGTGATAGGAAACAGTTTTACAGTATTCAGTTACTTTATTATCGTTTTAGAAGCAAGCGACACTGGATTCTCCCTGTTAAGCATTCTTTGAGTTTAGCTGAGATGCCACCAAAGTTAGGACTCCTACTCTAAGCTTTTGAATATCCCACAAAAGCAAAGGAGGAAACAGCTGAAGGGAGATACCCTGAAGTCACAGGTCCTTGTAAAAATAGCGTATTTTTAAGCATGCCTTTGAGATAGTAGAAAAGCTTGCAGAAAACATTGATCTGCGCTTGTTCTTATAAATTCAGCTGTGTGAGGGGCCAAGAGAACCTTCCATCCAGCCCCAGCATCCTTGCTGAAGCTGGAGCAAACCCGTGCTTCCAGTAGTAGAGTCCCCGTGGAGACCAGATGCCAGCTCCAGACGCCCAGATGCTGAGCTTGGGCAGGGGGAGCGCTGGGAATGCAGGCGCAGAAACACGATTTTTTTTTTTAAAGACTTATTTAAACTTTAAATTTGGCGTGCTTTTAAGTGGGGCAAGTTTGGGGGCTGTGTTCCCATTGAATTCTGGTTCTTGTTGGAGCCCTGTCTCGGGCGTGATGTGGTTCCAGGTGGGGATGTCAGCATCACCATTTGGGAAGGATGGGGAAGGGTTGTGGACAAATCCAGCTTTGCTCTAGAGCAGTGAGGGAACATGCCTGGCACACTTGGGCTCCGTGTGTGTGTCTGTGCACCAGCTGGGAGGGGAGACCCTGGCCCCTGCCTCTGTTCCCAGCCCAGAGCCTGCTCCGGCCAGCGTGGAAGCTGGCTTGGGTGCAGGGCCTCAGGCACCCTTGCCTTGAGCAGAACCAGGCTGGGGCAGGGCCAGGAGGACTACGGCAATCCTGCCCATTCCGTCCGCCCACCATGCACAGTCCTCTAGTGGCTCAGCCCCCAGCCCCGACCCCATCTCCCGCTGCCCGAGCCTCCCTTTGGGGTGAGCAGAGAGGCCAGGCACTGGGGAGCCCTGTTGGGAGTGTGGCTCTGTGCTGCGTTGCCCCACAGGGCCACCCCCATTCAGGGCCCCCCCCCGCCCCCATTCAGGGCCCGTGCACTCTTCCCGACCAGAACTGGCCTGGGAGGAGGTCCTGGAGGGGGCCTTTCCCTGGGACCGCTGTCACCTGTCAGGGACCTGGAGGACTCCTGTCCGCTGCTCACCTTAGAGGCGTTATGTTAGAAACTGTTCCCCAGACCCAGGAGACAGAAAAGATCCAGAGAGGAAACAAGAGCCTTATGGAATGTTTCTGGCCTTGAGTTTTTCCCCCTCCTTTAAGAACTCTTGGCTAAAATTTATTAGACCGAGGACAGGTGGAGACCTAGTGACGACAGACGCGTGGATTCCTGTTCAGAACACTTTTCTTGTCCCTCCTTTAAAGTGAGACTAGTGCTGCTGTGTCCATCTGCCTTACTGGGGGGCCCTCGTGCCTGTGGTCAGCAGGGCGTCCTCCCTGGGCGGGGCCGGGGGACTCTCAGAAGGCTACCTTTGGTGTGGACTGAGAGCCTTCAGCCCATGGCCAGCCTGGCCCCCACACCCCAGGAGCGTCCTTGTGCCGGTTCCTGCCAGTTCCAGGAGTGGGCTACCGTGGGCTCAGGGTTTTCTCGCTTTTTAAACGTTTTCGTCTCAGCCACACCCACAGCTCTCAGGACCCAGGATCCCTCAGCCAGCAGCCCCGAGGCAGGGTCACTCGGATAGCAGCTGCAGCCAGCGAGTCAGAGCCCAGGGAAGGGCCAGGGTGCCCTCCACAGAGAGCAGGGTGCGTGGGAGTCAGGCTGTTCAGCCTCTGCCCCTGGGTGTGGGTTCCCCTGCCAGGGGCTGAGCCCTCAACTGAGACTTGGTTCCTGTTCTGGGTCTGGACTCTTCCTGGGGCGCTGGGCCTTCCCTGCTGTGTCCTCGTGTGAGGCGGGCGCGAGCCTGACCTCCAGCTGCTCCATCCTCCTGTGCTTCATGGGCCCTGGCCGAGCAGATGGTCAGTGGTCTCAGCCGCTGGTCTCTCCCTCACTGTGCCCTGGTGGCTGATGTGGAAAAGCCTGTTAACCAGCTGAGTGTCCTGTGTGTTTGGAAAGGGTGGTGGGCCCGGGAGTGAGGCGCTGAACGCTGTTCCCAGCTGGGCCCACGTCCGCTCTCCTGCTGCAGATTCCTATGCGTGATCCTGGCCAGTACTGGGAAGGGGAATGCTATTTATTTTTATATTGTGTATATTTTGTCTGGTCTGCTGATCCCCTGTTTCACTGAGAGCCACACTTACCTCAGTACTTAGTTCTATACTGTGTGTTGGATAATTTTTTAAAACAACTTTTTAAAAATCTTTTTGATCCTTGGAGGTCTGTAGATTTATTTCCGTATGAATTGGTTATTTTGTATAAAGCACATTCTTAAAAGAGCAGGGTGATGTGTGAGTTGTGTTTGTCCCGTGTCACTGTTGTCTTTTTTCGTCGAGGCAAAGTCCCACCAGGACAGAGGTTTGATTGAGGCCCAGTGCCGCCGTCCAGAGAGGCGACCCACTCAGTCACCGAGGGCCCCATGTGGGTTGTGGAGAGCGGGTGTGGTAGGCCTTGCACGGGTGATCAGGTGTGGTCCGTGGAGAACCGCTGGCTGGCAGGCCTCAGCAGTGTGGGGATTGTACACATTGCCTAACCAGATGTGTTGGGGCCCCAGGGCCACCCTCACCTACTGCCCAGGCCCAGGCATGAACTGCACCTTGCCGACTCCTGCGCTGGGGCCCATAGGTAACATGCCCCTGGGGCCAGGAGGGCAGTGGGCAGCTCCGGCCAGGCTGAAGCCCTGTGAACGGCAGCGTGCTCTGGGAGGGTTCTTCTTGTTGGGGGTGCGGGAGGAGGAACTGGCCACCTTCCCATCAGGTGGCTGTAGATTCCTGGCCTGCTTCACTCTTAAACCATCAGCCTCATGAGTGGTCTCCTGCTTCCCGGGCCGTTACCTTTGTGGCCCGCCGGTGTGTGTTATGTCCCCATTGGGATGTTATCACTGTGTTGGCTAATGCAGGCATGAGAGGCTGCAGACCGGCCATGTCCACAGTGTTGTCAGTCCCCACACTGTGCTGTAAAGTTCTGTATCAGTCATGTTTTCGAGTGGAGTAGTTGCATTTTAAAAAAAAAGTAACTTTAAAGTGGACACCATGAGTAAACCTTGAATTTGACGTGAAGCCAGCTGGAGTGTTTGTCTCACTGGACTCTGAGTCTCCTTGGCCAGGGGTGGGGTGGGGGGAGCAGGCGGCTGGGACCCTGGCCCCCTTTGCCGTCCTGATGAGCGAGCCTGTTTGGACCAGCACCCCACCCTGAACACAGGTACAGTTTCGTTCTGCCTTTTGGATTCCCAGCTGCAAGCCCTCTCGCTGAGACGTGAATCTGTCACCAAAAGCCAGAATGTCCCCACAGTTTTAGCCAGAGCTTAGCTGAATCCCTCAGGGTATGTTTCCCAGGTCTGTTTCCTTGAGACCAAAACAGAGTGTCTTCTACTGGTCAGCTCTGGAGTCTGGTTCCGTGGAACATGGTAGTTAATCCACCCCTGTTTTCAGGATTATTGTTTAACCTTTACATTTGTTAAGCCCTGGGTGTACCATCCCCAACACCCTTGCTTGCTTCAGACTGGCACAAGAAACAGGAGCCTGGTGGGGAGGAACCAGGGAAGACAAGAAGCCAGTAGTGAGTGAAGAGTGGGTTGGTCTCAGTTCTGATGGAGCTTGCCATTTGATGTCTGGAAACATGCAAAGGTTTCCTTGTATTGAACAGTAATGGCTTTCATCTCTAACCCTCTGTCACTGGGAGGAAAGGTGGCTGAGTTTTATAAATGGGGAGCACTTCTAGGGCGAGATTCACTCAGGGCTAGGCCCTCAGAGGCAACCTTCACCCTGAACCCTTCTGGAGAGGCCTCTGGGAGGAATGCCGCTGGCTGCAGGCCCAAGCTATCCCCTCCCCCAAGCACTGGGCCCCCAAAGTCTTTCTCCTGGCAGTGTGGCTTTTCCTTTGGGTTTATTCTTATTTAAATATTTATGTATTTTGGGCTGTGCTGAGTCTTGGGTTATGCCAGTGTTGTTCCCCTTCTGCAACCCAGGCTCAGTTTGTTGCCTTGGGTGACTTTAGCAGAAGTCTTCAGTGAGAGTTGGGCTGAGAGAGAGCAGCCAGGAAGGCGGCTGTGGTGTTCTGAACCTGTCCCTCGGCATTCCTGATGCCAGTGCCACGCAGCTGCCTTCAACAAGTCTTTCAGTTTGGAAAAACACTGCCCGCTCGGGTCTGAAGCTTCTTCCAGACAGGGCGGCAGCATGACGGTTGTTTTTGAGAGCCCTGCAGTTGGCCCCTCGGAGCATGTCCAAGGCTTGAGTCAGCAGGAGGAAAGCACGTTGCATCCCAGTCCTAGGAACTAAGCTGTCACTTCTCAGCGTTTATGAAATGAAGTCCCTTCCATGTACCTGGCGCTCACGCGGTCACTCACAGGACAGAAGGAAGGATGCAACTTCCCCTGCAGACTTCACAGTAAAGGGAGGTGAGCCGGGCGAGAGGCTGGACGCCAGCAACGTGTTAGCAGAACTCGGCACCGAGCCGCCCATCCATGGTGGGTCAGGGGAGAAGTGGGCGTGTGCATGTGTACACATCTTTGTGTGTGCATGGTAACGTTGACTGGAGAGAAGCGTGTGTGTGTGCACATGTATGTGTGCTGGGGCTACTCCCTGGGGGCCAGTCTCTGCTCCATTCCTGGCTGGTTCTGTTCTGGCTCCTCTGAGCCTTGTTCTGGCTTGAATTCCTCCCCCAACCCTCAAGCCTGTGCAACTCCCCCAGTCCTCTCGGCCACTGGGCAAGTGGACTAGCGAGTCCAGGGTGAGCAAGCCACTGCCCAGCCCTGCCCCAGTCTTCGGGGGCCCCACACCCCGATACACATGGCTGCCCCCACATGCATTCCTTTGTTGGTTTCCTGTCCACACTGGTTCTGCAGCTGCGTCTTGGCCAAGTCATTGGGGACACACAGGTCACCCCCGAGCCCTGCCATGCCTCCACTGATGTGCTTTGCTGAGACACTCGGCCCAGGGTGCACAGGGGCACAGGGGATGAGGAGGAAGGCTGGCCACACGGCCAGGGCGGAATCCAAGGGGGAGAGGAGCACAGGCAGGAGTGGCCACTGCTTAGCCCTGGCCCTGCAGGTGTTCCAGTGGCCCCCTCCTCAGCTTCCCTCCCTGACCCCAGCAGCCCCCACAGCCACCCCTGCCCCCCGCAGCTGACTCGTCTCTCAGCCCCTTGGGGAGGCCGGGGTCTTCTGTGAGGGAGCCAGCTCCGTGCTTGGGGTTTCAGCTGCCTCAGGGTGGCCTCTGGGCTCTCTGACCGGTCCCTACCACCACAGCCACATGTAAAAGCTTTCAAAAAATATTTCCAATGATTTCATTTCACGCTTAAGGTCAGAACTGAGTGTGACCTGTTTGCTTAAATCATAACCTGCCTCTGATCCCATGCTGTTTGCTTTAACCGTTACCTACCTCTAATCCTGTTCCCCTTGCTATGTGTTTGGTGAATGAGAGCCACTGTCAATAGTAAGAGCACGCACTTCCAACGAGTAGGGTGTCCAGTGAGCAGAAGAGAAGCATGGTTAGAGCTTGCAGTGATCTGCTTGTGGCTACACTTTACCTCGTGTGGGTCCCGTGTCTGGGAGTTTGGGAGACAGGCTCCTTGGAACCCAGTGGAACGTCACTCTCCGGTGGAGGCAGACATTCGAGGAGTAACAGGACAGGACTTCAGTAAACAAGCCGAAGTCTTGTTTGTGGAAACGGACAGACTGTGACTTAGGTTTTGTAGCCTGAGAAGCTGCAGTGCCAACAATCACATGGCGTTCAGGGCACTGGGGACGTTCTCCCATGGGTCTGGGAAGATGTTTCTCTCACATCCTGGTTGGCTATTGTCAGGGAGACCCTGGTGCTGCCACTCTAGCTGCCCATGTGCTCGGTCCGCCCTCTTCTGGGAACTTGTGGGCCTTGGAATCAAAATGTCAGAAGAAACGGTGTTGGGAGGAGGTCCTGGTGTCTGGAGAGTCTGTCTCCGTTACCGGGCGGCCGGCATGTTGTGGACATCTCTAAGTTCTTTGTTTTGGGGGAGAAAACAGCAATCGGTGGTGACATCGACCCTTTCAGAAAAGGTGGGCCGAGTGCCAGGCACTGCTGTCCAGGTCTGGACAGGAAGCCTGGAGGAAGAGACAGACTGACCCCCGGGTGCTGGGAGTAAACCCTGGGGAAGCCGACAGTGACCTGGCTCTGGACAAAAAGATTCAAGAGGGGAGGGGTGGACAGGAGATGCTGGGTGTGGGAACAAGGGGGCCTGAGGACCCAGAGGGTGTGGGCACTTTCCCCTTAGTGTCTCCAGCTAGGGATGCACACCAAGATGATGATGCCATGAGAAACGGACACGATGCTGGACTGAGGGGCTGAGCTGGCCGTGCTCCGAGTGTGAAGGCAAAGCCGTGGGACCCACATAGCCACCCCACCCCTTGGGATCTCAGTCGGGCTTAGTTTGGAGAACTGGTCACGTGTCATCACAAGGGTCCATACGTGCAAGACAGCAGTAACTTGTAGGACCTGCACCAGGGAGCCCGTGGAGTTCAGGCACAGGCCACGTGGATCAATGAAAAGAAAGAGGGCGTCAGTAAAACAGAAGAGCTCCCTGACTCACCGGGACCCTAGTCTTCCAGAAGTTCACAGGCTGGAGCTGGTCCCCGCAGCTGCAGACACCCCCCCGCCCTCACCATTCCCTTCCAGGGGCTGCGGTGACCTGACCTTGTTCGCCATGGAGAAGGCCATCAAGTTGGGAGCCAATGACTTCTTCCAGCAGCAGTTGTCACAAGGCAGGTGCATCATGCACGTTTTCTGGAAGGTGGTGGGAGTGAGTGGCTACCATGCCTCAGTTCACATGTCTGCACATGTAAATGTGCATTTGGAAGTTCAAGACTGGCCATATAGAAAGGATGTGTTCCGTTGTCAACCAGCAGACAAAACCATTCTCTCGGTTTTATCAAGGGTGAGTGACACTTGGCCACTGTGTGTGTCCAAGGTGTTTAGCGTGATGACCTGACAACCACATACTACAGCAATGATCACCACTGGGTAACAGCCGTTGCTCACAGAGCTACAAAAATGCTAAGAACATCTGGGATCTACTGTCTTAGCAACGTTCTCACACAGAACAGTGTTAACTACAGTTGCCACACTTAGCACCACACCGCCAGGATGTACTGACCTTGTAACTGCACGCTGGGGCCTCACCCAGTTCACTCAGTCTCCATCTCCTGCCTCTGTGAACCACATATCCCATCTTTTTTTTCTGTGTTTGCATTTTTTAATCGATTCTACATATCGGGGAAATCACACAGTATGTGTTTCTGCGTGACTTTTATTGTATCTTCATTCATCCGTCCATGGACACTTGGCTATTGTACACAGCGCTGCTGTGGACACAGGTGCATTTCCACCAGCAGTGCACAAGGGTTCCCTCTCCATATTCTAACTGATTTATGGCCAGTGGCAGATGTAAGGTGATCTTAGTGGTTTCCCTGATGATCAAGTGCACTGAGCATTTTCTCATGGGTTCTTTGCCCGTTGCTGTCTGTGAATTCTTGTCTCAGCCCCATATCAGATGTATGCTTGCAGTTGTCCCCACATTAAGTAGGCGGCCTTATCATTTTGTGGATGGTTTCCATTGCTGTGCAGAAGCTTTTTGGTTTGATGTGGTCTCACTTGTTTCTTTTACCTTCTGTTGTGTGTGCTTTAGGTCCCAGTATCATGGAACTTTTCCCGCTGTTGGGAGTTTTATGATCTGTTTTGTGATCCATCTTTAGTCTTGTGAGTGGTGTAAGACAGCAGTCTAGTTCTTTTGCAAGTCAATGTCCCAGCACCATTCACTAAAGAGCCGTCATTGCCACTGGTTCCCTTGTCAGGCATCAGTTGACTGTTTCTGGGCTGTGGGTTCCATCCTGTTGATCTGTTGTTTGTGCTGAGGAACGGAAACAGATCAGTTGCAGACACTGTCCGGTTCTGTCCATGCTCCCTGTTGCCCGGGGGCAGTTCTTGGGGATCAGCAAGGAAGGACTCTTGCTAGGGCTGTTTCACTGTCCTGGCCTCAGCCTCCCTGACAGTGTTTTCAGAGCTTGGTTTGTTTACCTAGCTGGGTGAGTGGCAGCCCATGGGGACCAGGCTGAACACCAAGGGAGGGTGGAGGGGCCAGGGTGGGGCAGTGTGCTGGCCTGTGACAGAGGACAGGACTCCAGCCCCCAGTGGCATCTGCAATTGGAGTTGCCTGATGGGCGTGAGCTGCTGGGAGCCAAGCGGCGGGCACATGGAGGTGCCGGGGATGCTGTAGCAGGATGCTGGGCACTGCGTGAACCTCTCCCCCTTCACATAGGATCAGAACAGACTTCCCAGGAGGCCCCTAACTCGCTGGACTGGGATCCCATCAGCCTCCAGGGCTTTGATTTTGTGGTCAGTGAGCCCATGTCTGGCTGTGTTGCAGGCTCCACAGCTGCTGCCACGAGTGATGCCTCTGGAAGGTTGGGGACAGGGGGGTCTCCTGTCTCAGGGCACTCTGGTCCCCCCTGAGCTGGGCCCTTAGACAGTGTGTCGTTTTGTAAAGGAGGCCCCGAGAGGGGAAGGAGCCCCGTGATAGACCCCACGGGGTGGTTCATACAAGGAGTCTGGGATGTTGTGTCGACAAAAGGGTGGGCAGACACTTTAACCACTGACTGTCTTTCGATGCAGCTTTGGAAACTCAAAGCCAAACTTAGGCTGCAGTGAACAGCTACAGTGGCATCAGCAACTGTGCAGGTTAAGGTCCCTCGGTGCTGGTGGCACAGCCCCCACCCAGGAGTGAGGAGGGGGCACGGTGTGGGGGAGGGGCCCAGAACCCTGGCCTCAGGTCGGCCTTCCTGAAGGGTGCTGCTCACAGCCCCATCCTTCAGAGCCGCCCGGGGCGTCAGGGCGCACTGGGGGTGAGCGGCCGTCACTGGAGCTGCTCGCCCTCCTCGCACCTGCTCTGTCCCCCTCAGGCCCACCCCTGGGTGACCAGGGCCCCAGTGCTCAGGAGCCGACCACCTGAACAGAGTCATCACTGCATCTCAACTGAGTCAGTTCGAGGATTTACTCTTGTTAATTCTGAGTAAATAAGCAGGGTGACAATATACAGCTTTGATGTACTCCTTTTCCTATTTGGAACCAGTCTGTTGTTCCATGTCCAGTTCTAACTGTTGCTTCCTGACCTGCATACAGGTTTCTCAAGAGGAAGGTCAGGTGGTCTGGTATTCCCATCTCTTTCAGAATTTTCCAGTTTGTTGTGATCCACACAGTCGAAGGCTTTGGCATAGTATATAAAGCAGAAATAGATGTTTTTTTGGAACTCGCTTTTTCGATGATCCAGCGGATATTGGCAATTTGATCTCTGGTTCCTCTGCCTTTTCCAAAACCTGAGAGTCCCTTGGACTGCAAGGAGATCCAACCAGTCCATGTTAAAGGAGATCAGTCCTGGGTGTTCATTGGAAGGACTGAGGCTGAAGCTGAAACTCCAGTACTTTGGCCACCTCATGTGAAGAGTTGACTCATTGGGAAAGACCCTGATGCTGGGAAGAATTGGGGGGCAGGAGGAGAAGGGAACGACAGAGGATGAGATGGCTGGATGGTATCACTGACTCGATGGGCATGAGTTTGAGTAAACTCTGGGAGTTGGTGATGGACAGGGAGGCCTGGCATGCTGCGATTCATGGCGTCGCAAAGAGTCGGACACGACTGAGAGACTGAACTGAACTGAATTCTGAGTAAATAACTTAGTTCATCCTAGCACTGATGTGGGGAAAAGCAGGATTGTATTTTAGTTCAAGGGGACCACGACAACTGTCCCAAGGCTGGGGATCCCCTGGCTCCACACCCTCCACCCATGCAGCCCTGTGTGACGTGAATGCCGTGAGCTGTGAGGAGACAGCACGTCCTCCCAGCTGCATCCACTCAGGACAAAGCTACACGAGTCAATTCAGGTCACTCTGAGGGTGGAGAACAGACACCTCATCTTCCGGTCACACAGCGTTTTAAGTCTTGATGCATCAAACACACAGCAACTGCGCCCTGCCAAGCCCACGCCGCCTCCTGTCTGATGCTGCCAGATCCAGCACACCTCCTTCATCACGCCGTCAGCCCCTTCAGAGGCCAGCTGACCCTGGACAGTTTCCACTGGGAGAGTGCCTCTCGGTGAGTTCAGAAGGAGCAGAGGAAGAGAGAGGGAGCTACTGGTGGTGAAACACTGCCGGGCTGTGGCTCCTGCATTCCAGGTCACTCAGTACACGTCGCAGCCCTTGTGTAATAAACTACAGTGACATCCACCTCCATGTTGTGTTTTAATAAATATAGCAGATTCATGAATAGACCTTAAAATCACATTTACAGACTACTTCCAGGTCCAAACACATAGGCGAGAAGCTGCTGTTGCTGCTGGAAGGGATGAGGCCCACATGCACTGGAGGACTGAATCTACCACCCCACCGCCTGTAGGCTGGATGGTGGAGCCCAGGACAGCAGGAGGTGTGGTACATGCATGCACCCACACCTGGCCCTGCAACTGCGAGCTACAGAATGGCGGGAAGTTGTGCTACTTTGAGACAAGCTAGAGGAAGGTTTCCTATTGTACTAACTGAGACTCCCATCATTACCATCAGTCGGAAAACATTAGCTACAGAAGAGCATCCACTGACAAATAAGGGCAGAGGACAGCAAAGAGGAAGCTATCAGGCCATCTTGCTTCTTCCAATGTCGGGAGCATTCACGTCACGCACCTCTTGCTGGCTTAGTCCAAAAACTTCCTGTTGGTATTTGCACCAAACAAGGCTCCCCGCACTTCAGGCATCATCTGTGAAGAGTGGAGAACTTCTGTGAGGCAGTGTGGCCTGGCAAGGACCCACCTGAGCCTCAGCCACAGCCGACAGGCTGAACTGGAAGTCACAGGGCAAGGACATCCCAGCAGAGGCCAAGAGTGATGTTACAATCACATCTGTGGGGTTCAGGCCACTGCTCAGTGGGGAAAAAGAGAAGTGACAGAAGTCACCACCATCCGGGGCTTCCATCATGTTCTGACGTGGGCAGAAGAGGTGACACGCTCTCAACAGATAGAGCACCCACCCTGTGCGGAGTAGAAAGCCGCTAAGGCAGGTATGTGCCTCGGCGTCCAAAGAAGCAACTGGAAAGCCCCAAGGGCCCAAGCTCAGGACAGTGGCTGCCATCCACATGTGGTCAATGCCACCTTGGAAATGGAATTTTCAATGTACCTTCTTTTACAAATTTAGCCACATGTGCCTTGTGGTTAAGCAGACCGCACCCCTGGAAAAGGCCCCACACCTGGGACAACTCAACTTTCCTGACTGCTTTCTGCAAACACAGCAACACTTTAAAGAGCCTGGTGCCCTGTGGCAATTCCTCTAAGAAGCAACAACTTGTTTCCTGTCACTCCTGCAGAGGTGTGGGGTTCTAGGGCCTTTGCTAAGCATCCGTAGTTAAGCATCTCTTAAGCACCTCCTGATACATCTCACATATAGTGAGATCCTAGACAGACAAAGCCCTTGTTCTAACCCCAAGCCCACCCTCATGTACATGGTATCATCTCGGCAAATGACACTGAATGCCAAAACCTCCATTCCTTTTAAGAAAATGTCCAAAAACATACAAAGAGCAACAAATTTCAAATACCAACCAACGACACGTCCTCTGCACCACCTCAAAGTAACCACAGGCCAACCGACTGAGAAGTGTCCCCACACTCACCTGCTGAGCTATGAGGTCCAGCCGACTTTCGAGTGTGTTAGACACCTTGATCTTGCGGTCCCCGTTATAGATCTCAACACCGCCGGCTCTACAAAGAACACAGGAAAGAACCATGTGTGTAGATCTAAGGAAAACAGACACTTGGTGCAGTTCTCTTCTTCCTCTTGGGTAGAAGCCAATAAACACAGTCACTCGTAACTGTAACTCATCCCAAGTGGCGATGTGCCAATTTCCCTTTGTTAACTCCAACAACTTGCCCCTCCCTAACAGAAGAAAAAGGGGAATTTTGTCTCCATTTGCCAATCAACAGCCCTAGTCCTCAGCTGATCCAGGCTCCAGTCAGCAGTCAGCAAACCCCTCAGGGGTGAACTGTCTGTTTAATTCTGGAGTAGATGCTGTGACATGCAGGGTATGTACTGTCTGACTTTCCTAAGTGTCCAGACTCAAAGCACCGGGAACAGTGGCTCTGACCGGAACCTGCTATTTACCAGACCTCAAACTGCTCTCCGCCCGCCACTAATTACCCATCAGCAGAGTGGCTTTGGATCCTGAGCCCTGGGTCAGCTCTGCATAGACGTTACCTCACTGCAGCTGCCAAGAGCTGGAAAGCTACGAGGGAACAATGCCCTGGCCTCCCCGCCCAGGAGCTCCTGTGGCCAACCCCACTGCACCCAGCATCAGCAGAAGCACCACGAGTGCTCAGTCCACACCATGCAGTCCACCAGCCAGACATGGCTACTTTCCTGGCCAGAGGGAGCCATCCCCTTTCTCAGCATCTAGTCACATGTGGACCGAGCTTCAAGTTCTGGGTACAAAATCTGTTCTACTTCTTGGCAGGATGAACCATTAAAAAGCTGGTTCACAGCGGGAGACCAATAGGCGCTGACAGGAGGCACAAATGAGTGGGGTCACACTGCCCTCCAGCGCACTGAGCTCAGAGGAAGGTCCAGTGTATGGCTATTCATGCAACCAGAGCCACCTGCATGTTAAAAGCAGAAACACTCCTCACATTTCCTCGGGCAGGTAGGCCTCCTGATCAATCTGGACATCAACGTCTCTTTTGGTTGCTACTTTGTACACAGGGATTGCTTTTTGCACTGCAGCCTGGAAAAACAAAAAAACACAGAGGTTTCATCAAAAACTATGCAGGAACCACAGGAGATGTGGGTTCGATCCCTGGGTTGGGAAGATCCCCTGGAGGAGTAAATAGCAACCCATTCCAGTATTCATGCCAGGATAATTCCATGAACAGAGGAGCCTGATGGGCTACAGTCCATGGAGTCATAAAAAGTCAGACACGAATGAGCAACTTGACCACACACACAGAACAGTTATCCTCAAAACCAACAATCTATACAAGCAAAGATATTCCTACTTATTTTTCCAAGTAAAAGAACAGATGTATTGCTGGTGGTAATGTGAAATGGTGCAGTTGCTGTGGAAAATGGTACTACAGTCCCTCAAAGAATTAAACACAGAATTAGCACAGGATCCAGCCAGTCTACCTCTGGTTGTCCATCCAAAGGAAATAAAAGAGACTGTATGTGTGTCACACCCATGTTCACAGCAGCATTATGAACAGTCAAATGGTAGAAACCACCCAGGTGTCTATAAACACAAATGAGTAAATAAAATGTGTTTCATATATTCAGCCTTAAAAAAGGAATTTCCAACTCTGGCTACACCATCAATAAACCTTCAAGATAATATGGCAAGTG
Source organism: Odocoileus virginianus (assembly GCF_023699985.2). Lineage (NCBI taxonomy): Eukaryota > Metazoa > Chordata > Mammalia > Artiodactyla > Cervidae > Odocoileus > Odocoileus virginianus. Next base: position 5,988,830 of record NC_069696.1, read on the forward strand.
AAGTAAGCCCATCACCAAAGGACAGGCTTTGTATGATTCCTCTTACACAGGCACTAGAGTAGCCGTGTGATACAGAGAGGAGCAGGATGTGGCTGCCAGGGGCTCATGGAGATGCTGTTCAGTTTGGAAGAGGGAAAGTTCTGGAGAAGGACAGTTGTAGAAGAGCAAACGTACTTAAAGCACAGAACTGTATGCTTAAAACTGGTAACAATGGTAAACTTCATGCACTTTTTACCACACTTGAAAAAGGAGGGAGCTGGGGGAAGGGGTACAGGATAGATGGAAGAGGTTCTAACCTGACCGAAGGTAGCACCAGGTGTAGGTTCCAGCAAGACATGAATAACATCATGAAGGAACTTTAGTCTTTTTCTGATTCTATTACCAGTTGAACAGATGTACACATACACTGAACTCTTCCCACTCCTCAGATCTCACAGAGTGCCACCACGGAGAGCAAATGCCACTCTGGCGGCACCCAGCCCCAGCAGCTTCACAGTGACGCCCACCAAGGTGCACTGCCCCACATCTAGGTGGGTGGCTCAAGCCAGACTCCAGGTCCCTGGCACAGCTCATTAGTTCACAGTGGAGATGAGAATGAACACTGTGCCCCACTGGGCAGTGTGCTTTCCTAGGAGACAAGTGACTTGGGGCAACCACAAACATCGTGTGTTAAACATGAGGTTGCTAAGGGACTAAGCTCTCTCGACCTCGCCTGACCACAAGCTACAGGGAAGAACGACCTACACTGAATAGCTGGCACCGTGTGCCTACCATGGCCTGGATCCTCCCTGGGGCCAAGGTCTCCTCCCTTAAGACAGGATACAGAGAAGCTCCTCAACACTGGCCCCTGGGAGTGATGCTGTGTTGTCACTTTGCTGGTACCTACTTTCCTCCTCCAGGTGTAGGACAGTATTAAGTTAGCACTAAGGCCTGCTGCTCTGGGAGTATGCCAGCTCTAAGTGGTCTTGCCCATCCTTGGCTCCAATCCAGTAGGTACAGTTCTGAACTGAATTTTCAGATTATGGTATTATAAGATCTTCAGGAAGGGAGGAGGGTGCTAACACAGCTGGCAGCTTGATTTCTTTTGAGACAGTAAATCAGCGGCTTGGGTACACTGAAGTCAGAATCTCCAACAAGTTAAAACTCTTCCAATCTCCATGGGTGAGCTGTCATTTCATACCCAACACGTTGATCTTTAAAAATAAAAAGGATTTTTCCAAACTTTACCTTCACCAGAGGGAAATCCTGTTTCCTGCAGCGAACAATCATCCGGGGCTCCAACAACTGGTACAAACCCTATTAAAGCACAAACAGATGCAACAGCAAAAACTATAAAGCAACAGCGAACAGAATGTCTTTGTAATTCTCTCAGCGTTGGGGGGAAAAGTCCTAAGTTTCCCCAAAGAGGGCCTACACAGCACAATAACATAGCAAGACTCTGGTGTCACAAACCAGATAAATATACCCAATGCTCTAGTGATGGGAACAAAATACAACTAGGTTGAGGACAAATACTGTTATTTAAACAGCTGAGCAGAAAATAAAATTGATACAGCCCATGGTCTAAACCTCAATACCTAAAACAAGCATTTCAGTGGTGAAGTAAAATTAGGAAGGTTTATCGTTGGGGGTTACAGAGAACCAGTAAAAAGATATCAGTCTTATTCAACCTGCGAGACATCACCATCCTTCCAAGCATCTCCTCCTAGACAAGGCAAAGAGCCAAGATGAGAACACGCAGGAGTTGTGTGTTCACAAGATGACACGGGAGGGGCACAGCTGGCTTCTCTCACACTATGTCAGTCCTGCAGGTGCACGGCCATCTGTGGTACATCTGACCTGCAGACTTACCTGGAGGACTAGTCCGTCCAGCAGCACTTGGTACCTGGTTGCATCTTTTACCACTTTGCTGAGTCTCTGTTTTGCTTCATTTAGTAGGTCCTACAAAGGGTGGAAAACAAAAAAGTTATCCAAGCACCTGGGTATTCAGCTGAGAACCCACATGGGGCTGGCCCCAGCTTGTGTCCAATCAATTTTCACTTTATGGCTGTGTTTTCACTCCACAAACATTCTCTGAGGTGTACAGTAAAGCAGATGCTGTGCTAAGGACACAGATACACAAAAGAAGCACTACCTCAGCTCTCAGGGAGCTCACACTCTAGCAAAAGAGCCCTACCGACTGACATAGAAATACATGATACAGACTGGAAAAGCAAGCTTCAACATTAAGACAGTCATTTAAGATGGTTCTATTTTTTATTTAGAAAAAATAGTCTCTGAACAGAGGACAAAGTGTCATCAATGTTTACCTGTAAGAAGGCTGGACTATCAATGATTTCAATTTTATGTTAAGTTTGTATTTTCTAATCTGTAATGAACACTTGCTTCTTTAAAAGAAACAGAAATCTCACATGGTTGTAAAGAACACACTGGAAATTACTCTGTAAGTGATAAGCTAAAAGTGGAGCCAGGTAGAGATAATACCCCTCAGTTCCACTGCTGTCCACCCAACACTGTCAGGAACATTCCATCCCAGAAAGTTTTCCACTCATCTACTCTACTGAACACAATCTCTAGAATGATTGTGGGGGATTAAAAGAGGAGAGGGAAGGTTCATGCTCACCTATAGACCAATCAGAATTTGGGAAGTGAGGGTGGAGGGAAGGAAGTGGTTCTGAGTGAGTCATCCTTGACCCCACCACTTTCCAGGAACCACTGCCAAGAACTTTAAGCCTTCAGAATCTAGGAAGCTTATGGCACAAAGATTTATAGCATTTCTGTTATACGACATCTGGCTGAAACCTCAGCCCCTCCTCACCAAGAGCTCCCTCAATCATGTTTCTTTATGATTGACCATCCACACTGGTAAGCAGGTAAGGGTGGGCAGGGGAGTTTGGAGACAGCCTTACACTATGAGAATTAAGTCAACCTCTAAAGAGCAGTGCAGCCATTTATAAAAATAACCCACTATGAAAAATCTGGAACTGGGTAAATGAGTCTTAATACCACCCACAACTTCAATCAAAGGCATAGGAAGTTGAAAAAAACTGAACTCCAGCTAAGAAAGCTAAAACCTAACTGAAATAAATTGTATTATCCATCCCCCTATCTAGAGCATTCCTGTCTACTGAACAGATGTGCCCTACAGGTGAGGCTGGTAATGTTATCAGCCATCAATACTCCACTGATACTCTGATTCTAAACTCAACTTCTGGCTGTAGCTTGATGCCTCATGGAGACAGGTGTAAGTTACTGCCTTTACCTCTCAGCCTACAGATCAGTAATTTATTTTGGAGAGTTGTCCACCTGAACCTGCCTCTAGGTTCCTGAAAATTTAGGACTATGCTCCTAGAAAGCAAGAAACTAAAACCTGATTATGATGACAACAACAGAACCATGTTTCCTTGGTCCTTCCAGGTGTGAACAGTCAGCTGGCTGTCAGTCAGCACCGGAAAGCTCTACTTCAGGGACCAACAAATAGAAATTTTTAAAAGTTACTTGTGTTCTTTATCTCCCAACAACAGTAACCGTACCTTACAAGGTGTGAGGTTTAGGAAGTGACAGGAGAAAACTGTCAGTTACCTATTCTGCATGAGGCACTATACAGTCACTTTTCCTACATGAACCTTCAGGTGTATGCTTTCTCCACTCTATCAGAAATGAAAGGTTCAAAGAGGTTAAAAGATGTACCCACCAAACAGCAGACAGTGGTGAAATAGAAACTCATACCTCACAGGGATTCCAAAGTTTGGGCTCTTACACTGGGAAGCATCAGAGCAGGCAGGGGAACAAGGTCAAGAGTAGGGAAGAATAACCAAAGGATGATGCACTGTGGGCAGCAGAGCTCGCCTGTTTGCTACCATGTCCTTCCATCTGTTGTCGCCATGCTTTTCTAGCCAACTGTTTGACAAATCCCCTGCCTTTCATAGTTTGATTCTATGAGCAAAGCTGGAAAAATAAATGTTTTAAAAGAACAAAATGCACTGAAATATGGACATGTTGCCCTATCCCCATCATCTCATGGTTGGGGTTTGTTACTGCTAAACCGAAGAGTACCCAATGGCACAATGTTAGGCTTCAAAGGCTTGAGGAAACAAGTGCTTTAGAACAATTAGAGAAACATTTATTTTCACAAAATTCTCCTAATTAGCAAAACAAAAGCTCACGTTGTGTTGCATGTTACAGAATAACTGCATTTGCTATCTATCAAAATGCTAACAGTTCAACAAAACAAGAAAAAAAAAAGAGTTGTGTCCCTGGGCTTCTTATTCTCTTCCCACATGACTGCCTTCCCCATGTGTCCCTGGCAATGTCTTGTTTTCCTGTCTGTTAAGCTCGAGGTTTCTTAGGTTGTTGCCTGACACTGGAATTCTACATTCACAATGGTGATGAGCTCATCCACACACACAGACTGGGCTTGTGAGCTGTCTATACGCCAGCCCCAACCTCACCTGGTCTTCTGAAGCCATTCAAATGCCAAGATTCATCACACTGTCCACCTGCTATTCTTCCTGTATTTACCATTGCCTAACCAGGTGCCTAACCTGGTAAGAAAACCTTAAGTCTTTTTTGACTCCTCAGTCACCAAGTCCTACAGACTGCAGTGTTTAAAAATCTGTGGACAAGGCCCCGGCCTTCTCTTAATGACCACTTCTGCCATCTAGTCTAGGCCTCTCTGCTTCTTGACCTTCAGATCAAAGTTAAGCCATATCCTCATTTTCTCTCCCTACATCACCAGTTCTCTTTCTCCAACACCAAACCTATCCTACAACACTATTTCTCAGCATGCTCCTTAGACGCCCTGCACCAGGATTACTCTGGGCTGTTTATGCCCGATGAGAACAGCAAAATCTCTGGAAAATGGGGCCTGGAGTTTGCATTTTAACATGGCCCTCCATGAGATGTCCATGCCTACTAAAAGTTAAGAGAAAAGGTCAAAGGATATGTTCCACACTCTCGGGTAGGCATTCAAGTCTAACCAAACCCTGGTGTCTCTCTCCAGCCTCAGCTCCTATATTCCCTGCTCTTCCGGACAATTCCATTTCCTGTTTGTGTTGTCAATTCCTGGTTTTGGTTCATGCTGTTCTCTCCAATTCCAAGCTATGACTGACTTAATTCTTCATGGTCACGCTCAAAAGGCTGTAGTGCAGATACAGTCTTTTGTCTCGACTCCTACAGGACTGAGCAACACAAAACCCTGCAGCCCACATAGCTGCCTCCCTCAAGGGAACCTAGCTCATTAGGAAATGAAAACAGGTGAGTGAAGACTAAAAGATCAAGTTGGTACTGAAAGCAGAAAGACATCTGGGTGTAAGAGTTTTAGAAGCGGATAAACTCTGGCGAGTGTGTGCTGCTGTGCTTGTGCTGTGCTTAGTCGTGTCCGACTCCTTGCGACTCCATGGACTGTAGCCCGCCAGGCTCCTGTGTCCATGAGGATTCTCCGGGCAAGAATACTGGAGGAGGTTGCCATGCCCTCCTCCAGGTGATCTTCCCAACCCAGGGACGGAATCCAGGTCTCCCACATTGTAGGTGGATTCTTTTATTACAGCCTGAGCCACCAGGGAAGCCCCTGGCTACTCTGGGGTCTATTAAGCGTTAAGAGAGTTACTTTTTTCTTCACTGGAGTGTAACTGTGTTTACAAAGCTTTGTTAGTCTCTACTATATGTTATAGGATTCTGCTAGTTTCTGCTGTTATGTTATAGTGTGAACTCACACTAGAGACACCCTGGCAGACATTTTCATCTGGAAGCTTCCTGACCCCTCAAAGCAGGTCCAAAGTGATCTGATTTTTGTTCTTGCTCTCCTGACTTCCTATTTCATTAATGGAACCACCACTCTTCCAGGCAGCCAGGCCTGAAATTCAGGATTTTGTATCAGCCTTAAAAGAGGCGGCAGAAAAAAAAAAAAAAAGAGGCGGCAGAAGATCAATGTCCAGTGTCCTCCCATAAAATGCATCACCACTGACAACCCTCTCAGGCCTTGATGCCATCACACTAGTCATGTGACAAGACCAGCATCTTAAGATATTTGTGTTTCTTTAGTCATCTAAGATGGTATGTCTTCTACTTAGTCAAGTTTTATATTTCCAGTTTTACAGCTTTTCCACATTGGGCCTATTCATTAACATTTATTCCTAATTAGTTACTGCTGGCATGTGGAAAACCTATCAATTTCTGTATATTTTCTTTGTAGCCGGTCACCATCTTGAAGTAGTCACTAGTTCTTAGTGTTTTTCAGGTGTTGTTATTTTTTTTTGGTATATAATCGTAGCATCAAAAACATAAGTTTCTTCCTTCCCAATATTTATCTAACTTATCTCTCCATTTGTTAAGAAGTCTAGGGCCTCCGTGACAACACTATGAGTAACAGTGCATATACAGGCATCCGTGATTGGCTTCTGAATTTTCCTTTTTTGGTCATGCAATGTGGTTTGCAGGTTCTTAGATCCAATAGGAGATTGAACCCATGCCCCCTGCAGTGGAAGTCTGGAGACCTAACCACTGGACCAACAGGGAATTCCTTGGTTTCTGAATCAATTCAAATTCCTTCAGGCTGGCTGACCTAAGTGTATGTTTCTGCCCTGTCCTTTGGATGACAATACTTTTCAGATGGTTCTGTGTCTAACCTCTTCTCTGTTAAATTTAGTCTACATACTTATGAACTTACATCATGAATCCCATATATGATATTCTTCATAAAATACTGAAAGCACTCAAAAGTTCCTCACGCGCACTCAGGGCCCCTATGTTACTCCATTCAGGCTTTCCAGCCTCAAGTCCCCATCACCCTCAGACATTCTATGGTCCTCCATCATGAGTCGTGTGACCCAGAAGAGTCTATACGTTGTCAGAGCAGTGAGTCCTTGAAAATGGGACACATATCTTTTTCATTTCTTTATTTATTACAATATCTAGTGTAGTGATTTGCTAACCAAGGTTTTCTCTCTAAAAATCATTAATCAAGTCCTTAATCCAATATGAACTAGTGAATTCTCAATAATAGACAAATAAACATTTTATAATACTATAACTAAAGGGACTATTTACTCACTGTGATAAGGTCATCTCTCGCCCTGAGGACTTTGAGCCTTGCTTGATTCATCAAATTGGACATCTGACTGCAATAGGCATGGAAAAGTATCATCACTAGAGCTGCAGAGAAAAAAATGTACAAGCTTCTCCAGATACACAAATACCTTTCTCTGTACGGACCCAAATAGAACTCCTTGAAATACATGCAGTGGTTTATACCCACCTACCCTCAAATATTACGAAATATTTCTTGAGTGCTTACCAAGTGGCAAGACTTTATCAGTTATTTCAACTGTATCTTTCAGTAATCCAGTAAGGCTTCCATGTTCCCAAGTGAGGAAAGGGAAGTTAAGCAATGTGACCGAAGTTAGATAAGCAGTGAGTGGTCCAGGTAAAACCAGAACCTGTATCTCCTGACCCTACTGCACCTGCTGGACCCTCTTGGCCCAGTGATTTTTAAAGCTCACATTTTCTTCTGCTGCTCAATCTGCTTTTCTTTCTTCTCATAATATTCCATAATCTTCAGTCTTTGGGTTTGCACAAGACGACCTTTCTCAATGTTGAACTCTTCTTCTGCCTACCAAAACATTAATTATTATTATTTCATTATACAGATTTGACAATTTTATTTTAAGCTGCTGGTGACCCGGGTATTTGCTTAAATTCACTTTATTCTGTATCTAAAACTAAAAAGAGTTATAACTCATCTTCAAAGATTACTCCTCATTCCTTTTATTCAAAAGGAAAGATCAGTGATTTTTGTCATAAATGAAGCCAAAGAGTAAAAATTTAATCAAGGATAATAGTACCTACAAACAAATTTACAAAGTATATAATCAGAAGATTCTGTATATGAAAAAGATACAGAATTTGGAGTTAGAAGATCCGAGTTACTATCTAAAAAATTGGTCAAGTAATCTCAGTCTAAGTGTCTTCCCTTATAAAAGAAAAAAATAATATTCTATCCTTGTTCAAAATCTAATGGTCCTTTTAAAATGATGAACTATATAAATTTGAGTTGTTAGTTTTTTAGTGTTAATTATTGAGTAGTCACTTTTTACAAAGGCTATCTCAGTGTGTCAACTGTCTATGATTTTCAGGCAGTAAGAAATTATGACTTTGGAAGTTAGTTAAAGTTACTCATTCAGATGTCCAATGCTTTGCACAGCTACTGGAACCTTCATGTTCTAAAATAAATGCCGAACAGCTTTTACCACACCTATCACAGGAAATAAGTACAGATGATGGTGTCATATGAGATAAGACTACTTTAAAATAAAAATGCATTTAGCAGCTGAAACATAAGCACTATTATTTGTCCCAGAGAGAAATAAGGAAACTAGTTATACAAGAAACTGCAGCACTCAGATGGTCATCAAAATTATTAAACATGTAACAAGGATATAGCGTACAGCACAGGGAAATACAACTATTATTTGTACTACTGCAGAATAAATTAAAAGAACAATGAAAATTAAGTATTAGATGGTACATTCTGGCCTATTTTGATTATATCTAGAGAAAAGAAAAATTTTACATAGCACATAGACATACTGTGCAACTCAAAATTGCTCTGTTAAGCAATGTTATTCAGTACTAATTAGGAAAGTAAGACCATGTCAAACTCTGGTAACTTCTTTAACCTAGACAGTGGAATCTCACCTTTGCATCAATTTCTTCTGCTTTCTCATTGGCTTCCTGTTCAATAAAAGCCATCATGTGCTTAATCTAGAAGAAGGAAAAGGTTCTTTTATTTTTGAATGACAAGAAAATATCTTTCCTGATTCATTCAACAATCATTTTACTGAAGTGTGTTTCCCTTCTCAGGTAATGTTGCAATGTTGTAACAAATCCAATATAGACTTTGAAAATGGTCCACATCCCAAAAAAACACACAAACTCTTTAATAGGAAATAAATACAATAATAAATATAGTTTATAAATGTTAAAAGACACTGGCCTCTGGAGGTAAACCCTGATTCAAACCTGCATTATCTGCCTTTATCACTCCTGCTGGATCCTCTGCGACTAGATCTGACTAGATCAGCACAGCCTAGAGCAAAACACTCATTTTAACCCCCATCAGAGAAGCCCGTTTACAGTCAACAGGAATACACCGTGCCTCTGGGAGTTCCAACAAGAGAAAGTCACCTGCTTCAGGACATTTAACTCCACCCCTAAGACAGAAAAATATGCCGTTAAATTACACTTTTCTTCTTCCTGCTCAATCTACTCGGTTTTACCCTTTTCCAATCAAATTCCTTTGCAGATTTGCTGAAATAAATGACCATACTCCTCAGACAGGAAAAGCAACACGGACAAATACTTGAATACAGTGGGGGAAGGAATCTGGACACCAGGGTTTCTACATGTCTGGTCTGCGCTTGGTGCTCAGCCCGGGTCACTGCTGAGAATTACGGGGAGCGCAGGCGTCGCCCTGATGGAGACCCCGCGGAGCGTGTAGGGGTACAAGCCATGCATTTCTCCACTCTTACCGTTTTACAGAAACAAAAGATGCCTTTGGTTTTCACCACGGTTTTACCTTTATAAGGTATTTTTCCTGGGGAACCCTTAGCTCTCGCTCTATCCTAATCAGGGGGGAAAAGGGCCGGCGCCGGGGCGTGACCACTACTAGGTTGTGTGGAGGGCACCGCGTCCTTTTCCACAGCGACGCTCAGACGCCGCACGGGCTGATGCTCACGCCCGCATGGCTCCGTAAGCACTTGGTGAAGACGCCTTAACCTTCCTCACAGACGCTGTTCTTGCCGCCTTCTGTGACCAGCCGAAGATGCACTTAAAGTGAGACACTTCGCCCTTCTGAGCGCTGATTAGGTAACAAATAAAACAAAGACGTTTCCGAGCAAATGAAAATTTCCAAGGAAGAAACACCGAATTCCTCATATAACAAGACTCACAAGACGGTGAGTGAGCGTTAGTCAGGGTTTTCCTACAAACTTCAGAAAGAAGGGGCCGACTTCCCTAAAAACCGTGGCCTGATGACCCTTCCCCGAAGACCGGGCCTGGACGCTCAACGCCCGCCCACCCCGCGAACGACGAGGCGCCGAGCCAGCGCCGCGACCCCTGGGCCAGCCCCGACCCGAACAGCCCCGCGGCACGCCTACCGCCGACGTCCGGCATCTGAGACCGGGCCCAGGAACCGGGGAGGCCTGGCCGAGGAGGCTACCGCGGGTCTCCCGCAGGCCGGGGATGCGCCTGCCTGCCTCCTGGAACCCAACTTGGCGCTCACCTGCTTCTGCACGTCGGCATCGCTGAGGGCCATGGTGGCAAGCGACGTGTGACGGCGGACGATCGGCGGGAGCTCAAGCCTGACGCAGGAGACGGGCGAAGGGGAGATGAAAGCCGGCGGAGTTCCCCGCCTCCTCGGTTTTGTGAGCTCGGCTTCCGCTTCCTGCACAGGACGCCTGGCAGCACAGCCAATGGGGAGAGAGCAGCCCGGAAGTCCTGCCCCGCCCCCGCCCCCGCCCCGTGAAGCCTCACGGGCTTTTCACCAGTAGCCGGCTTGGGGGTCGGATAGACCTGTTGCCTGTGAGGCGTCTGACTGTTGGCCGAGTCTTGTAGACTATGGTCTTTAAAAACGTTTATTTCTGCCAGCCAGAATTTATTTTACTGTCTCTGCCCTAATGGAAGCAAAAGCGTCAATATTTTACTTATTAACAGGTTTTTAGAGGAGCTTTTTGGAGAAGGGAATGGCAGCCCACCACAGTATGCTTGCCTGGAGAATTCCGTGGACAGAGAAGCCTGGTGGGCTATACAGTTTGTGGGATCGCAAAGAGTCGGACACGACTGAGCGACTAATACACACATCCCCCCTCCAACAGAGGAGCTTTACATTTACAGAAAATTGAGAGCCCCTAAAAACTGGTTCCCGTAATAGTAGCCTTTTGCCTTTTTGGGGTACATTATATAATTCGTTAGCCAACGCTGATGTGTTGACAAAAGCCTACGGCTTAATCGATTTCCTTAGCTTCCCCTTGTTGCAGATATTCAGCCTCTTCACTGGTGCCAGACTAAATCTCAGAGATAAAGTGATTTAAAAAAAAAATATATATATATATATATTTTTTTTTTTTGCATGAAGTAAAAAACTTTTTATTGCTTTGCCAGGAAAGGAGGGGCCATCGCAGGCTAATGCTCTCAAAACTATCTTGCCGTGGAGGGGGTAGTGAGTAGTCTTACAGGTACTAAGTCTTAACAGTAGTCTTACAATAGTCTTACAAGGAGAAGGGTGTGATCAGCCCGTGGACATTGTTCTGATTGGGTGAAGGCTGACATTATCAACCTTTTGGTTTCAGCTGGTCTGGGGTCAGTGAAAACTGGACATGAAACAAGACTGGTTCCAAACTGGGAAAGGAGTATGTCAAGGCTGCATATCGTCACCCTTCTTATTATTTAACTTACATGCAGAGTACATCATGCGAAATGCCAGGCTGAATGAAGTATAAGCTGGAATCAAGATTGCCGGGAGAAATATCAATAACACCTCAGATAGTGGTAAAGACTGTCTGCCAATGCAGGAAATGCAAGACCAGGTCAGGATGAGATGGTCTTCACTCATTTGGATTGCAATCCCTCCTTTTTATTTTTGGCCACACCATGCAGCATGCAGAGCTTCCCTAACCAGGATGGAATCCATGCTCCCTGTAGTGGAAGCATGAAGTTCTAATCACTGGACCTCCAGGGAAGTCCTCCTCCTGTTAAGTCCTCCTCTTGTTTATTTTTACAATGTTGTGCAAATACCTGGCGCTGATGAGTGAGAATAGCAAACTAATACATGTCTTGGGACTTCCATGGTGGTTTAGTGACTAAGACTCTGCACTCCCAATGCAGGGGGCCTGCGTTCAACCCCTGGTAAGCGAACGAGATCCCACATGCTGCAATTAAAAAAAAAAATCCCAAGTGCCACAACCAAGACGAATCAAATAAATATTAAAAAAAAAAAAAAACCTAGTACATGTCTAATCACATATGAAATTAATGTCTGGGACAGATGTGGCACTATCCAGATAACTGCTTTTGTTTTTTGGAAAACAGTGTGCAGATTTTTATGATTATTATTTTCAGACATTAAAAAATACAGAAAAGTACAAAGAATAATTCAAATGTATATGTACCACCATCCAGTTGAGAATCAGCATTTGTCACATTTGCCTTAGGGCTTCTCTTTTTAAATAAAAGATACAGATACACTTAACATTCCCTTTTGTGCAGCTCACCGCCTCCCCATAAGAACCAGGTAAAGTTCACAGAGTGAAGCAGAAGTGAAAGTTACTAGGAGTAACATACCTAGATTAACTAGTTGGTGGTTTTCCAAATCCAATTTCCTCCCATATTAGCTTAGGTCTTGTGAAGAAGTTTTATTAAAACAGCTTTTCAGACAAATTCCAAAAATCCCATTCCCAGATAAGCCTATTTATTTATGTGCTATCTTGTCTGATTCTTTGTGGTCCTATGGACTGTAGCCTGCCAGGCTCCTCTGCCCATGGCATTTCCCAGGCAAGAATACTGGAGTGGGTTGTCATTTCCTCCTCCAGGGGATCTTCCCAACCCAGGGGTTGAACCCACGTCTCTTTTGTCTCCTGCATTGGCAGGTGCGTTCTTTACCTTATGGCTTCACCCAAATTGCTGACCTAAATTCCTTTCAGGTTAGTCACTTAGAGACGGTTTATATGCTCCTTGTCCAACCTGCTCCCAAGCTAAGGCCTCAGTCTGTGGTTTATTTGTAAACTGAGTCACCAAAATAGACAAGACTTCAGTTTGTCTGCTGGGGAGGACACACACAGAGAGAAACTAAGGTCATCTGTTTTTGAATGTTGAGGAATTAATTTTAAAAAGAAAAAAATGATGGCAGAAAAGTAGTGAAAGTCTAACATAGGTGCTTACATTTTTGTGCCCCTTCCAACCAGTCATCCGCATGGCACAAAGTAATGACCTCTAATTTCTCCCCAGTTTATAACCTCCTGTGGCTCCCATGTGCTCTTGGGGAGTTGCCTGAACCGGCCCTGCCTCCTCACTGATCTCATCACTCCTCTTCCTCTTCTCATCAGTTCAGAGCTTTACTGGTTTGTTCCCAAGCTTTTCACCTGAGAAAATCTTTTCCTGCACTTGCCCCTTGGCTTGTTTATGTCTTCAGGTCTCAAAACATCCTCTTCTTAGAGAAAGCTTTCCATTGATGCCCTCTCACCTTACTTTTCTACTCCTGTCCCTTGTTTGTTTACTTCAGGATATGCCACAATTATAAGCTCCCCCCCCCACCGCCGCCTTTTTATTTCTATGCTTTTATCTGGTTTTTCAACAAAAGTGTCAGCTTCACAACAGAGATGATGTCATGGTTTTTCCCGGCATCCAGCACACGGCCTGATAGTAGCAGGCATTCAGTAAACAACTGATGAATGAGAATAAATAGAGTGCGTATAATTAGAGTTTAGATTTTATAATCACATCAGGCTGCAGTCTAGGACTCTGTGTCACTTAAGATCTGTTGGGAAAAAAAACCCCAAACCTCTGAAAATCATGAACTGCTTGTGATTAATTTCTGTAAAAGGATGACATTATTTTACCACTGTTTGCTGAAAAGACTATCCCTTCCCCCATTGGTCTCTGTTGCAAAGCAATGAAGGACCATTCTGACCCTTCTATTCAATTCCACTGGCCTCTATGCTATCTTTATATACATTCAAAAACTTTTTAGAAAAGGGGTGAAAACAAACCCTAAAGCTAAAAACAGTCCAAAATTTACCTAACAATATATCAAATTGGCAACCTACTACACAGAATTATTTTACATGACTTTTTTTGTTTTAATTTACATAGAATGAACTGCATATGATTTCGGACACAGGAGCAGTAAGTAGCAGCGAACAGGAGCTGGAAACAAAGTCTTCGTTTCCTGGACAGGGAGTCCTAACCACTGGACCACAGGGGACAGCAGTTAGGTCTAGAGTCACCAGTCCCTCTCTAACTAGTTAAGAATGAATTCGGGTGAGGAAGAATGTAAAAAGAAAAAGTTTATTGAAAAGAAAAGTACACAGGGAAAGGCACACAGGGGAACTCAAAGAGAGAGTAACATGTCTTTGGTTAAGTTTAAATCCTTTATAAGGTGGCAGTTTTCCCAGTCTTTGTCTTCCCTCAGGCCAATCATCTCGTTTGTTCCCTCTCAGGTTGATTTGTCTCAGGACCCTCCCTGGGTTCACAGGCACACCTCGGTCAAGACAGATCTCAAAGTGAAGGCTTCTGGGAGGAGCAAGACTCATTATGGCCTAGAATTATCCCTTGACTTTTGACCCCAAGGAGCCATTCTGGGCATGTATCAAGTGTATTACTTGTCCCCAAAACAGGGGGAGCAGAGATCTCTTAATCCTTCACTCAAACAGGGTTTTGCCCTTCTTTGTCCTTGCCATATTATTACCCTAACTATTGTTATGACTGTTGTTACTTCCATTTTGGAAAGCAAACAGGAGGCTGATTGTAAATCCCTCTGCTGGAGCCCACCTATCTCTCATCTCAGGGAAGGCAAACAGGAGACTAGTTTTAAGTAGGTAATCTGAAGCCCACTTCTTCCTGCCTCATGAAATGCAAATAGGAGCCCAGTTGTAAATGTCAAACCTGGATCCCATCTATCTCCTACCTTACACAGACTTATGAAGTACAATTAGATGAGTCCTGACACCTGTGTGACCACTATACTATGAAGACTATTTTCATCACCCTAGTGAGAGCTCTTTCTAGTCAATCCCACACTCTGAGGCAACAGTACTGATTTCTATAACCATTGATTAATTTTGCCTGTTCCTGAAATTCATCTAAAAGGAATCACAAAGTATGTGTACATTTTTAAGTCTTGCTTCTTTGACTCAATATAACCATTTTCAGATTAATCCATATTGTAACATATATCATTGGTCCCTTTTATTGCTGAGTAATTTCCGTACAATTCAAAAAGTCAACTTTTTAAAAATTAAGACTAAGAGACCGTTAAAAGATTTAACAACCAAGCACAATGCATGGTTCTAGTTTAAAACAAAAACCTTAAAAGCCATTACGTGGACACTGAGGAAAGTTTAACATGGCCCGATTAACAGACCCTATTAAGGAATGATTGATATTTTTCTTAGCTAAGTCTCTTCTAGGCAAATCTATCCGATTTCACTGCCAAGGCACCACCCGAGTCCTCAATCACGGCGGCCCAAAGCCTCCTAGGACACTAACTCCAACCCTCTTTCGGATTTCGCCACTCACCCTCTTATCAGTTCAGGTTTTCATCACTTCTTTTTTCACAGCTTTATTGAGCTGTGGAAAAAAAAAAAATAATATATATGTATATATATATATATATATATATATATATATACTTCACATACACTTCATCTTTTTGAAGTCTGTAGACTGAATACAATTAAATGGCTTCCAGAGTATCCAGAGCTGCTCAGCCACCAGCACAATCAACCGGAAGACATCTTCATCACCCTAGAAAGAAACCCCTGACCCCACCAGCAGAAGCACTGCCCAAAGGGCCTTCTATCCTTCGGCCCCTCCTCCGGGCTGCGTCAGGCGCGCACTCACCGTGGCTCCCTTAGACTTCCTTGAGGTGCTACGCCGCCCCCACCGCCCCGCACCCTCAAGACCCAGATCCTCAGTGCTGCTGCGCCGGCGATCCCAGGACCTGACGCTCAGCCGGCTCGCCTACACACACGCTGCGCCTGCAGCTGCTCCCGCAGGCTTTGCCCGCCTCCGCACCCACGACTCTGGGCCCATCCCAGTCCGCCCCCTTCTCAGCAGCCCGCGGCCGCCGCCACCGGCGGAACCATAGAGCTGCTCTCCAAGTGGAGAGGCCAGGAGAGGGTGG
Organism: Odocoileus virginianus; assembly: GCF_023699985.2. Lineage (NCBI taxonomy): Eukaryota > Metazoa > Chordata > Mammalia > Artiodactyla > Cervidae > Odocoileus > Odocoileus virginianus. The sequence continues at coordinate 6,004,725 of NC_069696.1, forward strand.
TCCTTCCGGGTCACGTCTGCGAGAAGAGGCCTCCCCCAAACCTCTGTGGTCCAGACTTCCGCTCCGGAGGGCGGACCCGCCTCTTTGCGGCGCGCTCGCGCCCCGCCCAGACGCCGGCGGTGACGGAAGCACGCCGGGGTGACCTCACCCGCCAACATGGCGGCGGCGGTAGATTAGGGCAGCGGGTCCGAGCCGCCGCCGCCGCCGCCAGAATCGCGGGTTCGTGTGTGGAACGCCTGCCGCCGCCTCTTTCACCTCTTCGGGTTGCAGGGGCCTGAGCCAGGTGAGGGGCGTAGGGTCGCGGGCAGGCCGCGCCGGGCCCTCTCCCTGCGCCGCCGGAGGCGTCCGAAGGCCGACGCGGGAGACGAAGTGAGAAACTGAGGGCGCGAGGCCAACCCGCTGCCCCGCAGACTTGCCTGGGCGAGGGTGGGCCTCGGGCGAGGGGTGCGTGCTCGGGGCTCGAGTCCTGGCTCCCCTCCCGCCAGCCGGGTCGCGGCTTCTCCCTAAGGTTCTCGGTCCCTCTCTCGGCGGCTCCGACGCCGCTGTCATTTGCTGTTACTATTATGTCACATGTTAAGTTTTCCCACCCGTGGAGACACCTAAGTGGTCTCTCCCTTTGGTCTTTCTCCCACCATCTCAGGGCGTCCCTGAGTGTTTTTCCTTCGTGCTCGAACTTTCCAGGCCGAGGCTTGCCTGCAGGTCCTGGGCCCTGGCCGCCGCCCTGCGGAGCTTGCCCGCAGCCCGCACGAGCGCTGTTCCTCGCGGGGCCCGCTCGCTGTCTCTGCAAGTTTTGAGCGAAACAGACGGTTCTCTCCCTCCTTCCTTTTTTTTTTTAATTTACGACTTGGAGCAAAACAAGTCCTGGGAAACTGTCAGTGCGATTTCCCCGGGAGGTTTGGCTCAAACCAGAATGCTGGTCTATGCCCTAACTTGTTGTGTGACCTTGGATGAGTTGCCACACCCTTCTAGTACCTTCTTTTTTTTGTCTTCAGTCACCCAGAAAATTAAGCATGTGTTTGTGTTGATAGTGAACTGTTGATAGCTCACATACGCAGCTGGATAAACTTAAACACCGTAAATTGCAAATATTTAAACAACTGTGAAATCTGCTTCAGTTGATAATAAACCGTTAGGGACTTTGAAATCTTTTTACTCTGATTGGTCAGGTACCATTCTCAGTTTTGTTTTTTGGTTTTTTTTTTTTTCTTTCCCAAATGTTGAATTTACTTATGCCGTCCTATATCCCCGTAGCTCAGTTCCGTTGAAGGATACATGTGGTCGAGTCCAACCCGTTTTGTAGAGAAAAGGTGCTGGTTAGCACATCAGTTACTCAATATTTACTCCATATCTTATTCGGCTAAGCTTTTAGAACAGGTGATTTGCAACAATAATGAGTATTGTTTTAGGAATATGTTTCTTTCCTGAAACGTTTTAGACATACAAAACAAGTTTTAACTGTGGTCCTGCCGTACTGCTTTTTTATCGTGGTTTTTCAAAGTTTGACGCATATCTTATTCCACATGAGTGGTCACCAAGAGTTCTTAATTAATATGTATTAACAGGGTTGAAGGGACGGGGCTATTTTTAGAGTAGCTGATTTTTTTTTTTTTAAACAGCGTTATTGAGGTACCATCAAGCCGTTCACGTGTATAGTCACTGACCGTAGAACTATCACTGCAGTTTTCAATAGCCTCAAAAGAAACACTGTACCCGGTAGCAGTCATTCTTTATCCCCACACTCTCCAACCCAGGCAGATCTGTTTTACGTTCTGTCTCTGTAGATCTGCCAATTCTGGATATTTCATAGGAACAGAATTAGACAATATGTGGGATTTTGTGGCTGGCTTTTTTTTTTATTTCCATGTCATAGCAGGTATTGGCAATTTACTCCTTTTTATGGCCACATAATATTGCAGCGTATGAATAGACCACATTTAACAAATTCATCAGTTAATGGGCAATCATTTCCGCAGTTGGACTGTTACATACTGCTGCTGTGACCATTCATGTGAACTTTTTTGCCAGGAGAGTGTTTTCTTCTTTCTGTTATATACTTAGGAGTGGAGCAGAGAAGCTGACAGTTAATGTCTCCCTCTTCTGCACATTATCTGCATACATGGGAAGCCTGATTACTTACTGTGAAAATCAAACTACATGTTTGTGGGGAGTGTGAGGCGTTCCTCTGTAAGCACATTATCTTCACATGCCAGCTGCTGAGTGGAGACCTTTGTGGATGGCTCTTAACACAGGGTTGAACTGGCGTCTTCAAATAGGTGTGTTTCAGTTAGAAAGTGATAATGTACACTAAAATAATTTAGTGTCTGCTGAATTTTAAAATGAAATGCTTAGTTGAGTTTCTCAGTTGGACCCAGTGAAATTTCTGTAGTTTCACAATATTTATTAGGATTATGTAACTTTTCTTTGGGAGAAAGTTCTAGAATTCTGTAAGAACTAATAAAGTATGGATTGAAAAGATGAAGTTGAAAAGAAAAACGAAGTTATTGGAGTTCATGTTAATTTCTGGAGCTTTAAAAAAAAGTCTTCACTCAAATCACCAATGGGACTGGAGTCTGGGAATCAGAAACTCTGTTAATGTTTAAAACTCCAGAGTTCATTTGTAACTGAATTATCTGTGGACTTTCACATTTCTTTTTATAAAACTGGGATTATAGATCTACTCAACTCCATATGGGAGTATTTAACAATATAATAAGGTTACCATTTTATTTTGGTGAGAGGAAATGGTCTTAAAAACAAAGCTTCCTAAAATAATGTAAATACATTATGTTAAATTGTAATGTGTTTGTGTTAACGGTTCTGTGGGGCTAAGAAATACAATATAGCTGTGATATTTTAAGTCAGTATTTCTGAGGTTGGTGTTAGAAGTTTGTAATAGCAGCCAAGGTGGTGGTGATGAGACAAGGTTGGGAAACAACTGCAAGACACTTATGTTGCTGAAGATTTGCTTTTCATAAGATTTTAAAGCAGAATCTAATAGTTGCTGTAGGCGTTCTGGCTACCCTTCATACAATATACCCAATTCCTACACTGCTGTCCTGGCATTTGCACTGGTCTTCATAGTAGAAATCCAGTTTTAGGAAGAGCAAACTGTTTATTGTGAGATTGTGGGTTTGACATTGTTAATGAAGGATCACCTATGTATAAACACAGGATTAAGTTACCCTGAGCTTCCTCAGGCCATCCATCTGGCTGACAGCTACCTGTAACTTGAGAGAGGAACTAGCTAAAGGTGCAAGGCTGGGCAAAACGCAGCTGTATTCAATAGCTTGTTAGAATTGTGCAGAAAAACAGGAATTTTTATATTGAAGATCATTCTTGGTTTAATCATTTCTTGACACCAAGAATACTTACACCTAATTTGAATTAGGTGTTCCAGATGGAATGCAAAGAGTAAAAGTGGCTATGTCTTTCTCATTGTTGGAAAGAGGCTTATGCTGTCTCAGACAGGAACATCCTCTGGTCGATGAGGTAGTAGTGGGCTGGACCTGAGCGTGGTCCCCTGCTTCCAGGAAAACTCTAGCTGGTGGGCTCAGAGCATGTTTACTTTTCCTTTAACCTGTCCCCCTCCCTCCCCACTACCACCCCATTCTCAAAGTTGACAAAATTGCTTCTTTCAGTACCCTGGGTGTCTGATATTTGGGACATTGCCTTGTTTTTCTACTGATTCTTCCCGTTGTCATTAGTGGGAGTATTTTCACTTCTGTGTCTTCTCACCTGCCAGGCTTCCAGGAGGTATGTGTTGGAAGGGTGCAGGCCTGTGAGGTTGGAACGGAGGAGAGTGCTCTCCACCAGGTGGTTGTGCTGTTAACCAGCTGTTCTGATTTTCGGCAGATAAGTTGTCTACTTCTGTCTCTCCATCAATTAAGTTGAGAATGCTACTTTTTCCTTCTGGTGAGGATTTCTGTGACAGTACTTCAGCAGTGGAGGTCTCATGCAAGGGGAATTTGTGGTATGTGTTAGAAATGCAGGAGCCCTTGGTTCAGCGTGCTGACTTTAGTCTGCATAGAGGGTAGCAGAGGGAGTGGGTGCCCTGTTCCCAGAGCAGCCAGCGGTGAGGCTGTTCAGTGTACACTCGGCACATTCTCAGTGCCTTTGAGAGCACCCAGCAGCAGGGCTGTGGAGTGTACACTTGGCATATTCCCAGTGCCTTTGAGAAATTGTAACTGAATAGAAATTCACTGGACATAAAGTAGCATGTCTTTTTAATTGAAGTTGATGTGCAATATTATATGTTACAGTTATACAGCATAGTGATTCCAAGGTTTTAAAGGTTATACTCCATTTACAGCTATTATAAAAATTGGCTATATTCCCGGTGTTGTAGATACATAGTAGTGTTTCTGAGGTCTGCCTGCCCCATCGCTTGAACCAGCTGCTCCACTGCTCCGAAACTGGCAGCTTAGGCAGAGTTAGAGGAGCTGGATGGATGTTTTAACCTGTGGGTGTGCTGTGTTTATGACTAGGATGTCAGAGACAAATGTGAAGCTTAAAGACTATATGCTAAACTGAAATGACTTAAATGTGTGCGAACATCTTCTTCCTTAGTGTGAATCATGAAGAATGATTGAGTGTAATAGAATCTTTCATCAACCGTGTGGATGTATGGATACTGACATGTATACTATAGCTGAGGACTTCATTGTGAATAGGATGGTGAATTTGAAAGGTGGAGAATTATGAAATTACGAGAATTATGAAATCATGATGGCATTTGTCGTTCAGTCACCAAGTCATGTCCAACTCTTTGGTCGGATTTATGGCAAAAGATGGCATTTATGGTTAAGCAGTTGGGATTTCTAAGGAAATTTGAAGAGCACTAGATGAAAAATCCTAGATGCTTTGTCTGTAGCATCTGGGTTGGTGTGTAATTAAAAGTGTCTTCAGAGATAATGTGTTTCTGATAAATACAAGGAATTTTTTTAAGAATTAATTTTATTGTAGTATAGTTTATTTACAATGTTGTGTTAATTTCTTTCTCTTTTCTTCCCACACCTTGTGGCTTGTGGGATCTAGTTACCCAACCAGGGATTGAACCTGGGCCAGGGCAGTGAAATCACCAAATCCTAACTACTGGACCACCAGGGAATTCCCAATGTTGTGGAATTTCTGTTGTTGTTCAGTAGCTAAGTCAGTCCAACTCTTTTCGGCCTTATGGACTGCAGCACACCAGGCTCCTGTCCTTCACTATCTCCTGGAGTTAACTCAAATTCATGTCCATTGAATAGGTGATGCTATCTATCTCATCTTCCTTCGCCCTCTTCTCCTTTTGCCTTCAATCTTTCCCAGCATCAGGGTCTTTTCCAGTGAGTCGGCTCTTTTCATCAAGTGGCCAGAGTATTGGAGCTTCAGCATCAGTCCTTCCAGTGAACATTCAGGGTTGATTTCCTTTAGAATTGACTGCTTTGTTCTCCTTGCTATCCAAGGGTTTCTCAAGAGTCTTCTGCAGCACCACAGTTCAAAAGCATCCATTCTTAAGCACTCAGCCTTCTTTATGGTCCAACTTTCACATCTATACATGACTGCTGGAAAAACCATAGCTTTGACTAGGCGGACCTTTGTGGGCAAAGTGATGCCCCTGCTTTTTAATATGCTGTCTAGGTTTATCATAGCTTTCCTTCCAAGGAGCAAGTGTTTTTTAATTTCATGGCTGCAGTTGCCGTCCGAAGTAATTTTGAGTCGGCCCCAGAAAATAAGATCTGTTTCTGTTTCCACTTTTTCCCCTTCCATTTGCCATGAAGTGATGGGACCAAATGCCATGATCTTAGTTTTTTGAATGTTGAGTTTTAAGGCAGCTTTTTCACTCTCCTTTTTCACCCCCATCAAGAGGCTTTAGTTCCTGTTCACTTTCTGCTATTTGAGTAGTATCTGCATATCTGAGGTTATTGATAGTTCTCCCAGCAATCTTGATTTCAGCTTGTGATTCATCCAGCATGGCATTTCACATGATGTACTCTGCGTAGAAGTTAAATAAGCAGGGTGACAATATACAGCCTTGTTGTACTCTTTCCCAACTGAACCAGTCAGTTGTTCTATGTGGTAATTTCTGCTGTACATCAAAGTGATTATTATACATACATATACATTCTTTTTCATATTCTTTTCCATTATGATTTATCACAGGGAATTGTATATACGTCCTCGTGCTATGCAGTAGGACCTTGTTGTTTATCCATTATAGTATAGTTTGCATCTGCAAATCCCAAAGTCCCAGTCCATCCCATCCCTCCCTTGTTCTCTGTGTCTGCCAGTCTGTTTCTGTTTTGTAGATGAGTTCATTTGTGTCATATTTTAGATTCCACATATAAGTGATGTCATAGAGTATTAGTCTTTCTCTTTCTGAATTATTTCACTTACTGTAATAATCTCCAGGTGTGTCTGTGTTGCTGCAAATGGCATTATTTCATTCTTTTTTATGGCTGAGTAATATTCCAGTCCACGCATGCGTGTGTGTGTGTGTGTGTGTGTGTGTGTGTGTAAACACATCACCTTTATCCATTCCTCTGTCAGTGGACATTTAGGTTGCTTCCATGGCTTGGCTGTTGTGAATAGTGCTGCACTGGGGTGTCTGGATAAATACAAGAAATTTGATTATAACAAATTCTAGAACATTCGTTTTTTAAAAAATTTAAAGCATTCAGAAGATGAGTACTTCTTTGTTCCTCTTAACAAAAATTTCTGAGACTTTTCAAAGGTTAAATTTTGTTATTGATTTCCTCAGTTCTCTTCCTCTCTTTTGGAACTTAGTAATTTATTCCTTGCTCTTTTTATTTCTCATCTGCTTTCACTGAATATAAGCATGCTTAAGTCTCTTTCATTGTGACCAAATTAAAGAATTGTCAGACCCTTTGTCTCTGTTCTCAGACTCCTTTCTCCCCTTGAAGCCAGACTTTTATGTTCATTCTTTTTAATCTCTTTATATAGTCACTGTTTTATTCTGTGTATTTCAAATTCTCCATACTTTCTTCATTGTTTATTCATTTATCTTAGTTTGTTTAGTACGGATCTTAAATTTTGTCAACATCCCTGTCTCTTTTTCCTATTATTGGTTATCTGAATGTTTTTCTTTTATCAGATATTTCTTAAGATCTTAAAACAGTCTATCATTGCTTTAAGTAGAAAACAATTATTTGGAAACCTTAATGAAACACTTTGGTTTGCAGTGACCATTAAAATACATGTGGTGGAGTCGCTCAGTCGTGTCTGACTCTTTGCGAGCCCATGGACTGTAGCCCACCAGGCTCCTGCATCCATGGGATTTTCCAGGCAAGAGTACTGGAGTGGGCTGCCATTTCCTTCTCCAGGGGATCTTCCCAACCCAGGGATCGAACCCAGGTCTCCCGCATTGTAGACAGACGCTTTACCATCTGAGCCACCAGGGAAGTCCTTAGGATACATAGTAGGAGTCAAAAGATACAAACTGATTATGATATAAATAAATCCCGAGCCTGTAACTTGCAGCCTGGTGAGCATAGTATATATAATTCTGTGTGGTATATTTGGAAGTTGCCAAAAGAGTAGGTCTTTAAAACAGGGGTACATGGTAGGTAAAACAGCTGTTGGGTCCAAGTGGAGAAGTGGAGTTGGACTCGCATTGATTAGGGTACAAGTTAAAGTATCTGCTGAAGAGATTCAGAATAAGGTTGACTTGAGGAACAGTTCAGAGGCAAGTGGTGCAGGCGGGCAGATCGGCTCTGCTCCACAGCGTCAGTCAGGCCCAGGTCTCTCCTGTCTTATGCTGCCCCCCGGAGAGGTATCTGCCATCGTCATAATTCAAATCCAGAAGACCCCACTGCACACATAGCTGCTTCTCTCACTGCTCGGGCTCAGACCAGTCGTATGGTACATGAAGCTGCGGAGGAAATGGGAGATGTCAGCCGCAGCTGTGCACCTTGGGCCCTGCTGGAATGTGAAGGCTTTAATAGTGGAAGAATGAGAACGTGCTGGCTAGAGGCATGGTGCAGCGTAAAGAGGGCAGAGCTACTGTTCTTGCCACACAGGTGAAAGTAGGGTAACTGGGGGAGATAGAAAGGGAAATGTGCTTTTGACCTGAAATCTGAATACATGCATTCCTACTGTAAGTAAACTGAAGTTATGTTTTTTAAAGATTACCGAGAGGGTAAGTCTGAGAAATATTTATTTTGGTATTTAGTTGTATGGCTGGAATTAATGGGAAAATGTGTTGGCATGTAACGAACTTTTTAATAAAAACTATTTATTTATTTGACTACATCAAGTCTTAGTCGTGGCACTCAGAATAGTCCTTTATAGCGCACGGACTCTCTAGTTGGACTCTAGTTGTATTGTGAGAGCTCAGTTGCCCCTGGGGCGTGTGGTGTTTTAGTTCCCCGACCAGGAATGGAGCCAAGTCCCCTCCGTTAGCAAGGTGGATTCCCAACCACGGGCCACCCGGGATGTCCCGGCGTGTAATGAACTGTACACTAAAAAAATACTTTTCTGTTTTAGGTCTTGTGCCTCTGTAAGCATACGTTCTCGGAGCTCTTCTGGCCACCCCCATGGCGTCCTCAACTACCGTGCCTCTAGGATTTCACTATGAAACGAAGTACGTGGTTCTCAGCTACTTGGGACTCCTCTCTCAGGAGAAGCTGCAGGAGCAGCATCCTTCCTCACCCCAAGGTATGTCTTCGGCTTGTGGTTGAATTAAGTAGTAATGATTAACGTGTGTCTGAGCACTGTATAGCCGTGGCTGTGAGGCTGAAGAATGCTATCAGCTCTTGAAGACTCACCCTTCACTCTGTCCCTTCTCAACCCCTGATCCGTTCCCAGAAGCCTGACTTTTCTTTTTTTTTTTTTAGAACTTGATATTTTTTTTTTTTTTGGTTGCACCACATGGGTTAAGAGATCTTAGTTCCCTAACCAGGGATTGAACCTGTGCCCCTTGCAGTGGAAGCATGGATTCTTAACCCCTGGACCATCAGGGGAGGCCCAGGAGCTCAGTATTTTAAGTGATTGCCATTGGTAGAGGTAAAAGATGTACTAAATACATGTAAATAAATAGAAATACATATGCCTTTAGAGATTTTGTACTTAATAGGATATAGATTAGAATTAAATAATTATTTTTAAAGTTTATGACAAGTTCTTTGAATTGTTTTTTCAAGAATATTAAGGTTTTTTAATTGAAGTATAATTTATTTACAATGCTGTATTAGTTTCAGGTGTGCAGCAGTGGTTCAGTTATAGATATATGTTAGTTCTCTTTCAGATTCTTTCATCTTCTAGGTTGTTAAGAAATACTGAGTGTAGTTCTCTGTGCTGTACAGTAGGTTCTTATTTATCTGTTCTTTATACAGTAGTAAGGATATTAGATTTAAATAGTGGATTAACCTCTCAGAGAGTTTTTAGCACAGTTCTTTGTATTGTGTAGTTATGTATATTTTAATTAGCCAGACAAAGCTTAAAACAGTTACTAGAGTCTGAATTAGTCTTCTTTATTAATATGGAACATCATCTTCTTAAATATTCTCATCACAGATTTTACTGTAGCCATGGAGGTAGTTCTTATCTGCTGCTGTTTTGGCTCAAGAAAGTATCCTGTCTATGTGTAGGAAAGACGGGCTCCCGTAGCCATTCCAACTATAGGGATGACCAGAGATGTCCTAACAGAGCTCGTAAATGCTGACATATAACTCATGGGTGTGTTGTGTTTTTAAACATTGAATCATATTTTGAATTCCCTGAGCTCAGTAGCTGTTTACACAAAATTACATCAAAATAGCTTCAAAGACAGGATAAAAGAAATTTTTTTTCCTACTAAAGTTGAATTTATTATTTAAATATTTAAATAATATACCAAATATTTATTATTTCACCAAACTCAGCAGCTATTTTACTTTCTGTTGTCTTCTGATATTACTCAGTATTCACATAGTTTTCAAGAGCTTCCCAGGTGGCACTAGTAGTGAAGAATCCGCCTGCCAACGCAGGAGGCTCAAGAGACACGGGTTCCATCCGTGGGTCAGGAAGATCCCCTGGAGAGGGAAATGACAATCCACTCCAGTGTTCTTGCCTGGAGAATCCCGTGGACAGAAGAACCTGGCGGGCTTCAGTCCATGGGACCACAAAGAGTGGACACAACTGAGCAACTGAGCACTACTACGTAGTTTTCAAATAGTTGTAATAATTGACTACAGTGATTATGGTGATTTTTTTTTTCCCCACCATTTTATGATGTTTACATGTTTCTGTATTGTATCTCCATTATTGCATGTCTAAATGTTTTCATCTTTTTAAACATTGATAGACTGCTATACAGTTTTTGGTTTACTATAGGACCCCTTTTATCTAGGTCACTAACATTGGTAGTCGGGCTTTTACTGAAGAAGTCAGGCAAGAAGGAATTCTAAACAAAGAGGTTGTTGTAAGAAATTTTAATAAAAATGTTAATAAATGTACATTTACTTAGTAATTTTGGTGTATGGTCAAGGCATTTTTCTTTCTGAATATGAACCTGTTGATTGGAATTCCATGTCCTCTTTCTACCATAAACTATACTTCCATATTTGTTATGTGCACTTTTAAATTTATGCTTAAAGTGGAGTAAGCACATAAAAGCACTTGTAGTTTCATTGAAGCGGCATTCTAGATTTTTATGATTTTTTTCCCTCTAATCTTTTACAGTTGTTTCTTTCACACCTAAATTGAGGTGGTATTTTTAAAAGCAGCTTCACAAGACATGTAATTTCACTTTTAGCAAGCCTCACTACATATCATACTTCAGTGATATCTGTAATTTTAAGCCAATTGCACCACTTCACTAACCAGTATAACTTGACTGGTTATACTGTTTACTGGTTATATTGGATCTACCTCCCCACCCCAAATTGAAAGTGCAGAATCTTAAGCACTGGACTGCCAGGAAGTCCCAGTATTCCCAATATAATAAATAGGCTGGGAACAAACTGACTCTTGGCAGGCACACGCCTTGTACACATGTGCTGGGTGGTGTCTACCATCTATTTGCATGTGCTCAACCTGCGGTGGGTCTGGTAACTCTGCACATGATTTGTGGAGGGGGTAGTGAAGAGCAGTTCTGATGTTGCTTCCCCCTGCCTCTAACGGTTATTTACCTTTGTAAATTGTCCAGAGTCAAACTGCAGAACCACAAAGGAGTGAGCAGCCATGTGGTCGCTGCGCCTGCCTAGTTACTTTCATTGCCCATTGTGGAGAGGGCTCGATCAGAGCAAGTTGGCCTTCAGTTTGCCGTGCTTGGCACACACACGGACGCTGGGGCTCCTGCAGGCCACCACTCTCAGCCACCTACCTTTCCCAGCCACCTACCCTTCCAGTTTACATGCAGTGAAAGCCATCTATTGTTTCATGTAACACCCGATTAAGGGAGTTGTCAATAGAATCTCAGTTAGCATAACAGGGATAGTAATTCTGCAGTGTTGACCTCAGCACCCCAGATTCAGCCAAGTGAATAAGTCTCAGACAGACTAATTGGTCTTTTTTCAGATAATTGCTTCCTTTCTTTTGGCCACGCTATGTGGCAGGTGGGCTGTCAGTTCCCTGACCAGGAATTGAACCCACACCCCCTGCATTGGAAATGCGGAGTCTTAACCACCTGCTCTCCAGGCTTGAAGCATTGAAATCATCCTTTACCGCTCATCTCTACTTCCTTCCTCTTTCTTTCCCTCTTTCTTTGTCTACTATTATTAACTGTTCCAGTTTCGTGATGATTTTCCCATTTTCCTTTAAATCCTGCCTCAGGGTTTGAAGGAAGTGTCCTCTGATTTTTCTCCTTCGTTTTCTGTGTTCTCCATCATATAATTTGAAGGTCACAAGCAAGCTGCACTTCTTACATTACCTCTCACATCAGGAACCCACAGGTGCTCTTTTTCCCTCAGTGTATCCTACAGAAGACCCCATTACCTGTTGTATCTCCTGGCTACTGTTGCTTTAGACTGTCAATGAGCCATGCTTACTCCGATTAGTTTTTTCACTAAAGCTGAGTTGCCCCTGTGACAGTTGTTGTTGTTCAGTTGCTAAGTTGTGTCTGACTCTCTGCAAGCCCATGGACTTCAGCACACCAGGCTTTCCTGTCCTTTACTACCTCCCAGAGTTGCTCGAACTCATGTCCATTGAGTCAGTGATGCCATCCAACCATCTCATCCTCTGTTAACCATCTTCTCCTCATTCCCTCAGTCTTTCCCAGCGTCACGGTCTTTTCCAGTGAGTCAGCTCTTTGCATCAGGTGGCTAAAGTATTGGAGCTTCAGCATCAGTCCTTCCAATGAATATTCAGGGTTCATTTCCTTTAGGATTTACTGGTTTGATCCAAGGGACTCTCAAGAGTCTTTTCCAGCACCACAGTTTAAAAGCATCCATTCTTAAGCACTCAGCCTTCTTTATGGTCCAACTTTCACATCCATACACGACTACTGGAAAAACCATAGCTTTGACTCTGCAAAACTTTGTTGGTAAAGTGATGTTTCTGTTATTTAATACGCTGTCTAGGTTTGTCATAGCTTTCCTTCCAAGGAGCAAGCATCTTTAATTTCATGACTGCAGCACCGTCCGAAGTGATTTTGGAGCCCAAGAAAATAAAATCTGTCATTGTTTCCACTTTTCCCCATCTATTTGCCATGAAGTGGTGGGACCAGATGCCATGATCTTGGTTTTTTTGAGTGTTGAGTTTTAAGTCAGTTTTTTCATTCTCCTCTTTCATCCTCATCAAGAGGCTTTATTTCCTCTGTACTTTTTGCCATTAGGGTGATGGTGTTATCTGCATATCTGAGGTTGTTGATATTTCTCTCAGCAGTCTTGATTCCAGCTTGTGGTTTTATCCAGCCCAATATTTCGCATGATGTACTCTGCATAAGCAGGTGACAATATTCAGCCTTTTCATACTCCTTTCCCAATTTTGAACCCTTCTGTTGTTGCATGTCCAGTTCTAACTGTTGCTTCTTGACCTACATACAGATTTCTCAGGAGGCAGGTAAGGTGGTCTGGTATTCCCATCTCTTTAAGAATTTTCCAGTTTGTTGTAATCCATACAGTCACAGGCTTTTGCATAGTCAGTGAAGCAGAAGTGGATTTTTTTTTTTTTTTTTTTTTGTCAAGGCAGTCCCTCAGTGTTTTATTTTTAAATTAATATAAAGAATAATGTTTTCCTTAAACAGAAATGTAAAATTAAATGTACAAGTATACTTGCTAACTTGGGGAAAGCAAAAACATATAATACAATAATAAGAAAATAAAAATCTTAAAGATCATATTTTGAAAGAAAAAATATTTTAACACCAGTCTTTTAAAAAATTAATGCTTTAACATCTACTATACAAAAATGAAATCATCTAAAAAACCTTTAGGGAAAGTTTGCAAGACTGCATAATGAGAGAACTTTCAGGTCCACAAAAATGATTTCAGTTCAGTTGCGTCCAACTCTTTGCGATCCATGAATTGCGACATACCAGGCCTCCCTGTCCATCACCAACTCCCGGAGTCCACCCAAACCCATGTCCATCGAGTCGGTGATGCCATCCAGCCATCTCATCCTCTGTCATCCCCTTCTCCTCCTGCCCCCTATCCTTCCCAGCATTAGGGTCTCTTCCAATGAGTCAACTCTTTGCATGAGGTGGCCAAAGTACCGGAGCTTCAGCTTCAGCATCAGTCCTTCCAATGAACACCCAGGACTGATCTCCTCTAGGATAGACTGGCTGGACCTTCCTGCAGTCCAAGGGACTCTCAAGAGTCTTCTCCAACACCACAGTTCAAAAGCATCAATTCTTCAGTGTTCAGCCTTCTTCACTGTCCGACTCTCATATCCATACATGACTACTGGAAAAACCATAGGCTTGACTAGATGGACCTTTTAGGAGATGATTATTCAAAGCGGGGATCAGCAGGCTGTAGTTTTGCTAAATTCTTTACTCTTTTGGTAAATAAAGTTTTACTAAAACTTATATAGCCCATTTGTCTATATATTGTCGATCTATAACTGGTTTTCCATGACAACGACAGAGTTGAAACAGAGATTATATTAGCCCATAAAGCCAAAAATGTTTACTATCCGGCTCTATATATGAAACTATGCTTCTATGGTTTCATTGCAACAGAATAGATTTAGAAAGACTCATACACCTACTTGGGCCAGGCATTATGCTATATGTTGGAGATACAACAGTGAACAAAATATAGTCTCTGTCCACACAGAGCTTGCAGTCTAGAGCCAGGCATCCTGGAGTGTGAAGTCAAATGGGCCTTAGGAAGCATCACTAGGAACAAAGCTAGTGGAGGTGATGGAATTCCAGTTGAGCTATTTCAAATCGCTGGAAGGGGGCCGCTCCAGGGACGCCCACCATCGCCCAGCGCCGCTGCCGCGCACCTCGCCTCCACTCGCGGCCCGGGTCCCCCGCAGGCACCGCTGAGGGACCTGTAGCCGCCAAGCTCGCCGACCCCAGAGTCAGAAGTGGATGTTTTTCTGGATTCCTGTGACAGTGGTTCCTGATGATTCCCCAGACCTGTTTCTCTTTCTGTCTGAAGCATGAAGGAAATTGCATCTAAGCAGGGTCCTGAGACTGGTCCTAGCCAGTGAAACTCAGGTGCTGGGGCTTGTGTCCCTTCCAGGCTGTGGCATTTAAGAGCCAGTGTGCCTTCTCCCCACTGTGTTTCCCTTGCCTGCGGTGTGTGTAGGCTGATTCGAGGGGGAGCAGTGTTCCTGAGGGCGCGGTCACAGGAGAGCACCGCCGCCCTCAGGCAGGGTGGCTGAGTCACTGTAGGACACAGTCCTCTTGCCTCCTGTCCCCAGCTTAGACATGGAGCACACAGGAGGGATGCACCTTTATTATTGCAGCCTAGATTCCTGTCCTCATTAGTGTATCTCCCCTGTATGCACATTAGGGTGACCAGCTGTCCAGTTGGCCCAGGATTGAGTAAAACTGGGGAAGTCCTAGGCAAACTAGATGAGTTGGTTACCCAAATACATACATATGTTCCCACCTACCCAGATTCCACTTACGATATTTTTTAACTGTAACAAACTTCATGGTCCACAAAAACCAGGCCTTTTCAAGCCCTGTGATTTACTAAGTTTGTAAAGACCTTACGCATTTATATAAGCCTGTATTAATTAATTTTTTTCCTTTGCTTGAGCATAGCATTTTTTTCCTACCCAAATATTGTAGGATCTGAGAAGGTTACCTGCTTTGGTGTTTTTGTTTTGTTTTTGAAATTTGGTTGTTACCCTTACATTGTTTCCTTAAGCCCAAGTACACAGTATTCATATGTGAATACAAATGTGTGTGCTAACCTCTTAGGAGGAAAACTTGGGCTCTAATTGCTGTCTCTGCGGCCTTGCTCTCCAGTTTATTATCTAAAGCCTGAGGTGGAGCTCCCTTCTATGCTGTGCAGTTATAAATAGAGCCTCCACAGTGGGCATTGGTGCAGTGTGGTTAGGGTTTGGTTTCAAGTTCGTGAAGCCTTAGGTGTGAGAAGAAGAGGCTAAAGAAGGTGGCCCTATTCATTACTCAAGATTTCTGTCACATGAAATGTCTTTCATTTTTTCCTCAATGAGTCATTTGCTCAGTACATAACTTCTCCTTAAATAGTTAACTCTCTGCTTTTCCAGAAGTTGGCAGCTCGTCTGGACTCCATTAGTTTGTGTTGATTATGTTCAACGTTGTATATTCTGACTAGCAGAAGTCCTGCTGACTTGTGTATGTGATCCCAAGTAACAACTTGTTATGTTCAACTTTGCTTGTATTAATACAGAGCAGCTTGATATTGTAGTCATTAATAAGGATTCAGTAAGACATGTCTTAGGTTAGGAAGGAGAGTAGGTTCTGTTAATTAGTAATAGTAGGTGTCTGTTAATTAGTAATGGGACTGTCAAATGCATGTCGTTGTGGTGCTGGCTGGATATTCATTCAGCTGTTAAACACTAATCCCCCATTCTACTCACCCCTCCCTCTCTAAGCAAACACTGTTCTCCTTTCTGTCTCTGTAAGTCTCATTGGAGTGAAATCACACGGTATCTGTCCTTTCGTGTCCAGCTTGTTTTGCTTAGCGTCGTGTCTGTAAGGGTCACCTGTATTGCAGCATGTTTCAGACTTTTATTCCTTTTCAAGGCTGACTCGTGTGGGGCTTCCCTTGTAGCTCAATTGGTAAAGAATCTGCCTGCAGTGCAGGAGACCTGGGTTCGATCCCTGGGTTGGGAAGATCCCCTGGAGAAGGAAATGGCAACCCACTCCAGTATCCTTGCCTGGAAAATCTCATGGACAGAGGAGCCTGGTGGGCTGCAGTTCATGGGGTCGGAAAGAGCCGGGCACGACTGAGTGACTAACACATGTTCCCTTGTGTGTAGAAATCTTGTTTTGTTTACCCATTCATCTGGCTGGTAGACATTGGGTTATCACTACCTTTTGACGGTGGTGAATAACGCAGTGATACAAATTCGTGTACGAATGGTCTGAGTGTCAGCTTGCCATTCTTCTGGGCATATACCCAGGTGTGAAATGGCTGGGTCATCCTATGTTTAAATGTTTTGAGAACATGCCACCCTTTCTTCCCCAGTTGCTGCATTATTTTACAGTCCAGTCAGCAGTGCACAGGAGTTCTGATTTCTCCACACCCTCACCATCGCTGTTTTCTGCCCTTTTGTCGCAGTTCTCCTAATGAGTCAGAAGTGGTATCGCGGTAGCTCATTTCTTTTTATTGCTGAGTAATATTTCATTGTATGGATGTACCACAGTTTGTTTGTCCATTCAGCTATTGAAGAACATCTTGGTTACTTCCAAGTTTTGGCAGTTACATATAAAACTCTGATAAACATTCTGTGCAGCTTTTGTATAGATGTAAGTTTTAAACTCATTTGGGTAATACAGAGGAGCATGATTGCTAGATCTTATGGTAAGAGTATGTTTAGCTTTGTTAAAAAACTACTAAGGTGTCCTCTAAAGTGGCTGTACTGTTTCCACCAGCAGTATATGAGGGTTCTAGTTTCTCTGCTTCTTTGCCAAATTTGCTGTTGTCCTTATTTTTTAATATTCTTTACTTATCTGGCAGCACAGGGCCCTAGTTGGCCACGTGCAGTTGAGGCATGTGAATTCTTAGTTGTGGCATGTGGCATCTAGTTCCCTGACCCAGGATTGAACCCACTCCCCCTTCATTGGGAGCACAGAGCCCTAGATACTGAACTGCTAGAGCAGTCCCTATTGTCTGTATTTTTTTGCTGCTAGCTATCCTGGTGGTGTGCAGTGATAGCTCATTGTGGTTTTAATTTGCATTTCTTTAACGGCTAATGATGCTGAACATCTTTCCATGTGCTCACTGACCATTTGTATAACTGGAGAAGTATTATTCACATACCTTGTCCATTTTAAAATTGGGTTATTTGTCTTTCTGTTGTTAAATTGTAAGACTTCTTTATAGCAGACCCTTATGAGAGAGAGAGAGAGAGAGAGAGATAGTTCCAGATAGTGTCTTCCATTCTGTGCCTTGTCTTTTCTTGGACATACAGAAGTTTTAAATTTTTATGGAATCTTGTTTATGTTTTCTTTGATTTCTAGTCTTTTGGTGTTATATCTAAGAACCAGTTGCCTAGTCCAGGGTCACACACATTTTCACCAGTTTACTTCTAACAGCTTTATACTTTTTAGCTCTTAAATTTAGATCTTTGATCCATTTTGAATTAATTTTTTATTACCATTTAGGAATTTTTAAATGTTTTAAAATTGAAGTTAGTTGATTGACAGTGTTGTGCTAATTTCTGCTGTACAGCAGAGTGAGTTAGTTACACATATATATGTTATTTTTTTATATTTTCCATTGTGATTTATCCTAGGAGATTGGGTATAGTTACCTGTGCTGTACAGTAGGACCTTGTTGTTTGTTGAATTAATTTTCTTATGTGAGGTTTGACCATGTTCTGTCTTTGGCGGTTCTGTTTGAATTTCAGGACTGTCTTGTCCATTTCCAGAGGCAGTTGGAATTTTGATGGGATTGCATTGACTCCATAGGTCAGTTTGGGGAGTATCACCGTCTCAGGTCAGCTTTCAGGCCAGTCTTGTAATCTGATCCCAGGTTCTGGTTCACAGTTCCCTATTCCTGGGGGTGTGCGCTGTGTAAGTTTCTTCTCAGTCTTTCTGTGAGGAACAGGAGATAATCCTGACTACTGTGAACCCGGACTTTGGGTGCTCACTGGACTTTCTTGTCTAGTCTGAATGTCTGCATTCTTATCAAAACAACGATCTTGGAGCACTGCCCCACACCTGCTGAACCAGGTGCTCTGTGGGGCCTGGGAACCTGTATATTTAATTATTGCTTCATTATTGTTTATTATTCTCTTGGTACTTCTAATGTGCCCCAGTTTTGGGAACCATAGATTTAGAAAACATTCTTGCTCTCAGAGGTCTAGGCCATACATACAGCTGTTCTAAGCTTGTTGATCTGATACTCATTTGAGTGCATTTTGGGGCTGGAATATGATGGTTGCTGACTCACCTGACCTTTTCTTTGACATTGAGATGGGTGGAATTTAAGTGTGATAAAGTTTGTTTGTCTTTGAAATATTTTTCTGGATTTATAGTGCAGGATTTATGCTGCATTGGTCCTATGTGTAGCTCTGTGTTTTTGAAAGTCAGGGTGGAGTGGGGGTTGATTAAACGATGTCCTTTTGAAAGTCAGGGTGGACCGGGGTTGATTAAAAGAAAATCAGTGAATCTGTCTATGTCATTGGTTAGCTGAAGAAATAGCCTTTTGTATCCTGACAGCAGTAGACTTTTTACTGGTTTAGGTTTTCCACATGGCTTATTATCAAGTATGACAACTTGTCATGTGTAATTAGTATCACATTAGTCTCATGAGAATAGGTATGCCTTTAATCAGCTGCTTTTCTTTAATCTGACAGAATGAAGCATATGGTAACCAAGACATTGTCATTTTCTTTGTGGCATGGTGGTGGTATTGGGAGTGGTGTGATGGGTGTGGGGATGTGTATATGTTTTAGGCATGCAGATTTTCCTAAAAGAGGCAGATGGCAAATAAGGCATTCATATATTACCTATTTTTCATTCATTATACTTCAGAAATTATAATCATATGTTTCTGAATTTAGTAATAATGTTTCTTATCAGAATGTCTACTTTCTAATATAATTTCTATATAATTTATTTGTGCCTGGGCGAGTCATCTAAATTTGCTAAGTCCCATATTCTTCGTATGAGATGGGTGGACTAACCCTGACCATTTCGGATTTAAAATTCTGTGATTCAGACATTGGTGAAGACCCTCATGAACATTAGATGATGGTTGAGGTCTTATTCTTGCCGTCCCTCCTCCGAAGTTTCCTCCGTCACAGGCTGGCACCATAAATGTTCTTGTTACTGTCCTGTGTATGTGGTTCACCTGTATTCCTACTCTCTTTCATTAAATGACTATTCATTTTCTTTATTTCTTTTAATCTTTTAAAGTATTTGAGGTAGCCTCAAAATATGCTGATAACTTTTACAAATCCCTCTGAATCTGTTAATAAGTTTCATTTTATTGTCTCCTTTCTTGTGTCCTTTCTTCCCAGCAAGGTTGTTGGGTTATACATTGTAATCCTTTGAGTCTTCATCACAGAGACAGTGACAGCTGTTGATGTCAAATATTCGTGTACGTTTTTAGTTCTTACTTGATATAAGTCTAGGACCAAGGGACTAGCTCAAATAGTTTGTAATCAGGTCAGACTAATGATAATAAACTATAAAATCATTGGTACAAAAAGATAGTGTATATATAAGTATTAAACTGTGTGGCACAGGTTAAATGATATACATGTTCAGGTGTCAGTGATACTTAAGTAGTCAGTGAAGATACTGTGGAAAAGTAGAGAGACTTAAATTGGTCGTTGCAGGGAGTTCCCTCGTGGTCCAGTGGTGAGGACTTGGCGCTTTCACTCCTGAGGGCCTGGTTCAGTCCCTGGTCAGGGAACTGAGATCCTGCAAGCCATGTAACATGGCCAAAAAAAAAAAAGAGAAATTGGTCCTTGCAGGGTGGACAGAAGTAAATAACCAGGAAAAGGAAGAGTCCAGGTTAGGTAAAAATGTCTTTTTTTGTTAGTGAATAAATTGGCAGTGAGTTCCTACTGGGTGGGAAGAAGAATTACTTTTTTTTAATAGGAATTAATTTTTTAAAATTTTACACCATGTATCATTTAATGTGGCTTGTAATTAGAACAGAATGGAAGTAAGTAAGTTGTAATGAAATCAGAATAGGAAGACTGTACATTTCCACAGTGGGAGCAGTAGATCACAGGCATGTCGTCTGTAGGGTCCGTACAGTCACCTGAGTGCTGAGCAGTGAGCTTGGTTCAGAGGCACAGCCAAAGCCAAGTGGAGGTGGGCAGTAGTTCCTTCTTGTCCATGGGAGTATGCTCCAGGATTCTCAGGTGGTGCTGGCTGCCACCAGACCCTGCGTGTTCTCCTGTAGTCATGGGTGAGTAGCTGACATGGGCTGTACAGGCCGGTCTCAAGACCCCTCCATATTTCTTCACACTAGTCAGAATGGTGTGCGGTGTAAAATTAATGAATTTTGTTTGTAAAATTTTCTGTGCAGTATTTGGAACAGGGGCTGATGTAGTTAGCTGAAACTGCAAAGGGAACTACTGTATTTAGTTCCCAGAAGAAGCTATGCTATTTTAAGGGGAATGTTATTCTTTAAGAGAATTGTTTTTCACTTAGAGCTTTATTACATAGGACACAAAGAAATGCAGTAGGCACTGTCAATATCAAATAGAGTGTTACATTTCAAAACTCTTGTCTTTTTGTGGAATTCTGGATAAAAGCTAAGGAAATGGCACTAAAGTGCACTCCGTTGAAACAGATAGTTGATACTGTCTGGGGATTTTTCTGATGATCCAGCTTAATTTGAGGATAAATTCTAGAATTCATAGAATGGAGAGACTGCCTCTTATGTGAGGAAACCTTATAAAAAGTTTACCTGGCAGGCTGTATTGACTGGCAAGAGTCTGTTTCTGAGTAAGAACAGGTCAGGAGCAAGCTAGCAGATGTTGAGTTTGAGATGATTTTGCATAACTTACAAAGGGCTGACTCAAGCTTTTCAGCCTGGTGTTTACCCTGCTTCTGTTGTGGAAATACATTTGAAGAATTTCTCTTAAAAGCACTCTGTTCGCTGTAGCTCGTGGCAGTGACTGACCAAAATTCTTGCATTGTTGAGCATGGCAGAGATTAGTTGAGCCCAGAGAAAGTTTGAAGTCGAGTCCCTTAGAGGTAGGTCACATTGGGAAAAGTAGAACACCAGGGACCTTTTGGTATTTAGGACTGTAGCTTCCTGATGAAATGTCTCAGACAAATTTATTGTGAAATGTACCCTTATAGTTTAAAAGTTAACTTTTCTTCTGCATTTTTTGATATTAAATTTTGTTGGACATGTGTTTAGGAAAAGATACATTTTAGGTTTAGATCAATTGATATTAAGCCCTAAGCCTTTCTCTGTTGCAGCAGTTGGAGAACAAGAGTATAACTGCTGGTGTTAAAACAGATGCTTTGGCATTATGTAAACTGAAGGTTATTCCTGCTGGTCCAGACTTTCAGTGTACTGAAAGCACGTTCTGTTTGAAGATGGTTAATTAGGAATCCATGGTGAGCTGATTCTGTGCACGCTGTGCAATGTTAACAACGTTTAGAGGTTCAGAAGGGGTGGTGAGTGGGGTCGTTATCTATAGAGCATTTTTTTAAGGTGTGTTAATTGTTTGGCTGTGCTGGGTCTTTGTAGCCTTGTGCGGGCTTTTCTCTAGTTGCAGTGAGCGGGGCTGCCCTCTAGGTGTGGTGCTCAGGCTTCTCTTGCTGCGGAGCACAGCCTTTAGATGCAGGCTCAGCACTTGTGCATGGACTCAGTTGCTCTGCAGAATGTGGTATCCTCCTGGACCAGGGATTTAACTCATGTCCCCTGCATTGGCAGGCAGACTCTTAACCCCTGGACCACGAGGGAAGCCCTCTATTGAGCATTTTTGATATGGTGGAACTTAACTTACTTATCTCTTTGCCCTTGACAGCTTCCCTTTGTGGCAGGTATTGTTTTCCTGTTTGTTTGTTTGTTTAGTTCTACCACTTTATTACTACCAACCCATCTCCCTCCACCCTCGTGCACACATGCTCAGTCATGTAATCCCATGGACTGCAGCCCGCCAGGCTCCTCTGTCCATGGACTTTTCCAGGCAAGAATACTGGAGTGGGTTGCCATTTCCTTCTCCATGTTTTCCTGTTTAAGTAACAGCACAGGTTCAAGAAGGCTATTTTCCTTGCCTGAGGTCCTGTATAATGAACTGGAATGCTTGGCTGGAAAACTTTCCTTCCCCTCTATTGAGATGCCTTCCAGAAAGCCAGAAGGAAGAGAGAGAATTTCTTTGAAAGAAATAAGATTAGCCCACAATAATATTCTGATTTGTGTTTGCCTTATCTTAATAATGTTGCATATGTTCTGGAAGCCACTTTACTGACTAGTGTGATTATATTAGTCAGTGCCATTGTAGAGCCATCTGAACTACAAGTTACTTTTAAAAGGAAAACCTGTTTTAATTATAACCACCTTTAGTTTATTACAAGTCTGTCTGTAAGTGAACTAAGCCAGTCCCTAATACACAAACGCTATCTGATTGCACTTAGGTAAAGTCCTTCAAGTAGTCACAATTATACAGTGAAAGCACAGTGGTGGTTGCCAAGGGCTGAAGAGAGGAGGCAATGGAGAGTTACTGTTTAATGGGTCTGAAGTTTCAGTTTTACAAAATGAAGAGCTCTGGAGGTGGATGGCAGTGATGGCTGTACAACATTATGAGTGTATTTAATACCACTGAATTGTAGACTTAAAAATGATAAGATGGTAAAATTTGTTAGGTGTGTTTTACCAGAGTAAAACAAAAAGCCCATACGCCAAGATAGATTTTTATGCTTGACCTGAATTTATAAAGATTACCCTCCTCATAGGATACATTGTCTTCCAATTTTGCATAAGATTGTTTTTGTTTTATGTAATTAAAAAACTTACCGGCTTTATTAGGAATTAACAAAAATTGCATATATTTAAGGTGTACAGTGTGATGGTTTCATATAAACATTCATTGTGAAGTGATTGCCACAAGCAGGCTAATTACCATTCTTTTTTTTTTAATCACCCCCACCCCTCTCCCTTCTGGTAGCTACCTGTTTGTTCTCTATGAGTTTGTTCCTGTTTTGTTAAATTTGCTCATTTGTTTTGTTTTTTAGATTCCATATATAAATGAAATCATATGGTATTTGTCTTTGTCTGACTTCTTTCACTTAGCATAATATCCTCTAGGCCCATCCATGTTGTCACAGATGGCAGGATTTCATTCTTTTTTAGTGTCTGAATAGTTGAGTTAGGTTCAGTTCAAAGAGTCTGAAAGAGTCGCACAGTTGGACGTGACTGAGCGACTGAACTGATACACACCCGTGTTCACTGCAGCTCTCTCTACAGTAGTCAGGTATGGAAACCACCTCAGTGTCCGTCAGCAGACAAACTGATGGATACAGAAGATGTGGTACATGTATGGTGGGATACTGTCCATGGGGTTCTCACCGCAAGAATGCTGAAGTGGATGAGACGGTTGGATGGCATCACCAACTCAATAGACATGAGTTTGAGTAAACTCCGGGAGTTGGTGATAGACAGGGAGGCCTAGTGTGCTGCAGTCCATGGGGTCACAAAGAGTTGGACACGACTGAGCAACTGAACCGAACTGAACTGTTCAGCCACTAAAAAAGAATAAAATCCTGCCATCTGTGACAACATGGATGGGCCTAGAGGGTATTATGCTGGGTGAAAGAAGTCAGACAAAGATAAATACCGTATGATTTCACTTATATATGGAATCTAAAAAATGAAACAACAAATATAACAAAATAGAAACAGACTCATCCAGCCATCTCATCCATTTCAGTATTTAAAGTCCAACTCTCACATCCATACATGACTACTGGAAAAGCTATAGCTTTGACTAGACAGACCTTTGTTGGCAAAGTAATGTCTCTGCTTTGTAATATGCTGTCTAGGTTGGTCATAGCTTTTCTTCCAAGGAGCAAGTGTCTTTTAATTTCTTGGCTGCAGTCACCATCTGCAGTGATTTTGGAGCCCAAAAAATAAAAGTCTGTCACTGTTTCCATTGTTTCTCTATTTGTCATGAAGTGATGGGACCAGCTGCCATGATCTTAGTTTTCTGAATGTTGTTTTCAACCAACTTTTTCACTCTCCTCTTTCACTTTCATCAAAAGGGTCTTTAGTTCTTCTTTGCTTTTTGACATAAAGGTGGTATCATCTGCATATCTGAGGTTATTGATATTTCTCCCAGCCATCTTGATTCCAGCTTGTGATTTATCCAGCCCAGCATTGCTCTTGGTGTACTCTGCATAGAAGTTAAATAAGCAGGATGACAGTATACAGCCGTGACATACTCCTTTCCCCATCTGGAACCAGTCTGTTGTTCCATGTCCAGTTCCAGCTGTTGCTTCTTGACCTGCATATGGATTTCTCAGGAGGCAGGTCAGGTGGTCTGGTGTTCCCATCTCTTTAAGAGTTTTCTACTGTTTGTTGTGATCCACACAATCAAATGCTTTGGCTTAGTCAATAAAGCAGAAGTAGAGTTTTTCTGGAACTCTCTTGCTTTTTTGATGATCCAGCGGGTGTTGACAATTTGATCTCTGGTTCCTCTGCCTTTTCTAAATCCAGCTTGAACATCTGGAAGTTCACAGTTCATGTACTGTTGAAGCCTGATTTGGAGAATTTTGAGCATTACTTTGCTAGTGTGTGAGATGAGTGTAATTCTGCAATAGTTTGAGCATTCTTTGGCATTGCCTTTCTTTGGGATTGGAATGAAAATAGACCATTTTCAATCCTGTGGCCACTGCTAAGTTTTCCAAACTTGCTGGCATAGTGAGTGCAGCACTTTCACAGTATCATCTTTTAGGATTTGAAATAGCTCAGCTGGAATTCCATTCCCTCCACTAGCTTTGTTCATAGTGATGCTTCCTAAGGCCCACTTGACTTCACATTCCAGGATGTCAGGCTCTAGGTGAGTGATCACTCTTTTGTGGTTATCTGGGTCATGAAGATCTTTTTTGTATAGTTCTTCTGTGTATTCTTGCCACCTCTTCTTAATATCTTTTGGTTCTTTTAGGTCCGTACCATTTCTGTCCTTTATCGTGCCCATCTTTGCATGAAATGTTCACTTGATATCTCTAATTTTCTTGAAAAGATCTCTAGTCTTTTCCTGTTCTATTGTTTTCATCTAGTTCTTTGCATTGATCACTGAGGAAGGCTTTCTCATCTCTCCTTGCTGTTCTTTGGAACTCATATTCAAATGGGGTATATCTTTCCTTTTCTCCTTTGCATTTTGCTTCTCTTCTCTTCTCAGCTATTTGTATCTCCTCAGGCAATCATTTTGCCTTTTTGCATTTCTTTTTCTTCAGGGTATGTGTGTGTGTGTGTGTATGAAAGTTGCTCAGTAGTGTCTGACTCTGTGACCATGGACTATGCAGTCAGTCCATGGAATTCTCCAGGCCAGAATACTGGAGTGGGGAGTCTTTCCCTTCTCCAGGGGATCTTCCCAACCCAGGGGTCAAACCCAGGTCTCCAACATTGCAGACCAATTCTTTACCAGCTGAGCCACAAGGGAAGCCCCGTGTATATATATGTATACACACATATATCTTTTTGAATTATTTTCTTCAGCATAATATCTAGAAGTGGAATTGTTGGATACTATGGTAGTGTGTTTTTAACTTTTTGAGGAACCTCTGTATTGGTTTCCATATTGACTGTATCAGTTACAGCCACATGTATCATCTCCATTTTCATCGACAGTGTACCACCTTGCCAGTATTTGTTATTTACTGTCTCTTTGGTAATAGCCATTTTAACAGGTGTGAGGTGATAATCTCAGTGTGGCTTTGATTTGCATTTTCCTGGTATTTAGTGATGTTGAACATCTTTTCATGTGCCTGGTGGCGTCTTTGTGTCTTTGGAAATACCTATTGAGGTCTTTTGCCCGATTTAAATTGAGGTTTTTCTTTTCTTTTTTTTTTTTTTAATTTCCAGCTGTATGTGTTCTTTATATATGCCAGATATTATCGTTTGCAAATATCTTCTATTCATTAGGCTGCCTTTATGCTTTGCACATGGTTTTCTTCACCATGCGAAGGCTTTTTAGTTTGATGTAGTCCCATTGTTCATTTTTGCTTTTGTTCACTTGCCTGAGGAGACATAGCCAAAAAAATAATGCTAAGATCCATGTCAAAGTGCATACTGCCTGTTTTCTTCTAGAATTTTATGGTTTCAGGTCTTATAAATCTTTAATCCATGGATTTAGGGTTGTGTTTTCATTTTCATTGGTCTCCAGGCATTTTTGATTTCCATTTTGATTTCTTCAGTGATCCATTGGTTACTTAGTAGCATATTGTTGTAGGTAATGTTTTAAAATTTTTATTTATGTAGTTTCAACTAAGATATTTACATAGGCAGAAATGTTAAATGAAATGTCATTTAACCAGATATATATTAACCGTGACCATGAGGGGATCCTTTCTGTTGCATTTCTGGTAGAAATACCTAAGGAATTTTATAATTTCCACGACAAAAAAAAACCCTTTTGAGGATCTGAGTTTTATTTTGGTTAGTCCTCTTTGTTTTCCTTTCTGTGCTACAGACTAAACCCTTCCTTTCCTTTTACTGCATGAGAGTAGCTTTTGCCTCACACTTGGTTATGTTCATGGTTTTCCTAAGTTGAAAGATAGAAATGCTTTGTTGATCATGGGCCTTCTCTTGGACTGCAGTTTGTATGAAGATATGAAGGTAAGGGAACATGATAGCCTTTCAGGTTTTCCTCTCTATTATGTCAGAAATGTTTCTGAGCTGTCATCTTCCTGGCAGCCCAACCGGAGGACGAGGACACAGGCTGAATTGATGGTTCTGTCCTTACACTGGCCTGAGGCCTGAGCTCCAATCACAGCTTCTCCAGGGATGGGCTAGTGGTGCAGCCTGTCTGGCCTCAGCCGCCTCATTTTTACGATTCTCCTAGCCCCTGGGCATGATAATAAGTTTTGATTTTGTACTTCCTGACTTAATCCTTAAACATCCTACCCATGTCCTAATGTTTTCTGTCTTTCTATAGTAACCTTTCTTGTTGCTTTCAGGGGTTCAGCAAGATACAGTTTCACAATCTCTGGATCAAGAAGTTTTATTAAAAGTTAAAACTGAAATTGAAGAAGAGCTCAAATCCCTGGACAAAGAAATTTCTGAAGGTCTCTCTATTCTTATTTCCTAGTTAATTAGTGTGTCTGTTTGGTGTGGTTTCATTTGTTTTTTTACATTTGAGTGTTCACAACATTACATAACTTCTTGGGTCTAGGATTATAGTGGTGAAACTAGAAGGTACCTTTTCCTTTCCTGGGGGGTCTGTTTATATTAATAAGTTTCCAAAATATACCCAGCAGATGAGATGGACCCTTTTTTGGTGGTAAGTATTGGACTCAATAGTCATGTTAAGGTACTTGCCATTCAGTGTGATTTATCTTTGTATTAATAACATTAGAGAGAGAGCTGTCAGTGTGCTGCCTTCATTCTCATGCATATATTGTAGATGGTGGTCGCAGCAGTGTGCCTGTGATTTTATGGCCTCAGACTTTGTGCTTAACGTTAAATTGAAAACTTTAAGAATCCATATATCAAACAAAGATTTACTCAGTCTTTCCCTTATTATGGAGGGGAGCATTTGGGTTCTTTATTTTTTAAAAAATTATTTTTATTTTACTTTTGGCTCTGCTGGGTCTTCGTGGCTGCACGCAGGCTGTCTCTAGTTATGGTGAGGGGGTGTGCTCTTCACTGTGGTGCGTTCTCTCACTACAGAGCGCAGGCTCCAGGGCGTGCAGGCTCACAGTTGTGGAGCAGGGGCCCAGTTGCTCTGTGGCAGGTAGAATTTTCCCAGACCAGGGATTGAACCCGTGTCCCCTGCATTGCAGGCGGATTCTTAACCACTGTACCACCAGAGCAGTGCTGGGTTATATCTTGCTTTGCTTTCCATAAATAATTTTTGAAGCTTTATTGAGATACATACCAAAAATTTATCCATTTTAAAGGTACACAATTCAGTGGTTAATATATTCACAGAATTGTACAACCATCAGCACAGTCTAAAATTAGAACATTGTTAACAACCCCCAAAGAAACACTGTATAAGTTAACAGTGACTTCCCATCTGCTCCCACTCCCCCACCATACTCATCCCCAACTAATCTGCTTTCTGTCTCCATACATTTTCCTGTGAGGTTCTACATGTAAATGGAATCATGCACTGAGTAGTGGTTTGTTACTGGCTTCTTTCACTTAGCACAGTATTTTCAAGGGTCATTCACACATACACACTTTTTTTTTTTTTTTATTTGATAAGATTTATTTGAGTGATTTGATTTATTTAATTTTGATAGATTTGATGGAATGGGATGGGATTGATTTGATTTGACTGAATAACAGGGACTGTTGTAAATCAGCGTTTAGGGATGTGGTGTTGGGCTGTCGGGGGAAGCTCTCTGGGACCCTGTGATTAGGTCTCAGTCTTTAGTGAGCTTATGCCTCTGGGCTGTGAACTTCATGCCAATTTCTGAGTTTTTTCCCCTCCCCCTCAGGTGAGATAGGATGGCTAGAGTAGCAGGTTGGAATTGAAATTGGAAATAGGCATACCTCAGAGACACTGTGGGTTTGCTTTCAGACCACTGCAGTAGAGTAGATGTTTTTAATAAAAAATTACATGAATTTTTTGGGTTCTCAGTGCATATGAAAGTTATATTGGCAACGTACTGTATTAATTGTAAAGTAGCATTGACTGGATTTACTTGATTTATTGATGGGATTAATCCAGTGGGATAGATTAGATTGGATTATGGATCCAATTACAATTATGAATGGATCGTATTGATGGGATTTGATTGATTTGATTTGCTTCCCTACACTGCTTGTAGGATCATAGTTCTCCAACCAGGGATCAAATCTAAATCTAGGCCGCTGACAGTGAAAGTATTGGTCCTAACTAGTGGACCAAAGAATTCCCTGCCCAGTAATTTTTAACAAGAAAAAATAGAAATCATGTCTATAAATCAGCTCCATTAGTAAGGAAAGAATATAAATATAAATTTATAGAAATCCAGAAACCTAACATTAATCTTCTTTTGTTTTCCTTTCCTGACATTTTTAGCTGATTGATGCTACAAACAGGATGCAGGGTAGATTCCCAGGACAGCATGCAGCTTGTCCCCACTCCCAGGGGTTATCCGTGCTGTCTGCTTCCTGGACCAGCGTGGGTTATTACTGTGGTCAGAGCAGGGCTACGGCTGTGTAACAGGGAGTGAGGAGTGGAGGAGGGGCTGGTTGTGTGGGTGGGCGGTGTCCATACCTATAAAACATGTCCGTGTTGTGGTTTAAAAGTTTGCTCTGAGAGGGAATGAAGCTCATGAGGTCCTCTGAGGTGGAAAAACTGATGAGAATCTGGTTTAAGAAGAGCCACGTTTCTAGAGGCAAAAATAAATCATCAGACCCCCTGGGTGATGGGCTGGGAAAGCCTCTCCTTCACCATCTTGGTCGGAACGGGTCTGCAGTCATTCACAAAGCTGGTCTGTGCATTTTGATGTGTCAGGTTAGCCTTTTTCTTCTCTTGAAACTGAGATTTTCCATAAAAATCTTTCTTTAACAATTGTCTGACATTTTGCAGTGGCTTACTCTTCGTTGTGGTTCCCAGTAGTCCGCATAGTGATCCCCTGGGCTTACAGCACAACGTCTCACCTGCTCATTCATGAGGGTGCTCCTTTTGCTTCTTCAGCCTTCGCCAGCACGGGCTTCGACCGCCACACCTCGCCCGTGTTCAGCCCCGCGAACCCGGACAGCTCCGTGGAGGACTGCCTGGCCCACCTTGGGGAGAAGGCGGCGCAGGAGCTGCAGGCACCTCTGCTCGGGGCCTTGCAGACGCTGCTCAGCGGGTGAGTGCCCCTTGGGCAAGTCCCCGCACTCCGCGCTCTGAAGGCGCCTCATTTTAGGTGAACTGTGTCACTTTTCCCACTTGACTTCATTGTTTCCTTTTTTGCTTTCCCTAATCCTCTCCTTTTTCATTTTGAGCAGTGATTTAATTGTTCCAGCATGAATTTGACTGTATTATTTGTTGGACTGTCTGGCTTCAACAGATGCTTTCCCTGGTTGTAACCACAGGCTGTTTCACTGGTCCTAAGCGCTTTTTACCCCCGCGCTCATGGCCAGCATGACTGGAATGGCTGGGGCCCACGCACGGTGCGGTGGGGGTGGCACCGTGTCAGCTTGGGGCGCCCGGATGTGACTCAGCTTCGAGTTGCACACCTGCCCGTGGTGCGTCTGCCACACTCCTGCTGTGGGGACTTCTCTTCCAGCTGTCAGCCAGAAGCAGGAAGCTCAGCGTGGAAGTCTGCTAATGTAAAGCCAAGTCATTTATTGAAGATCTTAAAAATTCCTTTCCCTTAATTCTTTGCTTAGAATCGCTAAGAAATTGGTATGAATTAGAAAAAAATGTCTGTTTTAATAAAGATTGACTGCTGCTAAAACAAGGTGAAGACAGTTCCTTCACTAAAAGGTCCAGTATTCAGGTGCCAAGTCACTGTTGTAGTAGGTGATCCTTTACCTTGACAAAGTAAAGTGTGTATGTTACCATTTGTTAGAAGGAAGCAATTTGAGTTTAAGGAGAATTCAGTTTGTTTCTTCCCATTCTGGTGACATGAGCAAATGTAAAAATCCAAGCTATACATAGGAAACAGTGAAATGAAAATCATATCTAGATTTTCTTAAGTTTATAATAGAAAGTTTTAAAAATAAATGTGGAGACAAGATCTTGGCTGTGGGAATTACAACTTCCACAGGAAATTTGGAGGTGCAGCCCAGCAGTGGATTATGAAGTGTTTGTGGGGGGCGGATTCGGTTAGGCAGTTTCCAAGCTTCTGACCCCAGAGGAGCCATACTTTCATTTAGTTTATATGTTGAGATTTCATCTTAGATTTGAAGAAACCTGCTGTTTGGCCAAAATAAACATAGAAAACTTATAAAAGTGGTTAGGACTGGGAGTAAAGTAACTGAGAAGCATGAGGTAAAAAATTGTTCCCAACCTTGATGCAGATTATTTGTGTCAATCATTTCCTTCCATCTTAGTTTCTGTTAGTTACCGGGGATATTTTCAGTTCTCTGAGAAACAGTATAGTTTTATATATGTAAAAATATGTGAAGGACAGGATTATATGTTTTCGGAGTCCTTTTCATGATCCACAGGAAAAGATTGTACCTTTTCATTGCAAAGTAAATTATATTTTTAAAAGTATAGTCTTGGATGAATATTTGTTTTGTTTTCCCCTGTAGCTTAGCAACTCTAAAAAGTTACTAATACCTTGAGAATAACTGATGATGAACTAGAAGTATTATACAGGTTGGTGGCCCTATCTTTTAAGGTGGAAAATACCACTTATTCCTCCAGTTTTGTTGAAGTAGAAAATTAATTGTGAACTCTTCACATAGCCAAGCACCAGCAATTTGAAGGTCCTTTTTTTTTTTTCAAATTGGCCTGACTGTCCAGTGGTTAGACTCTGCAGTTTCACTACCAAGGGTTCTGATTCAATCCCTAAGCCTGCAAGCCTCACAGAATGGCAAAAGAAAGAAAGAAGTTTAAATTTTAAAAAGTTCTGCTCCTCAGTTTTCTTCTTTGCAGAGTTAAAGTTGCTCATTAGATCAGGCTTGTTTTTCTATGTTTAAATTTTCCTTTGAACATTTTAATCTGCTGAATCTTTAATGTGCATGTATATGTGTACATACAACGTTTCAAATCATGTTTTAATTCTGGCGGATGCTAACGTCATTTAGCCTGATAAACTCCCCATCAGGACCCCTGTGCCGCCCAGCAGCAGCGGACAGTTCAGTTCAGGAAAGGAAGTGAAGGGACCAAGTAGAGCTGCAGGGAGCACATGAGCAGCAGATGGTAGCCTGTTTGCTGGAGTCCAGTGTCACGGCCACCTAGTGTCAGCCCAGGTCTTCCAGCTGTTCTCCGGGTACTTTAGTGGAAATGTGACAGCAGGAAGGTCGTACATAATATCTTACTAGAAAGGCGACCCATGGTCTTGGCACTTCAGTGTCCTGTGGTACACTGTCACACAGACTTACAGAAAAGGGCCACATGTGTGTCGTCAGAGCTGTTCTCTGAAACGTCCAGACCTGTGCGCTGTCCAGCAGGGAAGTGAAGGTCACATGTATGTAACTTGACATTTTCTAGCAGCCGTATTAAAAAAATTAAATGTAGATTTTAAAATATATTGTATTTAACTCAGTGTTAAAAATATTCTAGTTTTAACATGTATCCATTACAGAAATCGTTGGTGAGCTGTTGTAGGGTCTTTTTTCTTAGCGAGTCTCTGCAGTCTGGTGTGTTCCTCTCCCATCACAGTCCAGATGCTGGCCAGCTACCAGGGGCATCACTGTCATCATGACCATGTCAAAACCCTGATTGAAAACAGGAACCTTGTGGCCTTTGGAGCCAGAGTTCATTGGGTGTGAATTCCTGTTCTGTGTTGCTCTTTGCCATCTCTGTGGATTTGGGATAGTCTCTTAGCTTTTCTGAGCTTCAGTTTCTCAGTGTGTATTAGGATATAAAGCACAAATGTATTAAAATGTAAAACATAACAGTAAGCTACCAAGAAGTGTACCTGTTATACGTCTTAACTGTTCAAAAGACTGAAGTGATCAGGTTGTTCAAAGCAGAAAATGCCTTTGGAGTGAATTTTACAATTCTTTAAAAGCAGGACTCCTCTCCTTTTTTTTAACAACTGTGTTAATTCTTTGCCCACAAAAGGTGGGTGAAGGTAAATTTTTATTAAATCTGTTATGCAAGCACTTGGTGCCTTCATCTTGCTGCCACGTATCTGTTGTGGTTGTTGATTTGCACAGAAATCCAGGCTTAGAACACAGCACTCGCATCCCCTCAGTAGCTGAGTGTCTGTGTGACTGGAATGGACAGGAGAGCCTTGCCCTGGAGCTGGTGTCAGTGACTCCAGATCTAAAGTAGCGTGTTTATTTGCCTTCTTGTGCCTCCAGTTTGAAAAGTCTTCCAGTGACAGTGTCTCTGTAAAAGTTTTAAATACTTCACATTTTTGCCTTTAAAAGTTTAAATTGTTCTTTCATATTAATGAGATCATTTTTATTGTTTGCTCTTACTTGATTCTATTAATAACCTGAGTGTATATATTTATCTGCTACATAGAAATCTTGTTGGATAAAATTCAAACAATTACAAAAAATTTGTTATTTTTCTTATGTTGTGAACTGCTTTCCCAAGCTGGTAGCATAAATCTCACCTGTAGAGAATGCTTAAAGAAAAATGCATAGCAAATGGTAACAGCCAGTCTCATAGAAAATTATCTGTTGAATCATCTGTGTTACTTTAGTGCAAGTTCTACAGCAGAGTAGTGACTGTATATTTATTCATCTGGAAATTTAGAATTTTCCTTCTTTGTGACACAGATTTTTAAAAAAAATCTCTACAGGCCAGTGACATATCAGGCATATCGGGAATGTACACTGGAGACCACAGTTCATGCCAGCGGCTGGAATAAGGTATAAACCAAGTTATCTTTTCTGTTACAAGATTTTAGTGTGTTAATGATAAAGTCCAGGAGGGATTGTTAGCATTGTGTGAGAGCTTATTGTTCCATGAACCCAGCTGTGTTACGTGGGTGTATCTGATCAAGGCTGGCCCAGAACCAAGGGTGCTGTCGTGCACCATCTTCCTTCCATCTGTCCTGAGTCCCCATTATTGCTTCATTTCTCTCCAGATGGTTGTTTGCACACAGGTGAGTATGTCTTGGGGGGAAAGCACAGGCTTCGTTTGGGACAGCTTCTGGGGTTCTCACAGGAGGAGCCCTGGTTGTGCTGATGTTTACAAGGTGTCTCATGCCATGCCTCGTCTGAGTGTTGCAGCTGTCCCCTCAGAGGGGGCAGAAGGGACTTTATTAGCTTTTGTCTTGTTAGGTCAGGTGAAGAATCTGTTTTTTAAAAAAAGAGTTCTTGCTTAAGACCCTGTGACCAGTACATGTTAGAACCAGCCCTGGAGCTGAGGTCTGATTCCCACTTAAGTGTTTAGTGTCTTTGTGCTGTCCCTTGCTGTTGACCACTGTGTCAGGCTTTGTGGTCCACTTTTCACCTTGCTGAGGCAGAGTCTTGGGAGAGGTGGTCTAGGCTCATCCAGCTCACCAGGAGGAGGTCTGGCCCTTAGTGATGTGGTGCTTGGGATGAGAGAGTGCAATGCAGTTATTTTTATAAGTAGCCCCTCTACTGAGAATTATACTGCTGTAAGCCAGACTGTATGACCTCATATAGCTGATTGATGTATATTATTTTTATTCACCTTAATACAGGCTTTGGAAGCATTAGGGCATAATCATTAGCATCATGGGCCTGTAATCGGACTTGTTTCCATATCAGCTTTGCCGCTGACTAGGTGCGTATCTCAGGCCAGGTTAGTTAAGCAGGTGAGGTCTTGATGTTCACATCTGTGACATGGAGACCATACCACTAACCTCAGAAGTGTTAATAGAACTGAATGACATCATGTGTGTTGAGTGCTTGTTTTAGGGCATTGTCTGGCACCACTAGAGTGAACACTCTGCAAACAGTGGCTGTTGTGTTAGATTTGACACATGGAGCCTTGTTCCCAAACAGTCACTGTTACAGAGTTTTATTATGTTACTACTGTGAAAGAGTTGTTAGAATATCTGTTTCACTTACTTTCATGGAATAAAGCAAATCTCTCTTATGAACACTTGAAATAGATTTTATAAATAAAAGTGAGCTTGGTTATGATGTGTTTCTTTGTATATCCAACAGCAAATAATTGAGATCTCTAATATCACTAGCCTTGTCCCCTTACATTCTTCTCTGTCTAAGAGAAGATTGTCTAAGATTGTTACAGTCGACTCTTGTGTGTCTTCCTGTCCCCATCCTATGGTTATCTAAAAAAATGAAAGTAACCCCGGTTCACATTCCTTCTTCACCCATCTTTTTTTCCCATTGCCCCATTCCATGCTTTGTTTCAGTCCCTCACCTGAACCATAGGCCAGACTCCACAGGGCTTGAGCCTCCATGGGAATAGGACCTGCTCTGCAGAGTCCAGCACTGCTCTCCGAGTCCCTTGGGGCAGAAAAAGAACCCAGCTTGTCATGATAGGCAGCTGAAATGTCTCCTTCCACCCCAATCAAAATTATATCGGCTAATTTAAGCATTTAGCCCATATTTTATATTTAGCCCATACCTTGTATTTTACACAAGTATTTGCAAAATTTTGACATAACATCACTATATGAAGTGACTGTCTGATAGGTAAATGAGGCACAAATGAAAGAGTGTCCACAAAGCATGCCAGTTTCCAAGCTGAATGTCAGTTCATCTGAGTAGGGATTATAAAAGCATGTTGGTAAAATGCTCTTTAATCAAAGTAAGTGGAGGGGAAAAAAACTGGTCACAAACCCATAATAATAGAATGATTTTTTCAAAAGTTTATGTGTAAATGTAGGCTGTATAGAATGTATATACTGAGAAAAATAATTGGAATGTGTGCCAGAATATTAATAATCCATAGTAGTTATCTCAGAATTGTAGATATTCTTTAATTCTTTAATTGTAGATATCTTTAATTCTTTTTTAATATCCTCATGGTGATCTGTTTTTCCTATGAACTTACCTGCTTATAGGAAAAGAAGAAAATGACCATCAAAGAGCAAAGCCAAAGTGTTTAGTTCCTGGTGCTCACATGGTAACAAGTAGACTGTGGAAATACAGTAGCAAGGAAAAGTCCATTATTTGCCTTGGTTGATTTTTAGTGGCATATTACATCACTCATCTTTCACAGTCTTTCACTAAAACGTCAGGCGTGCACAGAGTGGAGCACACGGTGTAACAGACCTGCACCCGTGCCTTGGCCTCAGCAGCTGTCAGCCTGTGTCTGGCCTTGTTCCATCTGTTCCCCACTGTTCCCTGGATTACCTTGATGCACACCCTATAGATACATTAGTGTGTATTTCTAACACCTCAGTTATTAACAGTAATTTTAATATCATCACACAGTCTGTTCAGAATTCAAATCTTCCCAGTTGTTTCATGAAGATATTTTCCTAAGCTCATTTGAGAATTGAGATCCAAACAACGCTTATAAATAGTATTTGCCCGGCCTTCCTGTCCCTCACCGTCTCCCAGAGTTCACCCAAGTTCATGTCCATCGAGTCAGTGATGCCATCCAACCATCTCATCTTCTGCTGCCCTCTTCTCTTGCCCTCAATCTTGCCCAGCTTCAGGGTCTTTTCCAGTGTGTCAGCTCTTCGCATCAGGTGGCCAAAGTATCAGAGCTTCAGTTTCAACATCAGTCCTTCCAGTGAGTTTTCAGGATTGATCTTCCTTAGGATTGACTGGTTTGCTCTCCTTGCTGTCCATTAGGTGTACAGATGATATAGAACTCTTGTGGGTAGTAAAATGTGAAATTGATGGAAACAGTTATAGAAATACCCGTGAAGCTTTGTGACCACAGCAGTTAGATGTCAGTGGGTATGACTGTACAAAGACGATCTAAGTTACAAAGTATGAGAGTGTCATCAACCAAGTAGAAGATGCCAGCCTTATAAAAGGAAGCCTCTGCACTCACTGCATTTCAAGGAGGATGTAATTATGATGGAGAAGATTCAGGAAAGAGTAACTTAAATGATGAAAGTGGTGGAGCAGTTGCTATATGAAGAACGGACTAGAAGGTTAGATTTCAGCGTAAAAAGTAATAATGAATGAGAGGGAATACAGTTCAGGACTAAAGTTAAGACAGTGAGAGGATTACAGGCTTATCTCTAGATTATTATATCATAAAACTAGGGCAGCTACGCTTGATACGTGAAAGAGGTGAATTTTGAAAAATTAAGAGTGTTACTCTATATGGCAAGTTTGAAACATTTGCAACTCATATTTCTGAGAGGCAATAGAGCTTAAATGTGAATAACTTTAAGACATTGCATGTATTACATTACTGTGGGAAATGAGAATGTTTTGAGGTATGGAGGGCCCCAGGCCCTAGGGGTTGATGTGACATGTCTGTTGGGCTGGTTCACAGCTCCCCTCCCTGCCCCAATTGAGACTGAATTTGGAGCTGGACGAGCAGCTGTGTTCTGTTTTCAGAAGTGCTGCAGGTCTGCTTGTGCAGAGCCTCGTAGAGTCCAGTCTGCAACTCTGTTCCCCTCTGCTGGTGCTGAGAAGCGATTTTGACTGCGCTTGGGGCTAGAGTTCTTTTAGAATACCAAAAAGGAAAGATGTGTGCTTGTCACATTTTTCTTTCAGATTTTTTAATAGAGATTCCCTCGGAGCTGCTTTTACTTAAAAAAAAAAACAAAAAAACCCAGAGATTATTAGTAAGGATATAAACTCATTGTCTTTTCTGTTTGTCCTCTTCTGCAGAAATATATTGTAATCCCTCAGCTATGACCTTGGCAGGTCAGTGACAGGAAACTGGTTTCATTTCCTTTGGCGGTCCTTTTTGATGTTGTAGACAGAAGGATTTCAGGCAGATGGTTAACTGAAAATACTTGGTTCTCTTCACTGTGCAGGGGTTTTGGGGAAGGAAAGGGACTAGTTAGTCTCGGTCATGAGTTTTGATGACTTTTTAATGTTGAGCCATAAAGTCATTAGAAGTGGTAACACCTCTGGTTTTTGATGACTTGTGTAAGATGGTCCATGACTTTGGAAGTGTTGTGTTCAAATAGGTGATAAAAGGACAGGGACAATGTGCACCAAGTGCCGAAGACCCCCGCTTGAGAGTGCGTCCCCGCCCTGTCACCGCTGCGCTCTCCTCAGTCTCTGACTGTCGACAGGTTCTTAGGTGTTTTCCAGAAATACTGTAGGGCTCTGCAGTGCTCACACAAATGGTGCCGTTACTGTACATAGCCTGCTTTATCTTTTCTCACTGACAGTAAATCTTGGCAGTTGAGCAGTGCACAATCTAACACACTTTAACAGCTTCATGATATTTTTCTGGATGACCGAAACTTGACAGTGCCTGTTGGGTCATTTCCAGTCTTTAGCTGTTATAATGCCTCAGTGAATTTCCTGTACATATATAATTACACATACACATGCGTGTGTGTACACACACACAGAGGCCTGGTCGTTTTCATATAATAACATTTCTACCACCCTGTGGTATAAAACATACATGCGTTTTTCTCCAGAATTCAAGTTGAGGTCGCTGTTTATTGTCATAAAAAGGGAATTCCATAGTGATGCACCAAAATGTGTTTTCTAGTAGTTGAACATGTAGAATGATCTGTAAGAATTTCAGTTTGTGTTTTATTCCCTCATCTTTGTCTTGAAGATTTTGGTGCCTCTGATTTTGCTACGACAAATGCTTCTGGAGCTGACGAAACGTGGCCAGGAGCCACTGGGCGCACTGCTGCAGTTCGGCGTGACATTCCTGGAAGACCACGCAGCCGAGTACATCATCCAGCAGGGTGGCTGGGTACGTTCCTGCAAGTTGTTGTGGTTGTTCTAAATTTTTTCTTTAAGAAAAAAAATCAAGTCTTTCATGGTTGTTTTAACAGCCTAGATTAAATTCATTAGTATTATCATTCAGTATTAATATTGTGATTGAATGGTTATCAGTGGAAAGGCTATTCATGCAGTTTAATCTACTAAGATTTTGCAATACTTCTGAATGCATATGTGGTATTTTTAAGTGGTTATGAAACATTTCATACTAGCACAGAGCACAGAAATAACTAAGGGATGAGGAATAGTAAATGAACACCTGTGTATTTACCGTCCCAGTGGAAGGAAAGAGCACAGCCAGCACTCGGGATCTCCTCGTTGGCCCTGGATTTCCACGTACAGGGGCAGCCCCTCTTCTGAATTGTAGCTTCAACATGCACTTATTCCCAGAGAGTATATTATCTTGTTTGTTTGGACTTTATGTAAATGGTATATATGTATTCCTCTGTAACTAGCTTTTTTCATTCCCTGTTACATTCTTGAGATTCACCTAGGTCATTGTTTCTCAACTTTTTTTCATTATTGCCTTCCTGAGGATCCTTTTTAGACATTTTTATCCTTATCATCTCCCTCCTCCCCATGAGAAATTTTCAAAGTGCAGATCCAAGTCTGTCTCTGTGCCGATGCCAAGGCCTTTGTCATGGCTATGATTATCCCATCTCCACACCAGTTTTCACCCTTAATGGATCCCCTTTGCGAATGCGTGATCTGAGTCCATGTGTTGGTGGGCGTTTGGTTTGGTTTTTTAAATATGTCACAGTGTATCGGTAGTTTATTTAACAGACAGTCTTGCCAGTGGACAGGTCCGTCTTTTTGCTGTTGGAAGCATTGCTGTTTGGAACAGTGTCAGGCACAAGTGCAGGAGTGCCTCTGGCCATACACCTGGGGAGGGATTTCTGGTTCCAGGAGTGTAGATGTGTTCTGAGTTGCAGGACAAGCCCAACTGTTTTCACGGTATTTTCCAACTTGTCCTCTATCAGCAGCTTGTAAAAATTTTTTTAATGTGAGAATTTTTATTCCATCTCTTCCATAACACTTACTATTGTCAGACTTACTAATTTTAAAAATTATTTATTAAAATAAGATTATTTAGGAATAATTGTAAATATACAAGTTACAAAGGTAAAACAATCCCACATCCCCTTCCCCCAGTTTCCCACATTAGCATCTTACATAACTACGGCTCCTTTGTCAAATTGATTTTCTGTCCAGCACATGTGCTCAGCTATCTTATGATTCTGACTATCTCTGGGTTTCTTTGGGTTTTCTACATAGAAAATCGCACCGTGTGTGAATAATGTCAGTTTTTTTTTCTTTGAGTCTGTCTTTTTTAAAAAAGGCACTGTACTAATCAGGACCTCCAGCACAGTTATTAACAACAGTGGTGTTAATCCATCCTTGTCCTTTTATTAATATGAGTGCCTTTAACATGTAACCATTTAGTTGTATCTCCATGAGTGAGGTTCTTCTGTAACTTTCCTTGTTGTGTTTCAGTTTTAAGACTTCATAAAAGAATTTGCAGTTGGGAAGAATGTCTCCTTTTTTCCCCTGTACTCTGGAACAGCTTGTATGAGGTTTGGATTATCTGTGCCTTTGCTTCCCATGACATTCCTTCACAACCCCATGGTATTTTCTCTGGGGGAAGGTGTCTGTTTTTCTTGTCGGTCTCTGGTCACTCGCTTGGGTCTCTGGCTGTGTCAGATCCGAGTTGCTGGGTATTTTTTTAGTTGTGTGCGATCATTCATGAAGGCACACGGACTCTAGTTGCTAGGCACGGGCTTACTTGCTCTGTGGCATGTGGGATCTTAGTTCCTCAACCAGGGATCAAACCCACATGCCCTGCATTGCAAGGTGAATTCTTAACCACTGGACCGCCAGGGAAGTCCCTTATACTACTTACTTTTATAAAAAGTGTTTTCTTTTGGAGAATTCTGAGTATGTACGAAAACAGAGAAGCGCATGTAATGAACCTCATCACTTAGTCCTAACAACCATTAACTTATTGCCAGTCATGCTTCAGTCATAGCCTGATCATTTCCCGTCTTGATATTATTTTGAAGTGAAATCCAGACATACTGTAATTTTTTTCTGCAAAGATTTCACTGTGTATCTCTGAAGATAAAGGTTCTTTTTAAATTTTAAGTCACAATACCATTATTGCATCACAAAAAAATTAAAAATAATTCCTTCCTATCATCAGATAACCTTTTAGCATTCAAAATGTCTTAACAGGCTGAAAAGGGAATGAGGTTAGTAAAATGCTTCTCGGAGTTTGAGTGAAATAATTGGATTTGAGCTTACTGGAATTTGGACCGTCAAAGTAGATGGTGGGTCAGGTCGTTCAGGTCATGCTGACAGTGGTCTCAGGTTCAAAGAGACTTTTGTGACAAGACCCTCCTCTCTTTACCAGGATCTTTTTTTTCCCTGGGTGGGTGCTGTAGGAACGTCCCCAGTGTAGATGCCCAGCCCCGAAGCAGACACCAGGAGGGAAGAGGGGGGACACCTTGAGAGATTCTGCAGAGATGATGCCCCCATTTTTCACGGCTCTTTTCACAGCTCCCTCTCCCTTTGTTGTAAAGACGTGAGTGTTCAGGCACCTTGGACAGAGCTCTTGGACGGGCGGGGGCGATGTTAGATCAGATACTGTCGGCACGTGTCTTCAGAGCATTGCCTTCCCTTTCTCCTTGTACAGCCTTGTACATCTTCTCCTTGTACATCTCCTTGTAGGGATGGTGGGCTCCGCTGGTTGCTGCTATCTCCTTGGGCGCAGAGCTGTCACAGTGACAGCCGCCTCTCCTGCTGCTGCCTCCAGGAGAGCCCTCCCCGCCTTCCTGCCCTCCTCTGACTCTGTTGTGGGCAGAGGCAGCGTGGCCTGCTCCAGCCCTCGGGTTCCCAGTGCCCTCCTGTTGT
Source organism: Odocoileus virginianus (assembly GCF_023699985.2). Taxonomy (NCBI): domain Eukaryota; kingdom Metazoa; phylum Chordata; class Mammalia; order Artiodactyla; family Cervidae; genus Odocoileus; species Odocoileus virginianus. The sequence continues at coordinate 6,046,241 of NC_069696.1, forward strand.
TGGCGTTGCTGCTGTCTGTGGGTGGCTCCCCCAGGGACCTTCCTAGCCTGGCTGGTGCTCTGAGATGAAGGAGGAGGAGCATAGAGGGGGCATTGTTTATTCCCTTCTCAATGTTCTGTTTCTTTATGATGGAGTGCCTCAAACTTTGGTGGTAATTATAGTTTGTTATAAAGTATTTTATTCAACTAAAATCTGTTATGCTTAAAATAGAGCAGTATGTATGAGTAACTAGTTTGTTAATATTTAAAATTTGTTTTCCTTTCTAAATGTGAGTGCCCAATCTGTATTTCACACTGTTATTTTTGAGCACCCTGTGTTTTTGTATTTAAAACCAAGAGCTTGCTTTTCTGGCTAATTGGTGAAAATGCATCCTCTGACAGAAAGTGTCAGCCTGCATCTCCTTCCAGGCACTTCGTGTGGAACATGCATTGACAGGTCTTAACAACACTGGGCCAGAGGAGAATCACTGGTCACGTGGTGGTGCATGTCTATTACATAAGGTCTGTCATATGACTTCCCCCGGCTGTGTCTGTCTTCAGCCACTTGAATGTGAGCTCCTGAAGTGGAGCTGGCTTCTCGAATCTGCAGGAGAGGCGGTGAAGGAGGCAGTGACTTGGGGTGAGTGGGGTGGCCCTGTGTAGTGAGCTATAGTCGGTGCGGTGGCCCTCTGTAGTGAGTTGTAAGGCAGGTGTTGGCCTTAGAGATTTGCAGAAAGAAAAGTGATTCTTTGTTGTCTGAATTATAGAAAGAAATGGCTAGGATAAATGTCTTTGGAGGTCTGCAGGGAGTTTTGCTTGTCCTCCGTCTTGTTTTATGAATATTTTGTCTTCAAGTGTTTTTTTCCCCCCCATTGTACTGTGTTTGAGGTGATTTTCCATTGTACTGTATTGAGAGGTTTTAGAACAGTTTTAGGTTTATGGAAATGTTTACCAGAAGGTGCAGAGATTTCACATCAACTCCCTGCCTCCACACATTTGAGCCCCCCCCCCCCCCCCCATTGGCAGCCCTGGCCAGCTATAGCCTCCATTACACTTGCTGAGAGGCACGCCAGCATCCCCCAGAGTCCGCAGTTTACATTAGGATCCAGATCTCTTGGTGATGCTGGCTATGTATTATATGGGTTGGGATGAATTTATAGTGACATGTGTCCGACCAGTACTGATTTCATTGCCCTAGAAATCCTCTGGGCTTCCCCTGTTTGTCCCTCCCTTGCTCTGAATTCTGGCAACCACTGACCTTTTAATTGTCTCCATAATTTTCTAGAAGATCATATAGTTGGGAGACGTAAAGTATGTAGCCTTTTCAGATTGTCTTTTTTCACTTAGTAATATGCATTTGCGTTTCCTCTTTTCCTTATTAGCACTGAATACTTGCCAAGTGGCATGTGGGACCTTCGTTCCCCAACCAGGGATTGAACCCACATCCCCTGTGTGGAAGCAGAGTCTTAACCACTGGACCACTAGGGAAGTCCCAGGCTCATTTTTTAAATTGGTTGTTTAATTTTAATTGGTGGCTTAAAATTCTTAATGTTGAATTTTAAGAGTTCTTTGTGTTATTTTAGGTAACAGTCCCTTATTGGATGTGTCTTTTGCAAATATTTTCTCCCAGTCTGTGCCTTTTCTTCTAATTCTCTCAGAATTATCTCTTCAATAGTCTAGCTTTTCATTCACTTCTCTCACTGATTGTGCTTTGTATCTAAAAAGTCATCACCAAGCCCACGATCTTTTAGCTTTTCTCCTATGGCATCTTCTAGAAGTTTTGCATTTTACGTTTAGATCTGTGATCTGCCCCTGCTCCCACATGTGCCACATGGCTTGTGGGATCTTAGTTCTGATGCAGGGATCAAACCTAGGCCCTCAGCCGTGAAAGTGCAGAGTCTAACCACTGGACCACCAGGAACTTCCCTGTGATCCATTTTGAGTAAAAATTTTTTGAAAGGTGTAAGGTCTGTGCCTAAGTTCATTTTTTTAAAACATGTTTATTTTTACTTTTTTTTAAGTTTTGACTGTGCCATGAGGCAGGTGGGTCTTAGTTTCCTGACTGGAGATTAAACCCTTGCCCCTTGCTTTGGAAGCAAAGAATCTTAGCCACTGGACCACGAGGGAAGTCCCCAGAAAGAGCCTGATTATAACTCCTACATCCCTGCCACGTCTGGTTCTGGCATGTGTGTGTTCTCTTTTTGCTGTGCCTTGTCATTTTTTCTGGCTAGCCAGGCTTGCAGTCCCAGATAGAAGGAACTGCGTCTGGAGGTCTGGGCGATGTGGTGAGGCATCAGGAGGAGATGTGTTTGCAGGCCTGTGAATAGGTCTCCGCCGGTGAGCGAGCCTGTGGGCTCCCCGCCCCCGAACTTGACGGGACTTTCTGTTTCTCCCTCCTCCCTAGACGGCACGGTGGCCGGAGTGGGTCAGCACCAGGCATTTCCCTCCTCTGGGCTCAGGCGGTGGTGAACTGGTTTCCCCTGCGGGGAGAGCGGGCTGCTTGGCTGCTTCAGAGGGGCTCCTGGGCCCTCACCTGCCTGGATTAGGGGTCTGGGGTGACTCCCAGAACTGCGGGGCTTCCCTCTGGCGGTCCCCGTCCCCCCCACCCTCAGCCCGCCTGGCCTCCTCCAGCCCCAGGGCAGCCCTTGGCCCTGTGTCATCTCTTCTCTCACAGTCCTTGAGATTTCTGGTCATTGAGCTTTTTAACCCACTTGAGGGCAGAGTGGAGACATCTGAGCCCCTTCCACGTGGAACCTGCGAGTCCCTGGGAAGCCTTTGTTTCTGCTTTGTTCTCGCTGAGCCCCCACTAGTTCCTCAGCTACAGGGTCGGTTTTCTGGGTGCTGAGTGAAGCAGGCTGCCTGTGAGCTCAGGTGTGCTTGAGGCAGATGGGAAGGGCTGGGTGGCATGTTCTGTGCTGTGGGGGGGGGTGTCATGGGGTTCAGAGAATGGGGGAGGCAGGGTCAGTTGGGGTACAGTCAGGAGCACACATCTTATGGACCGGCAGCAGCTTTCTAGAGGCATGGAGAGTGACTGCTGGCCTATACTGGGACTATAGGGTGGGGGCGTGTGTGTGTGTGTGCGCGCACTTCTGGGAGTGGAGGTTGGAATCACGATTTGTTTGGGGGCCCAGCTCTGCCAGTCATTAACCCTGAGTTTGGGGGGGATTCCTTTAACGTCACTGAGCCTCAGTTTCATCAGCTACAATGTGGAGGAGTAGATGGTATGAGAGTGTTCTGTGAACCCATGACGTTTTTACAAGTATTAGCTTTTCAGACATGCCTCTAGTGTGTTTTCCTCCTCTTTTCAAATCTGATAGAAGTTTCCTTCAAGTGTTGGTTCTCACTTTGCTGGACAGTGGTCAGGGCTCAGCCAGATGTGAGAACTGCCCGCCCCGGCTCCCAGGCCTGTGAGGATCACTCTGGGGCAGGCTTCTCCTTGGTGTTGTACGGTCTGTACTGAATCACACCTCACTGTGAAAGATTTAGATTTCATAAAGGATTATGGGGGGAAATGTAATCTATAATAATAATAAAATAGCTTGAATAAAGTTAATTTTTGTCTTTTTCTCTTTGATTTGAAGCTTCTCATTTCTATTTTAACAACTGAAAACCTCAAGTTTTTGTTTGAATCACGGACATCAGAAGACTGTCATTTGGGAACTTTTAGGTTGGAATCTGAGTTTGCACACTGGGAGGTGACATACAGTTTGTGATCTAAAGTCAGTTCAGGCGGTTGTGCAGCTGAAATAATTTTAGTGTAGTAAGGGTTCAGTGTCACAAGATCTATTCGTTTTAGGTGTGAGTGTGGGTGTTGACTGCACTGTGTTTAAATGTGTCCTTTGTGGGTCTTAGTCATCATATTAAGGTGGAAAGTTAACTTAATATAAATCTCTCTCACACTCTGTTTTCATCTTCTTTTTTTGTAGTTATTTTATTATTTTGGCTGCAGCATGCAGGGTCATAGTTCCCAATCAGGGACTGAATCTGGGCCCCCTGCCTCGGGAGTGTGGCGTCTTAACCACTGGACCGCCAGGAAGCCCTCTGTTTCCTTATTTTAGAGTAATAGTGATCTCAGAGCCTTTTGATTGCTAGTACCCTGTCTGACCGAGTGTAGAGGAGCAGGCGTCTGTTTTATCTTCTTGGTGATAAGGGTTGGTTGGCACATGACAGGTGGGGTGGGTCCCTCAGTGAGCTCCCTGGGGAGGGTGGTCTTGAGAGTCTGCCCGGCGTCCTCAGTGGATCAGTTCATTGGCAGCTATGACCCTGCGTGTGAAACACTGCTTGAAGTGGCACAACAGTTTGTAACTTGTGTGACCCAAAATAGAACGGAAGCAAACTCGGTGGATGCAGACATGGTGGATTGCTGCTGCAGCTTCGAGATGCTTCTCTGGGTGATTCCAGGCCGATTTTACCCGTACCCACCTGTTCCACAGTAGTCCCATCAGATATTTCAGTTTCTTCCCTACCTCCCTTTATACTTGAAGAATTTCCTGAAAATACCTTCTGTATTTGCTTGACAGAAACACCAAGAATAGCATCTTCCACTTACTTCTTGCCGTAAACTCAGGAAAAGCACCAGGGTGGGAAGCAGGGGCTTGGACCCCGCAGGCGAGCCGCCTGGTCAGAGCCAGTCCTAGCTGTGGACTTCAGGCCAGGTGTGCACCCTCCTCGGGTGCTTCAGTTTCCTTATTTTGACGGTGAAATGAATTAAGTCTGGTCTTCAGAAGGACACTGATGCCCAGTTCTCACAGCAGCTGAGGGATCTTGGGCGAGTTCCTACTTCCTGGGCGCCATCTGTTTAAACAGAACATAGTTCTCTGTTAAACTCTCGTTGGTCCCAATTAATTTTATATTTTTGAGCCCTTGAATTTATTCCTTTGTGTTTTTTGTGTCAGTGGGACTAAAGATAACAGCTGTTTCCAGTGATAAAAGTATTTTGTGTTAAAAGTGATTTAAGTTGTTGGTGTGCTGAGTGTAGGTGAAGGATTACCCCTGCTTCACTGTCTGGTGCCTTCTCTCTCAGCCTGCTCTTCATTAGTGATAGTGACTGTCGAGGGAGACGCCTCCATTTTATATTCTTGCTTTAGCTGACCAGAAGTAAAAGTTTCAATGATCATCTGTTCTTTCTTTAAAACTTCTTACATAAAGCATAAAATTTTCACCATCATTAAAATGTCACGACCCACATATGGACATAAATTGTAAGGTAGGGAGTCCATGACAGCAGGGCCAAAGCGGCCGAGTCTGACGGGTGTTGAGCCCCTGGCTCTCGCTGAGCTGTTGTCTTGACGACCCTGCTGATGGTGCTGTGTGGTGAAGTCTTCTAGATACGGGACAGAAGGCTCTTAGCTCTCAGCTTTAAGTCGTTAAAAGTGAAGAGGAAGGTAACTTTATACTAAATACTATCTTAGTTTAACTTTTCCCTCATTTCATCATAATGCAACTTTTGAAATTTCCATTTCACTTGTTTGGGCTTTGAGCCTTAAATAAAATAGTACCAAAGGATGACTTCCCTGGTGGTCCAGTGGCTTCCACTGCAGCAGGTACAGGTTCAACCCCTGGTCGGGGAGCTGAGATCCCACATGCCCAGTGGCCAGAAACAAAAATTAACAAAAGTCTCCTTTCTGAGGATTAAAATATTTACCTTTTTTGTTATGGTTGCTTTGTTTTGCTTTTGCTTTTTAAACTAACTCTTGGGCTTCCCTGGTAGCTCAGTTGGTAAAGAATCTGCCTGCAATGCAGGAGACCTGGGTTCGATCTGCTGGAACAGGAAATAGCAACCCACTCTAGTATTCTTGCCTGGAGAATCCCATGGACAGAGAAGCCTGGCAGACTACAGTCCATGGGTCACAAAGAGTTGGACCCAACTGTGCGACTTCCACTTTTTTCACTGTGAGAGGTTCTCTTTTCAGCCCTTGCTGGGAGTGCTGTTCGGGGAGCACGCCGACTCTTAGGGCCTCTGGAGTCAGCTTGAACAACTGTCTTGAGGCTGCTCCATGCCCAGCGGAGCCACGCCTCCTGTGACTGCGGAACCAGCAGTGCGCAGAGCATCAGCAGATGTGACTCTAAGGACAAGGACGCGGGAGTTAACCATATCTGACTGGAAAGTGTCTGGTCTTGGCTGGAGACCAGAATCCTTCTCCCTGACAGAGTGGGAGCCAGTGTGCTCACATACGCCCTGCAGCCTCTCGTCACCATCTGTGGTGTCACCCAGGCTCAGCAGCACCTCCCGTCCGTCTCCAGCACGAGCCCCTGGTCCCCGTGTGTCCCCTGCCTCAGGGCTGCCGGTGTCACATGAAATGTGTGACTCGTGTCAGTCTTCATGTCCAGACGGTCAGTTTGTGAAGAACCAAAACTGAGTCCGTGCTTCCCTGTGACCAGAGCTCGTGGCCGTGGCCCCGCTGCCTCTCTGTGGCTCCTGGCAGTGGAAGGGCGGAGGCCTGTGCCACCCGTTGGGGCAGCTCCGTCTGTGACCAAGCGCTCCCTTGCAGCGGAGTTCAGGCTGTGGCTCTGAGCCCTCTGTCCGCTGCCGGCCCCTCCCTGGTCGCTCCAGGCTTGTTCAGCCCCCTGGTCTGTGTGTCTGGGCCAGGCTCCCGCTCACCCTTGCCTCCCCAGCCGCTGCCAAAACACGTTCTCCTGGTCTGGTGAGCCTGGAGCACGAGCTGCCTGCCTGTGCCTCTTCCCTCTGCTGGGCCGCATTACTTACTGTGTTAAATACGTGTGAAGTCGAGTAGGATATGCATCAGCTTTCTGCTGATTCAGCTTTGAGGACGTGCTTAGAGAACCATCTTGTTAGAAACTCCTTCTCTGCGTTGATCTGCAAGCGAGCGTGTTCAGTCCAGAAACACCATCATTTTAAATGATGTGTTTGTTCCTCAGGCTTAGCTTAGGAGGGAGTGGTCCCCTGATGTATGTTCGCAGAGGTTGCTTTGGCTCCCTTTTGCTGACCGCGTGCTCCTCTTCTAGGGCACCGTCTTTAACCTGGAGTCAGAGGACGAGTGCCCCGCGGGCACCGCGGAGGACAGCAACGACATCTACATTCTGCCCAGCGACGGCTCCACGCACGTCAGCCCCCCGGAGTCGCCCACTACGGCCACAGCCTCCTGGCAGGCCGAGAGCTTGCCCGTGTCGCTGTCCGCCAGCCAGAGCTGGCACACGGAGAGCCTGCCGGTGTCCCTGGGCCCCGAGTCCTGGCAGCAGGTCACAGTGGACCCTGAGGAAGTCAAGAGCTTGGATAGCAACGGGGCCGCAGAGAAGAGCGAGAACAACTCCTCCAACTCCGACATCGTGCACGTGGAGCGGGAAGAGATCCCCGAGGGTGCGGGGGAGGCGGCTGCGCCAGCCCCTGCCCTGATGGCGGCCGTCCCCAGAGCCAGCCCCACAACATCATTGTTTGTGGAGCTTGGTGAAGAAGAGGCAGAAGCAGCCCCACCAGAAGCTTCTGAACTGGAGCGGGAGGGGGTCCTGCCACCCAAGCCCCCAGCTGAGCCTCCCACAGCCCCGCCAAGTCGGGAGGAGGCCACCGGAAGGCAGGGGGTACTCAGGGTAGGGCCTCGCCCAGGCGACCTCGAAAAGGCAGGCCCGCTGCCTGAGGGCAAGTCCCTCCTGCTCTTGGGAGGGGCGGCTGCCATGGCCATCCTCGCAGTGGCGGTTGGGTTGGCACTGGCTCTGCGGAAGAAATAGGTTTTCCTTCTCGGGGTTCACCGTGACCTGCTGCCGGGACTCGGGGCCCAGGAGAAAGAAGACAAGAACGAGTAAGGTTTTAGTTGTCGTGACTGAATCTGAATGGGCAGCAGCTGGTTGGACATCCGCGGGACACTCGGGTGAGGGGCTGGGTCAGCAGGGCAGGGGCGGCCCGCCTGGGGGGGCTTGAGGTAGAGACTGTGCACACGGTCTGCTGGGCCGTCCCAGGCCTGGGCTTCCCTGAGACCCAGGGTGTAGGGTGTAAAGTGCTCCCTCAACCTTGTCCATGGCGTCTGGACAACCCGGGCCGTAAGCACCTGTGCCCCCGAGGGTGTGTAGCCTCCCCTGTCGGCCCCCGCAGCACCTTACCCTTTGGTGACAGCCCCTCCCGATGTTGCCAAATGTCCCCGGGATAAGGCGTCCCATGAGAGCCACAGCCTCAGAGGCAGAGGGTTCTCGTGGGCACCTGGGAGGCCAGGCAGAGGGCTTGGCAGTGGGCCTCTTGGCTGCTGACGCGCTCTGGCCTGGAGCCTCCCCTCTGCCAATGAGTGTGCGCTTTCCAACCCCTCCTCCGGGCTCTGTTCTTCCTGTCGGTCCCGCAGCCCAAGTGCTCTGCGGTCTCCACCGCCTCTCAGGTACTGCCCTGCCCTCCCCGCCTGGGTCCCTGCTGGCCCATGGAGAGGGCTTGCCCGATGCTTCCCTCAGCTCCCCTCATAAAGATGCTGCCTGTAGTCTTTTAAAAAGTAAATATAAGACGAGACCCAGGCCCTGCCCGTGACTGTGGGCAAGTTGTCTCTTGTACAGAAGCAGGAGGGTAGCTTGGCTGACCTCCGGAGGTGGTTTCCAGTCCTTCTGTTGGTGGCTGCCTGGCAGGGGTGTCTGTCCAACAGTCACTGTCTGTAGCCTGGGTTAGCCTGGGTTCTGGCCACAGACTTCTCACTGGTCACACGGCCCCTCTGTGTCTCCTGCTTGTAGTAAGAGCTCCCATACTGGGCTTCAACCCAGGGGACATACTCTTCTTCAGCGCAGTCTCCTAAATACCATTGAAGTTAAAAAGCAGGAGAGGCCACCTTTGAGGTTCCTGCTTGGCCTTCAAAGTCCAGCAGGAGGCTCTCACTGAGCTCGTCACGGCCCAGATGGCAGAGCGATGGCCACGGTGGTTGTGGTTGGCGTGTGCCGGGGACACGGCATAGCCCCAGCCCCGGGCACTGCCTGCGCCCCGCATGGTGGGGGGGGGCGGGGGGACTGCGCCTCTTCTCCCCTGAGGTTGGGTCACTCACAGGACCGTGCCTGAGACAGCTCATCTCAGAGTTACCTTAGTCAGTGTAACAGGTTACTTTTTAGATCCTGAAATTTGTAATAAAATTACATTACCTATCCTCATCACCAAAACTTGATGTTTTAAATGTGCCTTTTTTTTAAAAAAAAAAATTAATTCTTCCTAAAGCAGTACTGTTTACAAGTTGGCCAGAAAGGCCTGGAGCGTGTGTGTGTGCGTGCTTGTATATGCATGTGCCTAGGGCGTGCACCTGTGTTCGAGTATCAGTGCCTCCTGGGGAGGGAGGTGTTGAGCTCTGCACCTGGACTGAGGAGCCGGAGGAGAGCCGGTGGGGCTCGTGTCATGGAGCTTGTCTTCCTCCTCGCGTGTGGTCTGCTGCATCGTCGTCGTCCCTTTTATAACGTTTTCCTTCCAGCGTTTACATTTTTAAACTTTGGATCCTCAAACCCACTGGCTGAAGGTGCTGAAGCTCTGATGGGAGCCGGGTTGTTTCTGAGCAGCTGGCGGGGGATGGGGTGTCTGTGCTGCGGGGTCTGGGGTCCACCTTCTCCATGGCAGGAGTGAGGTGGGGCTTTCTCTGCGCCAGGCCCTTGCTGGTTCTGGCTGGTGGGTCTCCAGCACTCTTACTGTGCTATTGAATGTCATGACTTCTGATCACTTTGCTACTGAATGTCATGACTTCTGATCACTTGGCAAAAGCCACTCAAAGTTTCTTGAGGAAAACACTAGAATTAAAGAATGCTGGTTTATGTTCTCTACAGTAAATGGTAACAGTCTTGGCCCGCAAAAGCCCGGTTGGTCCCCAGGTGCCTCCGGGACATCAGCACTGCTGCCTGTGTCTGGTGTCCGATGCAGCACCCGTGTGTCCTGCAGGCCCTCCCAGTGCCCGGGGCACAAGCTCCCGGGAGACCGCGCGGCTGAAGTGTGAGCCACGGTCAGAGTGCGGGCTGACACCTTCTCGCCCAGAGTCTGGGTCCTTGGCCAGCACCAAAGGGACAGGCAGCTCACTGTTTTCCTGGGCCTCCTGTGTTTCTCCTGATGGCTTAGTTGTCCTTTTCCTTCAGACTAAAAGTGCTTCTTTGTGCCCCCTTGATGGAGGTCGGCGTGTTCTGGATTCTGCCCCTCACCCCTCCACAGTGCTGAGGTGAGACGTGGCCCCTTTCCTGCGTGAGGCCCCTCAGCTCACCCCTCACCTGCGTCTGTGCTCGTCGTCAGGGGAGGCGCAGAGCTGCGCTCTGGGAAGAGCATGCTCTGCTGGAAGCAGTGTCGGGAGAACGTGCTGGAGGTGAAGTGAGGACTGAAGACACCGTCCACACGGTAACTCCTGCCCTCCACTCAGGAGGGCTCCCTCCAGACCACCAGCCTTGTCTGACAGCAGCCCGAGAACCAGCAGGCGCAGCTGGTGAACTTGCCGAGAGTAAAAGCGGCTCTAGGGCTGTGACCCCAGAGGCAGCTTAGCTGTGTGCACTGGGGTCCTCAGGAGCCCATGTGCACAGCAAGCCCGCCTCCAGACTTCTAGCGACTGAGTGTCTTGTTTTCTGTGACCATCGCTTAATTCAAGCAATCATGCATGTTTCCCCCTGTTCACAAGGATCCTGACCTAAGAAGCACCAACTAGTAGAACAGGCTGAGTCAGGCGGCTGGGATGCACTTGAGGTCGGGGCATCCACATGAGACTGCCTCAGGGAGAAGAGCCATGTATCTTGGTATCTTGCTTAGTGACCGTGACCCGATAAAAGTATCTCTCACTTGGTCTAGAAAATCTGACACCAAAACCTGTGTAAACTTTATCAAGAGAGGATTACTGAATTAACCCAAGCATAACAGTGGTAGGTAAAGTGAAGTGTTCTAAGAGATAGTGGGGTTATTTGGTGCTTTAGAGCTTCTTTTACAACACTTAACTGCTCCTGGAAGAGAACCATCCCCCTACTGAGAGGAAACATTTCCCTGCGGAGACTGTACTGACTAATGTGTGTGTGTGAGTAAGGGAGACTCACTGTGTTCCCACTGAGAGGTGAACCCTTTAAACCTGGGAGATTTGTTTCCAGACGCTCAACCACGATACCTGCACTTAGACTTTGCAACATCCTGCAGCTGTCAGCCTGAGACCCAGCCCTCGGGTACTGTGCATTGGACGCTGAACCATGCAGTTGTTTTTCTTTTCTGGTAAGTTTGAACTCAGGGAATAGAGAAGTGGTTTTGGCAACAAGAACGTGTTAGTACTTTGTTATTCATGTTCATGTTCTTCCCCAGGACATCATGGTCACAGTTAACATGGGCGTTTCTGTCGCCAGTGACCTGCAATCAGGAGCCGCACCCAGCATCGCTTGCACATGGAACACAAACCCAGTCCTAGGAGAGGCTTGTCGCTGGGAGCAGAGAGGCTGTGCTGTTTTCTAAATGTAAGTGCTCCCTGGGTCTTAGTTGCAACGCGGGATATTTTGTTGCCATGTGGGCTCAGTAGTGGCAGGGCCTCAGCTCCCCCGCCGCCCCCCGCCCCCCACGTTCCCTGACCAGGGACTGAACTGGTGTCCCCTGCATTACAAGGCAGTTATTAACCACTGGACCACCAGGGAAGTCTCGATTGTTTTAGATATTTCTTGTATTCTGTCTCCAGGAAAGGAAACCACCACAGATGTTGAATTTTTAAGTTTTAACTGTTCTTGCATCTTTCATGCCTAGAAATCTGTTCTGCCTGAAGCAGTTTCTTAGGCATGGATGTGCTGGGGGTGGGGCTGGAAGGTGCGAGGGTAATCACTGACAGGCAGTAGCTGCTACAGCAGGTTAAAATTTATATCAAAATCTTAACTTCTCTGAAAGAGAAAAGGATGCATTTAGTTACACTGGTTATCATGGGCCTTTAAATCACCTCTATACCTTTTAATCGCCTGTTGTTCCTGACTGGAGTATTTGAGGCCTGGGTTTCCCATTATTTGAGTCCAGAATCTCTTGTGGTGGTTGGTCTTTAAACGGAAAGCCTGCACTTCCTTGGAATGAAGGCTGTTTACAGGGCAATTCTCCACTCAGGGGTACAGCGACCTCCCCTCCAGTCCCCCCTGGTCCTCCTCGGACGTGGCAGGCAGTGGCCCCCCATTTTGGCTGCCATGAGGCAGGTGGGATCTTAGTTCCTAATCAGGGATCAGACCGAGGCCTCAGCAGTGGAAGCACAGCCGCTACAACAGTAGTTAACTGGACCACTGGGAAGTCCCACACTATTGTAAAAAGTAAAGTTAGTTTTTTAAAAACAACATCAAGTGTATTCTTGTTTCCTATCTTAACAGTTTGCTTTTATTTTTTTTTTGGCTGCGCCAGAAGGCTTGTGGGATCTGTTCCCCAACCAGGGATCAAACCCAGGCCCTAGCGGTAGAAGCGCAGAGTCCTAACTATTGGACCACCAGGAAGTCCCAATCTGCTTTGGGATGATTTTCAGGCGTCGACCTTCCCAGCCAACAGCAGACAAAGGCACAGTGTGGGGTGGATGCAGAAGAAACATCCACAGGTGTATTTGAGTATCTTCGTTCAAGTACGTTAACACAGCAAGTCTTAGGCTTCCCGATGGTGAGGTGACGCTCTGTGGTCGTCTCGGGCTGTCTTCTCTGAGCCTGGATCAGTGGCTGAAGCTCCGTGTTTGTGGAGGCAGCAGCTACAACACTGACACCACCTGGTGTCTTCACAGTCGTGCTTTTGCCGAGCGGTCCATTCAGTCCATCTCCTGGAGTGAGAGAGGAGGAGCTGGGGTGGGCCAGTGTCACTGAGCCAGGACCCCACACCTGGGCCTCCAGGCCCACAGTCAGCACCCGAGCAGCTCTACTAAGAGGTTTTGTCGCAGCCCTGCAGGGTCTGGAAGCTGTTAAAAAAAGCTTCTCTCCTTCCACCCGTTCTTGACGCCGAGTTGGCATCACCCTCCGGTTGTAAATGCCTATGTAACTTCACAGCCACGCACAGAGAATGCTTTCAAGGCTCATCAGTACATAGTAAAAGGGTCAGATGCCTGAGCAGTGCTGCTGACACACAAAATTCCACCCTCACCAGTATCTCCAAGTTTACAGACAAGGTATGGCTACTTCCCTTTCACCTGGTCTGTGAAACCAGACTTTCTAATACCTGGTTGGAGAACAGACATGTGTGGTTTTTTTTACCCCCTTTCGACCTCTCACCCTGCTTGGTAAAGCATGTTTTTAAACTACACCAGTCCATCCTAAAGGAAATCAGTCCTGAATATTCATGAGAAGGACTGATGCTGAAACTCCAATACTTTGGCCACCTGATGCAAAGAGCTAATTCATTGGAAAAGACCCTGATGCTGGGAAAGACTGAAGGCGGGAGGAGAAGGGGACGACAGACTGAGATGGTATCACCAACTCAACGGACATGTGTTTGAGTAAACTCTGGGAGTTGGTGATAGACAGGGAGGCCTGGTGTGCTGCAGTCCATGGGATCACAAAGAGTCAGACGTGACTGAGCTGAACTGACACTCATTTGTGAAAAGGTGGCGCTGAGAGCAGAGCAGGGAAGCCCAGCTTGGGCGCATCTCTTGTGCTTGCCCCCACCTCCCCCCTCAGTACTCCCACCTCCTGCCCCAGCTGCTCTCAAGAACCTGTGACCGCAGCTGTCTCAGAAACAAGGCTGAGGAAGCTCGAAAGGCACTCACAACCACAACTACCTGACTCCCGCAGTGAGGCTCCTAGAGCTCAGGGGAGGGAGACCAAAGCGGGGCTCATCCACCACTGGCTCTTACATTCTGGACTAAGTTCCTCACATAGGTGATGAGGTTCTGGTTGATGAAGGTCACCGTTGTGCGGAAGATGTCTCGGAGCAAGGCTGGCGAGTGGTCGGCTATCTTTTTGGCCAAGAGCATGATAAGCAGGAGCTGGGTCTTCTCGTGGTCCATGTCCGCGGGGCAGGTTTGCATGAGCTGTTCCAGCGCAGCCGCCAGGCACTGTCTCCTGTCCTGCACATGTGGAAGTGGGGTGCGGTTACCCACCGCCTCCCGCTGGGGCAGCCGAGGAGAAGCTGGGGGCAGGTGTGCCCACCCCCACCGCGGCTCCTCCTGCTCGAAGGCACCTGAGGCCAAAGTCCCCACTCAGGGCTGGGGCCAGCACACGGGTGCAGGGAGAGGCCTCTGTGGATCCCCAGACCCCAGGGGACCTTCAGCACCAACAGTGAGGCGGGGCGCCAGTGGCCTGGGACCCATGATGGCTCCCTGAGTGGACAGCCTTCCTGAGGGCAGGAAGCTGACCGGCCGGGCCCAGCGCGAGGGCGTTTCAGGCTGCATTTTGGGAAGAGTCATACTCATGACACTGAGGGTGCTGTCCCCCAATTCCTGAGCCTGATTTGAGGTTCAGGTTTTTCGGGGCCCGGTGACAGTTCTTCCAGGAGACAATTCTCTGAGCTGATACTCCCTCCAGCTTCTGTGGAAGGTAGGTCACGCTGGTCTGTCCACCAGGAGGCAGAGGACAGACCTGTGAGTGGCCCAGTGGTTTCCCCACTCACCTCCTCCGACAGGCTCCTGATACTGAAGCGTGAGGCCAGACCGGCCACCATCCCTGGGCGGATGCTGCCTTCCAGCCTGTCCCCAATCTGGGCAAGCTGCCGGGCGACATCACGGACCGCCTCCTCCTGACGCTCAGAATCTAACATCCAGACAAGGCAGATTCAGGTGATGTCTGCTCACACCCTCCCCTAGTCCCCTCCAGGAAGAATGTCCCTGGGGGCCCCGCAACCGCTTAGAGCGATTAGAGCAGCAGAACCCTCACACTTGGCGAACAGCCGTTGTCCAGGAAGCGGCGGCGATCTATCGCCCCAGCGGCTGCCTCCGGATCTGCTCTCCTGAGGCACAGCACCCCTGCCCCTCTGCACTTCGTTCCAAATGCTCTGAGCTCCCCCACCACCCCACCAAACAGAAGGCTTCCAGGATCGAGCGTTTTCCACTGTGGGGCTGACTCCCAGCCACACAGCCGAGAGCTCAGTGCACAGTGGGCGCAGGACGGGCAAGCGTGCACTCGGGCAGGTGCTGCGTCCCTCCTCCTGCCCCATGCAGGGCAGGCGGTGAGATGCCTGGACCTAGAGACCTGCATGTAGTCCCCCCGTCGCCAAGAACCTCTCACGTGCCCGCCCTCTGACCTGGACTACATGGTTGACAGAACCACTCAACCCCCTGTGCCACTGCAGCCTGGCCCCCTCCCAGTGGCCCCCACAGCCTCCCCGTCCAGGTTTGTCTTGCGCTTTACTGCCGAACATCACCAGGTTCCTGACCCACAGGCCAGCTTCCTACCTGAGGGCCTTGCCCTGTGCCTCCAGCGAGGCTCCAAAGTCTAAGGGTGGGGTGGTGACAGGGGGGACCCCAGGGACAGCAGTCTTGACAGCAAAGCCCCTCCTGCCCCCACACCTTCCTACTCTGTCCCCAAGGGGGCCCTGGCTGGTGGGGACCTCCTAAGAGGTGGCTTCAGTCCAGGCCTCCCAGAACAGGCTGACTCACAACTTGATAAGGCTCCCTGGGGAGTTCCCAAGGGGCTCCCAGTGGCCTCCGTGGAGGCAGCACCGTGGTAAAAGCTGAGGCTGGGAGAACAGCCCGGCCCCAAGAATGAGCCCAGGGTCCCCATCACCTGGTGACCATGGAGGTCAGCATGGCTGTAGCACACAGACGTGAATCCATACGAGACACTGATGCCAAGAGTCCTCCGGAAGCTGAGTGGGTTTTCACCAATCAGACTCTGAGGCCTGCTCCACCGGACATGGGGGGCTGAGCCCGAAAACCCCAGGGCCGAGGAGGCTGGCCGGTGCCTACCTGTCTCCACCGCCGCTGCCGAGGGGAAGTGGCTGTAGCGGTTGCCGTCCGTCTGCAGCTCGTCGTCATGGAACAGGCGCCCAGGCAGCTCATGACCCAGCGTCTCCAGCTCCCTCTGGAAGCAGGAGTGGGGGCAGCTCTGCAGGAAGCCAAGCAGCAGCAGGCTTGTGGTGCGCTCGTCCCCGAGGCCGGTGCCGTTGCTAACCTGTGAGGAGAGCACTGTGGGAACATGGTCCTGGGCTGGACTCCCTGGTCCAAGGCCTGAGCACCTTCTGGGCAGGCAGGGGCCAGTGTGCAGAGCCTCCTTCCTGCAGACATCGAGAAAGGCTCCAGCCGTGCAAGAGGTGGTCCAGCTGCCGCCTCCAGGGGAGGGAGGCTGGGCAGGTGCACCGCTCAGGCCAGCCATGCTCCCTGGCCAAGCATCAGCACTGCGCCTCTGCTCCCATTATGTCTGTGGGCCCAGGATGGCGCTGTGCTAAAGCAGGTTTTCAGCACACCCTGGACGCTGGTGACCAGACACCACCTGCCTCTGGGCAGGCCTGGCCACCCTCAGGTGGGTAAGCCCCTGCCGGGCCCACAAACAGCATGGGGGACAGGAGGGACACTACCAGAAGAGCGTGTATGGGCAGGGCTGGGGTGAGAGGGCATCTGGAGACGCCAGGAATGGCTGGCTCAACATGTGCAGGACACACAGCCTGGGTTGGAAGGACCAAGAGGAGAAAGTGAAGATCCTAGTGAAATGTACTCCTGAGTCTTTAATATTTTTCATTAGAAAAATATTCTGATTAATCAGAGGGGCTTCCAGGGCAGGGGGTTCAATCTGGGCAAGGAACTAGATCCCACATGCCTCAACTCAAAACCTTGCATGCTGCAACAAAGATGGACGATCCTGTGTACCACAACTAAGACCAGTGCAGCCAAGTGTGAAAAGGGAGAAAAATCAGAAAACGCTTAGAGGACAGTTTTTAGAGGGGAAAGTGTTTTAAATAAAATGCATAACATAAGTGCTCACGTATTGCTATTCAGCCTCTACTTCTCCAGAATTTGTCCTAAAAGGGAAAATGTACATAACAGCTCTACTAAATCTTCACAGGGAGGCCAGGTGGCACAAGGCAGCTGAGAGACTGAGGAAGGTGCTCCCTCTGGCTCAGGAGGCACTGGTCGGGGGAGGAGGGAGCTGTGGCAGCTGGACCGTGTCCCCCAGAACCTGAGAGCGGGACCTAACTGGGAAATAGGGGTCTTTGCAGATGTTGTACTGAGGCCAGGTCATCCTGGATCGGGGCTCTATTCCCGGATGGGGCTGGGGGAGGGCTACAGCCTGAGCACACCTACTGCTGCTGAGCTGAGCACTTAACAAATGCGGAAAGTCAGAAAAACCTGTAACAGGATGAAAATTCTGATGGCAGGGAGAAAGAGGAAGCTGATGTCTCCCCACAAACCCAACTGTGGGGCACTCCCGTGTCAAAGGAAAAAAGGGGAAAGCAAACTCCAGGAGCTAGTCTCTGCATCCCCCACCCCCACCCTGAGGCCATTGGGAAAAGCTGTATGGGGGCAGCTCCCTGAAGGCTCCTGCCTGAGTGGCTGACATGCCTCCTGAGCCGCCAGGCTGAGAAGCACATGACCCCGTGCCTGCACAATGCCAAGCCCACCCCACCCCCACCCCCGTGCTCAGATTCAGAAAGCTGGCCCGAGCTCACAAGTCATCAGGAGGGCCCAGACGGCACCCGAAGGGCTGGAGGACATGTGGAGGGAGGGCGGGAGCGTCCCAAGACACTACCCAACCCAGCCACGGTGGGAAGGAGATGGACGAGAGCTCCTGATCGGCCCAGCCACACAGTTTCCCTTCTGAACCCTCAAGGACCCTACATCCTTGAACCCATCTTGCCTTCCAGGATCGACCAGGCACAGGCAGTGAGCAGACGGGGCTTGTGTGCTCTGGTTCCCGCAGGCCCGCCCCACCCCCGCCATGACCACCTCAGCATCTGACCTTCAAATCCATGGCCTGTGCAGCTCCGCGGGCTCCGGCTCACAGGGTTCTGGGATGGAGGCCTGGAAGAGGACACGCAGGGTGGACATGGGGCCCCGCAGGGAAGAACAGGGAGTCGTCTGGGCCCTGGCTCCCCTCATCTGCACCCCGGGCCACAGACCTGAGTTTCCTCGTAACTGAGACCAAGACCGTGCCCCACCTCAGGTCCAGCCTCCCACCCTGAGCTCAATGGTCAGGCAGGCAAGGCCATCTAGCTCCCAGAGTTTCTAAGTGAACACTCAGAGCGCTGGGCTTCCTCCACCAGCAGTTCCTAGACTTTGCCATGGATCTGTCCCACTGCAGACACTACCCGGCTGCCGGCCCCAAGGCACCGTGGCTGCACAGAAAGGTGCGTGACAGGAGGAGAAAGAATGTCTGACAGTCACTGGGAGATGAAGGCTTCGGGATGGTGTCGATTCCACACTAAACAACTGCGTAGATGAAAGCTCATTGGACTGAACCTTAGAAGATTATGCCCCTGACGTGGAAAATATAAAAAAACTGAGAGCTCTGTGTGCATCATAGAGACACCCAAACAGAGTAACAAGTGTCTGCAGAGCAGTCTCAACAGAACAACCCATTTTAAAATGTATGCACAGCACACGTCTGTTTATACACAGTATCAGGCTAAACCCAATGAACTTTGTAGGGCAAAAAGTCAAAATTTGGCAATTCCATATGGTTCCTACATACACAGGAGGTTAAAAACAGAACAGAAAACCAGTTCATTGCCAGGAGACAGGAGCAGAATATGTAAGAGATGGCAAGAATATACAGAGCTATACAAAAAAGATCTTAATGACACAGATAACCATGATGGTGTGATCACTCACCTAGAGCCAGACATCCTGGTGTGAAGTCAAGGGAACCTTCGGAAGCATCATTATGAACAAAGCTAGTGGAAGTGATGGGATTCCAGCTGAGCTATTTCAGATCCTAAAAGATGCTGCTGTTAAAGTGTGCACTCAACAGGCCAGCAAATTTGGAAAACTCCGCAGTGGCCCCAGGACTGGAAAAGGTCAGTTTTCATGCCAATCCCAAAGAAAGGCATGCCAAAGAATGTTCAAACTACCACACAATTGCACTCATCTCACACCCTAGCAATGAAGAAGGAAATGGCAAGGCACTCCAGTATTCTTGCCTGGAGAATCCCACAGACGGAGGAACCTGGTAGGCTACAGTCCACGGGGTCGCAAAGAGTCGGACACGACTGAGCGACTTCACTTCACTTTACACCCTAGCAAAGTAATGCTCAAAATTCTCCAAGCCAGGCTTCAACAGTACCTGAACTGAGAACTTCCAGATGTTCAAGCTGGATTTAGATAAGGCAGAGGAACCAGAGATCAAATTGCAAATATCCACTGGATCATCGAAAAAGCAAGAGAATTCCAGAAAAAAACATCTTCATTGACTATGCTAAAGCCTTTGACTGTGTGGATCACAACAAACTGTGGAAAATTCTTCAAGAGGTAGGAATAACAGACCATCCCACCTGCCTCCTGAGAAACCTGTATGCAGGGCAAGAAGCAACAGTTGTAACTGGACATGGAACAACAGACTGGTTCCAAACTGGGTAAGGAGTACGTCAAGGCTGTATATTGTCACCCTGCTTATTTAACTTATATGCAGAGAACATCATGCGAAATGCCAGGCTGGATGAAGCACTAGCTTGAATCAATACTGCAGAGAGAAATATCAATAAACCTCAGACATGCAGATGACACCACCCTCATGGCAGAAAGCGAAGAGGAAATAAAAGAGCCTCTTGATGAAGGTGAAAGAGAATGAAAAAGCTGGCTGAAAACTCAACATTCAAAAAACAAAGATCATGGCAACCGGTCCCATCACTTCATGGCAAATAGAAGGGTAAACAATGGAAACAGTGAGAGACTTTATTTTCTTGGGCTCCAAAACCACTGCAGATGGTGACTGCAGCCATGAAATTAAAAGACGCTTGCTCCTTGGAAGAAAAGCTACGACCAACCTAGACAGCATATTAAAAAGCAGAGACATAACTTTGCTGACAAAGGTCCATCTAGTCAAAGCTATGGTTTTTCCAGTCATCATGTATGGATGTAAGAGTTGGACCATAAAGAAAGCTGAGCGCTGAAGAATGGAAACTTTTGAACTGTGGTGTTGGAGAAGACTCTTGAGATTCCCTTGGACTACAAGGAGATCCAACCAGTCAATCCTAAAGAAAATCAGTCCTGAATATTCACTGGAATATTCATCCAATATTCATTGGAGCTAAAGCTCCCAATATTTTGGCCACCTGATATGAAGAGCCAACTCCTTAGAAAAGACCCTGATGCTGGGAAAGATTGAGGGCAGGAGAAGGGAACGACAAAGGATGAGATATTGGATGGCATCGCCGACACAATGGACATGAGTTTGAGCAAGCTCCAGGAGATGGTGAAGGACAGGGAAACCTGGCGTGCTGCAGCCATGGGGTTGCAAAGAGTTGGACACAACTGAGCAACTGAACAACAACAAAAGGCCACAAGATCACCTGCTGTCTGGAAATTTTCACCAGGAAGCTCGGGCTGGACTCTGTCACCCTGAGGGCAGGAGACAGGTGAAGCAACGCTTACAGGGTCCACCACTTGCAGCACTTCTAAACGTGTGGGACTTGTCTAGAGAAAAGGAGGCCTGGTCGGGGACTAGAGATACTGATCAGACACTCAAACTTGGTAGACAAAGCGGGGGCAGGGGCAGTTCTGTGGGGCAGTTGTGGAGAGACCTGGGGGCCTGCTGGCCAGGGCCATCTATGTGATGGCCAGCCTGGCTGCACATCACAGATATGAATGAAAATTAGGGAGCTATCAGCGATTGCACCTGGACTATCCCAAAGAGCAGTCTGACTTGACCTCCCTGGGCTGGTCACTCTGTGTGAGTGGGTGACTGGTCACTGTGGGTGAGGACCGGGCAGGCTGCTTTGTAACCATCCACTTGTATATTCAGTCCCGGGCACTCCGATCATCTCAGGTTCCCTGGCCTGCAGGAGGCAACCTTCCTTTCCATCATGGCAGGCGGGGACCCTTGGCCCAGACTGGCTTTGCCAGGGGGCTCTGCAGGCTTCGCTCCCTAAAAGGCAGCTCAGTTCTGAGACAAGTGGCATATCACAGTGGATCACACAGCACTATTCAGAGATAGGACATTCCCAGGAAGGCTCTTGATTTGTCAAATTACACTCAGTTCAGTTCAGTCGCTCAGTCGTGTCTGACTCTTTGCAACCCCATGAACCGCAGCACAGGCCTCTCTGTCCATCACCAACTCCCAGAGTCCACCCAACTACATCCCAGTAAAAAGAACAAAGGACAGTAGCGCAAATGTCCACGACAGGTACGCGGACGAACACCGTGCCCATCACAGTGAGTCTCATTCAGCCTAAGAAGGAAATCCTGGCACCTGCTGCACGTGGGACCTGGAGGACACTCTGCCAAGTGACAGGAGTCAGACCCCAGGGCAGAAGGTGGACAGTGGCCTGGGTGGGACGACGGCAGGGCTCTGGACAGGACAGTGGGGTGGGGTGCCTTAGTGAGCGTGGACGGGCATTCCCCCACATACAAAAAATAAGGAAACGGTGGCACCTGTGGCAACGTGGAGGAACGCTGAGGATGTCACACAGAATGAAAGAA
This sequence comes from Odocoileus virginianus, assembly GCF_023699985.2. NCBI lineage: Eukaryota > Metazoa > Chordata > Mammalia > Artiodactyla > Cervidae > Odocoileus > Odocoileus virginianus. Next base: position 6,067,632 of record NC_069696.1, read on the forward strand.
GGCAGACGCAGAAAGACACACACTGGCTCCACTTACACGAGAAATCATGTCCGTTTCTAGAGAATTACTAATTTCTTATTCATGCCACTGAGCTGCACACATAAAATGATAATATATATATTTATATAATTTTGCATCTATTCCACCACAATGAAAAAAGTTTGAAAAAAGCTTCATTTTGAACCTATGCAAATAACGGTTTGCTATTGTTATTTAGTTCCTAAGTCATGTTCGACTGCTTAAAACCCCATGGACTGTAGCCTGCCAGGCTCCTCTGTCTTTAAGGATTTCCCACACAAGAATACTGGAGTGGGTTGCCATTTCCTCCTCCAGGAGATCTTCCTGACCCAGGGATCAAACCCAGGTCTGCTGCATTGCAGGTGAGTTCTTTACTGTTGAGGCACCACACAAAATGAGGAAACTTAAGAATTCTGTCAGGGGCAACTAGATGTCAGTTCCATCTAACAGATGTGTATGGGCTACAGAGAGTTTCAGGAAGAGAAAGGCTCCTCGTCTATCTAGGGAACAAACACCATGTCAGCATCACTGCAAGCGAACCAGCAGGTCCCCGTCGTGGCCACACCCCCACTGCCTGCCTCCAGAAGAGCCCCGAGACCCTGACCTGAGCGCCAGGCGCAGCTCTGAGCTTCTTAAGCCAGGAGAGCCCCAAAGCCTGTTTGTGCAGTAGTTCAGAGTGTCCGGTATAATCGCTTGCATGATGCTCTGAATCTGTCCTCTACTGGGGATACACACCACAAAGCCCCGAGTCACCTCTAGAGGGCAGGGCCTGCCAGCGGTGACTCACGGATTTCTGTAACAAGAGCAGACAGAAGAGGGTCAGAGTCTCTTGTGATCTGTGCTCCCCTGAGAATAAAGATTATGGACAGCAACGGTGTCCCCACGGAGCACAGTTTCTGCAACACTCACATGAGTGTTACACTTTCCTGTAAACTAAACCAAGGAAGCCTGAGCCAGCACCTCTTGGGACAGCTGCTCTTCCCACAGTAACACGTCAAACATAGCTGACTAACTACATAATCTCTCTTTTTAGAAGATGAATGGCCTGTGGGATTCTCTGGGGGCACTCTGGGAAGTCTCAATTAATAGTTGTAGGTGTAAAAGATATCCTGAAAACAACATCTTTTCTCTAAATTCAGGGTCCAACCTTCAGAAGCACTATCAGAGTCCACTTGGTCATTTAAGATGGGGTCACTGATGCCTGAGAAACAGAACACAGTTGTCAGTGAACTAAGAACCCCTTAGCTCCTCGTAAGTGATGAATCTTTGTTCTTGGTGGGACTATTTTTCCCTTTAGAACATAAAGCATCAAAAATTATTGTTATAGGGCTTCCAGGTGGTGCAGTGGTTAGGATTCCACGCTTCCAATGCAGAGGGCTCAGCTTCAAGCCCTGGTCAGGGAACTAAGATCCCGCAAGCTATGTCGTGAGGCCAAAAAACCAACCAACCAACCCAGCAAACTTTCCTAGCTTCTTTTCAGACTCAGACATTTAAGGGATTATTAAAATTATGAGACCACATTCTCACTAAAAACTTTGTTTTGTAACATACTGTATTAAAAAATGTTAACAAGCAATGGGCATTGATACGTTCAAACATATCAACAAAATTTTAAAATTTTCTCCAGTTTTACTTTCTAACACAGAAAATAGATAAAACCTGATTAATCAAAAGCTTTTCAGGGTCCTCAATCATTTTTGTGGGTAAAAGAGTCTTAGAGACCAAAAGGTTGGGGGGGAGGAACTAGACCTTTCCCTTGAAAATAAAAGCATGATATATTAATACAACAGTTTTCTCTACCATCCATTTTAAGTAAGATACTTAACCAAAGTGACTGACTCTTTCACAGAGAATCAGGTGACTGGGTCTCACACAGATCAGATGCCACTTCCCAGCCGCACACATCCTGAGCTTCCCCCAGGCACACACACACTCAGTGATGCCAGCCAAAGACAAAGCCCCTCTGAGAACACTGGAAACACTTAAAGCACACCTGGTACCCAGTGCTTTCGAATCCTGTCTTATCTAGAAATCACCTGGGTATACAGTGATTGCCACCGTTAATTCAGTGTTCACGCTGTACCTCGGAATACTGTTAAAAACACTCAGAATTTTATTCAGTTCAGTTGAAAACAAATTTACATTTCTCCTAACTTTAAACACTAAGAACAATATCAGCTGATTTGAGAAGTAAACCTATAGAAGTTTTCGGGGGGGGGGGGGACCAATTAGCATACAATATACAATTCACTAGTAGAATGAATATTGATTATTACATGTAATCAATATTAAGTGCTGATTTATCAGTAATATTGATAAATCAGAGAAAACACAGGTCCAAAGATTTACCTTAACTATGTGAACCTGTACTCTTCTTTTTATAGAGATATAGTTGATGCACAATATTATATGTTACAGGTATACAACATAGTACCCACAGTTTTTAAAGGTTATACTACATTTATAATTATTATAAAATACTGGCTATGTGCCCTGTGGTGTACAACACTATCCTTTGAGTTCGTGTATTTTATACTCAGTAGCTGTTTACCTCTTAACCCCCTAACCCCATCGTGCTCCTCCCCCTTCTCTCTCCCCACTGGTAGTGGTTTAGTTGCTGAGTCTTGTCCAACTCTTGTGACCCTGTGGACTGTAGCCCGCCAGGCTCCTCTGTCCATGGGATTCTCTAAGCAAGAGTACTGGAGTGGGCTGCCATTTCCTTCTCCAGGGAATCTTCCTGACCCAGGAATCAAACCTGGGTCTCCCACATTGTACGCAGATTCTTTACTGTCTGAGCCCACTCCCCACTGGTAGCCACTGGGTTGTTTTCTGTATCTGTGAGTGTTTGTGAACATATATTCTTAAAACATTTCTGAGTTTGTTTCTGTATATTTTAAATTTTTTGAAAGTCTAATGTATTTAAAAAAAAAAAGTCTAATGTATTTAAACTACTAGAAATGAGATTTCCTGATTTCATGGAAATTTTAGATAAATTTGACTTACATAAGCATATTTATTTAGGTCCAAAAGCCAATGAGGACAGAGTTTTTCCAATTTAAGATACTTCACAACCAAACTCCTCAATGATGAAAAAAATGCTTCCCACATTTACACACCAAGAGGCAAAGGTCTTTCTGAGTTGCAGACACACAGAGAGCTTCGGTCCGACAAGTTCGGTGCCAAGTCAAGAGCAAACACAAAAACACCAAGCTCACGCGTCCAGGTGCGAAGACGGGCTCCCCACGGTGGCACAGAATTATGAACTGAGCTCAAAAGACCAAGGACACAACCGCCGTCTCACCACCCGGCTTCTCTGTCCTCTCCTGCTCGACACAGAGCAGACCTGCCGCATCTCCCACAAGAACACAGTCAGCAAGGCCACCGGTGGAGAAACTTGTCCACGCACACCAACCTGAAACCCAGCCAAACACCGTCCAGACAGAGAGTCGTTCCACTGGCCTGAGACACGGCCTCTGGGGCCAAGTCTACGAGGCATGCTTTCAGGGACAGCTCCAAAACAGCCAACACAGAGAAAGGGCAAAACCATGATTTTCCTATAAATACAGAATGATGAAATATGTCCAAGACTGTATTTAGCTCATTAATTAATGAAGGAACCAGTAAGATGATTCAGTCGATTTCTGACGACACGGGTTGTATGGCGGCTGCCAGTTCCACTCAAGCAAGTGAACGGGAGCAAGCGGGAGCCCGGTCCAGTGCCCACGTCGGCTCCTTCTGACGCCTCACCCGGGACACACGGTGGCCTCACTTCCATCACACACTGCCTGGACTTTTCAGGACAGAAGCTGGAGTGTGGGACGCCGACCTCTGCCTCCTCTGCGCCGGGCTTCCCGCCTTCAGGCTTCCCCACAGACCTCACCGCTTGCTCACCCGCTCCACCACTTGGTCCAAGCTCCATCTCAAAGGCCTGGGAACCACTGGTTTTCAACCCTGGCTGCACACACTGGCATCAACAGAGAGGCTCTAAGACGTCCTGATTAGACAAGAGCTCACATGTGGATAAGCCCAACGAATCCACTAAAACACCCCAGAGCAAGTAACAAGTGAGTTCACCAACGTTGCAGGACACAAACTGTGTAAGACCACTGTACTTCTATGTGCCAGCAATTAATATCCAAAAAAGAAACAGAACTAGAATAGCATCGAGAAAAATAAAATACTTTGGAATACATGTTGAACAAGAGAAGTGTAAGAGCTGTACACGGAAAACTGCAAGTTTTTTGTTGCAGAAAAGCACAGATCTAAATAAACGGGCTCATTCCGGTCCACAAACTGGAAGAGCAGCCATGGACACCACAGGATTCCCCACAGGCTCCCACCTGGCTTTTTCACAGAAAGAGATAAATGGTTCCTCTTTCATAAGGAAATGTAAGGGGCACAGAATAGCCAACGAGAAAAAGAACAAAGTCAGTGGACTCACTCCCCAACTTCAAGACGTATGACTGAGTGACAGTAATTGAGACAGTGTGTTTGTTTCCGGCCGTGGAGCAGAAGTGACCGTCCACAAATAAACCCTGATAGCCACGGGTCATTCATCTCTGACAGTCAAGAGCAGCGTAATTAACAGGCTCTTCAACAAAGGGTGCTGAGACAACTGGGTATCATGGGAGCAAAAGCATGAATTTGGGCCCCTCCCTCACATTATATACAAAATCTAACCCAGCACAGATCATAGAGAGAACAAAGAAATAAAACTTCATGGCCTTGGGTGAGGCAGTGATTTCTTATATACGACACCATATAAGAGAGAAGAACAAGCCACACAAAGAGAAAAATAGATAAACTGAACTTCTTGACAATTACACCTTTGCACTTCAAAGGACATAAGCAATGAAAAGACAACCCACAGAATGGGAAAAAAAATGCTTGCAAATAAATCATTTATCAAAGAGCTAGTACTCAAAACATATAAAGAATTCTTGTAACAATAAAAAGACATTTAGTTGAAAACTGGGTGAAAGATTTTAATAGGATCCAAAGACATACAAATGGTCAGGTCTGTCAGTCAGTTCAGTTGCTCAGTCGTGTCCGACTCTTTGTGACCCCATGAACCGCAGCACGCCAGGCCTCCCTGTCCATCACCAACTGCCAGAGTCTACTCAGACCCATGTCCATTGAGTCAGTGATGCCATCCAACCATCTCATCCTCTGCCATCCCCTTCTCCTCCTGCCCTCAATCTTTCCAGCATCAGGGTCTTCTCAAATGGTCAACAGGCACAGGTAAAGAGGCTTAACATCATTAACCACTACAGAAATGCTAATCAAACAGCAATGAATGGGAATTTCCTGGTGGTTAGGGCTCCCTGGTCAGGGAACTAAAATCTTTACTAAAAGCCAAGCACAAAGTGCAAAGGAAGGGAGACAGGAAGTAAAAAATAAAGAAAACCACAATGAGATTCACTTTCACATCCACTAGGATGGCTGGAATCAAAAGGGTAACAGCAAGAGGAAGCAAAAATGGGGATCAGTCGGGACCCCACACCATGTGCACCGATCTCCTGGGGGCCAGGGCAGCTGTGGAAAATAGTGCAGACGCTTTGGAAGTTTTGCACCTCCTCAAAATGTTAGGCTTCCCTGGTTGCTCAGACAGTAAACAGTCTGCCTGCAATGCAGGAGACCCGGGTTCAATCCCTGAGTCAGGGAGATTCTTCACTATTTCCGAAATGTTAAGAGTTATCACATGACCCAGAAATTCCACTCCTAGGTATGTATACATACAAGAGAAATGAACACACACTGACTCAGAAACCTGTACATGAACGTTCATCATGACGTTATCCAAAGTAACCAAAAGTCCAATGTCTATCAACTGTTGAATGGATAAGGAAAATGTAGTAGATCCATAAAATGGAATATTATTTGACCATTAAAAGGGAGTGAAATTCTCATACAGGCTGCAACATGGATGAACTCTGAAACATGAGGCTGACTGAAAAAAATCTAGTCACAGAAAACCAGAGTTCATGCATGGAATGATTCATGGTATGATTCCATTGATGTGAACTTCCCACAACTGGTGAATCCGCAGAGAAAAAAGTAGATTAGGGTTACCTGGGGCTGTGGGGATAAAGGGACTGGGGGTAATTGATCCTGTGCGTGGTTTCTTCTGGGGCTGTTGAGACATTCTAAAATTAGACTTGTGGTGATGGCTGCACAACTTTGTGAATACACTGGAAACCACTTCAACTTGGCAAATTTTATAGTATATGAAATATCTCAAAAACGTGGTTTTAGAAAAAGGCAGCCTGAAAGAGGGGACAGTGAAATAAGTGGGGGAGCCCCTCACACACAGGCCCTGGAAGCGCACACAACCCCTCACCAGGTGCTCAAAGTCCGGTGTTCCAGTGTCCCAGTGTCCGTTCTCCCGCTGCCCGGTCCTCCCTGGCCCGAGAGATGTGTGCCCAGGGGGTAGGGCAAGATGGCCCATGGGGGCCAGGTGTCCTGAAGTCCCCCCGTGGGGCATCAAGGTCGACCTCTGTCAATAACTACCCTCCGCTTAGAGCCACAGAAAAGCAAAGGGATGTCCCCATGGCCTTCTGGTGACCAGGAGCCCTGGACCCAGAAGAGGCCTCTCCTCACATGTGGCAGCTTGCTCCTGGCCACCACCTCCCTCCGCAAGGGCAGAAGGTCTTCGTGCGCCTGAAGGTCACCAGCCCCTCTTAACCCTACTGCGTGACTCAGAGGGCACTGGTTCCCTCCCCCCACCCAAGCTGACAGGACACTTGCAGGCAGAGGGCGACTGCAAATGAGCCACTTCCTTGCCATCTAAGTGGGTGGCTTCCAGGACGCTGGACACTGTACACAAGAGGGAATGAGAACTCAATTTTCACAGAACCTCCAGAAGTGGTTGCTCTGTGGTCCATCCAGGTGCTCATGTCTGCTATTCACGGGCAACTTCCCATTCAGTCCAGCACAGCAGAAAGAAAAGAGGAAGGAAACACATCAGGAAAAGGAGGAAAGGAAAGAGGGAAGGGCTGGGTCCCGTGTGGGAGGGGGGAACCAGGAGCCCCAGGACAGTTCTTGGGGAACAGCCCCAACAAAGGTCCAGGGTCCAGGCACCAGCCCAATGCTTTCCCCACCCCTACAGCTGCCAGCAGGGAGGGGTGTGCAGAAAGGCGGGGCCCGGCCCACATCCCACCCCCCCCAACCCCACTCGCTGCTCTGACAGGTCCAGAGGTACCAGGCAAGGCAGCATCGGGAACCCAGGCAGCCCACTCCAACCCGGACAGCTGGACTCTGAGGTCACAGGCTTGGATCACCGTGTGTCTGGCACTGTGAACTCTGTCACAGCTGCCATCTCCCGGCTTGTCCTCAGGTGAGCACTCACGTGACCTCTGGGGACCCAGCCAGGTGAGCACAGGAGGTCCAGTGGGGCAGGCACTTCAGGCCTGCACTTCCTCCACCGGACACCCAGCCACCAGAGATGCAGCCACAGGAGCACTGGCCGCAGCTCTGGAGCAAGGCTTCTGAGGGTCCACTGTCCAGAGGCAGTGTCCCTGAATCTCAGCACAGCACTCAGTGGGGGATCAGGACCCAGGCCCTCTCCCGGCAACAGGCAAAAAACAGCAGCAATATCGCTCACCACCTCCAGTGCTGCCAGGACCGTGACCCCGGGAGGCCGGTCACCCTCATTGTTCCTCCTCGGTGCTGGGGCTTCCTGGCGGGCCATTCTCCTCTGCAATGAGTGGGACCTCCAGCCCATTGGGTCTGGGAAAGCCTGGCAGCAGAGCCCCCTCCCCAGCACCTCAGAGTCCATCTCAGATGAACTGACTCAAGACAACAGTAACAGAACCCAGTCCCTGTTCGGGCAGCTCTTTGCTCCAGAGCCTGCATATCCAAGTCCCACGGTCGCCATTCCCACCACAAAGCACGGGGTCCGCGCAGCCCCCCGAGCCCCGTCAGAGACGACTGACCCTTCCAGGCCTCCCCTCTGGTCACCCCATCCGCTTCCCGCGGTGCCTTCCTAGAGTCACCTCGATCCCAGCAGCCGGCGGGCTCCTCCCACCCTCCCCCGGCTCGACCACAGACTCTCTTCCAGGACTCGGGGGCCCGGGCTCAGGCTTTGCCCAGAGATGGCAGGGACGCAGGTCCAGGAGCGCCCCCTCCCCGACCCACCCGGGCCCCGACGGCGGGACGGGGCTTGGAACCACGTGCCCCTGCAAAGGCCGCCGAGGAGGCCTGGGCAGCAGACAGACCCGCAGGTAGGGCACAGCCGTGGGGGGGAGGAGGAGTCGCCCGGAAACGTCTCCGTGGTGAGGCCCCCTCAGTGAAGACCACCCCTCCGGGTGACGAGCACCCTCCCCGTGAGGACTCTCCTACCCCGGCAGCGCAGGGCGTCCCGCGCCCGGCCTGCCGGCTGAGGTCTCGCCCTCCTGGGGTTTCCGGTCACTACTTCACTCCACAAACCTACCTCCACCGCCCGCAGCACGTCCAGTGCGGCGCGAGCCGGGGAGGCGCCTGGACCCGCGGCCGCCCCACGCGGAAGGAGCAACGGGACGGACCGGGGGCCGGGAGAGGGGAGCCCGGGGGCCAGGAGAAGGGAGCGCGGGAGCCGGAGGCGCAGACCGCGGGGGTGAGGAGATACTCACCTCCACCGCTGTGCGAGGCGGCTCGACTGCAGCGCTACGCAGCGCACGGGGCGCGCGCGGGAAAAGACCACGTCCCGGGGGCGGGGCGCGCAGTCGCTGTGAGCCCACTTCCTGTAGTTCCCGCCCCGCCCACACCGGCCACGGCCACGGCCCCAACCCCCCCAAAGAGCTCCGCGGCCCCGCCCCGCCTCCAGGCCCCGCCCCTCCCCGTCCCCCGGTACCAGGAGGCTTAGCGCCGAGAAGCCGGAACTGAGGCCGAGAGGGACCAGGGCAGTCGCTAGAGGGGAACTCAAGAATAGAAACCGAACTTTACAAACAAAAAGACCGGAAGGAAATATAACCAGAAACCATCGACTGCTTACAGTCAAGTTACAAAGACACTGGATTTTCTACTTTTTTGTACTTTCCACTTTTTCTTAAATGACTGTGGGCCCAATTTTACAATGAATGAAAGCTATGTAATAAAGGTCACATAATGGAGCAGGTTTTAAATCTAAGCAGTGTTATTCATGTCCCAGCTTGGCTTCTTTATCAGAGCTGCGTATCCAAGTGGTTAAAGTATACACAGCAAGTAATCCTTTTAAATGGGGCTCCTGACAGCCAACACAAGAGAGACAGAGGGATAGATGTCACATCCTACAAGCAAAGGACAAAGCTGCCAATTTCCAATGCATGGGAGTCCGGCTTTATCTCACACCTAACTTTAAGGAAACTCTGGTTTTTATGTGCACCTGTGAAGGAAGTGTGAGCAGGGACCATTTAGGAAATCTGAACAAGGGCATGTTCATGACAATCGATGCAGGACTGTATGAAGGGACAACAGGACAAGCAACCCATCAGGGTCCCAGCTCAGCACTCTCTCCCCATGGTGGCTGGAAACAGACCTCCGTACCTGAGCGCTGAGGCTGCCTGCATAAGCCATTCAGTTCAGTTCAGTAGCTCAAGTCGTGTCCGACTCTTTGCGACCCCACGAATTGCAGCACGCCAGGCCTCCCTGTCCATCACCAACTCCCGGAGTCCACTCAAACTCATGCCCATCGAGTCGGTGATGCCATCCAGCCATCTCATCCTCTGTCATCCCCTTCTCCTCCCACCCCCAATCCCTCCCAGCATCAGGGTCTTTTCCAATGAGTCAACTCTTCGCATGAGGTGGCCAAAGTATTGGAGTTTCAGCTTCAATATCAGTCCTTCCAATGAACACCCAGGACAGATCTCCTGACATCAGCCATCCCCAACCCCCACCTCCGCTGCATTCTAGGACAACAAATGCATTGCCAGTACGCCCCGGGGCCCAGCCTGGCCCAATCATGTTCCCTAAAAGCTGCTCCCGGGCTCTCACTGCAGTTTTGTCAGGAGGAGTATAACTTCTAACCAGTGCATACAACCAGTCGTGCCAGCCTCAGCACCAGCTCTCATTCACCTGTTCTGAGTGATGGATGGACAACATGCCTCTCGGCCTCCTTATCCAGGCCTCTGACTGTGACTTCACTTTCAAAAAAGTGTACTAACCCTTGTGTACTGATGCAGGGAATGTAAATTGGTGCAGATACTATGGAAATTCCTCAAAAAATTAAGAACAGAATTACTATATGATCTAGCAATTCTGCATCTGGGTATTTATCCAAAACAATGAAATCACTATCTTGAAGAGCTCTCTGTACCTCTACATTCACTGTAGCATTATTTACAACAACCAAGGTACAGTGACAACCTCAGTGTCCGAGGGCTGATAAACCAGTAATGAAGATGTGTGTGTGCGTGTGGGTGTGTGTGTATATATGTATATATATGAGCGACTGAACTGAACTGAAATGGAATACTGTTCAGCCATAAGTGGGAGTTCCTGCTCTTTGCAAGAATGTAGATGGACTGTGAGGGCATTATGCTTAGTGAGATAAGTCAGAGAAAAACAAATGCTGTGTGATCTCACTTACATGTGGAATCTAAAAACACCTAAACTCACAGATACAGAAGAGACTGGTGGTTCCCAGAGGCAGGGGTCGGGTGTGGGTGGTATGGTGAAGGAGGTCGAAAGACCCAAACTTCCAGTTATAAAACCAATATGTCCCGGGAATGAAATATTCTGCATGGGGACTGGTTAACACTGCTGTGTTGTGTACATGAAAGTTGCTGAGAGAGTAGACCTTACAGGTTTTCATCCAGAGAAAAAAAAAATTTCAGTATGTGATGTGATGGATGTTAACTAGACCAACTGGTGATCGATTTGTAATGTGTCCAAATATCAAGCTGTTGTTTGGGTGGCCAGGAATCAGAAGTAAGGGGTTGGAAGGTGATCCAGGCAGAGGGCACTGGGTTCTGAAGGGGCAGGAAGAGGAGAGGGGCACAGGGACGTCTCCTACCTACCTCCTGAGCTGCTTCCACCACGGAGCCTGGGCTGGGAGGACAAGCCAAGGGCCCTGGGAGCCTGCAGGGCTGAGTTCGGGACTCTGAGGGGCCGTGCATACTGTTGCTGCTATTTTGATGGGCTTGTGTCCCTCGAAACCTAGGAAGTGAGGCCTGACTTCCCGAAAACAAATCCCTTTGGGGTGGGGGCTCTAGGCAGCAGCTGAGCTCATGCCCCACCCCTGGATGCCCCTCCCAAGATGCCCCTGTCCTGCCTCTAGGGCTCCCAGACACCACTTCCTCCCACCTGGCACCCAGCTGACTCCTAATCTGTGGGGTCAAGCCTTCCTCCATCCAGGCTACCCCAGCGCTTCACTGCAGGGATCGGGACTGACAGTCAGTTCCTGCGGGTTGGGCCCTCTCAGCTCTAGACTGTCAGCCAGACCAGCAGAGGCTGGGAGAGCACTTTCCGGCACCAGGGCCCTGCAGGGTCCTCCTCTGTGCTCCCTGCCCCACTCCAAGGGGCCACTGTGGGAGGCCAGGGAGTGGAGGCAGAGGGCGAGTGGCTGATTGGAAGCGGCCACCATCCCATCCATAGAGAAAGGTCTGGGCCTGGGCGGGGGTGGACTAGCTCCCAACCTCCAAGGTGCTTTCCCACCAAGATAGTCGAGGCTCTGGACCTTGAAGGACAGGCAGCAGAGTCAGGAGAGAGTACAGTAGTGCAGATCCTGCTAGTGGAGAGGGGGAGGAGAGCTGCCGGCCCTGGAGCGGGCAAAGCTCCAGCCAACAACCAACATTAACCAGGGAGGCCTCCACCCCGGGAACCAGAGCAGAGTCACTTCCACAGGACTGCCTGGTGCCTGAGAATGCTCCACAGGGACCCTCTGGGTCCCATGGCCTGGCTGTGGTCAGAATAGACTCCAGGGAAGAGCCCAGTGACACCAGCGGGCTCCTACTTGTTCCGACAAGTCTTTTCATCCCTCACCCTCCCACCCAGCTTCTCCAGCAGCAGAAGTGAGCTTCCTCCCACCACCCCACCCCAGGGCCCCTGGGAGATGCTGGAGGAGCGGCTGTCCTCAGCCTGGACAAAGAGCTCAGGGCAGAAGGCCCTGTTCTGCTGACCACTCCTTCCAGACCTGCAGCAGAGGAGGGAGTGGAGGTTGTTGGGGGCGGGGACGCTGGGGGGTGTTGAGACATGGCAGCCTGGCCCCATTGGATGCCCACTAGTCGGGGGGCCTTCAGGGGCTTTAACGGGGGAGTCCTGCCCCAAGGGTGTGCATCTGCTTATTAAGTGGGAAAGAGATCCTCTTCCACACAGAAGGAGAAATAGCACCTGACTTTAGCCCTGCCACTTCCTCCCTGCTCCCCCTCCTTCTCGCCAAGGACATGGTCACCACCAACAGGTCTCATCCTTGTTTACCTCTGCAACCCTCCCTAGGAGGGTGAAGACACCTGGCTCTTCTGGAGACTTTTTCCAGACATCTCTCCACTGGAAAACCTGGCAGCCCAGGCTACTCTCCAGAACTTTCAGGAACGGAGATGGAGGCCTTCTGGGAGGTCCCCTCCAGCTGACTGTGGAAGGCCTAGCATCATCCAGCCTCACGCTCTCCTGGTGGTGGCCCCTCGAAACGTCCTGGGATGCTGTCTCTGCAGAGCAATAAACTAAGTTCTGGGATGAAACAGATTTGGGCCCGCATTTAAAAATCATCACAAGTAAACTGCAACTCTGTGGGCTTGGCAGACTGCGTGAGGTAGCCCTGGGCTGGAGGGACCAGCTCCTCTGTCCTCCTGGGTCTCCAACCTTCCGAGGAGAACGTCAAGTCATGCCAGGTGAGGCATATGCAAGATGCAGGCGCCTCAGCCCTTTGGGGCCTTTGGGAACTAGTCTCCAGGAATCAGGTCATGCACTGCTGGGGTAAGGTCCTTGGCTTGGATCCCATCCAGCCCAGTCCCACCCCAGAACCAGCACCCGGCTCTGAGAGGCAGCGTGGGGATGGGGTGGTGTGCGCGCCGGCCGCTGTCTCCCTCTGCGTCTTCCTGCGAGCAGGTGCCCCCTCAGATCCACAGCATCTGGGGCTCCACTGCCAGATGAAGTACCAGCTGCCAGGCAACCTCAGGGAGGGGACATGGGAGGTGGGGATGCCACCAAACACCACCTGCCAAGCCTGCAGCCACAGGCCGTCTGGGAGCCATGCTGGAGGCCCGTGTGTCCTGCCCTGGCCCAGCTACCAGGACGGATGGCTTCCTCCCTCCTCACTGAGCGTCCCATGGGGAGAGTCTTTTGATCAGAGAGACAGCCTGCGTGTGCTTCCCACTTCCCACTGCAGCTCCTATGACAGGGCTGTGGCCACCAGGCTCTGGATAGACTCGGAGCCACAGATGAGGTGGGTTCTCACAGGGAACGGTAGCAGCTCCAGGCGGCTTGCCCTCCGCTGTCACCCTGAAGCCACCACCGCCTGCTGCCACGTGGGTACCTGTGAACCGCAGCCAACCCTGCCCATCTCCAGTTCTAATCAAGGGCCCCAAGGAACCAAAGGGGGTCAGCACGGCCCCTCCCCTGCAGGCACCGGCCCGACCCAGACCTCCTGCCCAGAACGTCAGGTCACGCTCTGATTCTTTTCTGCTCGATGCCCACACGGTGCCAGGGGCTCCGGGAAGTAGCTGCCTTGCTCAGTGCTGACCCACCCACTGCCACTGCCAAGGGCAGCCTGTGCCCTGGGGATCTGCTCTGGGATGAAGGAGGTGCCACACCCCTGCAGTCAGCACACCAAGGAGCGCACAGGGGCCAGGACGTCAGGCCTCTCTCAGCCCCTGCACCCGGAATGCACTTGGGGAGGTCAACACATCTCACCGACTTAGGCCTGGAGGCTGCAGACCCTCCTGGCACCAGGTTGCGGGCCTCAGGGTCACCCTGACAAGGAGGACACTCTGCTGGCCCCGCTCTGAAGGGCAGCCTCATACCCCCTGGTCGCTCCACACACCTGCTCAAGTGGTTTCAGTGGGCGACTGAGACAGAATAATATGAACAAAAATAAAGCTGGCTGAAAAGGCACAAAAGTGCACTCTTCAAACCCACAGGCACGCTGCCATGTGTGGACACCACCCCTGAAGGGCGGTGCCCAGGGTCCTATCAACTTCAGGAGAGTGAGTTAAGACATACACTCTGTGTTTCTTTTAGAAACTTTTATTGCGCATAAAATGGCCCATTCCCCTTTGTAGGTCAGTTGTTTCCACCTCTAAAGTTGTTTTCTGTAAACTCCACTTTCTGCCCTACTGAAGAAAATCCTGCTCTTTGAAAAGATCGGGAATAGCCTCTCATTGCTGGTCAGGGCAGCTGGAGGATGGCTCCTGGGGCGAAGGCTGGAAGACGCCATCTGAGCAGGCTGAGCCTTCGGCTGTGGCGTGGGCTCACTCACACCCAGCGCTGCAGAGGGAGACTTCCTGCGGCCCTGCCCTCGTGGGGATGTGACAGGAGCTGAGCATCCCCAGAGCTGGAAACTGCAGCAGCCTATCAGCAGGCACTACGACAACCTGCACACTAGTGGTTATGAAATGGAGCGTTCAGAAAAAGTGCTCTACTGGAACCTGAAGTCGCAGCACCGCGGAAGGGAGCTGGGGAGCATTTCTGAGCTTCTCTGCAGCTCCAGGCCTTCCTCATGTCGGCAGGCACGGTGCGCTTCCATGGGGCAGTGCCGCGTCCCTCCTGGCTACTTCATAAACGCGTCCTCGTCCTGGGTGGACGGGCTCGCAGGCGGGCCTGGCAGTCACGGTGCACCAGGTGGTGGGTGGGAAGGGTTGGCAAAGGCCACACAGGCGATGAATCCTGTCCCAAGCCCAGTTTTATCGGAAGGCTGGGGTTTAAAGATGGAATCTAGAACACCCTCTGCTCCCCTGTTAAGAAAGGAGAACAGAAATAGAGGCTCTGCCTCAACAAGCAGGAAGTGAGGGTCAGAGCCACGAGCCCCCTGGATTCCAGGGGGTGACAGACGACAGCTTTGGGACAGACTCAAGAAGACAGTTCTCTGTTCCTTTGCAGTGAGAATGAATGTGTTCAAGTTGAGGCACGATGTGGTTCCCCAAGAACGTTCTGAGGCTGGTGTGGATGTCCCTCATCCTGCCCCTACAGCCTCCCTTTCCAGCGTGTGGTCCTGCTCCACCAGGCGGGCTGGAGGGTCTCGGGACCGGCCTGGCACCGACTGAGCTCCTCTGCAGACGGGCACGGCCACTGCAGATTCTGGGAGCTGGACACGGTCAGCCTCTGGCTGAACCACGGCCCTAGAGTGCCTCCCCATGAAGAGGCGTGAGCAGAGGGCTGGGCAGAAGCTGCCGTGTGT
This sequence comes from Odocoileus virginianus, assembly GCF_023699985.2. NCBI lineage: Eukaryota > Metazoa > Chordata > Mammalia > Artiodactyla > Cervidae > Odocoileus > Odocoileus virginianus. The sequence continues at coordinate 6,082,936 of NC_069696.1, forward strand.
GTGTGTGTGTGTGTGTGTGTGTGTGTGTGTGTGTGACTTCCCGACCAGAGTCCAGTCTGCGTGCTGTCACCACAGCTCCGGATGCTGGGTCCGGGCCTCACCAAGCAGGGTCCCTCACGCTGGTGCCACGGCCTAAACCGTCTTCAGTCAACGTGGGAGATGAGACCTTGGCTCCAAAACGGAGAAAAACACAGGTCCTATGGACCCGGGATTTCAACAGGGAGGATTCTGAGCAGTACCTGGCCCGCGGCCTGGCCTCCAGCAGCTCAAGTACATCCTTGATGAGTGAGCGGTGCAGACGTGGACACCTGGGGCCAGGCACAGGGGATGGGAGCAGCGCATTGGGGCCCACACAGGGTCTCTCTGACAGGAGGGCTCCGGTCAGCCCCAGGAAGAAGGGGGTGATAAATGGAGGGCAGCACAGTCAGTTGGGACCCAGCTCCATGCCCCGACTGGGGTGCCAGGGCATCAGGGTCCCAGTAAAGATACAAAAGTGAAGCTGCTTCTCTTCAAGTATAAAAAAATAAGTTAATTGACAAAGAGGGTCCCCAGAGGCTGCATCTCCCAGGCTGTCAGCCTTGTTTGGTGCAAGCACAGGAACCAGGCATGGAGGACGGCCTCCCACCCGCCGCGAGGCGTCCATGACAAGGCCAGCCTGCTGGCGGGGCCAGAACTCGGGGCCCTGCCTGACCCCAAAGTCAGTATTTTCCAGTGTTATGAATTAAAAGCAAATGCAGCAGCCGCAGGGCACAGCCAGGAGAGGCCTGGGGTGTGGGCTGGGCTTCTCATCCACTTCTGCATGGTGCCAGGGGAGCGTGGTCACTGGGTCCTCCCAGACACCTTTCCTGGGCACGCCCCTACACTCTCGCCCTCTGGAGTTGGCGGGCAGGGGGCTTCCTCCAAGGAGGCTGAGCCGCTGGACAACCAGCTTCACCCAGGGCTCCCCATAACCCAGATGCCTGAACCCTTCTCAGAGCCACGTGGACCTGAGCGCAAACTCCCCGGAGGCGCCAGGCCCACTCAGACCTGGGGTCCGGGAGGGGGATCTGGGGGAAGCAGCCTGGCTCAGGCAGTGCACAGACCAGCCAGGGCTGGGCGGGCGCTCAGGACCAGTGCAGGCTGAAGCCCTTGGACAGCATGGCGGCCTCCAGGTCCTTGTCCTCCTCCTTCTCGCGCAACCGCTGTTCCTCCAGCAGGGCCACCAACGCGTCTCTCTGCTCCACCACCTCCAGCATCTCATTCAGGATCCTCTTCTCCTCTGCCAGCTCCTCCTCCGTCTTCAGGTGGTCTGGGCAGAACCACACAGGTGAGTCCCCTGCAGGGCGGAGGCAGGGAGCCTGCCCCAACCGCCCCCGTGCCCGCCCTGCCCCACCCCGCCTACCTTCCACTGCCATCCGCTCGCGGAGCTCCTGCTGCAGCCGGCTCTGCCGGTCCTCCAGCTCCAGCTCCCGAGCACTGGGGTTTCCGGGGGTTTGGGGGGAAAGGGAAACAAGGAGGTGACTGGTGGGGGTGGCACAACCCTCATCCCCCACACTAGGAGGGGCTATGCTTCTGTTGCAACAGGCCCTGGGCCCACACCCCCTTCCACCCCTGCCCAGGGAACTCACAAGATCATCAGCTCTGACTCGTAGCGCACCATGGCATTCTTCTCCTGCACCAGCTTGAACCACTCCTGCATCAGCTTGGGGTCGTCCTTCTTGCCCATGCCTGCCGAGAGAGGGCATGTCAGGCCACAGTGCCGCCATCTCCCGCCAAGGACTGTCACACGGGGACAAATGTGAAGGGCTGCCTGCTGTGCCCAGGCCAGGCCATGTGTCTTGGGCCACAAGGGCCCCCCCAGGGCAGCCTGCGCCTTCCTCTGTCCCCCTCGGCCGGCCCTCACCCCCCAGTGGCTCGCCTGGCCCCTCCTGCTGGACCGCTTGCTTTCTCTGGGGAGGTTCTCAGTGCTCTGCCCTCCTTTTCTTTTCCATTCATTTCACATATATTTGGGACTTGCTGGGTCCTAGGTCTATTTTGAGGGGACCAGTCTAGTGAAGAGGCAGATGGCAGACTAGAAGCACACTTGCCCTTGCTTTCCAGGACCCTTGAATGAGGGGGCCAGCATTTCGCTGTGGCCGCTGACCCGAGGCTGCCTCATTTCTGACATCTTGACCAGGGAGGTGCCTCTCTCAATCTTGTGACCCCTCAGGCTCCTGACAAGTGCTCCCCACAACCCCTGCATGGCAGCACAGCCCCAGGAGGCGTGGGGGTCTCTCCCAGGGCAGGGAGACTGCAGGTTCCCCCCTCTGATCCAAGCCCAGCTGCAGCTTCCGGGGTCCCTGCTGCCCACACTCAGATGCCCGCACCCCCTCGGCCGACATCTCGGTCTCAACCAGCAGTGGCCTGACCCCCTTCAGGCTCAGCTGCGGCAGGGGGAGAGAAGGAAGAGCCTTCCAAGAAGCCATACCACGGAGGGGACACCAGGAAGCCCACGTCTGTGGTGGGTCCCGCCCAGGTGCAGAAACCAGACTGTGGTGGCTCTTGGCTGTTTTCAGATTACAAGCCGCCCTCAGTCTCAGGGAAGCTGCACGTGAGCACAGCTGGTACCTCTGCCAAGGACACCACGTGCTCATGGGCCCTGAAGTCTGCTCACAGCTGAGCTAAGAGATCTCTCCAAGCTCTGGGGGCATGGGTCGGAAGTCCTCTCCCAGGAAGATCAAACCCAGAGGGCAGGGCACGTCTGCACTGCACCGCCCTGGGCCCTGGCCGCTGTGCAGCACGAGCTGAGTGCTGGGCCAGCTCTCCCTGCCCGCCCGGCAACTCGACTCTTTGGCTTCGAAAGCAGCCCCGTCCAGCTGTGCCCATTCCTTCTTGAGCGGCTCTGCACGGGGCACCCACAGGGTGTGGAGGGTGATCCCGGGGTGCCAGGACGCCTCCCTCACTGCTCAAGCCAGCTCCAGAGGGACGGCCGAGATGGACGTGGCTGGTGGCGGTCAGCGGGGAGCGAGCGCCGGGGAGGGAAGAGGAAGGTTAGCGGGTTAGCAGGAGCCACACTCCCCGGCCCCGCCCGCATGCGGTCAACGACAATCACCACCACAACGGACTGCAAACCAGACAGTTAACACACACACTCAGCAAGACACAGGGAAAGAAGTCTGCTTTCAGTGCTTGTCTGGAAAGAATGGGGCATCTGCGTAGACCAGCCTTGGTAAGGACAGTATTCCTCGACTCCACCAGCACAAATCACTGCCCGCGTTCCGGGATGTGAGGCGGAAGGGCCCGACCACGAGCGGTGACCTGGAACTGCGGTCACTGCAGCCTGAGCGGCCCGAGGGCTGGACCTGCTCCCTGGCTTCACCCCACTCCCCAGTCCCCCCCGAGACAGTCGAAGGGATACTGTACCTTGTGAGGGACTGTCACATACTCAGGGGTTTGTAACAGGGCTACCAGGTGTCAGAGGAAGAAGAGAAAGAGCTGGGCTTCGGGTCCCTGCTTGACTAGTGTCGCTACGCCCCTGAGAGGCCGCGGGGAGAAGGTGGGGGTTACGTTACCTTCCTGGACACAGCAAGGGCAGAAGGAGAGAGGTCTACGCCGTGGAGTCCCGCCACTGGGCTCAACTTCAAAAAGGGCCAAACAAGGAGGAGGAGGAGACAACACGGACAGAGAGGAGGAGGAGGCATTCAGAAGTGGGGAGGGACAGGGAGAAGGTGAAGTGGACAAAAAGCATAAAAGTGAGAAAGGAACAACAGGAGGAAAAGAAAAAAAATACAAGAAATGGAAAAGCAGAAGCAAGGGAAACACAATCTACAAATGAGTTCAGTCCTTCCTTCATCCAGCACAGAAACTGGTCAGGAGTCGCCCTGGGCCCGGGCGGGCGGGCACTGTCTTCCTCAGGTCCTTGCTTGGCAGGGTGGGAAGCTAGGAATGACCACGGGCGCCTCTGGGGCTTGGGGATCCTCCTTGAAAACACCCAATGTGCCAGCAGGCCTGCCTGAGTGAGAGTTCTCAAGATCACCATGTGGGTAAATCTAAGCACCCTCAGGGCTGACACCCGCTCTGCTCTGACCCTGAGCAAGGACTTGTTGGCCCAGTGAGTTCCCCAGAGGCAGCCCCATCTGGATGAATCACCACCCCGCCTCTGGCCGTGGAGAGCTGAGCACTCCTCTCCTGCCCCTTCCTCTCCTCCAAGGGCCGACACCACAGCGGGCACACTGCTACACTGTGGACACGTCCAAAACTCACAGAAACAAAGCCGGGGAGTCGTGGACGGGGCGACCGAGAGCAGACGGCGTGCAGGGGACACGGCTGGACTCGGGGCCTGGGCTCTCAAGGGACCGGGCCTGCTCAGCAAGGGACCATCACAGAACCACAGGCACATGCAGGAGCCACGGCCCCTGGGGCGGGGAGCAGGGGCTGGGCCATTAGAGAGAACCCTGTTCAGGTGAACACGAGGGCCAAGCAGAAGTGTGCTGAGAGGCCCGTCACTGTGCAACGGGAGTGAGTGCAGGTGCCCTGTGCTCTCTATCTTTAAGGTCCTTTTGCATGTTCTCTATAGGCTTTTGAGCCTGGTATCAGGCAAAACTTCAGGACTAAAGCAGACAGAGGCTCTGGGTGTATGGTGGGTGTGGACAGAGGCCATGTGTGTGTGTGGTGGGTGTGCAGAGGCTGTGTGTGTGTGGTGGGTGGGCGCAGAGGCCGTGTGTGTGTGTGTGTGGTGGGTATGTAGAGGCTGTGCGTGGGTGTGGTGGGTGTGTGCAGAGGCTGTGTGTGTGTGCGTGTGTGAGCAGAGGCCATGTGTGTGGTAGGTATGTGCAGAGGCTGTGCATGTGTGGTGGGTGTGTGCAGAGGCTGTGTCTGTGTGTGCAGAGGCTGTGTTTGTGTGGTGGGTGTGTTCAGAGGCTGTGTGTGTGTGCAGAGGCCATGTGTTGTAGTGGGTGTGCAGAGGCTGTGTGTGTGTGGTGGGTATGCAGAGGCTGTGCGTGGATGTGGTGGACATGTGCAGAGGCTGTGTGTGTGCGTGCGTGCACAGAGGCCATGGGTGTGGTGGGTATGTGCAGAGGCTATGTGTGTGTGGTGGGTGGGTGCAGAGGCTGTGTGTGTGTGTGCAGAGGCCATTTGTGTGTGGTGGGTGTGTCAGAGGCTGTGTGTGTGTGGTGGGTGTGTGCAGAGGCTGTATGTGTGGTGCATGTGCAGCGATCACAGTCATTCAGTGTTCTGGACAGATGTGGCCATGACCAGCTGGTCACTGAGGCAAGCAAGAAGCTCCTTTCTTACAAACACCCTCAGTTTATACTCGTCTACATCCAGGCTTCTCTGCCTCAAGATGGGTGCTCAGACACCTGCACACACCCTCAAACAATAGGGTCCCCACCTCTGCTGCCCCCTGGGACAGATGTTACACACAAACAGACTGTGGAGACAGTGGAACAGCATCTGTGCTCATCAGCAAGGTCAGAGACTCAACATGGTCACACGCATCCAAACAAGGAAGCCTGTGCCTGCAGGTGCAGTGAAAATGTGCTTCCCCTTCCAGACATCACGGAACACAGCTTAGACCCTTTAATGCAGAGCACCTCCCAGATGCCCTTCCGTACAGAGGACAGCATGAGACCACAGGACAGGACTCAGGACAGAAATCTGGAGGGGCTCCCTGGTGGCAACGGGCAGTGCAGACACAAAAGGGCCAGAGCCCCGAAGGGTGGGTTGTGACGCTCTTCCTGAACCTTCCTGAGTGCTCTAGTGTTTGCACAGTGTATACTTTATAATCAGAAAACCAACCAATAAACACTGTTTTAAGGAGAAGAAAAATCAACCAAACAAGGTGAGCTTCCACCCCAGGCCTGAACCTGACATAAGTGTGCAAGGGAGGCACAGAGGCACAGTTTGAAGCTAATCTCTCCTTGTCAGGAGATGTGAGAGACACAGATGTGGTTCACCCACGGGAGGCGCAGAATGGTCATCACTCTCACAGCAACAGAAGTCACTTCTGTCAGTCATGCTCCTGTTTGTGCATCACTCGCAGACCCCAGTCACCACCCCAAGTGCCCACAGCCCACGGCCCTAAGGGCGTGACGGTCACCAGCACCCACCCCCCCGACATCGGGGCAGGCCACACGAGTCAAGAGTTTGAAAAGCTGCAACTTATCATCGTGCAGCGAGGCACATCCCATGGATTCCAGAGAGCTGTATGCACTGGGCATGAGAGTGTGTCAGAGACCAAAACACGGGCACATGGGCAGCCTTGTTGAGCCCCAGCACTGGCCCCAGCGGCTGCCCGGACAGTATCAGCAGCTCTGCGGTCCAAGGAGGGCCCCGAGGCGCAGGGTCAACCGTGCATACCCTGGCCAGGATCTGCTTCACTCCCCCTCCCTCCCAGTGCAGAGGGCCTTCCTTCGGGAAGCAAACCCAACAAAGGGAGGCAGCCCGAGGAGGGGCCGGCGCCAGACCTGGAAGGGTCACCGCGCCGCCCTTCCCCCCCGAATGGAGAGGCCCAGAGAGGGTGAGTGGTGGGGCTGGGGACACAAAGCGGCCTGAAGCCAGTCCCATCTCCCCGCTCAGGGTCGCTCTGACATCACCCTGCCTCTTTTGCGGCCCAGGGCCGGCAGCACCCCATGGGCTGTGACAGCGGGCAGTCCCAGCCAGTCTGGCGGCAATTCCTCCTCCCGCTTGCTCTTTCTCTGCTTCCGTCTCTCCTGTTCCCTCATACAGGCTTTGCCCGAAGCACTGCTTCCTCCCTCCCGCCTTGTCGCCTCACTGCAGGGACCCTCAGGGTAACCAGAACACTGTGGCTGGTTTGCAAGCCGCATGGCGGCGTGCTGCATCTGATGGGATAGAAGGTTCTCCCTGACAGCCCTGGCTTACAAGCATAGAGTTGGAGAGATGCCTTATTGGGAATTCAGTACGAGACAAACCTCTAGACTGGGGGGAAACGAAGAGGGAAAAGCACATGAAAACTGAGCTCTAACAAACACACACACAGGCTGGGACACGCCCACACTCAGAGGCTGGGACATGCGCGCGCGCACACATGTGCAGACACGCAGGCTGGGACACATACACACATACATGTGCACACACAGGCTGGGACAGGCACACACGTGTGTGCACACACAGACTGAGACACACACGTGTACGCACACACACAGGCTTGGACATGCACACACTGGGACACACACAGACTGGGACACACACACGTACACACAGGAATGCTGGGGAATCTGAAGGACTGACATTTCTTAAAAGCAAAACCGAGCCAGGCTCATGCTCAGACAGAACAGATCAGCCAACATCAACTCAGGGGAGCGGACAGCACAGGAAGGCTCAGAGCGGGGTGGGCACACATCCCCATCACAACCCATGGCAAAAAATGAAAACCCCCTCCCCAGTCCCTTACGCCATTTCTAAACCACTCATGCTCTTTCCATTTCCCCTGGAGATGTACAAATCAAGATGTGAAGTCTGGAAACCAGAAATGGGGTGTGAATATTTCTAATTCAAAATTCTCCGGAAGAGATACAGTCTTCACCTGAAGACGTCCAGGTCTCCTCCCTGGTCTAGAGCAACAAGGGCGGTGGCTGGGCAGCAGGACCCTGTCTCTGTTCTTTAATGGGTCCTCTGCAACCCCAAGGTGCAGCTCTGTGAAGAGGAGTCTTGATACTCTCTGGCTCAAAAGAAGACTTTCAACAGGTCTGGAGCCTTTAAGTCAGCTGAGAGTCACTCTAAGACCCCAGGGGGGCATGACAGTGCGACAGGCAGGGGCTGGGCAGGGACTTCAGTCTGGACTCCTCCCTCTCACCTCACAGGAAGCACAATCGGTACTGGGTCCCCATGGCCCTTTGGGGATGCAACCTGGTGGGCTAAAGTCCACGCGGCCACAAAGATTTGGATACAACTGAGCAACTGAGCCCATGCAGCAAGTGATCAGGCTCTACATCTCAGGATCCAGATTTCAAGAGGGTAAAATTCCACCCAATAATGAGACTACCAATTGCTCTGTGGAGGAGACATCAGCAGGAACTGAAATGGGAGCTGCTTCTGACATCTACCTTCTCCCCCCAGACTTGTGGGTGGCGGTAGCTGCCATGTGAGGGCGGAGACCCTAGAGCCACAGCGGGCTGATGGGTGAGGACACGAATCGGGCAGCAGGGGTTTATAATTCAGAGATACACTGAGCTCCTCTTTCTACATATTTCACTCTCCCTCAGAACTTGTTGGAATTCTAAATCCAGAAGGCTGGAAGCTGGAATCCAGGGACACAGAAATGGAAACAGCCAGCATCTTATCACTCAAGCATCAGCAGTGAAGGGAACAGAACTGGCCACACGAGGTCATCAGTGTGGCTAACGTTCTCAAGCTGGGAGGGGAGGCTGAATGCAGTTTCAAAGAAATAGGTTTGACAGTCCTTCCCAGGAGACTTTGAATTAAACAAAACAATTGAGATTCATTTGGAATTGACACAGACGTTCCCAGAGGTGTCAGAAGGAGGCAGAAAGTGAGCCCAGGACATTAGTCAGGGTGGGATCTGTTAGTTGGGGTGTAAGCATGAGCCCTTTTACAGCACCAATGGCCATGAGGTGGCAGCACCTGGACACTGGAAGCTCAAACCCTGGAGGGCCGTGGAGAGGGTGGACCCGGGGACCTGGGATCAGAAAGCAGAGGGGAGGCCAGGACACCCACCCCAAGGAGGCCGGAAGCCTCCTTACTGGTGTAGCCTCTCTAAGACCAGGGCTCTATCTTGAGTTGCAATTACAATCATGCTTGGTTTTTAAATGAATGGGCCAAAAAGAGACTCTCTTAGAAGAATGGAATTATGGTAAAAAAAAAAAAAAAAAAAAAAGAGAGAGAGAGAAAGATCTTGCCTGCTCTTGTCCACTTTCAGGCACAGAGCCTGCCTGGGAGACAAAGAGGTCTGACCACCTGACCAGGATGCAGGACTTCAAGAAAGCGCTGGGCCTGGGAGCCCTGGGAGTAGCAGCTGGCTCAGCTCCTGACATGAGGGCAGCTGTCCAGAAGAGTTACCACCCAGGTCTAGAGGCGATACTCCTGCCTGGGTGCTTCTCTGGTCCAGCACAAATAGTGAGCCTTGTGCAGCAAGACACCCACAGACTGGACTCAGACTCTGAGACAGTGGTTCTACTGTAGAAGTGGCCTGGGACGCTTGCTAAAGCAGGGACCAGGCCTCACCTCCAGGATCCCTGACTCAGAAGGTCAGGGGTGAGGGTGGGAGGAGGGGGTGAGACTCTGCAGTTCTAACAGGCCCGGGTCTGGAGGCTCGGAGGCTGCAGGGACCACACACACAGGACTGGTCTCGATTTCTCAGTTTGGTGAAAAGAAGACACAGCAGTCCCAGGACAGAGTAGGGGGAACATTCTCAGACAACTCCCCTGGGCACCTGGACCTTTCAGGTCAGCATAAACATGTGCTGACAGAGGCTGTGGGCATCCTGGGGAAGGTGTGAGGGAGGGGGCTCGGGAAGATTGTGGTGGAGCATGTGCATGCTTGCCTGAGTGTGTATGTACATGCACACCAGTTGCTACCATCAAAAGACCAAATGGGTGTCAGTGGGGCTGGGATGCAGATTGGATCAGAGGCTGATGCTGTGGCTGGTGAACCTCTAAATTTACCAGTTCAGGTCAGTTTCAGGCCCAGCAACAAGGGCTGTCTCAGGTCTCCCCCGCCACGCACGTGTGACGAGGCCGAGTCAGCACACTGCTCTGTTTGAGCTGGAAAAGGGCCTGTGCTTTACCATCCGGTTATGGTTATCAGGCTGACTTCTTGCTCTTTGTGAGCGGGGGCAGGGGAGGAGGGGGGAGTCAGCAGGGTTAGTTCTGTAACAGGTCTGCATACATACCACCCAGATGCAAGTCGATGAGGTCAGTGTAATAAGACTCTCCCCAATAGTCTACAACAAGGAATCGGGGAAGCGTTATTGGATCAGGTAACCCTCTGGCCCCCCAGTCCCTGGCAGTCAAGGGCGTGAAGCATAAGAAACACCCAGGGAGGCAGCAGAAAGCATGCGTTTCCCCCAGGCACCCCCACACACATGCTTCGGCCACAGGCCTCCCGGTGCCAGGGGTGGTCCTGAAAACCAAGGCGAGGGGCGGGGGTGGAAGGGGGCAGCATGTAGCCAACCAGCAGCTGGGACAGGGCCTTGGCTCTGCTGGAGATCCTGCTGGGATTCAACCTCATCTAATTCAGACTAATGTGAGGGGCAGGTCAAAGGCTATGGACTTTCCTAGTTTTGCAGCATCAGAAGCCCCAGACTAAGAGGCCGAAGGCCAGACGTGAACGCCTAAAGAGGCCGTGATAGCTCTCAGCTTGCCTGTCCACACTGACCCCAAGTGGAGCAGAACCACATCTGCTAAACTGGTCTGAGTGAAGGAGGCTCTGTGGCCCTCAAGGTCACCAGGCCCCCAGAGAGCAGGAAACAGTGGCGCCTCGCTCCACAGCTGCCCCACCAGCACTTCTGTTTGTCACAGCGCGGCAAGAGTTAACCCAGGACCATGACAAATGAAAGCGCAGTCAGCTGCAGCTTACCACCCTTTCCTCCTCATCTCACAACCCAACAGCTGGTTCCGGCAGCGTCCAGTTCCACATGAGGGCTCCCCGTGGGGGACACAGACACCAGAACGCTGAACGAGGCTGTCCCAGTAGGTTCCGAAAACAAAGAGGGCTTCCCAGCTGCTCCAGACCACACACCTTGGGAATCTCGGTCTTCTCTGAGGCTCTGACCCCAGACCTGCTGTCTGGATGCACGTCAGCCTTCTCTGGAGGGCAGCTCGGCCACCAGTGACACCTCAGAGAACCCATGGACTGAGACCGAATGGCTGGTTCAGGAAAGGAGCTGACCAGTGCTGCTCAGCCCACAAGGGCCGCCTCAAGGGCTCGGCCACAGGCAAGCACACCAGCAAGAGCAAAGGGACACAAAGCCCAAGAGAAGATGATGTCGCCAGGTGGGAACACAACTCAGGAAGTGAGGTGCTTGAAATGAAGAAAGCAAAGCTCTGGGCTCCTCTGTCCAGCTACTCCATCCTGTTTCCGGAATGCATTGTGGGAATTTCCCAACAGAGATACCACTGCCTGTATATGAACTGGAGATGGACATTTGGACAGAAGTGCTGGAAAGTCTTGCTTAGTGGACTCTGGATCAGAACTCTGGTTTTCACCCTGCTCTCTGGAATGCCCAGGCTCTGCACGTGGTGTTCTGGGCTCTCCCAATACCTGACTCACAACTACTTCTAATTCAGCAATAAATTTCAATTGGACACACCACATTCGAATCTGTGATCCACCAGCTTGTGACCCATGGAAGCCCATCACCACGCTGACCTGTGCTGTCAGGTCAACTTGCTTCTGTGCGGCCCCAGGACCACCAGGCATCCTCTGCCCTGTGTGTGTGAGTGTCCGTCCAGCCTGTCAGGACACTTCATTCATCGACTTAAGTCCTAGCCTGTGAGCAGTCTCACTCAGGGAACCCACCCCTCAAAGCATCCTACCAGCTGACCCTCTAGGCACAGGCTGACCCTCCAGGCACAGGGTGATCCTCCAGGTGCAGGCTGACCCTCCTGGCACAAAGTGAACCTCCAGGTGCAGATTGACCCTCCAGGTGCAGGGTGACCCTCCAGGCGCAGGTGACCCTCCAGGCGCAGGTGACCCTCTAGGCACAGGCTGACCCTCCTGGTGCAGAGCGAACCTCCAGGTGCAGGCTGACCCTCCAGGCACAGGCCGGCCCTCCGGGTGACATGACTCACAGTACAGCTGGCTCTGGGTTCACTGCACGTTTGGGAGCATATATCTGAGGTCCGTTCTTGCCCAGGAATCTAAACTGCAGTTGGATCCGTAGCGATTCTGCTGCGACAGCAGCTCCAACTTTAAGCTTCAGACGCCTAGACCATTCTCACTGTGCACACGCTGAATTCCCATGGCTGTACATGACCTGCTTCCATTTGCAATCACCACCTCTGCACACCAGGGTGCCCACCCTGCAACCAGGGCTGGACTGGACACTGAGGTTTTTGCAGTTCTCTACCACAACCTGCATTTTCCAATCTGTGTTCATTAACATTTAACAGTAACATTTAACAGTAACAGTAACAGAAACTTGAAACCATAATTTCTCTTGTAAAAAGGGATTCTGCTGCTGATAAAACAGCTTGAAAACCACTGACACAGATGAAATTCTGATTGTATATGTTTGCAAAGGGGTAATTATCTAAACAACTAGAAAGAGGAATTTCAGCAAAATCCCAGGCCAGTCTCCAGTGGGCCCTTTCCTCTGGCCCCTTGGCAGGCAGCAGTCTGATAAGGAAATGCCGAGGGGCCGTCAAGGACACGCCATGGGCAGCCAGCAGGGCCATGAGTGCCGTGGGGAACATACACTAGGATAAGGTCCCTGTGAGGGACCACCTTCCGCCATGGCAGGTGGGATCCGGGGGCCCAGGGCCCTCCTGGCACCTTCAGCCAGCAGAAACAGCAGCAAGGGCACGGCTGTGGGTCCCCATTCACACCAGGTACAGGACAGCTCCCTCCAGGCGGTCAAGGCTTGACTGAGGAGGCTGGGGTCAGGGCATGCAGCACGGGGGCACTGCCCGTTCACCTGAGCCCCCACTCCTGGACACAGGGTCTAGTTTTCACTCTGGTGGCACAGAGTCCAGGATCAGGCAAGACCAAGACATCACAGCTCATCTTTCTGCCTCATCCCCTCTTCACCTGAAGGTCACCCTTCGACCGCTGGCTGAATTCCGTGCAGGAAGGCCCTGGACAGGAGACTTCCTTCGTGCCTGCCTGGCTCCACACCGAGCGCCGGGCCTCCAGAACCCCACAGATGCATCCTGACACCAGGCACTCACTCAGAAGCCAGCTGTCGGTCAGTCTTCCAGCAAGATCAGAGGCAGTGATGACTGTACTGGTGGCCACCTCTTCCTTCTTCTTCTTTGGTTTATCCTCAGCCCACCTGCCTGGAGACTCACTCCACCCCACCCCGGAGCACAACCACAACAGCACCTGTCTTCACTGCAGGCTGCATGAGCTCGTTCTGACCCTGGTTGCAGTGCTCTCCACAAAAGGGTGGAGGCTCCAGACTCAGGGACGCTGGGGAAAGCAGGGAAGAATCCCTCGAGTGGGGGTGGGGCTGCAGTGGGGCTGGTCCAGGGGTTCAAGGTCCTGAACCAAGAGGCCATCCTGGGCGCTGGGTGCCTCCTTGCTTTCTCTGCAGGTTCTGGGGAGAGTGGTTTGACCGCATGGCCCCCATGGTCTGCCCCAGTACACGGCCCTCACAGCCTCTTCCCAGCCTCTACTCTGCTCTGCCCCAAGTGCCCACCCCCAGGACCAAGCCTGGTCCACCCTGGGGTGTCTGTGATGCCACCCACAGCAAGGCCTGTGGGAGGGGTGGGGAGCTGCACGTGCAGTTCTGTGATGGCCCCTTGTGCACAGCCTGCCCTGCTCCCAGCCACTGTCTTCTTGGGGAGACGATGGGGAGGGGAGGGAGGGGGAGGCCCAGGGCATCACCAGCAGACATGGGGGACAAGGGCAGGGGGAGCCCTGAGACGGGGGGTGGGGGCCAGGCTCGGGGAGCCCCAGATGCATAGGCCTTTCTCCTCCTTTGCTTCACAGGAAGCCCCAGATCCCAGTGACCAGAGAATCCCAGGGGACCAGAGAATCCTGCTGGAGACCCACTGACTCAGAGCGTGGGACGGCAGCTAGCCTCCCATGGGGGGTAGGGTGGGGCTTTCCCAAGGACCCTGTCCTCTAGACCCAGCGGTACCTGCTTCCCCACGCAGCGCCTTCTCCACGGCGACCCCCCTCTCCTCCAGCTGCCGCTGCTTTTCCTCCACCTGCTCCAGCTGCCGCTGGATGATCTGCGGGCGACACACAGTGAGTGTAAGGGGCAAGGGGAGGACACTGTGAGGGGGAGGGGAGGACACAGTGTGAGGGGGAGGGGAGAACACTGTGAGTGTGGGAGGGAGGGGAGGACACAGTGTGAGGAGGAGGGGTGGACACAGTGTGAATGTGAGGGGGAGGGGAGGACACAGTGTGGGGGGAGGGGAGGACAGTGTGAGGAGGAGGGGAGAACACTGAGTGTGGGAGGGAGGGGAGGACACAGTGTGAGGAGGAGGGGTGGACACAGTGTGAATGTGAGGGGGAGGGGTGGACATAGTGTGAGGGGGAGGGGAGGACACAGTGTGGGGGGACGGGTGGACACAGTGTGAGAGGGAGGGGAGAACACTGTGAGTGTGGGAGGGAGGGGAGGACAATGTGAGGGGGAGGGGTGGACACAGTGTGAGGAGGAGGGGTGGACACAGTGTGAATGTGAGGGGGAGGGGTGGACAGAGTGTGGGAGGGAGGGGAGGACACAGTGTGAGGAGGAGGGGTGGACACAGTGTGAATGTGAGGGGGAGGGGTGGACATAGTGTGAGGGGGAGGGGAGGACACAGTGTGAGGAGGAGGGGTGGACACAGTGTGAATGTGAGGGGGAGGGGTGGACATAGTGTGAGGGGGAGGGGAGGACACAGTGTGGGGGAAGGGGAGGACACAGTGTGAGGGGGAGGGGAGAACACTGTGAGTGTGGGAGGGAGGGGAGGACAGTGTGAGGGGGAGGGGTGGACATAGTGTGAGGAGGAGGGGAGGACACAGTGTGAGGGGGAGGGGAGAACACTGAGTGTGGGAGGGAGGGGAGGACACGGTGTGAGGAGGAGGGGTGCATACACAGTGTGAATGTGAGGGGGAGGGGTGGACACTGTGAGAGGGAGGGGTGGACGCAGTGTGAGGGGGAGGGTGGGGAGGACACACAGAGTGAGGGAGGAGGGGAGGGGAGAGGAGGGGGGAGGGGGGTGAACCCTCAGGTAGCCAGGACACTGGGATCTGGGTGGCTGTCCGGGGCACACAGAGAGGCTGAGCATGCTCCAGCAGGGCTTCCTGACAGTCTGGAAACCCTGCATCCACAAGAGTAAAAAACACCCAGCACAGACTTGCAGCTGCCAAGGGGGTGGGGAGTAAACAGGCAAAGACTGGGAATTTGGAGTAAGAGGTACAAAGTATTATATACAGAATGGATATAACAAGAGCCTACTGTACAGCACAGGGAACTGTAGCCAATCTTCTGGGATAAACTCTCATGGAAAAGATTTAAAAAAAAAAAAGACTGTCTATGTGTGTATAACTGAGTCACTTCGCTGTACAACAGAAATTGGCATAACACTGTAAACCAACTGTACTTCAATTAGGGCTTCCCAGGTGGCACTAAACCTGCTTGCCAATGCAAGAGACATAATGAGACACAGGTCTGATCCCTGGGTTGGGAAGATCCCCTGAAGGAGGGTATGGCAATCCACTCCAGTACTCTTGCCTGGAGAATCCCATGGACAGAAGAATCTGGCGGGCTACAGGCCATACGGTTGAAAAGAGTCAGACAAGACTGAAGCAACTTAGCACACAAGCATACTTCAATTCAAGAAAAAAACAGCAGCACCCATGTGGTGTGGACCAGCCACACTCCGCAAGGAACAAGGTTTCTTGAGGATACTGGACCCCTGGGAGGACCTTGCACCCAGAAGCCCTAGTCTGTTGTTGTTTAGTTGCTAAATCGTGTCTGAATCTTTGTGACCCTATGGACTGTACTAGCCAGACTCCTCTGTCCATAGTATTTTCCAGGCAGTTCTGGAGTGGGCTGCCATTTCCTTCTCCAGGGGATCTTCCCGACCTAGGAATCGAACTCATGTCTTGTGCACTGGCAGGCAAATTCTTTACCAATGAGTCACCAGGGAATACTTTGCATTAAAAAATTATTTTTTGTTAAAAGGGAGAAACAAACATCAGAAGGCCTGGGCCTGAGGACAGCGCCAACCTGTAAACCCCGGTGTGTCAGAGGCCAGCCGGATTGGCTGGCTTACGGTGGTTATTCCAGAGCTGGGAACCTGGGAGACCCCAGGCTGGGCATATCTGTTTCCACCAACAGCTGCCCCCAAGCGAGGCTTCTACAGCTGCATCGAGCCAGAGGCACAGGCCAGGGGACAGTGGCTCCGCCCTGCCTCCTCCCTCGCCCTTGTGTGGATGGGGGCAGCAGGTTGGGAAGATGGGAGGCTCTGCTGCCCTTACCTGGGCACGGTGCAGCCGTTTCAGCTCTTCCTGCTTGGCCTGCCTCCGAGCTGCCTTCTGCACACGTCGGGTCAGCTTGGCATTCAGCTCCTCCTCCGTGTAAGTTCTCGGCTGGAGGGGACAAGAGGGTTTCCTTGGTCAGCAGCTGGCTGGGCCAGTGTGCATGGACGCCCAGCCCTTGTCCCTGCAGGAGCCCCACGGGAGACGTGCCCCATGGGGGAGGGATGGAGGCCGGCTGCACACTGACTGCTGGGCAATTAGGACGTGGGGCAGTCTTTATTGCGGAGACCACCGTCCTACGGTTTCCCACATAACAACATCTGCTTTCTTAAGACTGGGGGTAAACGTGGTCACATGTTCTCCCCAAGTCTCTGGCTTGTAGGGGGAACGCAAAGAAGGAAAAAGAAAAGCCAGGGTCCTTTTACTTTTCTGTTTGTAATCAAAAGCCCCTTTCTTCAGATGAGCACTACTTCCGAGGCTCCTGGAGGAAGTCTTGCCTGAAGTAAATAGGTGCTTCTATTCTGAATGAAGCCTCACTAACTGATGCGGCTGGAGGAAGAGCACAGGTGAACTGGACAGACTCGGGGGTCTATGCACCAAGAGGAAGGCGGATGTGCTCCAGTAGGGTAATAGCTGCTCCTGCAAAGGTGTGCCTTGCGGGCACAGTGAGTGTGACCACTGGGCTGGCTAGGGTCCGGGGGTGGGGGTGGGGGCTGAACAAGGGACAGAGTCACGGCCACGGCCCGCCCACCTCTTTTCTGGACTTCTGGGAGGTCCGCTCGAGGACGTCATCACTGGAGAGGTCCGAGTCCTCCGAGCAGCTCAGATGGCGCCGGGTCCGCAGCTCTGGAGGCAGGGCCGAGCAGATCGTGACCAGCGGGCCCACCCCCTGGCGACCTGGGTGGGGAGTGAGGTGTGGTTCCCCCCAGTTTGGGTCTGTCCCCGCACCAGGAGCCACAGGCCTGGATCCTGACACGCACCCAGGCAGGAGCCCCCATGCACCAACAGGCCGTGTCCAGCTGCAGCACCTTCCCTAGGAAGCACAGCCACCCCATGGCCCCTGCCCAGCCATTCGCTTGTTTTGGAACGTCCTAAGTTTAGCGTCCTCCTCCCTAGGAAACCCCAGGGGAGGCAGGGCGGCACAGGCAAGGGGTCTTCGGAGGGAACCGTGGGGACGGGAGAGCCTGCACCCCAAGCTGTGCCCAGGGCAGGGGTGGGGCTGCACTGCCGAACCTGCTCTTGAGACGGGAGATGCCCTGGGCTTGCCAGCATCCACTGTGGTCCCGCTGGAAGGGGTGCTGGGGCAGGACCGGCCGTCGCTCTTCTTCTTCTTGTCCTTCCGGTACCCGGAGAAGACGGACTTCCACAGAGACCTGGGCTTGGCGGCCACTTCCTCCAGAGTGCCAGGGCTAGGCCTCTCCAGGGGCTGGCCCTCGCCCTTGGGCTTCTTCTCTTTCTTGCTTCTCCGAGGAGAGAAGAGGGATGACCTCTTCTTGCTTTTCCCGCTGGAGCCCTCTGACGAGGTGACCGAGCCGTCCGGGCCCCCTGAGTCCGAGGGAGGGGACAGCACCTCCTCACTCGTGGCTTCTTGCCTCGGGGCAGGCTCCTCGGGGCCCTTGGGGGGCACAATAGCGGCTCTGCGAGGTGCAGGGGTCCTGGGGGTCCCAGGGGCTGCAGCCGCTACGTCCATCTCCTTCATCCTGCTCAACTGCCGGGCCATGGCGTCCCTCAGTGCTTGGCTCCGCACTGACTTCTCCCGAGCCCGCATGCGCTCGGCCGCCAGCTCCTTGGCCTCGGCCGAGACCAGCGGCAGCCCCCGCTTCTGCAATGGGACCCCACTCTCCGGCCCCCGGCCGTTCTCTGCAGCCAAGGGCGGCTTGGGGTGGGGCCAGTGGGAGGGGGGTGTGAAGAAGGTCTCCTGCAGACTCGAGTCCTCCGTGCGGTCATCACACGTGTTGTCATCATACGTGTCCTCCACGTCATCTGCGAAGGGGATCTCATCCACGCTCTCCACGAAAGACTTCCGCGCCTCCTCTTGGGGGGGCTGGGCAGGCTCCCGTGGGGGCCTCACGCAGGCAACCGGGGGTGTGGGTGTCGAGGCCACAGGCTGCCCTGCCAAGGCTGGCTTCCTGTGAAGGGTAGCAGGCTCCTCATCAGGAGGCGGGGGTGGCGGGCTGGAAGGGGGCGTGAGCATGGTGGAGTCGGAGGTGTTGAAGCTCTGGCTGCCCGGTGTCCTGGTGCGGGAGGAGCTACCCTGCAGGCCCAGCCCTGAGCTGCTGGACAGGTCTCTGTGCTCCTCCCGCGGGACCTTCGGCTCCCTGTCGGGCGGGGACACAGGGGTGGGCGGGCAGGGCTGGGCACCCTCGACGGTGGGCAGCCCCAGTTTCCTGGGGACAGATGGGAGTTTTAGGAGCCGGAGCCCCTCGCTCTGGGGGACCTTCTCTGTTTGATAGGCCTTCAGGGGAGGGGACTGGAAGGCAGGCTCAGACCCCGGGCTCCGGCGCACGGGCGTGAGCCCCAGGCTGCGGCGGATCTCGGCACTCTTCATCCAGAACTCAGCCACCAGGTCGCTGCGTTTCAGGGCCTCGTCCCCAGGGAGGGGGCTGACCAGTGTGTCCTTGGTGACCCCTTGGTTCTTCACAGGGAGGGGGGCCAGAGGGGTGGAGGTTCTGGCCGGCACGGGCTGGGAGCGGATGGGGGACAGGGTGGGGGATGGCACAGTGGCCTCAGGGGACGGCTGAGGCTGGGAGCAGATGGGCAGTGGGGCGGGCGGGGACTGGTGCTGGGGGCTGGCAGGCGAGGGCGGCGTCCTGGCTTCAGGCTGTGATCGGATGGGAGGGCGAGCTTCGGGCTCCGCTGGCGGGGTCGAGGGCTCCAGCAGAGGACTCTCGGCAGGTGACCCTACCCCGGTGGCCACAGTGGCAAGGGGGGGACAGGTGCTCTGTGGGAAATCGAGGTGACAGGAGCCACTCAGAAGGCAGGGCTGTGACAGGCGCGCTCTCCCACCAAGGGCCCGAGCTTCCTGAAGCAGCCTCTCCATCCTTGGGGCCATAGTCGAGGGCCAGGAGGATGCCCCCTCTTCTGCCCTGTCCAGCTCTGGAGCCCCTCACCCAGTGCACACAGGCAGCTTTCAGGCTGGGTTCATCCCAAGTGCACCTTGTTCTTCGGGCCCTGAAATGACACCAGCCAAAGGACAGCACGACGTGCCCTAGCCTGCCAGGGTCTCTGATGTGAGGCGGGAAAGTGTCAGTTACACTCTGCCTCCAGGCACTCTTTCCGACCACTCCTGGGCTCATCTCAGGGGAAAACACCCAAGTCACCTGTTCCTCAGGACCCAAAGACCAAGTCAAGTCGCCCCCAGCCTCCAGCTCTGGCCTCCCTGCAGATGTCTCCCCTAAAATGTGCTCCACAGGAAACAGTGTTACTATTTAGGGAGCATCTTGCACTGTATGGTGTGAACACCCCTGGTAACCCAGACACACATTTTTAATTCAGAAAAGCACAGTCATTTGAACATAACACTGAGAAGAAACAAATCTGCTACTCAAACCAGTGATTCCACAAATCCTGCTGTTTCAGCTTGCTGTGGTACCAGGAGACAATGGGCCAGATGGGGCTGGAGCCCCAGCCACTCCTGCTTCCAACAGCCCTGTCAGCACCGTAGGCAGTGGGTCGAACCCTTACCTGTGCCCCGGGGCTGCGGGCTGGGGAGGACAAGCCTGTGGGCTCCTCAGGGGACCGGGTGGGGCTGGAGACTCGGGAGGGACCTGAAAAAACAAGAAGCAGGATTTGCAAGAGGAAGCACCCCCTCTGGCTGGGCAGGGAGCCCAGGGGAAGGGGCTGCACACAGACCTCTCTCTGGGTGCCCTGCTGAGGCCAGTGGTAGCTCCTCCTCGCCGTCCGACACCCTCAGCTCCAGCTCTGCTCCCACCGCCGGCCGGTGCAGCTCCGTGTCAGCCTCAGACGGGATGTCGTCCGACCAGTGCTGATCTGGCCAAGGGAAGCAGCAGCACAGGCCTCTAGTGAGGCCGTGCTCCCCTGGCAAATGCTGCCTTCCCCCCGGCTTGGAGGCCAGCTGCCAGGACATCCAGCAGCAACGTGCATCCCGTCCCGGCCTGGCCCTGCCCGCTGGTCCTCTGATCCCCAGACTGCCCATATCATCCCATTGTTCCAGCCTCCAGAGGCAGCGGCTGCCTTAGAGGCCCTGTAGGAGGTCCCACATCTGCTCGGTTTCTCCCCATAACTGAATGAACACAGCCCCTGTCCACCGAGTGGGTGAAACGGCAGGTGTTCAGGTCAGTGCAGAACAAGGAAGGAACCATGAGTCCTAACGGCCACTCTTCCGAGCGCTTCGCTTCCACTTTAACGTGCACTGTTCCGCCTTCCCCGAGCTCAGAGCTCTCTGGTCCCGTACCGTCATCCAGCTCGGCGCCAGTGTCCCCTGCGTCCCCATTCTCTGCTGCCTCCCCTTCGACCTCTGCTGGTTCTGAGTCCACATCTCCTTCCAGGTCATCCTCATCGAATGGGACTGCAAGGCAGAAACATCAAAGGAAGGACAAAGAGAGATGGACAGACAAACTGGCAGTGGGGACGGACAGTGGCACTGGGTTCTCGGGGCTGTCCACGGGCAGACTACAGGGAGAAGGGAGAGGGCTGGGAGCTGAGAGCAGGGCGGGAGCTGGGCTGGGCCTCCTGAGCACACGGACCCAGCCAAGCAGGAGAGGAGAAGTGGCCTGGGCCGGCCGGCTTTCCTCTTCCCCCAGCAGCTGCTGGGAGAGCCTGTCTGAGAAGAATGGGGGGCAGGGGGAGAACGCTGCTTATCAGGCCCAGGTTGGCAGATGTCCAGCACATGTGGCAGCCAGGCCCTGTGCCGACCCCTTGACCCTCGAGGAACAGGACGAGGGGCCGTGGCCAGCCCTGCCTCTCAGAGAGGGGACCAAGTCCAGGCAGCTGGGGGTCTGTTCGCACCTGCACCGCTCAGCCTGGATCAGGGCTGTGTGCAGGGCTGGGCAGGGCTGTGGCCTCACTGGGAGAACTCAGACACGTCTCTTTCGGCACACAGGAGAGGGGGGAGGGTCATGTAAAGGTCCTTTCTGGACTTAAGACCAGCCCCTCCATGCCACAGGATGGGACAAAGTGTGATTTCTCCCAAGGAAGCAGCCCACACTCTCACACACTCACACCGGCCCCCACTCTGCACACGAAGCACTCAGACCAGCGGCCGGAGCAAGAGATAGCCAGCAGGAAGCTGCCCAGGATGCCAGGCTGGGAGTGCCTACACTGCCAGGACCTGCGTCCCTCCTGCCAAGGTGCCTAGAGGCTCTTCTCAGGGTCTCCTTTCAGGAGAGGGGCTGCCCTTTGACCTGCACGTACCCAGGCCCAAGGGTCCAGCCCTGCAGAAACCCAAGGCCAGGCCACGGGGCCACGACCCTCAGGGACCAGCAGCCAGGCCTCTCGAAGCTGCACTGCCCACAGCCAGGATGTGCAGTGACGAGCAGTGACCTAAAGCGCCCATGGGGTCAAAGCGAAAAGAAGCCGGGGACGAGAGACAGCCGTGACGGCCACTGGAGGTAAGCACCTCTAAGAGTTGGGCCTGCAGCTCGGGACCCGGGGGCCCTGGTGTTTTAAACACTTCCTTAAGCCGTGACTTGTTCTCACCATCTCTTCCATGCACTCAGCTTATTAGGACAAGGTGATGACACGCACCCGCTCCATAGAGTGCTAGAAAAATCCATCTGGAGTGGGTGAGGTGGGGAGGGCTGTGGGAGCTGGGAGCCCCACACAGCTCCTGAGCAGCCACAGAGCTGGTGGGACCTGAACACTGTCCTGTGATGATGGCATTGCTGGGAAAACCCTGTGGAAGCCTCTCAGTTACTCCCACTGACTGAGACATCCATGTGCTCACAGTGTTGCTGGGCACTCACTAAACTCGAGGGGAGGGCCTCCCAAGGCAAGCAACTCCCCCACCCCATGCTATCTGTGGGACAGCAGCTGGCCACTGTAGGGCTCCCTTTCAGAGAGGATCTGATGGGGACAGAACCTGGGCCCACCTCACAGAGGGCACCCTCCACCCCCCAAGCCCACACATGTGCTTGAATCTGCCTGTGAGCAGCCGGGCATCAACAGGTTAAGTTCACACATTTGCTGGAAGCAAGAGTGACGTGGACCCCCAACTGGCCGGGGTTCTGGGCACAGTGCACTAGAACCGCCCATCCCAGTCCTGGCCCCATGGCCCCGGGGCTTCTCCTACTCAGACACACGCCTGCCCTAGACGTGGGATCGGGAGTCGTCTACAGTCCTCAGCGGTACCCTGAAAGGAACGACTGTCACACATGTCAAAACACAGCAAGAAGCTTCAATGTGGCCGCAGCAGCGCTGAAAGAGAGACAGCCTGAGGGAGGAACTGAGGGTTAGTCCAGGGCAGGACGCAGAAGGGGTAGAAGCAGCCACACGCGGGAGCGGGTGTCGCCAACTCGCTCGGCTCTTGTCTAGTCTGCTGCTGCTGGGATGTTCCGACACCTCAGACTCGTCCAAGCATCCTGGGAACAAAACTAACTGTGGGGGGGACCAGCAGCCCTCCCTGCGGTTTGGTGCCTCCTGACGCGGGAGCTGAGGACACCGGGCGGCTGGCGAGAGAGGCTGGTGGGGCGGCCTAGGGCTTCTGTCCTGCCCACCCAACAGCGGCACGCTGGCCCTTCTGCACTGCACAGCCAAGGCCAGGACCTTCAGACGATGGAGTCCCATGACCTGCCTGGATATCAGAGCCCCTGGCTGAGAAACGCCCCCAGAACAGTTCAGTGAGGACAAGGGAGGCCTCACGGCTTCCTTGTGGTCCAAATGCTCAGAGAGCCCTGCACCTCAGCCTGCAGACCCAGCCTGTCCCCCACCTCCAGCTGAATCCCCCCACCCCATCCCCCCACCAGTACTGACTGCCTCCCACCCTGATGCTCCTGTTCAGTGGTTCTTCCAGCCTCCGCCCAGCCCTCACTTTCACAGACGTGAAACCTCAGCGCTACGCATGGTCCTCCAGCTTCAGCCTTCACCGATCTCTACTAACAGTGGTGTCTGTCTTCCCTGCCACCTGTACTCCTGCTCTCTCCCCTCGGGTCCTTCCAGGAGGGCGTGGGGTGTGTGTCTGGTCCATGCAAGGGTGGGCGGCCTGAGTGAGGCATGCACGTGCCCCCACCCTCTGCCGCGCATGCACCAGCGGCAGGACTGGAGTCCCGTGTTAAGGTACCAGCAGGGCTGCCGAGAGAGGGTTACAGTGAGTGGGCAGAGAACAAACATCACCAGTCTACCTCCGGAGACCGACTCCAGCCAGGCCTGTACTGCTGCACGGCGGACGGAGGGGAGGTCAGGCACTGAATTTAAAACAGACAACAAATACACAGTTACACGGGAGTAAGCGTTCCTGGTGAGGACAGCAAGGTCCTCCTGGAGTCTACAATGAAGGAGAGACAGACGACACTACAGCTCAAGGCCCAAGGTGCCCTGTGTGCTGGGTGAGGAGAGAACGGGTGGGGTGGGGGGGGAATGACGCAGCTCGAGTCCAAGTGGCGTCCCCAGGCAGCAGGCTCTCTCTTGGCTCCCAAAGAGCTGCTGGGTGTTTACGAGGCTGCAAAAATGGTTAGACATTGGTCCCTGTGGGCGCTAAATGCAAACACGCAAACAAAAGGGCAAGAGACAGAAGGAAAGACACCAAGGCGGGCATGCCAAGGTTGGGGCATGGAGAAGGATGCCCCCAACGCTCTCTAGGTTTTCCTTTCGTTCCTTTAAAGAAGCCAGAACAAGGGTCATCGTCATCCTCTTGTGAGATGCGGAGTGCCTCCCCTAAAACCCAGGGCTGGAAATGATGCTACTTCAGAGGCCTCCCTGAAGCAAATGTCTTTTTAGGACTTCATTTTAGTCCAAGATATGGTCCCCTGACCCCACTCTGTCCACACACACTCACACCCAGACACACAGCATGATGAAGAGCAAGCACATTCCCTCAAGTGGACAAAGAGGAGCCCGACCTAGTGACACCGGGCAAAGGCAGCAGATTCTCAGTTCTTCCAAGGTCAAGTTCACCCCATTGTTTCCAGTCAGAAGACAGCCCCCTTCTCACCCCACTGACGAGAGCCCAGGAAGCAGACACGCTTCACTGGCTCTTTCTTGTGTGGAGCCGGGCGGCCCGGCCCTACAGCAGAGTCCTCTGCAGCCGGAGGGGAAGGGGGCGGAGGCGCCCGGGGCCCTGCACCCCGAGCAGTTACCTCCAGGAAGGGGGGACTCGGGCGCCAGTGCCGCTTGCTCCTCCTGGTTCTCACGAATATGCGTCCAGTGCACGTCGGCCTGGATCTCCAGGGGATCGGCTGGGTTCAGCAGCTGCTGCAGCCTCCTCGGGCTCCCGACTAGGGGACCAGGTTCCAGGGGAGGAGGAGGTGAGGGAGGGAGAGAGGACGGGAAGAAGGAAGGAAGGAAGACAGGGGAATGTGAACAGTCCAGGGATGGAGGGAGCAGACACCATAGGACAGGAAACAGAGGCAAGGTTACCATATTTGCCAGGATCAGTGTGAAGCAGAAGCAGGCAAAAACTGAGAATCAGTGCATGCGCGCGCGCACACACACACACACACACACCCGACTCCTACTCATTCAGTGTGACCCCGCCCCTTGGAGCCTCAGTGCACGCTCCTGAGCGCGCACACACACGCACACACACTTGACTTCCTACTTGTTCGAGTGACACCCCGCCCCTTGGAGCCTCAATACATGTGCATATGCGCACGCGTGCACGCACACACACACACACACACACCTTCTACTCGTTCAGTGTGACTCTGTCCCTTGGAGCCTCAGTGCATGCGCGTGCACACACACACGCACACACACCTGACTCCTACTGGTTCAGTAAGACCCCACCCCTTGGAGCCTCACTCACGTTAACTGTCATCCATGAAGAGTGTTACTCCCCGTCCAGCGCAGAGCCCCTTCCTCTCTGCCGCTCTTTCCACCTCAACTGCCTTTAAGGGACCCAAGCGCAGGTCACGACTGGCCTCTGCAAGGCCAGCCTCCCACGCACGTGGCTCCAAGGCCACCAAGCCTGTGCCCACTGCCACTTGCTGCGTGGACAGAGACGTGGACGGGCCGGGCCATCCTGCAGGAACCAGCGGCTCACACAGGCACAGCGTGACTCTGTTGGGCCTCTCAGTCATCATCTGCCCCTTCTACGGTGGGCTGAGGCAGGGGTGGACTCAGAGGGGCCATAGCCAGGGAGGAGGTGGGCGGGGTCTGTCCTACAGACCACCACAGCTCAGGGAGCTCACAGGAACAAGAATTCAATCCCTCTGTACCTTTTCTGCAGTCAAAGCCCTTTCCTCTGACTCTCCTCTAGGGCCCCTCTGGTGCCCCCGGACACCAGACCCAGCTCCTCAGCCAGGTGAGAACCCTGCTGCCAGCATCCAAGGAACACGTGTGCACGCCCACCCTGGGGGCTCTGCATTGTCAGTACTAGGACCACACCATACACTTGGGTCAAAACAGGGGACAGCCAGCAACGTGGGGGCGGGGGACCACCGGAGGGAGGGCGGCTTTTCAGCAGCATCTGATCCGAAGGCCTCTCCACAGTCTACTGGGGCAATCTGGCTTCACCACAAGAACCACAACCTCCTAACTTTCTAGCAACAGGAAGACTGCTTGGGGCAGAGGCCACCGACAAGGCCACCAGATGTGGGTGGGGGCGCTGGACTGGGCTGGCGTGCCAGACTGGGCTGGCGTGGGCTCTCCTGGGAGCTGCTGGCTGCTAAGGGCTTTCTCAGGGGTCAAGGGTCCCTGGTGGAGCTGGACGGGCTGCGTCTCCAGACCAGGACAACAAATCCAAGAGAAGATGCAGGCCCCTCCTCCAGCTTCCAGGCAAGCAGAGGAAGACAGTGAGGCTCCCCCTGGGGGCTGCCAGTGTCCCACCAAGCAGGGGGGCCTGGGGACACACTGCCTGGGCACTCTGGGTGCTGGGCGCTCTGTGATGTGAGGTGAGCGGCTCGCATCAGAGCAGGGGCAGTCTTAACAGGATGGAGGACAGGCAGCGGGCATTCAAGGGGCAGAGGGGTCAGTCGGGTGGGCCTGGGGTGGCTGTCTCTCCTACTACTGCACTCTAGGAAAGCCCCCTCCTCACGTGGGACCTGCTCCTGGGGGCACGGCGGAGGCAGCAGGGATACTTTCACCTGCACCCAGGCCCTCATCCCCCTGCAGGAGCTGGCTCTGCAAGCATTCTCTGTCCCAGGGCCAGCACTTTCATCCTGCCGGAGCACCGCGGGGGCAGACGGGAGGAGGACAGAGAGAAGCATCACCCCCGGTTCCTCCAACTCAAGCCCAGCCCTACTTCTGCATCTAAGAAGTCATGTCTCAGGAAGGAAGAGAGGACGCACCCTGACCCTCAGCTGTGTCTGGGCTACAAGCCACCGAGGGACCTTCCAGGGAGGCTGTGCCCTTGCAGTCCCCGTGGACTGACCCCGGGCCATTGGCTCTGCAGGCAGGCCAGCAGCGGAAGGAACCCCAGACGCTGCCCCCCCCCCCCCGACTCCTCACATGAGGGGGTGTTCAGGCCCCAAGGGATGCCCTAGAGCCCCGCCTTGGCCTCTAGGAGAGAGGGAGGGAGGGAGGGAGGGAGCGAGGCCTGCAGGAGGACCTGGGCCAAAGGGGTGCCCACGTGCCCACGGAAGCCCTGCCTCATCTGTCGTGGGTCACCGGCTAACACAGTGCTCCAAGGACCCCCAGTTACTTGCACTGTGCCTGGCCGGAACCCGGCCCTCACTGAGCTGCAGTCCCCGGGCTGGGACTGGCTGCTGAGCTCAGGGACCTCCACGCGGGGCAGAGGTCCTAGAGCCACCGAGGGCCAGCCCTGGGGGCCAGGCTCCAGGCCAAGGAGTCACACCCTCCTGCCCTGTCCACGCGCCTGAAGAGACAGCACAAGCCTAACAGACACGAGTCCCCAAGGGCTCTGGTCTCCGCCTGCCTGGCCCCTGCTCACTACTCCGGACCCGGGGCAAGCCGGCACAGGGGAACGGCCCTCTGAGCTCCTTGTCACCACTCGGGCTCACACACACAGCCGACAGATGGGACCAACACCTCGAGTGCCTGATGAGGTGTCAGAGCCAGCCCGACCGCCCCGCCAGGACACGGCTCGCTCCCAGAACATCCCCAGGCTCCACGGGTGAGCCCGCCCGGAGGCCCTCTCCTCAATGCTCTGCAGCCCCCGACACCCGGGACCAGGGACCCCAGAAAGCTAAGTTCCCTCAGCTGGAACAGGACAGGAAGACGAGTGACCTGAGCTGCAGGAGGCCCTGGCCCGCCTCCATGCCCAGTTCTCCCTGATGGCCCATCACGGGTCCCCCAAGGCCTGGGAGAGAGGCGTCTGTCATGGGTCCCCAGCCACAGAAACCCACCCCTGCACACTGCGGTCTGACGTCAGGGTCAGGAGGAGAGGGTGTCCTCTGACCTTCACTAGACTCCTCGTCCTCCTCGTCCTCTTCGTCCTCGTCCTCCTCCTCCTCCTCCTCCTCCTCCTCGTCCTCCTCGTCCTCCTCCCCGGCCCCGAAGCTCCTGGAGGCCTCCAGCTCCTCTTCACTCTTCCCTCTCAGGAGGGCATGGATCCTCACGGCCTCCTTCCAGGGAACGCCGCCCAGGTCCGAGGTGGGCAGCGGGGGCTCCTCTTCCTCCATCTCCGACTCCGAACTGCTGTGGGAACGACCGGAGAACCCAGTGAGGGGACGTCTGGAGGTCAGGGGCACAGGCAGAGGAGTCGGCAAGGCAGCCGCCCGCTGCGGGCCAGGATGGGACAGAGGACGCCTCAGGGGCCAGCGCACCGGGGACAGGGGGGAAGCAGAGGGCAAGATGGGCGCACGGGCTGCCTGTGCAAGCCTCCCCACCCCCTGCGAGAGGCAGTCACTGCTCAAGGGTTCAGGCGCCCGCTCCTGGGGATAAGTGTGCCCCACCTCGCTCTGAGGGCTGGGCCTGGACGCCCGCTCCTGGGGATAAGCGCGCCCCACCTTGCTCCGAGGGCCCAGCCCAGCTGCCTGTGTCTGGGAGGGAGACCCTAAGCCCTCGGTGCCCTGCTTGACGGGGGAAGTCTGACTTCCTGCGGCCTCCGGTCAGGGTGGAGAGTCTAAGAAGGCAGTTTGGGGCAAAGGCTTTGAGTCACACAGCGTCAGCTGACCTGGAGCCCGGGCTCAACCACAACTACTCCCAAGAAGGAACGTGAACCCGGAGGCTCCGAGGGTATCGCCGCATGTCAGCACCAGGAGAGTGGCTCTACCTAAGCACGGCTGTGAGCACAGCCCCTCCAGAGGGTTCTGTTTCATCGTCTTTCTAGAAAATTATACCCCACCCAAGGGTGATGCGGGAGACTGTCACTTTCGCTGGGTCAGAAGCAAGGGTGGTCTCCTGGGCTGTGTTCCCTCAACCCTTCATGGGGCAAATGGCTCTGCCATGACAGCCCTGTCCACGCTGGGAAGGGGGTGTGAACACCCAGTTGTCAGGGTGAGCTGGTAGAGTGGGAGATGTACTTGACTTCACCACGCCTGTGCTACTCGTGGGTCCTCCAGCCATCCACTAGCTTGTTTTACCCATTTACAGTCAGTCTGTCATTCAGCAAATGCTTCTGAGCACCTAACTGAAGTTCAGTTAGTAGATGAGGAAGGAAAGAGCAGGTTCCTCACTGCTCAGCTCAGTCAAGTGAATCCTACTCCATTCATGCGTTCATTCATTCGTGCCACTAAAACTTACCAAGTGTCTGCTGCTCACAATGCCCTTCCCAGACGCTGCAGGGAACACTAAACTGCCACAGAAAAGATCCTCAGTCTCGAGGGAGACAAGATGCAAACAGCAAGACTAGACAGGGTGGCGATAACTGAAGTGGGTGAGGGTCAGGGCGAGGCAGTTTCCAGCAGGAAAACCTAGGGCTGTGGACCACAGAACGCGTGCCCTCTGGAGTCTGATTAGCTTTCAGTGTTGACTGAGCTATGTTTCTGCCTTATCACCGTGACGTCATTTGTTTACTTTCTTTTTAACTAACAACACTGACCAACCCTGGGCTTGTCATTTAACATCTTCCAAAACAGGTAATCAGGGTAAGAACGTCCCTGTGCTCATTCCTAACTTCAGGTCAATTTAAACAACTGCAGGTGGGAGAGGGGAGGCCAGGCTGCCCTCCCTTCGAGCCGAGCACACTGGGACCCCAGTCGTGGGTGGCAGTTCTCTGTGTGTGTGTGGGGGTGCTCAGGGTGGCCCATCCCTGGGCCATGTCACAAGGGTGGCCAACATGATGAGGTTCCACTTGAAGCTGCAGCAATTCAAGGACCATGGAGAAGAGCAAGGGACACACTTGGCATAAAAAAATTGGGCAGAGAGGTCAACCCTCACCTCTCGCCACAGCTACAGGCTCTCAGTCCCTTTCTGAGTGGTCTTGCCACGTGCTTCCGGAGACGAGAAGCAGGCAAGCCCACCCCCTGCCTCTGTGAAGGACAGAGGGAGGCAGTTCCTCCCAGGCCTCATGGTCCATGGGCACTCAGAGCAGCCCTTCAAGTCTGGCCAGGCTCCTCACAGCACATCAGACGAGGAGGCAGACAGGGAGGCCACGCGACCTGCCTGTCAAAGGTCACAGCCAGCATGCAGACCCAGATGAGCTGACTCAGGGCTCCACAGCGCCCGCCCCCAGCAGGCAGCAGTCCCCATAGGCTAACCTGCTGGCTGCGTCCTCCTCCGTCCCTGTGTCTAGCACACTGCTCAGGTTGTGCTCGGCCTGCGTCTCCTCGGGCACCTCCTCCAGCCCCTCTGCCTGCCGCACCGACAGCCGGTAGTTTTCCAGTTCGATCCTTTCCGGGGTGCCCCGCAGTCTCTTGGCGACGCTAGGCTCCTCTAGGCCATTCACGCTTGGGCCTGCAAGACAAGCAAGAAGCAAAGTTCTAGGGTCAGCAATGGGGATGACGGAAGGAACCTTCCCCTGGAAGGAGGGGCAGCCATCCTGAAAGGCTGGGGAGCTGGATGCCACAGCGGTCAACAAGGCTGGGGCCCCCAGAGCCCAGAGGATGCTGGTGTCTGTGTTGGGGGGTGGTGCAGAAGACAGAAGGCCCCTCATCTGCCCTGCAGGTAAGCCTGGGGAGCAGTGGACACTGGCTTGGGGGAGGGTCCAGGCTGGACCTGAAGGAAAGCAGCCTGTCGAGGGGAGAGTCCTCCCACTGCCCCCACCCCTCGGTCCAGGACACAGTTGGGGTTTGAGCACTGCACCTGGCTGGTCAATGGGGGGTCCAGGGAAGCTGTGCTGTGGAGCTTCTCACACCATGCAATTGTCTGTCTCATGTTGAGATTCATGGTAAAGTCTCTTTGTTCCATGGGACCCCCCTACATGGGCAACTGCATCCACACAGAACAGTCAGGCCCCCTCATTCCTGGTGATGCCAGCTGGACGGCTTGGTTGAACTGTGCTTGTCAGCTCTGTGTTGTAGAAGGACCTTTCCCCATTGGAATTAATAAGCAGATTTGCACAGTTGTGGATGGAGACCCTGGACTACCTGTTCCCAGCACCCCTGTGTCCATGGTCTGAAGATCACTGATGACCTTGCCTGGGTTGGCTGTTACTCTGGGAGGCCCACGGCAGTGCTTTCTAGACTATAGCATTCCTTTGTGAAGAACTCTTGAGGACCGCAGTGGGCACATGGACTCTGAAGAGCTCAGATGTCAGATGTCACCGCCACGCCCCCTCCACTCCCATCTCCATCCTCACACTTCCTGATACATCTTGTGACCCCACACTCGGGCAAAAGAGCCCCCCCCCCACTCTTGCCTGTGCCCACTGGGACAAGATGCAGCACGTGGATGCAGAGTCACACAGACCCCCCAAGACACTGGACCACACCAGCAACTGACTGAAAGATCTTAGGAAAATCCCATGACACGAAGAGTGCATTTCCTGATCTTCAATGAGGACAGTCCTGTGCCCAGGGTTACTGTGCATGTGAAGGGGATTATATTCACACACACACACACACACACACACACACACACACACACATGCACAAGGGCCGTCCCCGTGCCCACGTACACCACCCTCCTCTACTATGTTCACCATGTACACGGCAGCATTCCGCACACGAGCTAGGTGATACGTCTTGAGGTCCAGCAACCTTTTCACTGCCAAGTTGTACAGGTCTCCTGTATCCATTTGCCCTGGACTGCAAACGGCAGTTACTGCACAGAGAAAGCCGAGGGAGAGCACGACAAAGGGACCCCAGGAGGAAGCAAGCAGGCTGTGGGGCTCGCATCCCGCCAGGGCGGGGTCCCAGCTTCTGTGACACCCCAGGCTCTACAGAACGACACTGGGTTTGACTGGTCAAGTCACACCGCCAGCCTCAGGTGACAGGTGGTCTTCCGGAGAAGCTCAGAACTCAAGGAAAGATGGAAGGACAGGATTGAAAACCACTCCTCACACGCCAACTGTCTACTTGTCTATCCGTATGCTTACGTGAGGCACAGAGAAAAGAATGTTGTGTGGATGCAAGAGGGAGACACTGAACTGCCAGGAGTCAGCGGTGACAGATGGACCGAGGAGGGGAAACGCGACAGGGATGAATCAGAGCTGTCCCAGGAGACCTAGCCGGTGGGAGGGGACAGCCCACAGCCCAGGGAGTCCTTTCTAGAAGGCCGACGGGCTTGTCCACACCACAGGCCTATGCTCCCCGTCTGCAGGATCCCAGGGAACTTTTGCTTTCATGTTAGTTTTCTAGTGTTAAATTCTTTTTGCTGCTATTATTGCAGCATCTCCCATGGGTGCTTTTCTGGCACGTGGGAATCCTGGCACATATCATTCTCTCTAAGGCACATACCCTGGTCTCCACTAAAAGACTGTCCCAGAGCTCTGTGTAGCTCTCCAGGTAATATGTCTTTCCTGTGCTGAGACACCTCACAGGGGAAGCTCAATCGGGCCCAACCATCTGCTGCGTCAGCCTGTGGGAAGCTGCAGCTGTGACAAGCGCACTGGGGTTTGCTGGTGCTCTTTAGTCCCTGCCAGCCAAGCTCCAGCTGAAACTCTTGCCTTCCCAGCTGGCCACCCGCCTCCACACACCTGTGCACACAGGGGCGCCACAGGGGCCGCCCGAAAAACAGGAAGGCCCCTGTGATCTGCCCAAGGGAAGCAATCTGTCCACAAGCCACTCATGCAGCTGATCACATATGCGGCAGGTAAAGAGAAGGATGGCCCCACAGGTCAGCCCGGCCCAGGCCTCTCTCCTCCCTCTGCCTTGCGCACCCTCTGCAGGCCCCCCTAGGACTCAAGTTCATCTGTATCACGCCAGCTACCCTCTGAGCACACCTCAAACGGGGATGGGGACTCGGGGAGGAGGGTGCCCTCTGATGCAGAGCACTCCCAGTTGTCTCTGCCCCTGGGCACATTTTTAATAAACTGCCCATAATTCAGCTATCACAGGGACAAACCTGCCCACCCCTACCCCTGCCTTCAACAAAAGGCCGTCTGCTCTGCAGCAGACTCCTGTTGAAGACATCTCCCTCCCCCCAGGTAGCCCAAGATTTGTTTCTGGAAATGAGCCAAGTTCCATCAGCAGGCCCACAACCACCATCTGAAACACAGGCTCTCATCTGTCCACCGTCCTTGAGACTGGCCTGGAGACTGGCCAGTCCCTGAGACTGACCAGTGTCTGGGCAAGGGCCCTGTGAGGCTGATGGAGGAGAGCACAAAGCCCTTTCCAGCGGCCAGCCGGGCACCACAAGGCACTGTCCAGTCCCGACTCCATCCTGCAGGGGCCATGAGGCGGCACAGAAGGCCCTGGGGGACAGGGTGTGGGTGGAGCCAGACCACTCCCAGGCCCCGTTCCCGGGAAGCTGTAACCCTGCTGTTCCTCTGACTCTCACGTGGGTGCTGACAATTCAGCTTCACTAAACCCCATCTGTGACTGCTTTCCCTTCGTTGCTATAGTGAAGAGCTTCTGGTGGTCACAGAGTCAGCAGGTGACCTCACAGCCTATCCATGCAGGCCGAGGAAAAAGCAAGGCCAAATTTAGCCAAGCCCTGCAGGGACTTAATGTGCTGTGCCGGCCAGCTCCCAGGCCCAGTCTCAGGACCAGACACACAGGACCTTCTCACTGTTCTGTTTCCCCAAACCTCTGCCGTCTGGGAACACAGCCCACTGGGCCGTGCGGTCCTCACCCTGCAGGACGCATTGCCCAGTCAGCAGAAAGAACCCAAACTCACACTTACTCTGATGACCCCAGCATTTTCTGGAAGCCCCACCAACAATATGGCTGATTGTTGTCCTGAAATCCTGTCAGATCAACCAGCTTCCATGTGTTCTAGCTTATTTGCTCCTGACAACAGCCTTATGAGATAAGGGGAGCAGGGAGCCTTTCGTCCATGTTTTCTAACTTCATTAGACAGAAAAGCTGAACCTCAGAGAGACCACTGACCGGAGATGGCAGGGTGACAGGCTGCAGGGCTGGAGCCCAAGTCAGCGCCTTCTCTGCACATGTTCCCTAGCCCGGCTCTGTTCTCTGAGAATGACCATGTTCCGGGGTGCAGGGCGGTCCACTGTGGGTCATAAAAGACCTCTGGGCCTCTGTTCTAGAACGCATTCTCAACATCTGACAGCGTCCGCAGCACCTGCAAGGTGCTCCCACACGGGGCTGTGGGCTGACAGCCTGCCAGGGTGGAGACCCTGCATCACTGCCTTGGTTCTCCCACGCCCTCCGCATGGTCTCCCACAGGGAAGGACCACATGGAAGCGGATTTCACGCCTGCATGCTGTGCTCACTTCTGACTCTAGTCTAGAACGGTGGTTGTCAACCAGATGATCTTCTCTTTCGGGGTCTCCTGGCAACATCCCAACCTGGGAAGGGGTCTGGCATCCACGGATTCTACAAACAGCCGACAACACACAACACAGAAGTATCTACCCAAACGTCAACAGCACTGAGCCCGGAACGCTGCCTGAAGTCACAAGGGACTGTCTCCAACCTCAAGCTCAAGGGGCCAGCCGCCCGCCAGATGCTGGACCGCAGCCTGACGGACAAGGTCGTTAGGATGGAGCGGTGAGCTCAGACATCCCCCTCTGCTGCCCACCTCTGCTGCTCAGGTGAGGCATCCTGACCCCAGAGGGCAGTGAGTGGAGCAACCCCCCAGGAAGGACCACGCCAGGCATACAGGGCCACGCGCTGGGCACACCACCCCACCCTTCCCAGTCCTCCAGCGTGGCCTGGCTCACAGGAACTGTCCATCCCTGCCACGCAAGGGCTGCCCACACACCCGCCCGGCCCTCCAGAGCGGGGAACAGAAGCCCACAGGTCCGCCAGGAGGTCCGCTCACTAGCCCAGGGAGGAAACCAGACTTGGAAACACGATGTGGAAAAACACTGCTTCGTTTTCCGTGTCCCCAGCTCTCTTCATTTTTCCATTTCCCAAAACATCCTCTGCGGGCTCGCAGGGCCCGTCGCAGCATGCCTGCCTGCAGCTGGGCCCGATGTGCTCAGGCCTCTGAGTGCTCATGTGCCAACCGGAATGGCAGAGCCCAGACGGCAATGATGCATGCTCCCTGCTCAGCCGGGTTTCAGGGTCATTTGATATGAGTGGAGTCTGGAGGGGCCCAAACTCAAGACAGATGAGAAGGTCAGTGTTTCCTGTCCTGATGATTCTGCTCCAACTGTCAGTACAGAATCGGGCAGCCCCCATCTCTCCCTCTCCTTCGGCAAACCCCGCCCAGGGCGCCCGGCCGGGCCACTGCTGAGAACTGTAGAGCAGTGCGTCAGCTGCACCACCCTGGGGGCCTCTTAGGAGATGTGATAAAATGCGAGAGCAGAGGAGAAACTGGGGCCCAGGGAGCAGCACTGATCACCCCCCTGAACACAAGCCTGTCTCCTTGGGACTGACAGGCAGGAGGGTCCCAACGGACCCTCCTGGGGAGAGGTTGTTCCAGTCTATCCTCACTGACATGACTTCAGGCTTGGTTTCACTCGAATTCATCAACGAGAGCTGATACGGAGAAAACGAGGAGGAGCTGGCTCAACATCACTGCTCTCCTCCTCGGTCTCTTCTGACCATCCCCTTCACGTACCAGGGATGAATGCCCTTGGCTCTCAAATCCACCCTCTTTGCAAAGGCACATCCCCAGCCAGGGGGTGGCGGTCACTGCTAAAAAGCTGGGGACGTGTATTTCCTGGGAATAACCACACGCTCATGGATGACACAGGGCACTCAGGAATGTCTTTAACGCGTCATCTCTGAGGAGCCAATACGCAGCTCTTCCCTCTCCCCAGCAGACAAGCCGAGGCTGGAGGCCGGACAGTGCCAGGGCGGTGCTATGTCCTGCGGGCAGACTCCACCGGCTCCGCCCAGGTTGGTTACGTGGCCTCGATCCAGTCTGCAAAATGCTGCCTTCCTCGCAGCTACAGGGGAGTGCTGCATCTGGACAGCGCCTGGCACAGAAGTGCTGCATGCCTGCTGCATCAACATTACACGTCCTCCTGAACCGCGCTCTGAGTTTCTGTGACACCAGCTCCAGCAGCAGGTTGACCGGTACAGTCACTGGGGAAGCCCGACATGCCAAGCTTCACTCTGTTTTTATTTGACAGGGACTCCAGGGCAGAGATGGGTCATCCTGGCTGTAAACATCACAGCCCTTGGCGTGGTGTCTGCAGTCGCCGGGAGCACAGCCATCAGCTCAAGGCAGCCGCCGAGCCCTGCGACTCCAGGGCTCCAGCCTCCACTGGGGCCGGCTGCCCACACCTGCACCCGCTCCCCATGGGGCTGGGCCTCCAGCAGTGCTGAGGCCCCAAGAAAGCTCTGCCTCACTGAAGGCAGGCAGGGAGCTGGTGCAGAGTGACCCACGGGAGACCGAACCAAGGGTAAAACCTCTTTTAAAGGAAGAATCTACTGACCCAGAGAGGTGTGTTGGTAGCAAATGCTGGGAGGGAAATTTCACAACAGGTCTCTCCTACCTGGAGGTCCTTCTAGATCCTGACTCGGTTCTAGGAAACAGGGACACAAGAGTAAACAGGCTGCTGTAGCCATACTGGGACAACCTCAGCTGTACTGTTCCCCTTCGGGGTCTCAGATCCCTAGTCACACTTTCAGGTCTGACCTCTGAGAAGCCACGTAGCCCCAGGAGGGTCGCCCTCTCGGGAACTCACCTCCAAGGATATGAGGGGTCAGCACCATGGAAGAGCACGAGAGCTGAATGACGCACGCCTATCTGGGCCTCTGCATGCAAACAGCCCCGATGCTGTCACACGTCTGAGGCCCAGGCCCTCCCGGGGCCCCGGGCCTTGCCTGGCAGCCTAGGTCTACAGGGGCCCCAGTGAGGCCAAGTCTCAGGAAGTTGGCTGTGATGGAGGCCCAGGCACACCAGGACCCGGGGTGCAAGAACTCAAGAGACGCAGGTGCCTGATTGGAGGGCCCAAGCTCTTCCGGAGACCGGGGCCCCTTAACACAAAACAACTACCAAAGACCCACAGTTCCAGGTAAGGACACCGTGAAACAACACTGGCATGGTGGGAATAACCCTGATGCCTTACACAAGCACAGAAGAGGAGCTCAACGCACACACCGAGGACAGGCTCATGCGGTCAACGTACAGTCCACAGTGAGCTGGCAAGGACAGAGAGGTGAAGGACACGTGAGAGCTAACAGAGGTCCCGACTGGACTGTGAGGACTTTCCTGGTCATCACCCACACAGCCCCAGGAGCCCCGGAAGGCATCCCCAAACTGCCCTTTGCACCAACAAGAGGTGTCTGTGAGTGATGGGGGCACTCTGACCTCCCCTGTGGACACTATCAAGGGCGAGGTCAAGTTTGCTTGGCTTGAGTTAGGGCTTGGGTGGGTGGGAGAGGGGGTGACTTGCCCTCTCAATCACTGTCTTTCTTGGAGCAAAGCCTTGTCCCCACCCTTGGCCCAGAGGAGCTGTGGAGCATGAGGCACAACCCGGCACCACGCCTTCATCCCCACAGGTCCTTGGGATGGTCTCCTAGCCAGCACTCGCTGGGTGCAGGGCTGGACCCTAAGGTGCAAGGTAAGCCCTGGTTCGGGAGTCTTGGGGAAGTCTCAGAGCTCTCCAAAAGGGCCTGGGAGCTAGGCACTAGTTTCCCCAAAGCCCTGTGCAAGCCACTACACCCCAGAAAGGCCATGTGGGGGCTTGTCTCCAGTGTGTTCCTCAGGGCGGGACCCAGGGTCTGTCCCGCGCTCCCGTCCGCACACAGGAGCCCTCTCGGGGAGTGCGCCAGTCAGGGAGACAGCCAGGGAGCTGCTGAGAAAAGAAGAGACTGGGTCTCAAGAAGTTTCGGGAAGAAACAGACCCAAAGGGAATTCTCCACGGTCTTCACCCGCTCTTTCTCTCCCGGCCTTTTGCAGAGGCCAGGACAGACCCGACTGACTGATTTCTGAGAAAGGGGGAGAGGAGGCAGGCAAGAAGAATTCGGGACCCAGCAAGGTGCTGCAGCTGTGCGGGCACCCAAGAGTGGAGGGGAGAGGCCCTTCAAGCCAGACCCCGTCTCCTAGAGCACAGCTGTGTAGACGGGGTGCTCAGTGCCCCTCACCCCACCGTGGCACCCTCTCAGGGCCCGACTCAGCACCCAGACTGGCTACGCCTGGCTCCACGGGACGCACTGCCAAGGTCACAGCAAATGTGACAGGGTCTTGGAGGCTCAGCCCTCCAGGCTCCAGCGGTCAGGCAGAACTGGTCCCCCAGCTCAGGGTCCATGTCACAGAAAGAAACAGAGTCGGGAGGACAGACCTGGACCATCCCTATGGCCTGAGAGCCTCAAGCAGAGGAGAGGTGCCTATGTGCTCCTGGGCCTGGCACTAGCTCGTCAGGGGGAGGGCACTGGCCCGGGGCCCCGGCAGACACTGGCTCAGGGGGAGTTTCTGTTCCTCACCTGCCCGTCCCCCGGGGCCTTCATGCAGGCTGACTGGATGTGCAACACAGGTGGCATCTTCCTCCACGAAGCAAGCAAATGTCTTCCAGCATGCTCTCCCACCCCCAGAACAGGGGCCTTTCCACTGACAGGAACCTTTACTTCAGGTATAAACACCCTGTCTCCCCATTTCAGTACACCCACACTCTCTCCCGACCCAGCCCCGGAGCCAGAGTCCTGAGGCACAGTGTTGTCAAGCCCACTCCGAGACCTGCCTGAGGGGGCCCTTCCCACCCTCCAATCAGGAGAAAGGGGAGGAAAAGAAATACTCAGAAACCTGAAGATTGTTTGGAATTTATTCTCTTAAATAAGAACGGTAACATTTGTTAAAAAAAAAAAAAATTAGAAGCACAACACCTTAGTTTCACAGAAAACAGTTTCACAGAAAAAACAAAGTTACACAATTAAATAAAAACAGCTCACAAAGAAACACACCAAAACTCACAACAGCACACATTAAAGGCAAGCACGACGCTTCACAGAAGGCAGGCCGGAGGTAGAAAGGCGGGCATCCCTGACACAGCTCTGGTCTCCATACCATGCCTGGAGATCCACTGCTGCTTAACGGCTCAGGAAAAGTGGGGTGTGGAACCCCTTAACTAACTGGTCAGGCCTTCAAGGCCACGCTGAGGCCACTCTCAGGACGGACTATGGGATTCCACTGTCTACAGACACACAACACCAAGAGACAGCAGGAAGCTGCAGTAACAGGCCCAGGGAGTCAGGCATGCCTTGGAAGCGAAGCGGTCCTCAGGGCCCCTGAGAGAGAGCCCTGTGCCCCTGGTCTCCGGTGCTGGGAGTATGCACTGCTTGCTTTCTGAGACCCTCACCCCGCAGTCTCCACCTCCACCAGGAGCCCGGCTTCTCTGCTCCCTCCAAACCCCGACCGGAACACTAAGCTAGGCAAGGTCCCCAGGTAAACCAGAACCAAGGAAAGAGAAGCTTTAGAAAAAGCTCCACTAGGATTGTGATTATTACTCAGGGCATAATATGTAAAAGTGTACTTATACACATGAAGCTAAACCGGTACAAGCGCATGTGTGTATATATGTAAACGTGCATATATCAAACACCTGCTACACATGAAGCTAAAGCCGTACAAGCACGTGTATGTATATATGTAAACATGCACACATCACCATTTGCTACGACTCTCGGGACCGGGCAGGGAAGCTGGATGTGGAATTCTCTGCCTCACTAACGGGTTTTCCAGAAACGGAAGCAGGCTTGGGAAGCAGTGGGAGATCTGGTAATGACTCCCTCCTAGTGGCAGAAACCCAGGATGGGTCAGGGTCGTCCTGCCATGCGACCGTCCCAGCTGGTGAGGTAAACACCTGGTTTCCGAGTGCTCCCTCAGCATGCCCACTACGGAATGCAGGTGCCACTCAGGGCAGGCAGTGCCCAGCCAGACAGCCTCGTGTGTTAAGGTCATCTTTCTGTAAGATGACAGACAATGAAGCCTTCTCCCCGTCCCCTGTCTGTCGCAGGGCCTGGAAGGACAGTGTTTCTGATCCCCATGACCCCCACCTGTACACTTCAGTTCTGGTTCCCCATCATACGAGGTGTAAAGGATGAAGAGAGGGTCTCAAAACCCGCAGGGTCTTGTACTCAAGGGGAAAACGTACCATCTGGGGTTTTCTTTCTCTACCTGTTCTCCAAATGTTTCCTACAGGCAGGTACTCTGAGGCCAGGGTAAGGAAACCTGTGCCAGGTCCACGAACCTACAGCAGCCAATGTAAGAAGCTCGGAGACAAACTAGTTACAGACTGAGAACAGAAAAGAGGGTTTCTACATCAAAAGCACACACAGACAAAGATGTTAAACTAGGCAGCAGCCACAGGCCAGGCTGCCAGAGACAGAGGACACTGGACTAGGTTCTTACTCACAGGTTGCGTTTGTATTTTTGGCAACAGTAGTAATTTTGTGGTGGAAGAGGCGAACACAAGGGAATGGAGGGAAACGCCACAGACTAAAGGGGGCAGATGCACAACAGCCGACCAGTCACGGCTCCTCCAGCCCCACTTTTCAGGGAACAGGGACCCAGGTGTGAACCACTCTCCATGCACCACTCACTCCTGCTCAGAGTGCAGCCCAGGGCACGTGCCAGGACCTGGCCTGACAAATGCCGTCCACAGCACACATTCTGAAGCCCTCCAACACCTGAATTATTCTGAATCTTTTCGAAACAAGGTTCCAGTTAACCAAAACTTTAGTTTGGGATTTTTTTTTTCCTATTAAAGGAGCAGAAAAAATCAACGTCATGCCACGTGTAACAGGCACCCATGGCCTGCTCCTCTCCTATGGAGGAGAAGTGCTGGCACCCTGGGGTGTGTCCACACTCAGAGCTGTTGTTCTGAAAGCCCAGGCCTCCAAGGGCAGGACCCCAGTGCTCTGGGCACTGGCTCACTGCTGCCCACAGGGTACCTCCAACCAGGGCTCACATCCTAAACCCCGCGTGCTGTGAGAGGTGCGTCTCCCTCAAAATCAAGAAGGCCCACAGGCCTTTGATTCAGTCACAAGCCCAGCTCTCATCTTCTATCCCTGCTTCAGAGAAGGTTCCTCTTCTCTACGGAACCCTTCACTCTCCACAGCTCCTAAAATCCTGAAGTCCACCACACTTCCAAAGCAGACAGACGGACAGCAAACTGAACCAGATCGAGTGCATGACCAGGAACTGCCTGACCCCCGCTGGCTTCATTCTTCTGCAGATGTTCACAAAAGGCTGAGCGCCCTGGCTGTGTGCTGAGCCCCAGGTAGTGCTCACCTGCTCCAAGGCACGTGCCCGCGTCTCTGCCAGCCCCTCCCCGACTCAGGGGCCCTCAGCACCTCATAAGAAAGATGGATTATAAGGAGTTTAAGGGGTAGCAGCAAGTCCTTTGTGGCTTAAACATGGCTATAAAATGTTGGTCCAACCTGCAGGGAACTTGCAGACTTGCCCAGATCAGAGCGAGGCACACGCAGCAGCAGAGCTGAGCTCTCCTACGTCCTGCCCCCGGGGCTCCATCAGTTCCAAAGCACGGTCAGAGGAGCAGCACTACCAGCCTCTCGTCTGAGGACCAAGAGGACCACCCTGTTCCCTTTAGGAATCCTACGACCAACTCCTCTCCATCTAGCTGATAACCTGTCCTTTCCACGTGGTGATTTCTGAGGATGGGAGGACACCTGTGACAGGTGACAGCAGGGCCCTGATGACTTCCTCTCCCGCCGGCTGCAGTGAGCTGGCCTGTGATCAGGCGGGGCTGCACAGGTCCCGGGGACCACCCGCATCTGTGGGACTGTGGACACCCCACGCAGGCTGCTTTGGCAGAGAGTAGGGAGAAGCAGCTTTAAGGGAAAAAACACTATTCTTCACAACAAAGCTGGTTCCGTGAGCCCTTCTCTTCCTGCCTTCCGAGATCAGAATAAACGTGTTTTTAGAAGTGCGGGTGGCGGCACTCGCCTCCTGATGCAGGAAGAGGTTAAAGTGGAACCAGCCAGGGCCTGTCCTTTAGCGGTCACAGGTGTGGGGAGAGCAACAGAAGCTGCCCCAGACACCAGTGCAGCGAAGGGGACAGAGGAGATCCAGTGCAGGTGAGCGTGTGTGCAAACCCTGGGGCATTTTCACAGTTCCACGCTCGGCCTGAGGAGCCCACCAAGAGAGACTACAGGAAGGCCCTGCCGCCCTGGCTTGTCATGTAGGTCAGTGCTAAAAGTAGCCAGCTCTGAACTCCTCTTCTCTGGACAGGCCTGGGCTTGGCCCCCAGGTGTCTGATGGATGTGAGCAGGTCCCAGGGCCCGGCAATAAAACTCTGAGACTTGGAACAGACGGCACGAAGTGTGGGCAATGCCGCTGACCTGATAGTGCCCTACTGGCTCACAGTGGGCCAGTGAAACTCCCCTCGGATCTGCACCAGCACCTCCGACAGCCCATAGAGGAAGGGGACTCCGAAAGCAAGCAGCTGGCACATGAAAAAGGAGTCCGGAGGGTTCTGGGCCGCCTGATGCCCAATCGACGAAATGCTGCACTGGAGGTGCTGGCTCATCCCCTTGGCCTTGTCGCAGAGGCCGAGCGAGTGACGCACCACCCAGCCAAACAAGGAAGTGAGGCTACCTGGGCTTCTCTCGGCAGGGC
This sequence comes from Odocoileus virginianus, assembly GCF_023699985.2. NCBI lineage: Eukaryota > Metazoa > Chordata > Mammalia > Artiodactyla > Cervidae > Odocoileus > Odocoileus virginianus. Next base: position 6,125,059 of record NC_069696.1, read on the forward strand.
TGGCACTGGTGCTGGGCCGTCCGCTGGCATCTGTGGCCGGGCTGTCCTGCAGAGGTCCCCGGGCCTCCTAGGAGAGGAAGATGACTGAGTGAGGCACAACATCTGAAGAAACGGTGACACCTCACTGTGGTCAGTTGCCCTCACCAGGCAACCCAGAGATGTGCCAGGACACACGTCACGGGGGTCGCGGTCCAGAGGTGCCTGGTACCCCTTCCCACCAGCTCTCTGCCACCCCAGAGGCCCTCCGGGAAGCAATGGTCAGCTGCTTACACACACAGGAACACCCCATCAGAGAGGATACCAAGCTCACTTGAAGAGACAAGCAGGGAGCTGACTATGCTCAGACTTTTAAGATAAAATTCTTAGATAAGTGGCCCCCAGAATAAACAAAGTTAAAGGAGTTGGCTACAGAACATTTATTTTGAGCCAAGTCCTTTTCTAGTGTCCTCCTCTCAGGAAAGGTGCAACTTTCAAGGCAAAAGGCTTTTTTTACACAGAATGAGCAGAAGGGAGGGATGCACAGGTTCTTCCCAATGTAGCTCAGGTGCTGGCAAGAACACTTCCATAGTGAAACTCAACATTCGATGAGGCCTGACATGCTGCCCCTCCCCAAATCGGACCAAGACCACTTCTCAGACCCTCCCACTCACAGGAAGGGCTGCTTGCTGGTCACCCAGGGTCTGTTGGCCATGCCTGAGCTGTCACCACACTGGACGGTCACCTGCTGCCCCCACCCTTGCAGCCCAGCCCCGTTACCTTTCCAGACAGAGGCGCCCCTGCCGGTCTCTTCCTCTGCGCAGGGCCAGACAGCCGGTAACAGTAGTGTGGCTTGCAGTAGAATTTACCTGCAGGCAGCGAGGGGCAGGGGAAGAGGGAGTGAGCAAGTCTCTGAAATGCCGGACTTGACCCCTGGTCTTGGCACACGCGTCCCCACTGCCCCAGCCCGACCTTGCCCAGGCCGGGGTTCTCATCCAGGAAGGCCAGGCCCTCCTCTTCCCTGTGCCCGGATGTGTGGAGGCCACAGAGCCATCACCCAATCAGGGCTCAGAGCAGAGACTGCAGCCTGTACAGCGGGGCCAGCAAACAAAGTGGCTGTGTGTGCAGAACAAAGATGCGGTCACATGAAGAGCCGGAGGAGCATTTCTGGGGGAACCGAGAATGAACACAAGTGCTGGAGGCATGAAGGCTGCCACGGGTGGGGCAGCACTGGACATTAGCTCTGCCGCGGCCCTCTGGCACCCATGTGCGACCTGGCGCTGGTCAAACTGCAGCTCAGATCCTTAGTGGGTCATATCAGCATTAAAGACAACGCAAAACAAATTAAAAAATCCTACAACTGACCGTGACTAGAATGAAACAGAATTAAGCCTAATAAAAAGCATCGGCATGCACAGGGCATCCTCAGGGTCTGGCAGTAGTTCCCAGTGCTCAGCTGTGCCCACCTGGGCTGTCTGGGTCCTGGTGTAACATTGCATCCTATTGCATAACATGTGTCCTGCTGCATAACGCGTGTGTCCTACTTTATAACACGTGTGTCCTGCTGCATAATGTGTGTCCTACTTCATAACGCATGTCCTGCTGCATAATGTGTCCCAATGCATAACGTATGTGTCCTGCTTTATAACGTGTGTCCTACTGCATAACACGTGTGTCCTGCTATATAACATGTGTGTCCTACTTCATAACGTGTGTCCTGCTGCATAATGTGTGTCCCACTGCATAATGCATGTGTCCCACTGCATAACCCGTGTCCTGCTGCATGTGTGTGTGTTGCATAATGTGTGTGTCCTGCATAATGTGTGTGTCCAGCTGCATAACATGTGTCCTACTGCATAACGTGTGTCCTGCATAACGTGTGTCCTGCATAACATGTGTCCTGCTGCATAACATGTGTCCTGCTGCATAACGTGTGTGTCCAGCTGCATAATGTGTCCAGCTGCATAACACATGTGTCCCAATGCATAACGTGTCTTGCTGCATAACATGTCCCACTGCATAACGCATGTGTCATATTGCATAACGTGTGTCCTGCTGCATAACGTGTGTGTCCTATTGCATAATTCATGTGTCCTATTGCATAACGTGTGTGTCCTGCTGCGGGTGGGACCACAAGCTTGCTTAATGCCAAACTTGGCTTTTCCCTTGATGTTGGTAGTGGAATTCAGTCACAGAGGGGTGTTTTTTCCTTAACCTTTTCTTTACTCCACTTACAGTCAAGGTTTTGAAAATTAAAGGATAGACCCTGTTAGAGGAAAACTGTTGAAACCCGAGTAATCCCATTCATCTTTCTCATTTGGAAAGAGCAACTCCTTTAACAAATGAACTTTGCTATTCTTGAAGTTAAAAATAAGAGGACTTAACAAAGAACACGATAGAAAAGATCAATGAAACTGACATCAGACTAATTCAGAAAAACAGAGAGAAGACTCAAATAAATAAAATCAGAAATAAAAGACATTACAACTGATACCACAAAAATACAAAGGATCCTAAGAAACTACTAAAAACAACTATTTGCCAATCTAGATAACCTAGAGTAAATGAATAAATTCCTAGAAACATAATTTATCAAATCTCAGTCATAAAGAACAAAATCTGAACTGACCAGTACTGAGTAAGGAGACTGAATCAGGGATTAAAATTCTCACAAAACAGAAAAGCCCTGGACCAGATGGTTTCACTGATGAATGCTATCAAACATTTATAGAACTAACAACAAGTCTTCTCAAATGTACCCAAACAACTGAACAGGAACACTCCCAACTCGTTCATGAGACCACCATCACCCTCATACCAAAAGCCAGATAAGGAGCCTGCAAGAAAACTACAGACCAATATCCCTGATGAACACAGGTGCAAAAATTCTCCACAAAATATTAGCAAACCAAATTGAACAGCACTTTGAAAGGATCAGACACCATTATCAAGTGGGATTTATTCCAGGAAGGCAAGGAAGCCTCACCCACTGCTCTCCAGAGTCCACCCAGGACAGTTGAGGTCCTTCCTGACACTTTGAGCATCATGGATCCCTCCTCCTCTGCACTGTACAAAGTCAGTCTGCACTGTGCCCTGGAGCCCGCGGCCACTCTCATGCTGCCTGCTGCCAGGGCATCTCATGCAGGACCCAGTCTGCTTACACTCTATCCATTCCCACAGAAGAATGTGTCTCCAGGTGTGGCACAAAATCTAGGGGCAAAAATACTTGTGGATCAACTCGCTGGAGCTGGAGGGATCCTTCCAGGCAAACTTCACAGACAGAAACACTGGGCGGGCTTCACTCACCAAGCCCACCAAGGAGATCAAAGGCGTTCTCCAAAGACCCGGAGTGTGGGGTGCAGAAAGCTGCACCCCTGCCCTCGCTTTCCATTCGTGTAACTAGAGGACCAGAGGCCGCAACAGTAAGAGCCAGCTTTCCTCAGTTCCTCTCACTCACTATTCAAAGAGCCTGGATGAGTGACTATCTCCTCATCACAGGGCGGTCCCCTCCTGTGTGAAGGCCACCCCACCAGGATTCACTCCCCTTCCTATTCACCCGCATCTTTTCATCACTTTTGGATCAGTAAGACGGCCTCTCAGAAAGTCCCTCTGGAGTCCTGCAGGAACAGGTGTGAAATCATCAATGTCTTGGGTGACTGTTTCCAGTTAACCCCAAGGTTTTTCAGGTGGCAGACATGCCTCTCCATTAGGTTTTCATTACCAGTCTGCATAATCCTCCACCTTCTGCCTTATCAAGGTCATTCCATTATGAAATCAACAAATACCACAAAAGGCCAGGGCTTGACCAGCACAGTAAACCAGACGAAGGCCTGTGCCACGTGCTCTCAATCCCACAGAGATGCAGATGCAAGAGAGAACGGGTAACAACGCACACAACTCGGGCACCTTCAGAAAGCCAAAGTCTGAGAACAGTGGCCAAGGACACAGTTTCAATGTGCTGCCACTGACCTCAGGCAAGAAACACAGCTTCTATAAGACTGTGATTCTTCTTCTCTAAAGTAAAGACAAAAAGACTTATTCTCCTTGGGCCCCTTTTGTCTTAAGATCCTGCCGTGAGGTAGGAGAGCAGGTTATCTGTGAAGCCAGGGCAGGCGTTTAGGTAAACATATGCCCTTCTCTTCTCCATGGTCACCAAGTCATCTATGACATTGCCTAGTGACTCTATGGATGGATCTACAGGACACACTCTTAGAACACAGACTAGAGAGGGGTGGGTGGGAATGCTCAGGAGAGGTGGAAAGAAAAGCATCTGTGTGAGCAAGCAGTGGGGGCCGTGTCCGGGTGCACCTCAGCATGGAGAGCTCACCGTCCTCGAGGGCATAGGCGTAGGCTGATAGGCGCAGGGTGGTGGCGCAGTGCTCACACTTGAAGCAGCTCCGGTGGAAGAACTTGCCCTCGGCGCTCAGCCGCTCCATCACATAGACCCGCTTCTGGCAGAAATAGCAGGTGTCGCTGCCTCCCAAGTTCTGCGGGAACTCCTTCTTTATGGAGCCCTGGGGGAAGGAGGCACAGGTCAGGGAGAAGTCTCCTAGCACTCCCCGGGTGCACGACCCTCACTAAGCGGCTCAGCCTGGGGAATGGAGTCTTGTGACCATGCAGCACTCGGCACTGAATCTGTTCCCCACTATTTATTAATGATCAAACCAAGTTCTTTCAACAGACTCTGATCTGATGGTGCTCCTGTGGTTCTCCATGGACACAGGCTCCTGGGCCCTAGAGCACTCACTAGGAGATTCTGTGTATACTGTTCACACAACATTCTGAACAACAATTTCAGTCCTGGAAGGTCAGTTACAAAATACAGACACCTCAAAAAAAAAAAACACACACACACACCACATGGCACATAGTGGCTGAGTAGGTCACTAGAGCTACTTAGAGCAAAGCAGGCGTGTTCTCCAGAGCCGCCTTATCCAGACAGACAGTGCCCTTAGCGTATCTTACCAGTTCCTTCTTGTCTAGAAGGGTTTTGGGTTGTTCTTTCCTTTGAAGCTGATTGGCTATCTGCTCAGCCAATGAGCTCACTCCGCCCGTGTACATCTTTATATACTTCTATTGGTTGGAGATTGTAAAATGACCAGAAAGAAGGAAAATGAGAAGGAAAAAAATAAATAAATTAAGAAGACAGGGGAAAAAAAAATCTTTGAAAGGTATAAAATGAACACAAGGTGCAGCGACAAACATGCCAACACGGTGCCCACGAGCAGGGGACAAGGTGTCAGTGTCCACACGCTGGCGTCAGCACAGGCGGGGGCAACGGCTGCAGAGAGACAATGAAATTCAGGAAGGAGAACCTGTTCTCTCTCACGTCTCTGGATGAAGTGCAGGGGACAGACAGGCAGGAGGACAGGGTGGATGTGAACAGACAAGAGTGGGAAGGGCCTATGGCCCAGTGGCTCAAATTGCATATGAAGAACTCAAGGGGACACCCCCGCCCCCCGCTCCATAGACAGCGGGCACCAGAGAGCAGGTACACCCCCGGCCTGGGAGAGGGCTTGGGGAGCTACTTCCTCATTTACTGACAGAAAGACAGCAAGGCCGACTCTCCGCCTGGGTAATCTGTGTCCCCGGGGATGACATCTGTCCTCACTGTTAACTGCTGCATTCGGAGGCCCCATGCTGGGCATCAGAGGCCCTGGCTTTACCAGGAAGAACCTTCCTCTGCCCATTCTCCCATGGAGAGTTCTGTGTTCCCCAGGGCCCTGAGGTCAAAGCCGTCCGGGCCGGCCAGGGCACTGCTGATGCCGCTGTAGGAGTCTGCGGGGCTGCTGTGGAAGCCAGATGTGCTTCCATCCAGGAGGGGTCCTTCATTAAGTTGAAACAAGATGAAAGAGAAATCCAACCACCTCAACCCTTTTTCCAGCAAAGCTGAAGAAGTCACGAGAAAACTATGCATTTCAATGGCAAGCTTTCTTGTGGAAATCCTGCCTTGAGCTCGTCTGCAGGGAAGGAGGCTGAAGCCTCGCCACAGCCCATGTGTGTATGACATTCTCAGCAGCCGTGTGCCCGCGGGTCTGAGGAGCCCTCTCTCTTATTCCACATCCAGAATGTGCAGGAGGGCTAGGGATGCCAGCAATCCTGGCAAGTAGCCGTATGGGAAGGAACCACCGGAATGAGCAGTGGCACGTCCTGGGTGGGGTGAGGACACCAGAGGAACGCTCCAGGGATACAAACCCTGCGTTAACTACGAGCACAGCAGCGGCGCATCGGGCAGTTCCCAAGGTTCAGCTGGAACTGAGGGCTCAATTATGTTTTCAATTTAAAATAAGGAGATTTCCAAAGATTAGTGCCATTTGCTCATTAACTCACAGTTTATACCCACCGGTGGTCGAGAAACCCAACTGGCTCTTAGGCCTAAGCCCTCTTTAGATAGAGACGTGAGGGGAGCGTAAGCCTGGAACAGACAGACACTCAGGTGCAGCCAAGCTGACCCCAGGGGCAGAAAACAGCACACCCCCTGCAGCAGACGAGTGAGTGCACGGACCAGACACTGCGTCGAAGGCCGTGACATGGAGCAAGTTCGGGGTCATCCCGGCTCGGCCGGGACCCTGTGCTCCCACCAGAAACCAGCACCCTCAGCAAGCGCAGCCCAGGGCTGCCTGGCACAAAAGCACCTATCACCTTCAGTTCTCTTTGTTTTTAGCATGAACAGTAGATGGTTTTCCTTTCCCAACTCTCAAGAAACAGCCGCAATGTAGCTATCTCTGGACTGACACTGTGGCCACCACACACGCACTCCATTCTGCACAGTCTGCCAGCCGCTCAAGAACAGGGACAGACAGGACGGGCGGAGGGCCCTGCCACCTGTCTGCAAACCCTGCACGTCTGGGTCAGCTCCATCGCAGGACCCAGCGGAGCTCATTCCTCACATGATTACAGTTCAAGAGGCACCTGGAATACTGGCTAGCCACCACTCCCTTTAGGATTTAATTACACTACAGTTCTTATTTTATAACGCATTAATAGGAAGGCACGTGGAGTTAAAAACGCTTTATCATTAACTGGTATGGTTGGAATATGGCGAATGTGGGCTGACATGGACTGAACTTGCTGCAGTGAAGCAAGCAGCCGCCTGAACTCAGGTGGACGCCTGCCACCCTTACATGCATGACAGACACACACAGCTGGGTCCCTAAGGAGACAGGAAGGACGTTTGTGTGGGAGAAGACTGGAGGCTGGCGAGGAAGTGGCTTTGCCCCGACGGGGCTGAGCTACCTGTCGGAGGGAGTCGGAGGAGGGAGAAGCAGGGCGGCTGGCGGAGCGGAGGCTTAGGGAAAGCTCCCACTGATCGACAAAAAATCGACGAGAAGGTTCAGGTTCTGGCTACAAGATGGAGAAAAAAAACCAAAGGAAATGTGAAATTAAAAGTCACACATGGTCCTGAACACAAAGAACTTGGCAGTTTCAGACCCTTTATCTGGATAACAAATGCAGTAAAAAAAACACTCTTAGTTCCAGAAGCAGCAATGGCTCATTCCAGGCGGTGTCCAGCCCACACATCCTGTGCGCCCTGCTGAGCCCCTCATGGCCTGAGCTGGAATCTCTCTTGGGCAGAGGGGATTCCATCAGCTCATCACTCTGCTGGCCTGACGTGGAGAGGACCACAGGACAGCAGATCTGCAGCGAAGCTCGCTCTTTTTACATAAAAGCCAGGAAAGTGGCTCCTCCTTCTTCTGGTGAGGCTGAGAGAAGCCAAGCTGACCCTGGAGCCAGTCCCCAACCCTTGCAGCCCCCATGCAGCACGTGGAGCTAGTGGGTTCAGCAGCCAGATTCTCTGGGCCCCAGCGAGGAGGGGCCGAGAACTCGGCGGGCGGTAATTGCTTCGTTTCCTGCAGGTTCGGGCTGAGATACCTGCCAGGTGCAGGGAAGAGGCACCCCTCGGCTCTGAGCTCCCCTACTTCAGCTCACACTAACTGCAAAGCTTCGGGTGTGATGCGGTGATGGAGAGTGTCACCAGCCTCTGCTTTAGAGGCTCAGATAGAAAAGATCAAACTCCCTGGACAGTAAAGAAGCAGGCGAATGTACAGCTGGATGGGGGTGGCGGAGGAACAGTCTGGCAGGGACATAAGCAGTGACCCTCGAGAGCATCTGAACGGGAGCCCTGCACTGAGGAACCTGGAAACCAGCCCCGGGATGATGAAAGTCCTGCTGCACCCCGCAGCCCCAAGCTTCTACCTGCTGCTCCTTCCAGTCTCTCCTCTCCTTCAACACTCTTCCCTCCATTCCTGCTGAGGCTCTGCTTCAATCAAAATCATCAGGACCCCCCCCCCCCCAAATATGCACTCCCCAAAGCAGAGGGTTTGGCCCTGTTCAGTGAAAAGGCTGAGATTTCTTCTAGAGAGGAACCAGCCTGGGAAGACAAATGAAAGAGGCTGGGCACACGCAACAGCGAGGCCATGGTGACACAGGTGACATGGAAAGGCCACGCAGGCCCGCCTGAGGGACCTGCTTCCCGTTGCCCTGGTGGCAGTACCGAGACAACGGGGCTACTGCTACTTCCCTGATGGGCCCGGTGGAGCCGGGCCTACTGCTCAGTCATGAGCACACTTCTCAGACAGCAAAGGCAGAGAGAAGCCAAAAAAAAAAAAGAGAAGGCCCACATGAAATGAACAGGGAGAGCTGATTCTCGCTCTGGCTGCAGACTGGCATCCACTCAGGGATCAATTAAAGGGTAACAACAACCAAGAACGTTCCATAACGTCAGTAGGCTTTTACATGGGCATCTGTGCTACTCAGATTATTTGACAGCCAAGTGTGACTGGCCGTCTGTCCCTGAGTTTCTCAGACAGAGGATCGACAGCTCCCCATCACAGACTCTGTCGTCACCTTCCTTCCCTGCCCTGTCCTCTTCATCCTTGAAAACTCCCCATGCTGGTAAGAGCTCTGGCTTCCTTGGGATTTCTACCTCAAGATCCCAGACTCACGGAAGAGCAAAAAAGTTCCTCCTGCTTCTGGATCCTGACTTTCCCCTGGAGTCAAAAGCACGTATTTATGGGTGGGAAAGGGGGCGGAGGGCAGGAGGAAGAGGCCTTTCATAGGAAGCACACGTCTCAGGGTTCTTTTCTGGAGTGGATGGATGCTCTCCGGGAATGCTATTCCCATGGATCATCACTGCTAGCAAAGAGTTCTGGCTCTTGACTGGGTGACCAGAGTGTGCAAAAAGCAAGGGACAGGGGCCACGCCCACCTCCCCCCTGCCCCTCGCCCTAGCGTGCCGCGTCTGTGTGGCTGCCAGCGTCCCATGCCACGGGCATGCTTTTACCCTCTCGTGCTGGGGGCTCTGCTTGCCGCGGCTGTCGGCATCAAGATCCCCGTGTGTCTGTTGGCAACAAAGCAGAAACTTAAGCTCCATCCAAACTCTCTATCTGGACCTACTGAGTGACAGTGCGACAGAGTCAGAGTTCATTTCAACACACATCCTGTGGCCTGCTGCCCCCAGCAACCACAGCCCCATCCACATCAAAGCCCCATCACCCAAGGACAACTCCCAGCACAGCTGTCCTCCTACGAGCCAGCCGCATGGATAAATGGCTACGGTTAGTACAAAGGTGGAGCAGACATGTTTCTTCCACACAGCAGCACACGGCCAGGCGTTCAATGGGAGGTTAACAGGAGAGGCAGGTTAGAAGGGCGAAGCTTTCCACAACAAGACATTAGGGAGGAAAGGTGGGGAGGTGGAAATCGGCTGGAGTAAATGACCATGACAACAGTCGACAGGAAGCTCCAGGGTGGGACATGGTCCCTGAACAGGAACACGGAACAGGGCGAGGAGAACAAAGAACTGTGCGCGGGAGGACGGGGCCCTGTACACAGGCCCTCGCCGTCCTGAGGAGCAGTCATGGGGCTGTGGAGGCCTCCGGTCACTCTGGATAACCCAGGACTCACTGTATGGCCCTGCGCCTATGCAAAACTGACCCAAAGTTTCTGAGTTTCTCTGGAGCCCATGAGCAGGGGGGTCCCTGAGGGATGGATGAGCCCAGGGCTCAGGTTCCAGAGTCACACACGCGGGCTCAGCTCTTGGATCACTGTTCACTGCATGACCTGGCCTCCCGGCCCCCTGCCTCAGTCTTCTCAACTATAAGAGGTTGACGCTAACGGGACCTGCCTGGGACGGTTATCATGAGAAGAGACTGAGACGACACAGGAAAATGCTCAGAAGCCTGCCTGGCTCACAGGAAATGCCCGTGGTGGTTCTCAGGCATGGACAGGGCCCAGGGCAGTCACGGCCCCACAGGGGCTCAGGGTCCAGGCCTAGGGACATCAGCTGGGCTTGCTCATCAGACACAGCACAGGGTCACCTCCTAAACAGGCTACCACAGCTAACGAAACGTCTTTCCATAGACCCTGCCTTTCTTTAAAATCAGTGTTTTATTTTACAGGGACGTGCAACACAAGTCAAAAACACTGTTCTGTAACCACACTTTCAATGGGCGTGCTGGCCACAAACATGCGTGGCCCACTCGCCATGAAGCAGTTCTCCAGTGTCTGCCTAGAGAGCGAGAAGGGTGGATGGAAGGGCAGCCATTTGTTGGCAAAAGCCAGATAAACAGGAGGCAGGCTCTCAAAACTGGAAGGAACCAAACTCATAGAATGAAGCCCTAGAAAAAGCTTCCAAAGTCTACCTGAACTGCGCCTCCCTGGGCAGCAAGACCAACATGGCTGACTCCAGCAGGGCGCATGAAAATGCGCTCAGTCTGTTGGACCTTGTGTCTGGGTCAGTGTAGCTTAAACTTTAGTTTATAGCTGCACGGTCATCTTCTCACGACATGGGGCTGAATTAAACTACCCAGGGTTTGAACGTACACTTGCTACCCTGAGGCCCACCAGTACCGGTCACCCTGGAAACGAGGGGACTCTGACTTGGTCTCTCCACCCTAGCCACCCACACAGGCAGGCAGGCACACAGGACAGCAGAACATGCAGAGGGGTCACCTGTTGGCCGCCACGTGCCCGATAGGGAGGAGGAGTAGGGGGAGGAGACAGGGTGATCACTTTTTTGGGGCAGGTCCGAGAACGCTCCTTGTCACGTCGCTTTTACACCAACAGACACAAACAGAGAGAACACAGGTGAAAAGATGGCCATGCTGAGGTTTGGTTCTGCCAAAGGCATCCTGAGACCCCTCCCCAACCCCGCGCCTCCAGCAGCACAAATCCGTGTCTCCAGCGAGCGCCCACCTTGCCTGCCGTCAGCCTCTGGTTGGAGGCGCGCTGTCTGCAGATCCGAGTCTCATGCAGCCGCTGTGGGCTCAGGACCTACAGGGCAGCACTTTCTTTCTTTTTTTTTTTTTAGGGCAGCACTTTCTAAATCCCAGACCTGGAGCATATTCTTCTTTGTTGGTTTATCAAGAAAGTTGGGGGCAGAAGAGAGGGGCCCAGGACATACCCTCACTCACACTCGAAAGGTTCTGGGAGATGACCAGGGAAACACAGGAAAGAGCAGGAGACAGGAGACAAAAACAGCACCTCTGCCAACTGACACCACACAGTGTCTGCAGGCCACGTCCCCACATGCCCCTTCCCACGGCATCCACTTCCTGGGAGGCTGTCTCCAGTGTAGGAACCCTTTGGGGCCTAACAAACCACCAGCTTCCTAGGTCAGAGGGGCCTCAGCTTTCTCACGCCCAGACCAACCTGTGGGGTGCTCCTTGCAAAGCCCGGGAGGGGGGAGGCAGAGACACCGCTCCTGTCTGCCCCCCCAAGCCCCCAAAGGAGTCCTCCTGTGTCCCCATTTGTGTGGCACCTGGCAGTGTTCTCTCTCAGGGACTAGGTGCACAAAGCAGGCTCGTGACACCACCTCTGAGTCAGTCCTGGGATGTGTCATCCGTGACATGATGCATTCATGAGGTCGTGAACTGGGGCACGGCACCCCCCACAGCGGGGCAGGCTGACAATTCCGCTTCACACAACACACAGCACAGGTCTGATGGCTGCAGAGACCCGGCTGTGCCTTCTAACCCGCATCTCCAGTGCCCCTTCCCAGACCAGACTTGACTTTAAGGGTTCTGTTCTGCCTGGAGAAACTGGCAGTATGCACTCAACTCCACTGACCGCGACCAAAGATCACCCGGACGTGTGCAGGCAGCACCCGCACGGGCTGAGGCTCTAGGCGCCCCTGTAGCCTGGCAGGGGTCCCTGCCCTGGGCCGCTCCAGGAAGTGCCACTCAAGGTCATCTCTTTACCCAGCGACTGTGGTCCTGTCTCAGGCCACTTCTGTGATGAGTATAAGAATCTGGGAAAGTAGCTCATCTTCCCCTTCAGGAATCCTCCATTAAAGACTGACCTTTAAATCAGAGGGCCTACTCAAGGTGAAGGGTAAGTCAGTAAAACAAAAATCAATTGCTAACAAGTTTTTCTCAGAAGACCACCCCTCCCCAAGCACATGAAGAGGCAGCTTGGCTTTGTGGTGAGTCTGGACTCTGCTCCCAAGCTTCCATTTCAGCCTCACAGGCCTGCCTTATGTGCATATTAAAAGAAAGGTTAAGAAAGAAACAATCTGCCTTAAATGTCGTTCAACCAAACCTATCTCACCACCTCCCAGCACTTCCCAGCACAGGAGGGCACCATGGCCACACACCCAACCACCGCTCAGAACCCCAGTCCTCAGTGATTCCAAACCAGAGAGGGCAGACCCAGGCCGTACTCCTGATGTAGGAGGGACAGAGCAGAAGCCTCCCATGGCTGACGGGCTTCCCGTGACCGCCAGGCACCACCTCCTCTCTCTCTGCCCCACTCTACCATGTAGAAGTCACTCTACAGGAGTTTCTGCAGAAACTTCAGTGAAAATGTCTAAAAAGGATATTTTAAATGTAGCTAAAACACCAAGAAAAGTGTACACGATCACCGTCCATGGTTTGTACACAATCACCGCCCATGGTTTGAGACAAGGTAACAAACCACAGTTTGAAACTACTACCTGGATAACATTTTCCTGTTTAACACCAAAGGCCCACTGCCCCAAGCCCCAAACTCAGGATGGTCCTCCAGGGGTCATGCAGTCACAAGTCAGCCAAAGGTAAACTTGGAACAAAGGCTGTAAGAGCAAAACCCCAAAGACTCTGGAACCTCACCACGCAGTTCCAGCTGGTTTCAACACTAAACAAACAGCCCAGCCTGTTCACTGGATTCCCAAATCCAAAGGGGTTATAGAGGTCATGCGGTACTGTTAGTGAAAGTGACTACTAGTTGTGTCCAACTCTTTGCAATGGACTATAGAGTCCATGGAATTTTCCAGGCCAGAACACTGGAGTGGGTAGCCTTTCCCTTCTCCCTTCTCTGAGGATCTTCCCAACCCAGGGATCGAACCCAGGTCTCCCGCATTGCAGGCTGATTCTTTACCAGCTGAGCCACAAAGGAAGCCCAAGAACACTGGAGTGCATAGCCTATCCCTTCTCCAGCAGATCTTCGCAGCCCAGGAATCAAACCGGCGTCTCCTGCATTGCAGGCGGATTCTTTACCAACTGAGCTATCAGGGACGCCTGGTACTGTCAGTACTATCTATTAAACCTTCCTGGAGTCCACTCAAATGCACACAGATCCCTACCCGGGGCTCCAGTGAGGCCTCCAGCCAGCTGGCTCAGAGGAGGAGCGGGTGGGAAGGCCTGGGCCTGGGCAGTTCCTTTACCTGTTTCCACTGGGGGGTGGGAGCAGAGCGACCCTGCTCAGGCAGGCAGCTGGACGGCTGGCTGACCCCACGCTCCTGTGTCAGCTGTGACACACAGGCCAGTGTGGGGAGGGACAGCACATGGAGACAAAAAAAACAAAAAAAAAAACACACATTAAGGTAGCAGACACAAAGATGATTCTCACAGCAGACAGACACACATCTAAGAACTGAAGAAGGGCTCACAGAATTAATTCTAGAAAGTTACACTTATAAAGAAAAATACATAGGTTACACTTATATATATGTAAAAATGTAAGTTACACTTGTGAAAAAAAACAACAAGAAACCCCCAGCGAGGTCAAAAACAAACACAAAGGAGAAGATAGACAGAGCTGTAATTCTGAGTATCTTTTTCCCGAGCTCACTGCTCTGAGCCTAAACCACTAATTGCCACTTGGAAACTGAGGCGTGCATCTTCTGAGGACAAACTTCCTCTGGCAGACAGCACCCCACGTTCCCGAGGTGGGAGGGGGCCTGGACTGCAGGCTCCTCGGCACAGACGCCTGAAGCGAGAGGATCTGAGTGAGCACCAGACGTGAGAAGACGTTCATGTGGTGGACCCCACCCTGGTCCACAGGAATAGGGGCTGACAACATGGAGAAGGTGAAGAGGAGAGGCGCGCTTAAGCACCAGGGGTTCGGGAAGAAGCTCTCGGTGTGCACCACACTATGTCAGTACATCCTTTCACGAGAAGCCAGAGTGACTTCTGGACGAGCAAAAGGAGAGACAAGACCGGATAGACATCGCCGGCCAGCCCTCACCAGGATTCGGGAGGATGTGTGTGAGGTTAGTCAACGGAGCATCTTGATAACATGCCCACTCTTGACCTCGTCAAGGACAGTCTAATAAGGCAGCTTTATCACCAGAGTATTTACCTCTGTGCTTATCATCAGAGATGAGAAACAAGTCAACATCCAGCACCAGAGGAAGGGTTAAGAAAGGCACAGAGTGCACACTTTGGAAGAGACTTGTAAGGAGTTTGGAACATGGAAATATGCCCAAAGTTACACGAAGAAAGCAGAACAGAAAAGTACATGTCAATAATGACCTCAACTATGAAAACAAAGACGTACTAATGAAAAGACCTGAAAGAAACATGGCAAAATGTTAATAACATTATAGGGGCCTTAACTACCAACATTATTTTCAGCATTTTCCTCAACAAGCAGAAGCGGAGGTTTTTGTGACTGAAGTTGATCAGGGCAAGCGTTGGTTTACCACTCATGTATGTATGCATGTGAACACACCTACGTGCAGAGACTGAGACCCCACCACGCTGTGAAGGTCCTGGGTGGGCGTCTGTCACAGACACCTGGGACCTGCCTGGTGACGACAGTAACCCTCGTCCCTCCCCACACAGACGCTGCCTCGAGCCTGGAGCCCTCGGGGGGTCTGAGACATTCCCCATCTCACCAGCTCCCTCTTCTGAGGCCAGACCAGGTACTGGAGGGTGAGCGAGGCCTACCTGTCTCCTCACACCCACAGACTGTGGGGGCGCGTTCTCCTCAAACTTGGCCAGCAGCTGGGTTGCCATGTACTTCACTTTGTTCTGGTTGCCGAGGGCCACGTCCATCCTCCGGTCGGTCAGCGTGCTCACCAGGGTGGGCCTCCCTCCTCTGTGGCCCCGGGGCGTGTCCTCCTGAGGAACATAGGTCCCGAGAGCCGCTTGTGTCAGAGCAGCCCCCCCGCCCCCCCCAGGGCCTGGCGTGATGGCTGGACTCAAGGTTAGAGCGCCCCTTGCGGTTCTCATCTCAAAATAGACTCAGGGCGGGGGCAGCAATGAAGAGGTGCTCCGGCTTTTGCTGGAGTGATCACATCCCTGGAAGACCCCTTGCCCTTCACCATGTGTGTGACTCCACAGAGAAAGGAAGGCCACGTGCACACATGTGTGATCCTGGAATGCTCTCCAAAGAACAGAGGCACAAGGCCACAGGAAGCATCCGTGCCCACCCTTCTCACGTGGATGAACTGGAAAGATCCAGCAATACTAACTCGGAAACTGGGGGATTAAGCCAGGAAGAGGCACAGTACAGTCGCTCTAGCAAATCCCAGACATTTCTCTCACCTCCTCTGACTGGCTGGTCTTTCTCCTCTTCCCAGCACCATCCAAGTCCTTTTCCTTCTTGTCCTACACCAAGAACAGAGGGAAATCGCATTCCTCCACTCTCCGCACCTCACCTCTAGCTCTGCAGCTGGAGGAAATCCCGCCTGCTTACCTTGGGGGAGCGCTTCCGAGAAATGGTCTGCCCGAGTTTGCTCAGGAAGGAGATAGGGGACTTGGTGCTGGCTATTAGGACAGCCCTCTCCTCCGCGTTCAGGTCTGAGGCATCTGCGGGCAGAAATTAGCAGCATTCAAGGACAGCCGTGAAGGCGCCTCCCCGCAGGAGGGCCAGGGTGCTCTGAGCCGAGCAAGAACTCCAGAGAAAATGCACACAGAGGCCTGCACGCTAGGTCTTCTCTTCTCCATGCAAATAGGACCAACACCTGCCCCAGTCAACTTCAGTCACAAAATCCCCCGCTTCGGCTTTTCAAAAACTGCAATCTGCCTGTGCATGTGGGTCACAGCAGAGTGCCAAAGCCCCACTTTGAGGATAAAAAGTTGAGGCAGAGACAGAACGGGAGAGACGTGGGGAAGACAAGGTGCAACCCAGGGCATCGTCATCGTTCTGGGGCGTGCATACACCTGTACTTAGCTTCACCTGGAGGTGGGACTCTCCCTGACGGGCATACTGATGTTAGAGTTGTGTATTTCTATTGCAAGAACTGTATCTCTAACAAGAAAAAGCCTGAAAGGTCTACAAGTGCATGGCTAGAAAACACTGGAGAATGGCACTTCAAATCTGTGGATACCAACGTTTTATTAGTAACAACAGTAATGCTGAGATAATAACTGAAATTAATAATACACAACTAACATTTATGTAAGTGCTTCCATCCACCATACACTCTTCTCAGCATTTCACAATCTAATCATATACACATTGCCCCCATTTTATAGAAGGGGAAACTGAGGCACGGGGAAGTTTAGTGACTTGCCTCCAGCTGAACAAGGGGAGGCAAAGGGGTGCAAACCAGGTCAGGTACCATGGTAAACACTCATGAGCATCATGACGCTTACTTCATCTGTTTCCCAACAGCCTGAGGGCCAAGGGAAGATTTCTGGAAACACTAAAAGGCAGGAGAATAAAGAGCAGCCAAAGAAGGAACAGTTACAGAGGAATGAGAACGAGGCAAGTGTGGTCCAGGATCACAGAAGCCAAGAGCAAGACAGAGTTCCAATGGAACAGACATTGTTCCAAGCACTGAACAATGCAGAACAGCCAAGTGCCTGAGAGGTGAGAAGGGGGAAGGATATGCATTTGGTGATTCTCCCTGACCACAGAGAACAGTTTGGGCAGAGCAGAGAGGCTGGGTTGCAAAGTGCCACAAAGATTGGGCAGTGAAGAAGCCCAGGTCACAGCAAAAGCATTTTTCAAAGAGGCTGGTTTGGAGAGAAAGGGACAAGACTCTGGACAGGAATGCTCACGGACTCCACATTCGCAGGCGTGCTGAGCAAGAGGTAGATCAGAAGGAGGGCCTGCCAACACCGGCAAAGAAATGGGTCTGATGGCGGCGGGGCACGGGGAGCCACCCAGCAGCCCCAGGGACCCTTACCTCGAGAGGGGAGCGAGTCCTTGAACATCTCGTAGAACTGGGTCAGGTACATCACCATGGACAGCTTGTCCGGCTCCCCCACAGAGGCCATCTCTCTGCCTGTCATGATGGGAGAAATGCCCAGCTCTTTCTCAGCAATATCGAAGGCCAGCTGGTTATTCTTCTCCACATTCTGCTCATCCAAAGAGTCAAAATCTCTGAGGAACAGGATGAGAAAGACATGTCAAGACCACGCTTGACAGAGCCCCAGACCAGAAAACACCGTACCATGGAGTAGTCAGTGCAAAGCCAGGGCTCAGGACCACACTGAAATTGGACAGCAAACCTATCTCACTTCTCAGCTTGCTTCCTCTTACCAATAAAATCAAATCATCCTCAGGAGGAACACAGGATTAAAGATCTACCCACAAATGACAAGAGGGAAAAGTTGGAAAACAAAACATTTCTCCAATAACGTAAACTTCTTACTAAAATGGAGGCTCAAGAAAATGAGCTGTTTTTATTATGTTTCCCCTGCACCTGCATGTGGTCTGCGTGTATTAACCTCATGCTCAACAATGAACAGGTCCTGTTTGGATGAGGCTGTGTTTAAAAAGCCTGGAGCCATCACCCCCGTGTCCATGGATCTGACAAGCTGTTGACGGACTAGGTTGGCTCTAGTGAATCATACTCGGCCTTCTGCTCACAGGGAAATTCCAAAACTTTCCTCAAAAGGTTGTTTTATTGCTAAGTCCCTGAGTTTCCCTAAGTACTTAGATTAACGAACATTTCCCACTGGGTTTCAGGTTTCCTGCTATTCAGTCAAGTAAAGACTGATAGCTTCGTGACTTCAGCCTAACTGAGCAGGCCTTATTTTATGTTAACCTACTGACTGTGTAACTGTTTCATTTTCTGAATTCCTTTACTCTGTATATTAAGCCTACTAAACTATGGAGGCCTCATCCTCCGTGAAGTCACTACAGCCTGAACAGTGCCAAGTTAACTCCAGGCTCTGTGTGCATCAGGAGGAAACCCCCAGGCCCCTGGAGCATCTTCGGTGCATCCAACAAAAGCGCGGCCCCACCCACCGGCCAGGCTTCCTCCAGCGCTTGTGACCCCAGCCCTTCGTCCTGCTCTTCCCCTGGAGCAGACGTGACTCGCCTGGCCCTCGTTTCAGCACTCCTATGCCGTTACCACAGTCGTCCTCAAGCTGCCCCCAGGAGAGGGTGACTAGGGCCTACTTCCGCTCGCTTCATATCAGCCTCCGCACGAGCCAAGGACCGGGCGCCAGAGGTCACTTATCCAAGCCAATCAGAAATCCCCATTTCTAAACACCAGGTGAGGCTGCTTTATTAACATAAATGGGAACTAGGTCTTTCAGGATTCCTTAGGTAATCGTTAAAATAAGACAAACACAAAAATGGGCCGGTAAGTGGACCTAATGATGAAAGGACAGACGGTCAAAATAACCCCATGTGCTCTGCTTGTTTCTGAATCTTCCTGTTTGGCTTCCACGGTAAGGACTGCCTGCAGGGGCAGCTGGGTGCCCCAGGCACCAGCTGACCTGGGTCGTCCTGCTGGGCTAGTACAGGATGACCAAGAGAGGAAATGGCACCACACAGTGAGGTAAGGCCACCTTAGTGTCATGGGCTCGACACTCGCCAAAAGTGCGGGAGACAGAGACAATGCGGGCCAGCCCCGCTTAACGGGGCAGTTGCTCTGCCACGAGGGACACACATGCTCCGGGCCCCACCCAGCCAGGCTTCCTCGTGATCAGCAGCACCAGACAGAGAGCTGGCTGCATGCAGAGCTCGGCCTGGGGCCAGGAAACAGGGTTTCCCTTCATGGGATGTTAGCAGGCTCAGGGGGTCCACCTCGCAAGCATGGAGACTTATACACTCAGTTGGTCACTACTGCTTGGGCTGAGCTACAGAATGCCTGAGAGACAGAGCTTTAAACACCGCTACATCAAGATCAGTCACAACCTGCAGAGGAAGCATTGTGCTACACGTCCCATTCTGGAAAAAGGCCACCTGAGCGAAGGGAATACAGATGGGGCCAAGCCTGGACTCACATCAGGTCAGGGCGGTATCGGTGTATGATGGCACACAGGGCCAGGCCGCTCTTCCACGACATGGTGAGGTCCGTCACGTTCACCCCAGCATAGCCGTCTGTCTGCCGCTGGCACCAACCCAGCAGCTTGCTGGAACGAGCCACAGACTCTGGAACAATAACAACGTTATTAGTGGAGGTGTGGTCACCTGAGAGCCTTGAAACCAGTCTGAAAAAATACTGAAGGCAGAACAGCTGCCACTGGTTTTCAAAACTAAGAAGCTATTTAACTGGTATTACATAATTTTTTTTTTTTTTTGGCTACATGGTGTGGCTTATAGGATCTTAGTTCCTCAACAGGGGCCGACTGAACCTGGGCCCATAGCAGTGAGAGTGCAGAATCCTAACCACAAAACTCCCAGGGAATTCCCATGAAGTTTTAGGTAGGCAAGAAACTCCCAATTTATCCAGACTCTGAGGTCAACGTCCATGCCCGGGACAGATGACAGACTACCAGCGGGTGACCTGGACCCAAGCACGCTGAAGCCCAGCGTCCCCGCGGCTCTCTAGGACAGGGATGCAGAGGGAATGACCACTGCTGAGCTGGCACCCTCACACCAGCGGCCCTGAGATCTCCCTGGAGAGTTGGCAGCAGCTAGGGGAGGAAACGCCTTCCCTCCGAAGCAACACTTGGAGGACCCAAGAAGAAAGGTTCGGTCCTGCACTTTCCAAGTGCAAGCAACTCCGCAGGATCACACAGGCGAAGCCAAGGACCCCAGAACAGCAGGCTAAGCCCTCAGCAAGACAAGCCGTCATGCCCTGAAACACTCAACACAGAGACAACACACATCCTGGGATGTTTTCCAGTCACTGATGTGTCTCCTAAAACATGAAAAGCCATTTAAAAACCTGTTTTTCATAACTGTGTCAGAAGAGCCCTGACATACAGCATTTAGAAGAAGCTGGTAACTCCTATCTGTGTCCAAGAAGTCTGTTCCTTACCTTAGGCAGCTGAAAATATTTAACCTTGTACTGAGTCACTAACTGCTTTGTGAACATAAGATAAAAACTGCATTTCTAAAAACCCTATTTTATTTAAGTCTTTCAGGGAAATGAATCCTGAAATAATACAGAGAAGCACTGCTGGTGTCCTCGTCTAAATCTCTTGGCTTCCTAAATTAACTTTATTCAGATGTTTCCCAAGTCTATATGTCCATCGGTCCAGTATGTACTGGACAACCTCAATAGTTCAGGCTCCAGAACTACAGTGAACAAAGACACACTCTCTGGGGAATTCCCTGGCAGTCCAGTGGTTAGGATGCCTTGCTTTCACTGACAAGGGCACGGGTTCAATCCCTGGTCGGGGAATTAAGGTCCCACAAGCCACATGGGGTAGCTAAACAAGACACACTCTCTGCTTTCAAGGAAGATGACCTTGATATTCCAACAGCACGTCAACTTCAAGATGCCCAAGACAGAACTCAAACCTCAGCCCCACTTCCTTGTCAGGCTCTGCAGTGCTGCTGGCTCCTTAACACTCCCGGCTGCCACTCTTGACACCCCGCTGTACACCAAGTGTTGCAGTGAACACCTCACTGTGCCCCCCGGTCCCCAAAGCCGGAGTATGGCACGATAGGCACCCCCATTTCAGACACAGAAACCCAAGTTCGGATGTGCTAAGTATGCTGGCAAGCCACATCCTTCACAGATGGGCACAGCTAGACTGGACTCGGCCTCCCTTCTCATCCACAGCCTCAACGTCAGGCCAGTGAGCCTGACATGGACGCAGCCCTAACTACCCACTCAGCCCGGTGCCCTTCTCTGCCTGGCTCACCTGCAGTGACCAGTGACTCTCCTTCCGAAGAACTCTTCAGAGGCAGCACCACACACAGAGTGCAGAGCGGGCCCTGCCTCTGCCGCCGCGTCCCGCAGCCTCGTGGTCCTCAGCTTCGAGGCCACGCCTCTTTGCCAAGACCTTTCCCGCAAACCTTGGCTGGCACGTGCACTCAAAGGCCCCCCCCACACACACCCCGCCCTCTCAACAGCACGTATCCAGTTTGTCTCCACACCCTCGTGACCCCTGAGACCAGGTTTCTCAGCCTCGAAGCACCGCTATTTCCTGGCTGTGGGGCTGACTTGTGTACCATGGGGCAGAGCAGTCACATCCCATCCCGTCCTGACGAGCACTGTGCACACGGCAGACCAGCCTTCGCACAGAACACACTGAGTCGGCTGAAAGGCCGAACCAGGACTCACCATTGCGGGCCAGCTTTGGGGTGGTTCGGGAATTCACAAGGTTCTCCATCTCCAGATGAACATCTTTTGTGTCTCCACTATCATACAGATGGCGCACCTGGCAGGAAGGGTATAAGTCGTGAAGAAGGGAAATCATACACCAAGGAACCAAGGCCCACCTGAGAACAGAATGACCACGGTGAAAACCTGGGCAAAGTGTGGTCAGAAAGGACAACGCCAACCTTAACCCCTTCTGGGATGCAGTGGGTCACACACATAAACACGCGTGCACTGTGGGAACCTGTGATAAAGAGACACTTGGCCGTGGGGGGCTAGGGGCTTGCTTAGTCTCTGCTGGGCCATGACTCCTGCCCAGTAACAGCAGATTTCACCCCTAAACACAGAGGCCCACTGTACAGTCTAGGACACAGATATCTTGAATGGGCTGCTTTCTCAATGTTGTTGGGCTCTTTGAGATTATTGTGCTTGGTGAAACATCACTCTTGGTGCAGTAATAAGGCTTCAGACATTCTGAGCTGGCTGACAGTATTTTTTACTTGCAGAGGGTCTTATCTTCCCAAGTCCTCTCAAGGGACCAGTCCTGCCTGCCTCACAAAGACCCGGGGAGCTGGAGTGGTAGACTCCGTGGTGCAGATGAGAAGACAAGAGCGGGGGAGGGGAGGGCCCGGTCACAGTGACTGGTGGCAGTGACGCAGGTGTGCACCACAAGCCCCGCCCAGGGAGCCAGGGCTGTGCCCTGCTCGTCACTGCATACCTGCCGCCCTGGCTGTTCCGTCTGCTGACGGAAAACGCCTCCTCAGCCAACTCAGGGAGACATCACTTGGATCTGAAGGAAGGCTGTGTATGCTCACACCCACAGGGTCTGACCGTGCCTGACAGTGGCCGAGACATGCCCGACTGGCCAGGGGCTCTCACCTGGCTCGGCCGGAGGAAGTTGACGTTCACGTTGGGGTATCTGGTGACAGGGTCGATACTGTACTGGCTGAAGTTCTTGCTCACATTCTCAGGGGTGGTCTGAGGCAGCAACCTATAAATGCTTTCCCTGTAAGGGTAAACAATATGCTCAGAGCAGTGACAGCAACAGAAACACCTTTGATGATATTTCTATGTTCTGAGAGCCCAGGGCAGGGCTAACCTTCCTCCTGGATGGGGTTTCCCCACCCCCACATCAGCCCTACTTCCCATCCCCTCCAGCTCCAGGATCCCACAGGCCCCAGACCGCTACGCCCCAGTGAGAAGGGCAGGTACACTGCTGTGGGCAGGAGCAAAGCCTGAATCTAATTTACTACTGTGCTCTGTTTTGGCAAGTGCACCAACTTTTTAAGAAAATCACTGATGAAAAAAACTTGCCACCAAATTTACCCAGAGGACCTTAGGTAAACAGACTTAAAATGATATCAACCCTGAATTTCATCCAGCATATCCTTTCTCTAGTTCTGGTCCAGGCACTTGTTCTTTATCAGCAAGCAAATCCCAGGTCTTAACTCATTTGCAATTATCTGCTTCAAAATATCTGATGTTTGAGAAATGTTTACAAGTACTTTGGTGTTTTCCTTTGAATTCAAAGTCATCTTTAATTAGTTCTAAGTTAGTACATACCCAGCTACCACACTGATTTCATTAGTGTAAGTCTCTCTAGTTCAAAGATAAGAAGACTTGACACAGGATTTTCACACCCCTGTTCATATAACTGTCACAGAGGAATAAGAGAGCATCCTTCAATGTTACACAAAGATTCAGACACTGCTTGTAAGAGTTTGCTTTGGAGAGTGACAAGAGAACATCACTGAGATAACCTGTAGGTTTCTATGATTTTATGAATACCTATCTTACCGTTCTTCTCCTAAATAAGAATGTATCATCAATTAAGAAGGAGAAACCTGAGCCCAGCCTGCAGAGCAAAGCACTGACGCTCCGTCTCATCGCGGACAGCCCCTGCGGTTACCTCTCTGCCAGGACTTCCAAGGGACTCGTCCCCAGAGACCAGCTGCGCACCATCCAGGCCGAATCCATAGCAGCCAGAAAGCCCCGGGCTATTCCTGTTCCCATCGGCCAAAAAGGCTAGAAGGGGACAGAAAACACAGAGTTAATATAAATTACCTTTTAATAGAGGGAAACTAAACTCCAGAGCAAAAAAAGCCTCTGCCCCTGAGAAGACGTTCTGGCAGGACATACTGCCCTTCTCCCCCCTCACAACCTGGCAGATCCTAACCCTAACTCAGCGGGCCCTGAGCCCCCAGGTTGGACTCTATGCAGCAGGATGACACAGATGCTCCCCAGCCTGGGACCCCAGGTCTGTTTCTAGCCATGCTGCCCCCCCAACACTCTTTCTCACCTCCAGGAGGCTGTCCCCCACCAGAGCCACCAGCAGCTGGTGTCCGTTGTGCTCCCGCACCAGGGCTGCATTCTCGGAAGCGTACATGCACGTGAAGTCAAACATGGCCACATCAGGCTGCCCGTAGTGGTTAATGGCGAAGTCCAGCGACGGCAGCTGCTGCTGGGTGGAGAAGTCAGCTGCCTCCCGGGCGTAGCTCAGCAGGGCCTCCTGGTCCACATTCTCCCGGGAGAGCAAGAGCTCCGTGTCGGCGTAGTCCTGTCTCCAGAGACGGGGGGAGCTCAAGGGAAAGCCCAGGCAGGGGCACAGGTGCCCACTGGCCACGGCCACACCACCTTCCCCGCCCCGAGAGTGGCTTCCTGTTCCAAAGTAAGTCCTCCACACAAATTCGGGAAGGTGGGAGGGGCTTGTTTCTAAAGGAACACGGGTTCCTAGAAACAGAGTCCCTGCTTTTCCATTGTTCTTGGAACAAGTCACTACTTTTGCAGTCTAGTCCACTCCACCTCACGGAGCTGCTCTGGACACCAAATACAGTGACTTACGTGATGGTGCCTTGTAAAATGAAAAGCATCCCCAGTTAAGGCTGCTATCAGCAAGCATCCTCTTCTGACAGCAACTGGACAACACATGACACTCAACCTGCATCTCCCATCGACCCCAAAGGAAGAACCCAAAAGCTTCCATGACTGACGGATAAGGAGGTGGGGGCACCAACAGCCCAGGGAACCGGCAAGAGATACACTGAGGACGGAACAGAAGCTTTCCAAACAATACACAGGATTCTGGAAGGCCCCACAGTAATGCACCAATGAAGAAAAACGACGCGAGAAAAAGGGCTCTCCACAGAGAGGACTGAGAAACCCCTCTGCTCCGGAGGTTCCTGACCAAGCCTCTTCTTCAAGGGGGGACCGGAGCTCCCCAAGTGTCCCCAAGGGCACCTCCAGCTGCCCAGACAAGATGGAACGGGCAAACATGCACACTCAGGTTGGTTCGTTCAATACTTAGTAAGTAGCCACTGTGGGCTCAGGATTCAGTGGCACACACCCTGTGTGCTAAAAAAAACAAATAAAAAGGAAACGTACATCAGGTTGCGGCATTCTAGATTGGCCCAACATAATGTCAACTGATCACCACAGTCCTGACGAGGACGGTAGATGTCAAGTCTTAGCTTGGTCCCGAGGTGCCCCAGCAGGCTCATGGGTATCTCTTCCCGATGAAACATCCAACCAAGTATATCCCATTCTGGATATACTCTGGTGGCGTGTGCTGCATCCACTGCTCTGTTCCCTTCTTACACAAAGGCCACGGGGCTGAGACACAGACAGGAGGCCCCTGAGGAAGAGCTGCTGCGGGCAAGCTCCCTGCTCCCCAGCGCTGCCCAAGGCAAAGCAGCAGTGTAACACATCACCACCCTGCAGAGATGGGACGCCCTGATACTCAGCCACAAGTCTGTGCTGGGACTGCAGGGGCCTCAGTCAGCACATCATCACAGGAACAGTAATTCTCAAACCCAGACCAGCCAGACCAAGCAAGACTCAAGAAACTCTCCTAAGGAACCATCTCTGGAGGAACCATCCACCTGTGGCTCTCTGATTCCATTTCCAGGTCATCATCTCAGGGAATGTCACACAATTAGTCATCTGGAAAAAAGGCTTAGCTGGCCCTGACTCCGGGTGAACAAGAGTCCTCACTGTCAGGCCACAAAAAGGTCCAAATAAAGCCTGATCGAGGCTCTGTTCTCTGGGCCTCTGTAACCAGATCAGCAGTAAAGCCAGAACTGCTCTCAGGCTCCCAGAAACACCAAACTCCCTTCCCTCTATAACCCCCTTCACTCTACAACCCTCTCCCAAAGGATGACCTATAAACCAACCAATAATCAGCTACATGGGAATGCACCATAAGCCACAAACCGAAGTACTAAAATTACACTGAATATTTATGCACAAAATGCTACCTGAGATTGCTCTGCACAGCCCCACGGAGGAGTGGGGAGCAGGCAGTGCTGGCCGCATGCTGATCCTTGTGAAGCTGGATAAGAGGTACACAGGGGTTCATTACCCAAGTCTCTCCACTTTTGTTCACACTTGATATTTTCCAAAATAAGAGATTTTTTAAAGTGTTAAAAACATCAGAGGATTACAAAATACACAGTCCCAGGAGACGAGTGAGGTACTCATTTTAATGACTTTGCAAGAAAAACTGATCAGACAATAAAATTTGTTTATCTTGGTAATCACATGACCTGATACATAAAAAAAGGTCTAAAAGAAATCCATGACTCACATGCAGTATCACCCCTTTGTCCAGTAAGCTCTGCTTCTTGGCGGTCATAACGAAGTAGTGTGTGTCATCTTTGTAGTAGACAATGTTCTCCAGGTCAATCCCTGCGTCAGAGGACAGACATGCACATGAAGGTCTGCTGAGACTGGGGGTGGGGGGATGACTGTTATAAGTCCACAGAGACCGGGGTCCTGGAACCCCAGGCAGGAAAAAGAAAACAGCTGTCTGTTATCAGTCCACAGAGAATGGGGTCCTGCAACCCCAGACAGGAAGAAAAAACAGGTGTCTGAACCTGATCTTCACACCCTGCCCATTTGTTCACAAGAGGGAAGCTTGGTCATCCTCATACTGCTCTGCATTTACCTGACACCCTGTTATCCTAACAGCAGCCATCAACAGGAAGCAGAAACACAAGGATGGGAAGAAGGGAGAGGTTAACCTCAAGGAAGAGGGTCTGAGCCAGTTCTCAGGTTAAGCCTCTTTGAGACTCATCAAGGCAACAGGGGAATCTCCTAAACACTCACAAGCAAGACAGACAACCAGATGCTGGAAGCAGAGAGTGCACTACTGGCTCTTTAACTCTGTTAACCTAAAAAATTAGATGCAATAGTAAGAAACTGTCCTAGAAAACAGATAACTGCAATTTGTCACACATTCTTCTTGCAGCGAAATGTCTAAATGAATCTATTCACAAGCTACCATACAACAGCCTCATTTTTATCTGGCACGTGGTTTACTTCAGAAGCAAATGAACTCAGGAAAAAGAAAACATACTCAACACCTAGAGTCTGCTTCTCAACAAACCAGGGCTCCCCACCCACAGCGACTCAGCGCCAGGCAGGGGAAGGGGTCCAAGCAGGAGGAGCAGCCCAGCCACAGCAATGAGCACAAAGACAGCGGAGCAGGAGACAGAGAGACGGATGGCGTAAGGCCCGGAGCGAAGCACAGGAGTGCAGAAAGAGCAGAGAGAAGGCTACAGCACAGCAGTGGTAGCAATGACCCCCGCCCCGCCAACCCCCCCAGATGAGGACCAGCGCGGTGTTCAGAGTCTGTCCTTCCACTGTGGAGGTATTAACACCAACCTGTGGCTTCCCTCAGTTCCTGGAAAAATTTTTGGTTGAATATAAAAGCCACACCACTGATTTCTTCCACTTTGGCTTCTGCTGTTGTATTTCGGTTAATAAAATTTGCTGTAATGGCAATGGCCAATTTGCCACGGAATTCTTTCCGACGAAATCCTGGGAAGGGGGGGAAGACATTTTCAGAGGTGACGAAAGCTGGTCGAAGGAGGAAGTTCATGTCAAATAGGAGAAATAGGAGGGGTTCTGATGAGGATGTGGGGGAGTGTGGGAGGTGGGAATCACAGGAAGTTGAGGGCAGCTCTCCTCTGTCTGGAAGTAAGGTGTCTACCTCCCAAAGCCTTCCCAATCCAGCAAGATGTCAAAGTCATCCACAGCTAACACATGCCTGGAAATCCGACAGGCCAGAAAAGCACTTGGTGCGAGGCTCCATCTGCTTGAGTAAGTCAGGTCTAGACCTGCAGTGCCCCCGGCTCACGAAAGCCTGGCTCCCTACACCCAGAGAAGTGCCTGACAGCCAGCTGGTGGGGCCTGCCGTCCACCATCACAGGCAGGGACCAGAGAAGGGGTCTCAGGAGTGGGGACTCTGAGGACACAAGCTCTTACAGGGCTTGGGGAGGGTGACCCTTCCCTGGCTGTGAACCAGCAGGAGGAGAAAGAGACTGCCCAGTACCTTCCAAGGTATTCCTGCGGCCATCCCCGCCGATGATCACTTCAAACTCATATTCTGACACAGGGTGCGTTTTGGGATGCACCAGGGCCCGCCAACCTATCCCTGTGGACCAAAGTCAGAATGAAGGTCGTCACTGGACCCATTCATAAACCTGAAATATTCATACACCCAGATCTCTAGATATCCAGGTGTGCAGACGGCACAAAACCCCATGTCAAACACAGCAGGCATAAAAGCGTGGGGCACAAACCAAAGAAAGAAACAAGCCTTGAGGAAGGCTCACAAAGGAACGTCCCCCAGCACATGACCTTCTGTAACGAATCCAAGCACCCGGCATGTCTCATACTATGTCAGGGCCTCCTCATTAAGTCCAAGTTCCTCCAAAGACACAGGTTATACAAACGGAGAAGCCCTTGAACCAGCTCTGAAAACTATCCGAGACGCCTGTCGTCTCCTCCCTAGATCGAATCTTTCTCACCCCTTCCAGCCGCTTTCCCTCCTTATTTGTACACTCACGTTCATTTTCTTGATCCTCAGGAGGCTCCACAAGTCCTCGGAATTCCACATTGACGTGGATCTCAATGCCTAGGATCAAGGCTACTTTCAAAAGTATCAGCTGAAGCTGACGGATACCTGGGTGGGCAGAAGATTGCACAAGTGAGGGTCCTCAGTGGGGTAGACAGTCAGCATCACCACCCCAGTTCCCCTAGCCACCCACGCATGCAAAGTTTACTTGGCTGCTCAAAGTCACCAGCAGCAGGCTTTTCCCAGTCATGCCTGTGGCATCTTTCCCTTCCCACGGCAAGTACGACTCAGAGCAGATGTTCCAGAGACAGACATGGGGCCATGCCCACCTCTTGGGTTAGGTGTTCCCAGCACACGAAAGCACTGAGACAGCAGGAGATGTGCCCCTCCCCCATACTCTCTGATGTGCTCAGAACCCACCCCCGCATCATCCCTGATGTGCTCAGACCCTCCACCCCAACCTCCCTGATATGCTCAGAGTCCCCCATCCTTCCTGATGTGCCCAGAGTCCCCCGCCTCCCCACCCCCTGCCCCATCCTACCTGATGTGCTCAGAGTCCCCCACCCCTCCCATCCCCAACCCCATTCTCCCTGATGTGCTCAGAGCCCCCCATCCTCCCGGATGGACTGAGAGTCCCCCACACCTCCCACCCCCGCCCCGTCCTCCCTGATGGGCTCAGAGCCACAGTGACCGAGCAGAACCTGTGACCCCACAGGACTCAGCACAGAAGATGGAAGATGGGCCCCAGGGGCACCTCCCACTGGACACAAAGGGCTGCACTGCCTCCTGAACTGCCCATGGCTTTTCTCACCTCATACCTCGCTGATGTCCACACACCCTTACACGCTGAGAGGGGGACCCTCCATCCAGCCTCAGTCTCTTACTGTCCCCCTCCCACCTCTGGTCCACAGGTGTAGGAACTAAGGCTCAAAATGACAGAAAGTCTTGCTCATTATCACAGTGAGAGCTACGTCTTTGTTCAGCGTCCAGTGAGTACCTCCCAGGTGCCAGGCATGGCAGCAGCCCAGGGCTGCTGAGAGAGGGTCTGGGCTCCAAGACAAATCCTGCCACGCACAAGGCAGACGAGTCCACTGATGTGACGACCCTGTCGTCTGCTAAGACCAATGTGCCTGCAGGCTGTGAAAACGTGCTGGGGAACATGCTAACCCTCACTGAAGTCATCTCAGTTACTTCCCCCACTGGCCACCCTTCCGAGTCACACTCCCAGACGCAAACCCTCTGCTGGCACACACTATAGTACACAACGGAGTTCCAAGATGCCTTATACAGAACAGCCCCGCAGACAGACAGCGTGCTCCTGCAACTAGTGGAATGCAGCATCTGTGGGCCAGCATATGACAAACGCACAACTGCTTTGAAGCTGATGTTTACAGGACACACCTGAAGAGCTCAGAATAGCAGCTCCTTGATAAGGCTTCCCTGAAACCATCAGTGATGATCGACAGACAAGACTTCAGCCTCATAAAGTAGGCAGTCTATTCTGAACCACTTTTCAGATTGGCATGAAAACAAAAGCACTGTCTGCATTAACGTCTCCTGACTCAAGCATGGGCCCAGGCTGAGCCTGGAGGGGACCAGAGTCCAGCAGGAGCCCTGCGTGCCGCAGACCTCGCGAGAACCACCCAACAAAGGAATCCCACTATCAACTGGCCACTCACAGCCAGACCAGGAGTCTCCTTCCGCTCCCCAGGGCCACCCCCAGAGCATGTGCCCTCTCATCAGGAGGGCACCCACAGTGGTACATCACAGCCCACACCTCGGGGGGCCTCTCCCTCTGGACTACGAACCACCGGAGGGTCAAAGCCCACACTGGAAGTCTGTTTCCCAGCCTGGCCCCAGCGCCCACCCCACCCACTGCCAGTGCTCAATAAGAGCCCAGGATCTTAGTGCTCCTCAAAATAAACTCATTTTGCAGGAGACACATTGGCACTTAAGAATCTCAGGTTACAGAACCCCTGGAGGGCAGGTACTCTGACTCCAAGTTGAGTGTGCTCTCTACACAACAAACACGAACGATGACAGGGCACACCGGCTTCTAGAATCTGCCTGCCATTGTCCCCCGAGAAGTGGGTAGGGGCAGCATCCACAGGAGAGCTGATCTTACTTACTGATGTGGTCGATGGCCCCAGCACAGAACTTGCCGTAGAACTTCTTGGCACCCAGACCTCGTAGGTCATGTATGGTGAATGGCCAGAGGTGCAAGACGTTGTTGCGGGAGAAGGCGTCTCGCTTCTCAATGACGACCACCTTAGCTCCCAGCAAGGACAAATCAATGGCTGTGCGGAGGCCACAGGGGCCGGCTCCAATGATGAGACACTGAAAGACACAGCTGCTTTCAGGGCAAAGGCAGAACTCTTGACCTCATGACCACCATTCCCTAAAGTCCCCACAGGGCTATTTCTCCCCATTACCAAGAAACCTTCACTCCCATCTGGGTCAGAGTAGAGCGCCCACATGGCTTCAGAGAGAAGCTCTGAGTGCTCTGGATGGAGAAGGACTTGACTTTCACTGCTGGACAGAAACTCAGACAGGGCACCTGCAGACCATGTTTACCTGGGCCATGACATCAACACAGGAAGAAATTCACATGTCACCTCTCATCAACAGGAAAAAAACTCTTGGAAGGCTCGTAAGTCAAGCAGATCTCTGTCTGCTTGAGGAGACACAGATCACTGAATACCTAGCCAAGCAAGCCTGGGTCCTGGATGGACCTATCACTTGAAAGACTCCCAGGAGGTAATCCTCAAGAATCAGGGCTTTCTGTGCTGAAGAGAGTTCTTGAAGATCCATGTTCTACAGAAAGACTCAGGCTGACACTGAACTAGTTCACATGCCTGTCCAAAGGAGAGACAGGCACTGCCTCTGGCTTCAAATTCCCTTCATTCTTAATAAAACTCTAGAGCACACTCACAAGAGTCATGCCCTTGAATTACTTGAATTCTGTGTGTGAATACCTACCCAAACACAAACCCACAGGGCAAGTTAAGGCTCATGAAATAGTAACAGCAGTCCTAACGTCATCTGCAACTTCCTTTCCCTGCTAGCTTTTCCAGCTTCTCACAGAAAGTGGTCTTGAGGAAAACACAGAATGTGTTATCCTTCTCCACTCCCCACGCCTCCTCCGGCACACGTGAGTGGACATCTTAGGTCTTTGTCCAGGCCTATCTGATTCACGGAAACTTGATTTCTCTAGATTGTGAAGCAAGCAAAAGAAATCCTTTGGTTTATGAAGCCCTTGCTTATCAACACAGACCTCTGGAAAACAGATGAAAGGAGGTCTGAAGCCTGTGGGAAATCCCCAAGTTGGCCAATACTCGGCACACCTTACCAGACACTGAGTCCAGAGGCCGCTCTGCCTAGCGCCAGGCCACCCAGGCAGACAGGACCCCAGCAGGGCCTGGCCACCTCTGTGCTCAGTGGCCTGCGTCCTCTAACAGCGTGAGAGTCGGCCAGAGCTGCAGCAAGATCAAATAGCCCCCATGCTGTTTGACTTCAGGGTAGTTCTCAGTAGCTGAGACCCCCACGCTCCTGTGTCAATCCACGGGGTAAGAGGGGGCAGGAGGAACGGTCGAATGAACACAGGCAGAGGACACGCACGCGGGGTAAGCCTGATGCCTCCCCAGGCTGTGGCTGACCCCGCCCGGCCTCACAGGCCACCTCCACCCGATGCGCTCTCCTTCTCCAGCGAGTCCCAGGCCCTACCTTGGTGTTCGTGCACACCTTTCCCTTCTTGTAGTCTTTGTGGCTGCCCCGCTTGTCCAGCTTTGCCCAGAGGGCCTTGGCTTTCCAGTAGTTAAGCTTGGACTTGAGCTTGTGATAAAAGGAGCGGTGGTCCTTAGGCTTCAGTTCCAGGTGGTCGCAGAGCTCTTGGAAGGCCTTGAGGGTCCCCTTGCAGGTGGTGGCCTGCACGAAGCGGTCAAAGAGGACGTGGGCCCGATTCGTGGCCTCGTTCTTACTCTCCTCCATGTCCCCACTCTCGGCGCCCCAGACAGATGGGGCAGGGGGAGGGCTGTGGATCCGACTGACGCCGTCACCTTAACCTAATAAAGAAACAGGAATGGTTAGCACATCTGGGTCAGTATCTAGGAACATCTTCTAGGAGACAGTTCCCAAGTGCAGCAGTCATTCGTTAGACAACGTAACGCGCAGCCTTGCCCTCCACATGCCAGGCACCGTCTGAGGCCCTGGGAATGGAGAGGAGCAAGACCGCAGCTGCTGTCAGGGACGTCAGAGCTGAGCATCAGAGAGAGAGAGGCACGGCGCTGGGGGACATGGGCAGAGGCCTCATCACGGGAAAGGGGTCCTCACCCAAGATGGGCCTCTGAGGGACAACAGCTGAGCCTTCCAGGAGGAGCAAGTGTCAGCCGGCAGGGGAGAAGCGCAGGACATGGAGAGGAGGGAAAGTGGAAGGCTTGCAAGGGAGTCTTACAGATGAAAGGAATGAGTGAATGGTGATACCAGGCCAAGGCGTGACAAAGAGAAATACTCATCTGGGGGGCAGTGGGGGTGTGGCAAGCTCCCCTCTGACCCTGTTACATCTGAGCTGCCTTGGTGGAGGGGCACATTAGGCAGTCGGCTGAGGCTGAGGCCCAGGGGGCCAGGTGTCCAGGTGGGAGCTACCCACTCAAGGCTGGTCAGATCACACGGGAGAGTCCTGGTAAGAGGACGGCCCAGGGCTCCGGCCAGATCTGAGACTCATGGATGGAAGGGGCGGCAGCACAGACAGCTGTCTGGAGAGATACAGAGGCACGGGGTGGGTGGGGGAGGAGGTTAAGTGAACACGGTACAGACCCAGGGAAGGGAGCGGCGAGGTCTAAGAGGACCACGTTCACATACCATTACCACCTAGAATTACTGTCGGGAGCTGGGAGGCAAGGGGCCAAGGTCCAGGGCGGCGGGACGGCAGAGAAGCAGGGCAGACCAACGAGATGAGCAACAGTGTGGCTTGGGGTCCACGTACGGATGCCCCAAGGACACTGCTGCCTCCCTCAGTCCAGCTGTCTCCCGAGTAAGCAAGGAGGTGAGAGAAGATGACTGAGCTCGGTGTGAGAAGCCCTCCCGGCCACAGCACTCACTGCTGGGGCTCCAGGTGGGCGGCCCCCAGGCGCGTCCCCGCCTCCCACTGACACACAGGGCCTCACCAGAGCTCAGCTCTGTGGAAGCAGGATGACCCACTATCCAGCCAGGCAGCCAAGGGCAAAGGGAGCCGCCAACTGTCTGCTGAGGATGCCAGCTGCCTGCCTCTCACCTCCGAAGCAGCGCCAGAGAAGGGACCCACCTTCCGTCCTAAAGCTCTCAGGAGGTGAGAAGCCCCCTTGGAAAGGAGAAGTAACATTCTGCTTCTCCCTACACCTTGCCATGTATTACAAGGTTAAACCAGATCAACTGAGGGTGTGGGTGGTTTGCCTTGGATACAAGGAACTGCCATTCCCCCCATTTCCCACATCACCAGACACAACATCCTCATATTCTCAATGCTGCTGTTCAGTCGCTCAGGCATGTCCGACTCTTTGTGACCCTGTGGACTACAGCACACCAGGCTTCCCTGTCCATCACCAACTCCCGGAGCCTGCTCAAACTCATGTCCATCGAGTCGGTGATGCCATCCAACTATCTTCTCCTCTGTCATCTCCTTCTCCTCCTGCCCTCAATCTTTCCTAGCATCAGGGTCTATTCCAATGAGTCGGCTCTTCACATCAGGTGGCCAAAGTATTGGAACTTCAGCTTCGGTCCTTCCAATGAATATTCAGTGTTGATTTCCTTTATGAATGACTGGTTTGATCTCCTTGCTGTCCAAGGGATTCTCAAGAGTCTTCTCCAGCACCACAGTTCGAAAGCATCAATTCTTTGATGCTAAGCCCTCTTTTTGGTCCAACTCTTACATCCATACATGACTACTGAAAAAACCACAGCTTTGACTATATAGAAATTTGTCAGCAAAGTAATGTCTCTGCTTTTTAATACATTACCTAGGTTTGTCATAGCTTTTCTTTCAAGGAGCAAGTGTCTTTTAATTTCACGGCTGCAGTCACCGTCTGCAGTGATTTTGGAGCCCAAGAAAATAAAGCCCGTCACTGTTTCCACTGTTTCCCCATCTACTTGCCATGAAGTGATGGGGCCGGATGCCACGACTTGTTCTGTGGAGGCCAAAGACGGTAATTCTTTACCTGACACACACTGACTTGCTTCTCATCTCAAATACGTCACTAACTCAACAACGTCCTACACACACTGCTAAAAACACAGCCTTTCCCAGTGCCTCTGTGGCCAAGAGTTCAGCAAGAAATGGAATTAACTGGAACTAACCTTCAGTTTCCCTGAAGCAAAAATTTACTCTAGATGGAGGTACACAACAACAGAAATATGTTAAAATTTCTCGAGTCCATTTTTTTCCCTACAAGCCCATGGTCATCTTAGAAATGTCAGGTGGTCAAAGTTTGTAAGTGGCAAAAAAAAAAAACCAGATGTGTTCGTCCAGAGTTGGAGGAAAGGGGAACATCCAGCCAGTAACTAGAAACCAAGGTTGCAGGGTGTGTGCTCCGAGGGCGCCCTCCTTGCCTCCTGCCCTGGGCAGGGCAGGCGGGACCTCTGCAGCTGCATCCACTGCATTCATGTGGCAGCTGACAGCTCCCATGATCTGGCCCCTGCCTGCCTACCTGTGTTCACAGGTGACTGGCACTCCTCCAGTCACAGTGTCTGGAAAGCACTGAACGTACCAACTCTGATCGTTCAGCCTCTCATCAAGAAAGAAAATGATATTTCTTTGTTCCTAAAGAGCAGCAGCCACCTTCCACTCCCTGCCAGGATGACCAAGGAGCCCAAGGGACCTCTGTGTTCCAGCTGACTCCAACACACTCAAGATCCTGCGACATGCATTTCTAAAAGCCTTTCCCTCTCCTGAAGTCTCAGCATTTACTTTCAAAGAACTCTGATGTGTGGGCCAACACTCCCTGGCTGGCTGTATGTTTGAAATAAATACCTCCAAAGAGCTGCCCATTTCCTCAAACCTCACCACACACAAACTCCTTCATTAACACCTGCCGCCCTACCCCCTCTGCTGATGCAAAGCGCTTTCAAATGAACAGACTCCAGTCGGAGGCAGTGCCCGTCCATGGGAGTTCACCCCAGGTCACTAATGACAGCAGATAAGTGGAGGGAAGGTGGCTCCTGGGACAGTGTGACAGGCAGCCGAGGTAAGACTACACAAGACCAATTCCCTCGGGCTGCCTCAGCTTTCCTCCTCAACAAGCCAGGAGGCCGCAGCAGACACTCCAGTGCCTGTTCTGCAGCTCTGCCGGCACTGCCCAGCACTGGCCCACGCTGACGGCCGCTGGGCCGACGGCAGAAGGCCCTTCCACCGTCGCCCCCATGCCCTCATTCCTGAAGGTCAAGCCTAGGTCGTGCTTCTCCCAGCCTCTCCTGAACCACCCCATGTGCTGTGTACGTCCCAGCAGCCTGGGAAAACCAACAGTCATGATCGCAGGAACCTACAGACCTGGAAACCCAGCCAGAAGGTGCCAGAAATCCGGAGGGTTGAAAAGCCAAGGTGTGGAAGGAAGGAAAAAGGAAAGCGAGGAGTCTGAGGAGGGAGGTTGGAGGAGGAAGAAGGGAGGCCCGGTCTCCCGCGGCGGTGCGGTTTCTGCCACTGGCGTTGCCCTACGTGCTCCAACCTCGGCAGCTGACTGCTGACTCAGAAGCACATTCCTTGGCTGTGGAAAGGAAAGTGCTGGAGAGACAGCCTATGAAGAACACGCGGGAACAGAGTCTATGTTTCTATTTATAAGAGCAAGAGGCTGTCACTGACTCATGGCTGGTTTGAGAACACTCAATCTCTGGCTCTTAGAATAGATGTGTGGTTACTTGAGGGGTGGGGGAGATTTATTTTTAAAGATAGAAAAAGGAAAGAGAATCAAAACAACAAAATGACAATTATACTTCAAGGATAAGAAATCAGAGCCAAGTTTGGTTAAATTTCTCCTGAGCCTCTCCACCACTAATACACCAGCATGTGTACAAAGCTGACTCGTACGAAGGAATCTATGAAACACTCCCTTCCTAGTGCAGTCAGAGGCGCAGCTTGTCTGAACAGACCTTAGAAGGAAGGCAGACAGGAAGGCTTGTTTTAGAATGTCATTAGGAGGAAACTTAAAGAGATTTCTTCGTGTTTGCAGAAACAAGGACCAAGGTGGCCAAACGCCTTGCATTCTTGATCAGTCTCTCTAAAAAGGACCGCCCAGGCCACCACCATCATCTGTGGACAGTGACACTGAATCCCTCGCCTGGGCGGCTAACTGAATCAGACCATCTGGGAATGAAGCTCCTTGTCATCCCAACTGCTTCCCAGCTCCAGTCCCAAAGCCCTCTCATGCCTCACGGCCCCGGGATTAGGTTCTCGGGTTCCCAGGAAGCAGCTCACAACACAAGAAGGAAAGCAGACCTTTTCATGATCCTTGTTCCTGCCTTCACTCCATCCTCTGTTCTCCTCTGACTTTCCATCCTATTTAGCATCAGATGAACACTTGGCAGGATGCTAAGGACACAGAAGCCTCCGGGTGGCCCTCCCCATTCCCTGGTTCTGCTCTTCAGTCCTGCCCACCGGTCCTAATTCCACAACCACGTGACTGAGCATTCCCCGACCACCCCCCGTCCTAATTCCACAACCACGTGACTGAGCATTCCCCGACCACCCCCCAGCCCCCACCGGCTCAGGGCAGGGACTGAGAAACACTCTAGTGTCTGTGGAGTTGACAAGGGCATCTGTCAGGGGTCCCTGCATGGCTGGGGAGGAGGAGGAGGAGAAGTGGATGGAGGTGACAGAGACTTCTACCTAACGTGAGGGCTATCCAAGAGCAGACGGCTGGGCAGGAAGAACAACTATGAATGCAGCTCTCTGCTATGGGCCCTCAGACCACTTTATTCTTGGCTGTAAAACAGCCCTCTCTAGAGGGGGCCAGGAATAGCCTGGACCATGACCTCTGGGTTCTCCTCCAAGTCTCCAATTCTGAACAATGCTAATCCCCAATATTGTATCTTCTCAAAACCTTTTATTTTACTTTCTTCAATGGCAACCTATTTCTTCAGGAAAAACACCTACACAGTTGACCAATGAGTCAGAAATGACTTCTGCTCATAGAGAACAGACCTGTGGTTGACAAGGGGGAAGTGGGGAAGGAGAGGGATAGAAATGGAATTTGGGGTTGGTAAATGCAAACCATTATACTTAGAGCAGATAAACAACAAGGACCTACTGTCCAGCGCAGGGAACTATATACTCAATATCTTGTGATAAACCATAAGGGAAGAGAGAACACAAAAAGAATATATATGTGTACAACTGAGTCACCGTGCTACACAGCACAGATCAGCTATACATCAATCAAAAAATTTCTGTAAATATATATATATAGGATCACAAAAATAAAATATTGAAGGATCAAAAAATAAAATAGATATAAAACTGAACTTTAAAAAGAAATGACCCCTGCCCTTTGTCACCCCAAGCAAATACTGGAAAGAAAGTCCAAGTCAGAACCAAACACCAGTCAACATAAATAGCTGATGCCAATGCAAATGATGCAAATGCAGATGCCTGCCCCAAGACAACCCAGAAAAACAAAGAATCAAAAAGAACACTTGCCCCAGTCCAGGGGTCGCAGGAAGTTATCTTCACCTGCAAAGTGAAGGCAATGTTCAATGAATCACAGGGGTTTTTTGCAGGAATTGAGGTAATGAATGCAAAATGTCAGCAGTGCTGGGTATATAGCCAGACCCACTAAATGACAGAAGTGTTACTATTAAATAGTAGTTGATAATCCCATTCACAAAAGGTAACATTCAGCTAAGTAAGTGTCTACTCACATAACAGAATGAGAGAACTCAAGACAGCTCTGTCTTAAAATAAAGAAGAATGCAGTGAAGCCTCCTCTGTCCCCCCACCCCGCCCCCGCCTCCCCGCCTGTCCCAGAGGGTGTGACCAGGGCACTGGGCAGGAAGGGCTGAAGAAGAAGACCCGCCAGCAAGTTCCTGCCAAACCCCGACATTCACAAGAAAGATACAAGGACTGTTGTGAAAGTGGCCAACACTGAGGTGTTACTAGCGGTCACATCCAGACCACCTCTCAGCCTCCACCACAATCTACCACCTGTGTTTTGCAGACAGGAAAGTGCTGCTTGAAGACTCTTAACAGTCACACATCAGGAGAGCAGTGCGACCACGTGCCGGCCCTAGAGCCCAAGGTCACGGAGGAAGAACCACTCGGGACACAGCTTGAGAAACAGTGCCATCAGAACGAGGCAAGGCCGCTAGGCACAGAGCCTCCAGAAAGGCAGCTTCGGGTGACATGAGCAAAGAGACACACCAGGATTCTTTTTCTTCTTACAATGTATCACCGCATTGCCTCTTTGAGATGGAGCCCTTCAGTCAATATAAGGCCAGAGTGCTCTGGTGTCACAGGGACTCAAGAGTTTCTGCTCCCCAGCCTGCATCCTGCAGTGGCACCTCTCAGAGCATCTGTGAGTCACCCAGCACTACTCGACTTGGCGTAGGGACTCAGGGCAGGACAGGAGGGGGACCTCAGCCTAGTCACTACCAACAGTCCAGAGCTGCGGGACAGAGGCCAAGAGGATCCAAGTGGGCAGGTGAGGGAAGGGCCCCTGGCCGGGAAGAGACGCTCACTGAGGCTGTGGAAAAGCACAGCCAAAAGCTGCCTATCTGTACACCGGCAGGCTCTCCTCCTTGGAGCTCAACCCCGTGTACCCAGCTCCAGGCACAGAGCAGCTGCTCAAGAGGCTCTGCTGATCCGAGGCCCCTGTGGCAGCCCAAAGGGACATGACACTTCCACAAGGATGGCAGTGGGGCTGCAGGGAGACCCTCCAGGACTCCGCCCCTCAGACGGACGAAGCTCCCAACGCAGCATTAAAGCCAACATTTTTACAACAGCCTACATGGCATCTGGTCCCACGACTTCACGGCAAATAGATGGGGAAACCATGGAAACTGAGACAAACTTTATTTTGGGGGCTCCAAAAATCACTGCAAATTGCAATGTGATTGCAGCTATGAAATTAAAAGATGCTTGCTCCTTGGAAGAAAAGTTATGACCAACCCAGACAGCATGTTAAAAAGCAGAGACGTTACTTTGCCAACAAAGGTCCATCTAGTCAAAGCTATGGTTTTTCCAATAGTCATGTATGGATGTGAGAGTTGGACTATGAAGAAAGCTGACTGCCGAAAAAGTGATGCTTTTGAACTGTGGTGTTAGAGAAGACTCTTTAGAGTCCCTTGGACTGCAAGGAGATCAAACCAGTCCATCCTAAAGGAAATCAGTCCTGAATATTCATTGGAAGGACTGATGCTGAAGCAGAAGCTCCAATACTTTGGCCACCCGATGCGAAGAACTGACTCATTGGAAAAGACCAATGCTGGGAAAGATTGAAGGCAGAAGAAGAAGGAGACGACAGAGGATGAGATGGTTGGATGGCACCACTGACTAAATGGACGTGAGTTTGAGCAAGCCCTGGGAGTTGGTGAAGGACAGGGAGGCCTGGTGTGCTGCAGTCCATGGGGTCCCAAACAGACAGACATGACTGAGTGACTGAAATGAAACATAGTAACATAATTAAGATTCTTTTTCATAAAATATTTTCCAGAATAAAAATTTGGCAATTAGAGTGACAATGTCTGATTTAAGACGGCTGGGCTCTCACGCCTGCTTCCTGTACTCTCCATCTGCTGCATATTGCATATCACTCGGCCTCTGGAAAACCCCACCATACACTTGTGAGCAGACAAGGCCCTCCAGCCTAGCATTGCCATGAGAGGAGTTTGCAGCTCACGGACCCCCTGAGAAGGTCCTGGGAGCCCACACCCCTGCCCTCACCCTCTCGCTTCTTCTCCTGCAGCCCCTCAGCCACACGGGCCCCCTTGCTGCCAGCAAGCCCCCACTGCCCCCCCATCTGAAACGCTCTCCCCCAGGTCCCGCTGTGTGTGCAGAGCACACTACTGAGCAGCCGCTGCGTGCCGAGCACTGTGTCAGGTCCTAGAAACATCGTGGGAACAGGAAAACCTCCCTCCGCCTGGGCACCTGTCCTCTGAAGGGCTGGCACATGTGTGACGCACCTTCACCACCCTTGGCTGTGATTCGGGTGTCGCCTCCTCAGTGTGGCCCTCCCTGACCCGCACCAGTTCATCTTCTTTCTGTTTCCCCCCAAGCACTCACCGCAATCTGACGTACTGTAAACGCTATTTACTGCTGGTCCTCCTCTTTAGAATGTGAGCTCTGTGAGAACAAGGACTTTCGCCCTTTGCTCCCTGCTGCACCGTCGCACCCAGAACCCATTCCTGACTCAGAGCAGCGCACCAATACCTCTCGGATCAGTGCACGGACGGGTGGCATCGGGGGTTCAGGCAGAACTCTGCTGGGATGTGAGATGAAGAGGAATCAAACGAAAATGCGCTCAGAGCCACCGGGTTGAGAGCAGGAACATGCATGCCTGGGGTCCTAGGAGGGGGCCCGGGCCTTCTCCAAAGCCACACCTGCTCACACAGGCCCCACCCAGCAGGAGAGGAGCCAAGACCTGGAGGCAGCTTTGTTTTCACAGCCAAACAGTTTCAGAGTAACTGCCCCCTGCCCCATGAAAGAATCTGGTTCCAGAGAAGAATTTATCAGTGTCAGGAAACGCTACATGGCAGCTCCCAGCCCACCTGCCCCAAAAGATAAAGTGAAGGACCTACAAGCTTTCCAGATCCAAGCTGTGCATGTGTGTGTGTGAAATCTGCCTCCGAAATCCTACTTATGCTGCTGTCATAAGCCAGGGTGTCTGCAGCCCTCACTCAGGGCTGACGACAAAGGGGAGTGGCACTGCCCACCAACTTCTGACAAGGTGCCCAGGGCTGAGGTGGAGAAGGGGGGGGTTGACAGACAGCTAGACACCAGACACACCAGCTTCAGGAGTGGGGTGGGAGGCGACTCCTCTGAACTGTAGTAGGAAAACAAGCTGGCAGCGCATACTGACGTGGCCACACTGAGCCGTGACCTGCAGCCTGGGGCGGGGGTGGTGCCAGCACGGATTCAGGCCCCCATCCATGCCCACCTGCCCACTCTCAGCGCCTCCGCCTGCAAGAGCAGAGGCAGGGCCTTCCCCTCTCCGCCTGCACTCACTGTCCTCGTGCCCCACAGGATGTCCCGCCAGTCAGAGGCCCTGTGTTGGCTTCTGAATCTGGCTCCATCTACGATGAACGTGTCCCCCTGTCTGGGCCATCCTTGAGTGTACAGCTCAGGGCATCAAGTCACTGACGTCCTCCCGCCCATCCTCCTCACTCCCACCTTCCCGCACCCCCACCCTGTGCACATCTCCAGCTGCGGCCCCTCCCTTCTGCTGTCTCCTGCTGTCCTCCTAACTCCCCTCTACTCGCCTGTCCCCACCGCTGGACCCCCTGGCGAGGCCCTGTCACCTTCCCCTGCCTCCCAGTCTGGTTTCTGTCTCCATCACTCCACCAAGGGCGGCGTGAAAGACTGACAGTTCAGTCCTTATCTCACTTATTTGCTCTCTGGAGCTCTTCCTGGAAACCCTCCTCTCCCTGGCTCGGCCTCCTGCTCTCAGTCACTAACTG
This sequence comes from Odocoileus virginianus, assembly GCF_023699985.2. Taxonomy (NCBI): domain Eukaryota; kingdom Metazoa; phylum Chordata; class Mammalia; order Artiodactyla; family Cervidae; genus Odocoileus; species Odocoileus virginianus. The sequence goes on from NC_069696.1 coordinate 6,167,183, forward strand.
TTCTCACACTGCTCAGTCCCCTCGCTTGGCTATGGCTGTTTCGGCTGCCCCCCTGTCTTCACAAACTGGATGACCCCCCTATGCCTCTATCTTTGCTGACCTTGCTCCTGACAGCCGAACACTACTGGACATCTTCATGCAGACACTCCATGGGGTCTCAGACCAAGCAGTGCACATGGGACACTGTTCTCTCCCCAACTCTCTCCCCTACGCACTCAGATGCCACCACCGTCTACCCACCAAGGAAGACTGGCGGTCATTTCAGACCCTGCTCCGTGTCCACCCCCCAATCCAATCACCTAAGAGCAAAGACCTGTTGATTTGAACTCTCGAGGACCTCTGGGTTCCAAAGCATCTCCTGATCTGTACTCTGGTGGAACACCCGTGGTCTCCAGCTTGGACCATTACAACTGCCTCTCAATCTTAAAACTCTCCACAGGAGTGCTGGGTGTACTTTTCAAAGAGAAAACGTGATCTCTTCCCTTAAATGTGATCTGCTACATCCCCCCCCCCCCCCACTTCGCTACCCTACGGTTTCCAGGAAGTAATCCAAAGCCTCCGCAAGGTTCACAAGGCCAAAAAGGTCTAGCAGCCACCTCGCTTCCTCCCGTCCACACACAGACCGCTGTCCTCAGTCATCTTGGATGCACGTGCGCGGAGTCTCACGTGCAGTCACGCTGTTTCCTGCAGGCAGCATGGCCGTAACTCCCTGCCCTCCACCCCCGTGGTGCTCCTGCTCACCTGGGCTGCCCCTTCCTCCTCCACACTCACCACTGCTCTGGGGTAAAGCCCGGGTCTGCCTCCCATCAGCTGAGGGGTGCTAGCTGGCAGGAAGAGGCACTCATTTCTGTACTGCACTCAGCACACGTGGCAATGGGAAGGAGGAGAGAGAGAAATGAGAGGCTCATGTGGGCCACAGATTTCAGAAAGGACAAAAAGGACATGTGACGACAGTCCATCTGTTACTAACTTTTATTGACTTAAGGGGCGGAGAACAGGACTAGGAAGTGGCCAGAGGGAGTTACCTACAGCAGCTCTGGACAGTTCTCAATTAAGAAAAGGACTTGTTTTCAGTTGATACTTCAGGACCTTATTTACACCTTCTTCAGATACTATAGCGTCCCTGGTCACCAACACTGTGATGTCTAAGCTCCCCGGGGGTTAGACGGTCTACCAGAGAAGACTCACCGGCTGCCCATAGGGTTCTTGGAGATGGAAACATGGAAGGAAGGAGGAGATAAAGCAGGTGTTAAGACTGGTTATAAAACAGGAGTGGGATGACGGAGCTGTTTCAGGAGGCCAGCAGGTAAAGGAGGAAAAAGATCTCTCACATGTCGATGACAAACTTCACCTCCACCCACACACCAGGCAAACTGACCCGATCTGCCTTGGCTCCAGGCCTCGGGAGAGAGTGCGGCTAGCCGCTCCTCTCAGCTGTCATCTCCAAAGCAGAAATTAACCAAGAGGGCTAATCGTAAACCAGTTCTACAGAATATACTTTCCCTTTATATTTCCCAATTAGCTTAAGAGGGCATGGGACTGGGATGTCCCTGGTGGCCCAGTGGTTAAGACTTCACCTTCCAATGCAGGGGGTGGGTGCAGGTTCGATCCCTGGTCAGGGAGCGAAGATCCCACATCCCACATGTCTTGTGGGCAAAAAACCGAAACAGTAAACAGAAGCAATATTGTAAGAAATTCAATAAAGACTTTAAAACTGGTCCCACATTAAAAAAAAAAAAAATTCTTTAAAAACGCGGGGTGGAAAAAAAATAAAAAATAAATAAAAAATAAAAACTCGGGGTGGGGTAGGGCATGTGACTTAGGCACAATTCCCCAGCAAAACACAATCTTCCTGGATCAGACACTCCTCAAAGCCAGCCCTCTCATCCTACTGACTCCACGGAGCTCTGACCATCGACAATCACTCCCGCAGCTACAGCCCAACTCCTTCACGAGGGAAAGAGTTCATCTAGTTAGGAAAAAAAACAGAAAAGGGGGTGGGGGGGAGAGGTAACAACAAACTTCATTTCCTCACGCTTAAGGAATATTGTGAACTCAAGCTGTACTCTGGCAGGCTCCTGAAAGGGCACAGCCCACAACTCCTCCTTACTTACACCACCCCTGCCCTAGGGATGACCCCCATCCTGTCTAGGGGGTGGGTGCTGAAGTATAGCCAAAACATGAGTTTCTTTTCTCCCAAAGACCAATTGCCAAAAACCAACTGCCATGAGACCTTTGGGTTCCAAAATTCCAACTACTCTGGGCTCAAGGCCAACACTTACCAAGGTTTCTCCACAGAGAACTAATTAATCTTCACTTGGTTCAGCACCAACAACGTCAGGCAGCGAGGCCCCCCAGGGCCTGAAGGCTCTGCTCCACAACCGCCCACGTCCTAAACCCCAGCAGCACCCACGGCTGTGGGGGGACGGCCACCTTCAGCATCCTGCTCCGGTCCAGCAGCAGCAAGCTTCAGGTGACACGCTGTTCCCTGACCACCACTGGATTTTCTGAGACCTGTGCCCAAGTTCTCACAGGCTGAGTCACTGGGACTTGATGTGCTGTACCAAATGCTCCCGAGGGGTGGCACTAGGCATGATCCACTGCCCAACCCTCTCACCCTCTGCGGCTGAGGCGGGCCTGCCTCCAGGAAGCCCTCTCCGGAGCTGGGGGACCTTGGTGCCTCAGCTGAGACAGGACCACACGATGCTGAGCATGACCAGGTCATCTGGGGGTATCTCACTCTGAGGTTCCGCCTTTTGGGTACCAACTGCATATTTCACCTTCAGAAATAACACTCCCTGTGGGCAGGGAAAAGGGGATGTATCTGTTCCACTAAATACACATCTAAGGCAGAGACTGGACATCAGACACAAAGACCTTGTTAAAGGGCCTTAACTAAGCAGCCTTCTGTCCCAAAAGACATCTGACCAGAAGCCCCAGAGTCTTCTCATATCACAGCATGAGCAAAGCAGGATGCAATAAATGTCATACAAGGATGACCCCTCCGCAAGAGCAGCCTCTCCTTGTGCTCACTGCCTATCTCCTATGGGGTGATTCAACCCACTTGTTCACACTGAGGCCACGATCCCAGCTTACAGCAAGTGTGTTTTTTAACAACAGGCGCTGACAATACAACAGTGAAGGTGGACCAGGTCTCTGCTGTCCTGACATGTCCGGCTCCTGAAGAGGAAGTTAGTAATAATCAGGTAGTGAACCACGCCTGCTTCATGTGCTACAGTCCAAATGCACAGAGTGACATTTGCGGTGAAGGCAGGGAAATCTGTTTACCTCCTTTTCAGTCAGCTGGGGAATTTGGAAAAGAAGGCAGGAGACAATAAGCTGTGAAAGAATATAGACAGCCACCTCTCCCACTGACCCTTCAAATGGAACCGCTGAGAAACAGTCATACTGTAAGGTTTTAGCTTCACTAAAATTTCTGCTCATCCTGAAATCAAGTGTTAACAGAGCAATAAAATAGCCAAACAGCTAGAGGGGGAAAGTAATGGGATCCACATAAAGGACTAACTGGGTCACAGGACTCTAGGTTCCTCCCCTCCAGCCCCGCGCAAGAAACAGACGGGTGAGGCTTGTTCCCGTGGATGCTCCAGCCAGGTCAGGGGCTGGACGCCCTGGCACAGCCAGAGCAGAGGAGCCAAGGAGAGCCCAGGCTGTGCCAGTTCCTCACTCAGAACCTGCGGGGCTGGGCAGAGAGCCCTAAGCTCTGTGCGGGTCCCCACTGCCCACGAGAGCGTGCCCAGGCAGGAGTGGTGCAGCGTTCAGGGCTGGACGGAGTGGTTCTCTAAACAACCCTGACGTATAACTTACACACCGTAAGAGTCACCTGTTTTAAGTATATGATTCAATGGTTTTTTAGTAAATTTACCAAACTGTGCAACCATCGCCACAACAGTTTTAGAAGAACATTTCCATCAATCTTGTGGTGTTTTTAATAACTTCCCAATCTGAAAACAATTCTGTTTCAACAGGTGTTAAGAGACTGGTGAATAGGAACGTAGTACCCACTGTTGTTGCGGCCAATTTGCCCATTCTAGGCAACTCACAAAAGCAGAGTCATGTAACATTTGTCCTTCTGCGTCTGGCTTGCCTCACTTAGCACAATGTTTTCAGCGCTGATTGGCACTGTTTAACATGACTGAAAACATTCCATTGTATGTATATGCTCATCCACTAGTTGGACACCTGGGTCGTGTCCACTTTCTGATTAATTGTCAATAATGCTGCTATGGACATGGGTATACGAGTTTGTAGACCCCACCTCAACTCTGTAATCCAATTTATATGTCGTGTTTCTTCCAAAGTGGTCTTTCTAAGCACATCTCATCATTTCACTGACAGACTGAATTCCTTAGCTGATAGAAGGACCCTACTCACTCTCTACTACCAACACACACCTATCTGTATCTATCTACTGCTTCAGGAATCCGCCTCACTCTTCCCTGCGCGGCATGGTTCACGGCCAAGGACACATTTCCCCACTACGCACACATAGTCAACCCCCTCCAGTCGTCTCTGCACAAGGACGACCACAGCTGTGAGGCCACTTACCACCCATCAGGGCTTCGGTTCCATGTCCCATCTGAGACGCTCTCTGAACACCTTCACTCCTCACTTCTCTGGCCACAGACCTTTCCTCTGTTCCCACCAGACTCGGTGCTCCTGGAGGTAGCAAGTTTCTCTCAGGTTTCTATCCTCAGAATTTAGCAGAGTGTCAGAGCCACAACAAACATTCAGATCCCTATGGAATGGATTTTTGGTTTATGAGTATATACTTTGAGTGTTCAAGATAAGTTTCATTTTTTAAAAAGTGGTAGAAATACTTGTGGGTCCAATATTTTATTTTTAAAACCACAAGTGACGTGAGCTGCTAACATTCAAACCTACAACATATTAGTTCCCCAAGAAAGGAGCAACAAATAACCACATTTTTCCCAAAGGCTTCCTTTCTCAAACACGCCTGGCCCCTGATCTGTTTCCAGTTTAAGAAGGAACACACTTCCTTAAAGTCAAAGGGTTACTTGTAACCAAGAAAAGTCTCATATCCGGAATTTTTAAAGGATTTATATAAACTCATAAGAAACCAGCAGATACTCAATGAAAAGTAAGCAAAATACCTCACTAGGTATTTCACAAAGGACATCTAAATTGCTAGAAAGCATCTGAACAGGTAGCCAATATTATTAGTCATCAATAAAATGTCAGTCAGAACCAGAGTAAGAAACTGCTGCCCACTCATCAGAATGACCAACAACTAGACACTCAGAATATAAGCTCAACAACCCGCGTGTCAACTTACAACCACTTTGGAAAACTGCTCAGTAGTAGTTCCTGAAGTTGAAGAAACTGTACCATAAAACTCAGATAGTATACTCTTGGGAATACTTCTGAAAGAAATCTATGTCTACGTTAACCAAAACAAGTACAACAATGTTTACGGCATTACACAGACACACACATTTATTATATATAGCATTATTATAGTTCACAATACTCCAAAATGCAAGTCACCCAAATACAAAATGAGAAATAAGCTGCAGCAATGGAATACTGCTACGAACTACTGCCTCATGCAGCAACGTGGATGACGACCACAGATCAACGAAGAGCAAAAGAAGGCAGATGGACACAGCAGAGAACACAGTACAAGGATTCTCTCCGTAAAGACCAAGGACAAACACGATGCACATCTATGGACGAAGGAGCTCCCTGGCAGTCCACTGGTTAGGACTCTGTGCTCTCACTGCCGAGCGCCCAGGTTCAATCCCTGGTCAGGGAACTAAGATCCCACAAGCCACAGCCAAAAAATCAAAAACAAAAACCCCCAAATCTATGGAGTAGAAGAAGTCCATCAAGAATAATGACTGGGGGGAATACATGTAACTCCATGGCTGATTCATGTCAATGTATGACAAAACCCACTGCAATGTTGTGAAGTAATTAGCCTCCAACTAATAAAAATAAATGAAAAAAAAAAAAGAATAATGACTGGGGCTGATGGGGTGGAGTTGCTGTCGGGGAAGGGGCAAGGGGCGCCCGTGGGACCCTGATCTGGATGGTGTCACGTGGGTGTCCAGGCAGCGCTGTGTCAGTTTGGTTCAGTTGGGAACTATGTTTCCCAGAACCCCCAGAGTTCTGAGTTAGAACTGGTTGGAAATGCGACTCGTACCAGGTTTGGAGGCCACACCTTTCCGAAGCTCTCAACAGTCGGATGTGCGGATGAACAGAGACAGAGGCGCCAGGGTTCCGGCCCATCCTCGCTCTCCCTCCAGTCCACCCAGCCCTCCCTTCTCGCCGCTGACCCTGCTGTCGGGCAGCAGCCCCCACCAGCACCAGACCCCAGTGAGCCCCACTGCACAGCAGGTCTCCGGGAGCACTGACCTGTCCACCCACACCAATGCCTCGGGCAGACTGAAGAGGGACTCCCCTGTGACCTCCAACCCCTCATCTGGACCTTCACTGCCCCAACACCTCCCACGGTGGGGAAGGTCTGACTTCTGTAAGAAATCCCTGTCTCCCAAATTTCACACTGCTCGGCTCCCAGCTAAACAACGGACACATGCAGAGGTGTATATATACATACACATCTCTGTGTGTGTGTGTATACACACACATGACTTGTAATGCTTAAGATTTGTGCACTTTAAGAACATACATTATACCACCATTAAAAAAAAAAAAGTCAAGAAACAAACAAAGTAAGGACATTTTTGCCCCTGTCCTGAGAGAACAGGACTTTGGGGCCACCTGCAGCACACGCCACCGGAATCTGCACTGCACCCCTCACAGCAGGGAAGGACCTGAAGCAGCACTGCTGGCCAAGACCGAGGGCAGCCCGCTGGATACGGCCAGAGCCTAGGGGTGTTTCTGGCACCATCAGGACACGCGCTCCCCGCCTGGCAGCTGCCAACTCCCTGGCACCAAGCTCCACGGTCCAGAGGGGAGACTTTGGAAGGGGAGACTCGCCACAGTCCCTGTATACCTGGGGTCTCAAATGGGTGGGAAGGTGTGGGGATAGAGGGTGCAGAGACAAGGCGGCAGGCCAGCCCGTCCAGAACCACACTCTGGTGCTGCTGCAGCGGTCTGGGGTACCACACAAGAATCAGTCCCCAGACTCACTGCTTTCCAGAAGACCCACACGTTTTGCTGACTTTTACTCCCTCATAGCTCAGTCGGTAAAGAATCTACCTGCAATGCAGGATACCCGGGTTCAGTTCCTGGGTCAGGAAGATCCTCTGGAGAAGGAAATGGCAATCCACTCTAGTATTTTTGCCTGGAAAATCCCATGGACAGAGGAGCATGGCGGGCTACACTCCATGGGGTCGCAAAAGTCGGACACAACTTAGCGACTAAACCAACCAACCAACCAACTCCATTCAGCAAATCGCTTATTGAATGCGTGGTATATACATCAGGCCCAACACTTGGCACTGAAATTATGAAGGTGAATAAAAATATGGTGACTGGCCCCGTGGGCTTCCCAGGTGGCTCTTGTGGTAAAGAACGCACCTGGCCAATGCAGGAGATACAAGAGATGCGGCTTTGATCCCTGGGTGGGGAAGATCCTCTGGAGGAGGACATGGCAACCCACTCTAGTATTCTTGTCTGGAGGATCCCATGGACAGAGGAGCCTGGTGGGCTACAGTTCATCAGGGTTGCGAAGAGTAGGACATGACTGAAGCAACTTATCACACACACATGCATGGCCTGCCAGGTTGGATGAAGCACAAGCTGGAATCAAGACTGCCAGAAGAACCATCAATAACCTCAGATATGCAGATGACACCAGCCTTATGGAAGAAAGCGAAGGAGAACTAAAGAGCCTCTTGATGAACGCGAAAGAGGAGAGTGAAAAAAGTTGGCTTAAAACTCAACATTCAGAAAACGAAGAACATGGCATCCAGTCCCATCACTTCATGGCAAATAGATGCGGAAACAATGGAAACAGTGACAGACTTTTTTTTTTGGGGGGGGGGGGGGCTCCAAAATCACTGCAGATGGTGACTGCAGCCATGAAATTAAGAGACACTTGCTCCGTGGAAGAAAAGTTATGACCAACCTAGATAGCATATTAAAATCAGAGACATTACTTTGCCAACAAAGGTCCGTTCAGTCAAAGCTACAGTTTTTCCAGTAGTCAGGTATGGATGTGAGAGTTGGATCATAAAAAAAGCTGAGTGCTGAAGAACTGATGCTTTTGAACTGTGGTGTTGGAGAAGATTCTTGAGAGTCCCTTGGATAGCAAGGAGATCAAACTAGTCAGTCCTAAAGGAAATCAGTCCTGAATATTCATTGGAAGGACTGATGCTGAAGCTGAAACTCTAATACTTTGGCCGGTGATAGGAAGAGCTGACTCATTGGAAAAGACCCTGATGCTGGGAAAGATTGAAAGCAGGAGGCGAAGGGGACGACAGAGGATGAGATGGTTGGATGGCATCACCGACTCGATGGACATGAGTTTGAGCAAGCTCTGGGAGTTGGTGATGGACAGGAAAGCCTGGCGTGCTGCAGGCCACGGGGTCACAGAGTCGGACAGGACTGAGTGACTGAACTGAACTAAACTAATGCAAGCCTGCCCTTGCCTGCTGCAGGATACAGACAATAAGAAAGTAAGAGATCAAGCACAGACAGCTGACACCTTCATAGCGCAGGTCTACTCACACTGTGTGGCAACTGCATGGAACTGCGTGGGTCCACTCACATGCAATGTTTGAGAACAGTAAATACTACAGAGCTACAGAGCCTGTGGTTGGTCAAACCCACAGATAATGGGGCTTCCCTAGCAGTTCAGTGATTAAGACACTGTGAGTTCACTCCAGGGGCGGGGGTTTGAGCCCTGGTTGGGAAACTAAGACCCCACATGCTGCACGCATGCATGCTAAGTCGCTTCAGTCATGTCCAACTCTTTGCAACCCTGTGGACTGTAGCCTGCAAGGCTCCTCTGTTCATGGGATTCTCTAGGCCAGAATACTGGAGTGGGTTGCCATGCCCTCCCCCAGAGGATCTTCCCCACTCAGGGATCAAACCCATATCTCTTACATCTCCTGCACTGGCAGGCGGGTTCTTTACCACTTGTGCACCTGGGAAGCCCCATATGCTGCATGGCACAGCAAGAGAAAAACAAAACAAAACAGTAAGAACCTACAGACACAGAGGAATCACAGATTGGAGAGCCAAATATAAATTATATACAGATTAACTCCCACATTGTTCAAGGGTCAATGATAATTACAAAATATGACTGCCAGGAAGGAAATGCACAGGTTATGTGGCTAACAGGAAGGGACCTGAGACAGGCTGGTCATGGGAGCTTCTCTGAGCAAGTGACTCACAGCAGAGTCGACAGGACAAGAGAGGGCAGCTCGGGGCCCCCACACCACTACAAGCTCCTCTCTGGAGCTCTTAACACAGCCTTCCTCCAGAGTGGACAATGTCCGTCCCAGACTCTCTCCACTTCACATTTCACAAGGTATTTCCATATAAGCCATCTACTTCTTTTTCACACAAGTCTGAGCTCCTGTCACCACTTGTCCCAGGTCACATATGAGCTATCAGGGGCACCGAGACTGATTTCCCTCCATTGCCTCCCTTCCACTTCCTTTCACCATCACTTTTAAGTTAGGAACTCTTTGACTACAGGTCCTTCCAAGGACCCATCAATCTGCTAAGGATATTATTTTAAGTGGGAAAATGCCAAGTCTAGCTTTCCCACATCTACTTCAGTCCCACACTTATTGTAAAAAGACAAGTTCAGTCCAAAGCGGGGGGGGGGGAAGGATGCCTATTGTCAAGAGATAGATGCACCACAGGGACATCTACACAGTGCCCGCGGGTTTAATTACACTCCAAGAGCCGGTTTACATGATCATCCCCAGATCTGTGAATCCCTAGGGGCCAGGACCACGCCAGATCTCATTCTCAGCACTGTAAGTGGTCAAGACATCAAGGAACCCAACAAGCCACTTTAAAAAAACAACAACACTATTCTCTTTTCCCTCTTGTGAACAGTTATAGCAACTAGATTTCAAACTAAATGCAAGACTCTACAATTACTCCCAGTTTTGGAAGGAGGAGGTTCGAGAGACTTTTTGGCCATCTCTTACTGACTGCAATAACTATTACCATTCATTGAACTTCCCTATGTGCCAGCCATGGTACTGGCACATCACAACGATCTTTACACTTGGTCCTCACACAGTTCCACAAAGAACTCTTATGATCTCACTGTGTAGATGAGAAAACTCAGCCTCAGACAGTAAGGAACTTGCCAGCTAGGAAGCTGAAAATGACAACATCTAAATACAGGAGTGCCTCATTCTAAAGCCCAAATTACCCCACCTCTTCCCAAAGGATTCTAATGTGTCCACAGGAGACCAGACACCTGATGGGAAAGGCCAGCACTCTGAGCCTTGGATGCTCCGTATCTGACTTATCACTAACACACCACCGAGATCAGCAGGCTCAGCTCTACACCAGCATCTCCACGCACCCCTGAGGAACAGACCTGGGACCGAGCAGGGCTCCTTTGCCAGCATTAAACCCGGCAGATAATTGTGCTGAACTCTGGTGCCAAGTACAATTTTGCACAGAAGATCTGGGTGTCAAGAGGTTTGAGTTCCTTGGTCTAAGACAATGCTCTGATGACCAGGTCTGAAAGACCTGAGTCAAAGCTGAGCAGAGGGTGGGCCCACTTCTCACTTGTAAGGTAAGCCCCACCAGTGCCACGGCTATGGATAGGCAACCAGTAACACAGGACAAAGACACATCCACACAGGCACTGGAGCCCATGACTCTGAATGGAGGCTACCTCCTGCCCTAGCTCTGGCCACCACGCACGGCAGTGCTAGCTCCCAGTGAAGGGGAAGGCTGCACCAGCTGAAACCCACATAGCATCCACACAGAAGCAGAGCGCACAGAGGGGCTAGCGGAGAGAAGAACAGCCGTGCATCCCTGCCATCCGAAGCCCACAAGCGCTGTCTGGATCGTAGACGGTGGTCTCAGCCAGGGGAAGGGCTCTGACTCACTCTGTACACCTTGTGAAGAACCAAACAAAAACTAAAGAACAAACCCAGCCTCCTGTCTCTGCAACTCTGAAAGGTGGCATCAGTCAGTCATTTCCACACTTAGAAACGAAGGCCCTTCCCGGCTGGAGACTGACTCGGGATGCCAGGCTCCCATCTTCATATTAAATTAGAGCACGGTGCTCCTTTCACGCAAACAGTCCCATCACTACTGCCTGTCGACGGGCATGTCCCTCAAGGCAACGTGGAAACGAGACACCCACTGGAAAGACACCGGGAGCCACCGACCCCACCGCACACACTGATGGTCTGAGCCCCGTGAGGCAGACCCAGGGGTACATGCGGCAGTTTCCTCAAGGACTAACACTCTGCCACGTGGCCCGGCAAGTCCGGTCATCCCAGCCAGCAGCCCTGCTCTGTGGCTTGGCAGACACTCCAGTCCTGTCCTGTCCCTCTTATCAGAGCGGTGAGCCCTTTCCGGTCAAGCTTTGCGAAAACAGTCATTAAGGTTGGTGCTAATTCATGTCTGACCGTGAGTCTGAAGAAAAAATGAGAGAGAGACCGTGAGAGAAAAATGGGTTGGAAACAAATGTGTCCTGAAGTAACTTTTGGGGTTCTTTGGCTGTGATCATATGAAAATCTCTTAAGACAGGCTTTCCGATGCTCAGAGACAGGCAGCAATGGACCACTGATGAAAAGGAGAGCTTCACCCAGGGGCTCTGCTCACTGGAGCCCTGAGGGAGCCTGGCCTCTGCACCCTGACGCCTGGAGCAGCTGGACGTGGCGAGTGCCCTGTACTTCCACCAGTCCTCCATTCTGGCCAGTGCGCGGCGAGCCCATCCCAGTGTCCGCCAAGGCAGTCCCGACCAGCCGGGCCCACTCTGCTGGAAGCCCAGTGGCCCGACTGCACCGCAGGAGGCTGGAAGGTCCAAGGGAAAGGCCAACCCCATCAGGCCCCTAAGAGTAAAGTCACAAGTAACTTCTGCTCCCTGGGCTCTTAAAACCAGAGGCGAAACTCTGGGGCTGCACCATCCCCCTTAATGCACACATCAGAGCTGGCACTCTAGCTAAGTTTTACCTCTATGATGAAAGCACACTGACAGCAAGAGTCCCCAAGCTCTAGGAGGAACCAAGTGAAATTTTTCCAATTCTTGTGTATTCTCCTGAAATTAACTCCTCTTCCTACGCTTTCTTGGGCCACTAGAATAGGTTCCTTGAAAATGCCTCTGTCCTTCTTTTATCAGAGAAGATTAAGGCAGAAAGAACAAAACCCCTTCAGTGCAGAAAGTACTCTTATGTGCTCACAAAAAACAAAGGCTCTTTCCAGGCACAAGGAGGCTCCCTACTCCGGGCCTGGGCTGAGCCTTCGGAGTAAATCAGAGCTGTCTGCAGCCTCAGTTCTGCCCCGACCTCTTTCTCTTCCCTCTGACAGCATGAACTAGAAGCAACAGAAGAGCCAGAGCTCTGCAGTCTGCCTTCTGGGGGCCTGTCCCACAGTGAGAACAGTCAGTCTGAGCTTTGTGCCATGACATCATCAGCCACCCATCAGTGGCGAGAAGGTCAGGTTCTGTCTACGGAACCAACCACTGCGATTGTCAAACTGCAGAAGGCGGTGCAGCTGTGAGGGAGGGCTTCCTTTTTTATGGAAAAAACAAAAGAACCCCCCACTTCCCTAGGTACGATCACAGCCCACACAGGACCCTGTGGCCAGGAACGGCAGAGGACGCCTTTGTCTGTGAGGCGCTGGATGGAATCTTCCCAGGGCCCCTGCCAGGAACACAGCCAGAGGGTTAGGAAAGTGTCTGTTTTTTTTTTCCTTTAAACCTGAGCACGCGCGCGTGTGCATGTTTTCAAATAGGGTTCCAAAGTAGCGAACAGAATGTGGAATAAAAAAGGAAATACTTTGTTTGTCCAGAAATTAATTAAAAAATCTCTATCCAGAGACTAAACAGTTTTGACCTGTGCATCACGGCTGGTTCTTGATACTTGGTTATTTTCAGTCCATTTTCGTCCCAGAAAATACTGTCCAGCTTATGAATGAAGCCGTTTAGCCAAGGTTAGAATATGCGAGGAGACGGGGGTGGCAGAGGACACGGGGCTCCAAGAGTGGGGATAAGGAGCAAACTCACAGAGCAAACATTGTCTACGGCCGCAGAGCCCGGCGAATGTGCCCTCTCCGCCTGTTTGAGCAAATTATTACATTAAGTCCCAAACAATCACATCGAGGCAGGGAGAGCGGCTGAGCCCGCCTCCGCTTTGCGGGTGGCACCAGGGCCACATTCCGTGCAAGTCCGCCCCAGTGAGGGTCTGTGCCAACAGCTCTCCTGGGCACCCACCAGGGGGGTGCTGGGTACAGCCAGGCAGTGGCGGACAAGCCCTCATCCTGGATTAAAGGCCAAAGCGACCGAGTTTCCAGAGGCAGATAGTGCACCCCTACACATACTGCTATGTGAGAAGGCGCGAGGCAGGTGTTTCAAGACGCATTTTTCAATGAAAACAGGGTGCGGCCGCGCAGGTCAGGGGAAACACAGGCTGCTGGATCTCGCACAATTCACTGCTGGTGGTGTTACTGCTCCCTCTGAGCCGCCACACGTCGATATAAACGATACATAAACATCAGAGGCCAGGAAACATAAACGTCTCAAAGCACTGGACTCTTCTTTCTTTTTAAACAATGTGATTTAGATGTAAAATTCAGACTAAAGGGTAAGACCATCAGTACATGGACTTCCCTTGTGGCTTAGCTGGTAAAGAATCCACCTGCAATGCAGGAGACCTCGGTTCGATCCCTGGGTTGGGACGATCCCCTGGAGAAGGGAAAAGCTACCCAACTCCAGTATGCAGGCCTGGAGAATTCCCTGGACTATATAGTCCATGGGGTTGCAAAGGGTCGGACACAACTGAGCAACTTTCACTTTCATCAGTATGTGCTCTGACATTGGTCAGGCCAGAACTCCCCTGCATCCCCAGGATGCCCTGCCCTCCCCAGGTCCGTGCCTTCTCCTCTCCCCAAGCAGCTTCCCTGGTGCTGACAGACAGGAGCTGTGGAGCAGAGCTGACAGCCTAGGTCTGAGAACCATGCTGTGCTTCCCTATCCCTCACCCACTGAGGGACATGAAATGGACATTCAGAGGACTCCCTGGCCCCAGCCCACCCAGAGGTACACCCTGCAGCACACAGTGAGCCCTCGGGCAGGACAGTCACCTGTCCTCCGTCATTTATACCCCACAGTTCCCCAAGAAAGCAAAGCAAGATCAGCAGGGGAAACTGCTCCCTTCTACCTGACAAGCTACTCCTTGAGGCTTGAATGTCAAGGGTAATGTGGACCCCTCTGCTCAGGGGGAAGTGGGGCTCAGAGAGCAGTGGCCCCCTCCCAACAAGCCCACCACGTGCTCCCCCACCCACCAAGAATACTGCTCCAGCCCCGCCCACCACATCAGAGACCACAGAGACAAAAGAAAAGGCCGCACTTAACTGGCTGACCAAGACAGAGAGGTGACGTGAGTCATGGAAGCCAAGCACCCGGCAAGTCCTTCACTGCCCCTCGGGACAGGGCAAGGTCTGGCCACGAGCCAGGCCAGGGCAGGGTCAGGGCCAGGGGCAACTTTGGAGAGAGCACGGCTACTGTCAGGTCAGACGGATACACTGCCAATACCCCTATGAAGTTGTCAGGATCTAGTCTGACAGGACAGAAAATCCTCCCCAGTAAAGAAGGCGCTACCAGTGAGGACGAAGAAGCAGCCGCGGGTGTAGAGGACCTGGGGCGGGTGGCACCTCAGGGCACAGGTCTTTGCCTTGGAGGCCCCTCTGGCCACCCTGGGAGTGTGGACAGGAAGTGGGACCCTCACCAGCTCTCACTGCAGCAGCGCCACTTCCATCTGCTCTAGCACCTGCAGCCAGGGAAGACTCGGTTTTCTGTAGTTTGGTGGGGGGAACTCTTACTTTGAACAAAAAGAGGAATGAGGCAGCTTGTCTATCGTAGTACAAGAGCTGGCACTACTGTCTTTGACCCTGGCTTTGCAGCTGGTACGCCTCCCGTGTGAGCGAGGGTCCAGCTGTGTATTTACTGCACCAGTAAGACCAAGGGAGCTCCTTCCACTTAGACTCAGGAACGCTCCTTGTAAATGCGACACATGTGTCAAGAGCTTCTGTGGAACACCTACCCACAGTCCCAGAACACCTCAGCACCTGACACAAGGAACCATCTGAGCGTCACACACACGCACACACCCAGAATCACCAGGGGACAACGTCTAAAACCTCCAGGCAATTTGGGAGCATTCCTCTTATCTGGGACACAGACTAAAAGCCTACATTTTGTGGTGATGTCTGTTTCTTTCTTCCTTTTTATGAGGGTTGATTTACTTTCTCTCCTTTGTTCCAAAAGCAACACTCTGCTTCGAGCCCAGTTATCACAGGAGGACCACATCTGAGCTGAGGCAGCAGTAAACTGGTTCTTAGAAGCTGCCTATTTTTAACCTCTGGTCCTTCCTGCCCTCTTCCCAAGGGAGCGCCCCTCCCTCTGCCCTCCTGCAAACAGCTCTGCCAGGGCAAAGGGCACTCACACCAAGCGGGAAGCGGGGTGGGAGCCCTGAAGCTGCCCCCACACCTCAGACAGCAAAGAGGTGGACGGAGGAGCCTGGCGGAGGAGCAGGGGGGAAGATGTTTTTTAAATCACAAAGAAAAGTGGGTGGCAACCTACACCAGTGGTCTTGCCTGGGAAATCCCATGGATAGAGGAGCCTGGCAGGCTACAGTCTGTGGGGTCGCAAAGAGTCAGACATGACTTAGCAACTAAACAAAAACAGTTGAATTACAGTGTTGTGTTAATGAGTACTGTACAGCAAACTGACTATACATCTATACAACATATACATACACTCCTTTTCCTATTATTTTCCATCATGGTTTATCACTGGATATTGAATATAGTTCCCCATGCTGTACAGTAGGACTTTATTGTTTTATTGATCCTACATATACCAGTTTGCCTCTGCTAATCCCAAATTCTGAACTCAATCCTCTCCCACCCCCGTCCCCCTTGGCAGCCATCAGTCTATTCTCTATGTCCCTGATTCTATTTCTGTTTCATAGACAGATTCATCTGCATTGTCATATCTTTTGACTGACCTTTCTGCTTTTTCATTTAAGGACCCTTGTGATTACATCGGAACCACCTGAATAAACCAAGATAATCTTGTCTCAAAAAAAAAAGTGGGGGGCAAAAAAAAGTGGGAGCGTGACTTGAGAAGAGACACACTATAACAAAGGTTGTCCTCGTCCATCTAGGACTGGAGCACTGCTCTGCGCCATGCAGCGGGTCTGGACACCTGTCTTCTCTGTCTCTCAGGCACAGTAATCTTGCAGCAGCCCACAAGCCCTCTTGGCGGGCTGAACCAGACAAGACAGCTCCTCACCCTGCAGAGACCATGCCTGCCCACAGGCATGACCACAGCTCCCCTGAGGTGGTCAGCCTTCTCACTTCACCATGTGGGGAACACAGAGGAAAGAGGCAGACACCTGCCTCCCTCTAAACTCCAGGACATGCCTCTTTTTAAGAGACCTCATGGTATTTCATCCCTGTAACTGTTACAGAACTGCCAACCTCTTCTGAAGAGTGAATTCTGCTAATTCTGGTTTTCCACTGACTTGTCATTGTAAATTACAAGTATAGGAAGAAGTCTCAATCCCCTCAAAAGTTAAACTTTTTAACATGACTCAGAACAAGGTTCAAATGAAGCAGGTGAAATAGATCCAATGCATAAGACAAGGTAAACCCCCTATTTTATTTTAAATCAAGAGTAAAGAAAATGAGGAAAAGAATCTGAAAAAAATGTGTGTGTGTGTGTTTGGCTGAGTCACTTCACCGAGCACCTGTAACTAACACTGTAAATTAACTATACTTCAATTTAAAAACGGAGGAAGAAATGAGATCATTTTTTAAAAGAGTCTAGAAATGATAGTCTAGCTGATAAACTTAGTGATTTTCTTCTTCAGAGAGACTGACACCTGTGAATTCACGTACACATGTACTGACACCCTGCCTTGCGAGGGGCAGACAGCCTGCATGCAGCAGCAGACAGCCCCGGGTCTCCAGGTTCTCTAGCCTCCGCTCCAACTCTGCCTACAGTACGCACAGTATCACAGCAGGTCCCAAAGCTGAGCCCCCGACGCCTGTGCCACCCCTCCCCTCCCACCACCTGCCCTAGAACTAGAAATCTCCTGTAACCTGGCAAGTCCCCCTGCCCCTCCCTGACCAGAGGAAGTACAAGAGCTTGGGGAAGGACAGGGCACTGTCAGTCACAACTGTGCCGATGGTCTAACTGCATTTCTGAGAGCTCCCAGGGCAGTCCTTTAGGTCAGGTTGCACCGTTCAGGAGTTCTGCCCGTCCGTCTGCAGCAGTGTAAACCCTGGGGTGGTGGGGGCCACGGGAGCACGGTGCTCGAAGGCAGCTGCTCCCCCCAAACTTCACACCTCAGCCAGGCGCCTCCCTGAGAGTGGTATTCTTGGGGACACTGAATACACAAGACAGGGACCGTGTCCCCAGAGCTTAGGGCACATCCTGGAAACCACAAGACAACAAGGGGGCAGACAGAACATGATCCTTGGAGAGCTGATCCATTCCAGTCCTTTTGTAAAACAGGGGATGACTCAGAGGTCAGCACGCAGCTCCAAGACTTACAGTGACTGTCAAGTCCATTACTCTGGACCTTCTGGCTGCCACATACTGAGCAAATGTGCCAGACGCTGGGGCATGCTTCACCTACGTTATCTCCTTTTATCTTTAGAATAGCACTAAAAGTGAGACACCACCCTCACTTTAGAGATCAGACCATTAAACTAGGGTTTGAGAGGATTACCAAGGTCACACAGGTGAGGGGCTGGGAGACCATCTCCAGAGGACTGGATGGGTCCACTGCCTGTGCCCCTTCCACAAATGTCACCTCATGTGATGCATGCAAATTTACTGTATCCCCTCTTAATCCTCTTGCTCTTACAGCAGATTTTTATGAGCGTGCATGTCACCCCTCTCATACAATTTCCTACATGCTGACAAATCTCTTAAATGAAGGGCAACTAACCAGTCCACCCACAGATATTGTCCTACGATCGCATCAGATACTGCCAAGAGATCAAACAGAAAACAAGGTAAATTTGTAAAGGGGAGGAAGAAACAGCGAGACAGTTACTACTGACACAAGGTGACAAAGCCCGCGGGCAGGCGCTCCTCTGCACACGCCCATCACCCAGGAACCGTCAATGCAGGTTCAGATGCCACAGCTCTGAACAAGCTCCTGATCAGCAAGGGGCCAAAGGATTCTGAAGGTCAGGTTGGGCTGGAGTGCTCTGGGAAGGTAAAGAGATGAATCAGAAACAGCCTTTAGATTCAGAGGAATGAGCAGAATTGGAGAAGTTCAGGATACAGTGTTGGGATGAGAGAAAATAGTATTTTAAATGTAGCAAAAAAAAATTTAGGCAAAGGAGAATTGTGAAACACAGGTCATTCAGAGGACAGCTGTCTGTGTAAAAAAGATAAAACTATTCCTAAACTGCCTGAGCACTGAGGTGGCAGGGATTATGAGACAACTCTCTGGAACAGCCCTGAGTGGCCTGAGAGTAAGTTTGAGGCTTACTTCAGTGTGACTTCAGTGTGCTGGTCCAGTAAAGGGCAACACCCGTGATCACATCTACAGAAGGTGGGCCCAGCCACTCGGCTACTTGGTGACCGAGGCTTACGGCCATGAACTTGGGCACACACCCAACCACCAGCCAAAGAATGTTCATGAGACATTTTTAAACACTTTCGTCCCATAATGAACAGGAAAGGAAATCCCACTGTCAGCTCCACCCTATGTCAGCCTCCTAAAAGAAGGGCTTCCCAGGAGAAGAACCAGGATAGTGGGCTCCAACTGTGCCATCTGCTGACGTGGCCCCACTTCCTGGCTGGGTTGTTTCCTCTGCCGTCTCGGACTGAGCGGCTCTGCGTGCCCAGTAAGCGCCTCAGCAAACAGATGTGAGTGCCCAGATGCAGAAGAGGTCACCAGGCATCCTGACGGTGTGCACACTCTGGAGAGGCAGGGCGGCCCTGCAGGAGCTGCACTCCCCTTCAGGAACAGGGCTGTGACCCAGGACTCGTTTTATAAGTAACACAGCCACTCTCAACCCACCTGGATAATTTCAAAGTGGAAGCCACAACCCGAGCCCTACCCACCCTACAGTGCTTATCAATTTCACCAACGTCTGGGAAATGCTTCGTAAGCTGTGAAGTACTAGAAGAACACAATTCTTCCTCTTAGAGTGCCTGAGAAATCAGAGGCCCTTTATGACACTCCTCCTTTCTTGTCAGCACCCCACTGTCCCTAATCTGGTATTTAATATCCTTTTCAGCAAAGCAAAAACTCAAAGCACAAAGAAGAAACCACAGACTTACTTGCTCAAGGTCAAACACCAAATACATGACTTTGGAGGAATGAAAGCCACGGCTCAAGGTTGTCATGAAGTCAAACATCATGCGTTATGGGAGAATAAGAGAGCCATCTCCTAATTCGCCACTAGAGATTCAATGTTCCGGCCCTTCCTAAAGGTGCCCGGCAGAGTCAAGCCCTGGGACGGCACTGGTGGGGCCACCCGAAAGCCTCAGTGGTGAGCACTGCTGTGCTGACCCGACGGCTCCGTGGGCCACCCCAGTCGTGCACGCAGGAGGCAGCTTCCTTTTCTGTGAAGATAGGTCCAGGCAAGCTTGGTGATTAGTCCTCCTGGAGGCAGCCAGTCCCTACATCCAGAGTGGTTGGAAGCTTAGGCCACACTCCCCTCTGCAGACCCTTCAGACAATTGTGCATCCTCATTTCCTTAAAGGATCACTGAGCCTCAGCGTCTAGACGAGAAAGCTCTGGAGCAGGTGGGCAGCTCCACCTGCCCAGCGGCCTCCTCCAATCCCCCGCCACTCTCCACTCTCCCAGCCTTTAAAGTCTGCCCAGCTCTAGAAAGGAGAAGGCCGAACTAATCCACCCTGGTCTATGTGCGGGAAACGGAGGGAGCAGTGGAAATAGAAAGAGGGAAAAAAAAAATCAAACCACCCGTCAGTCAGTCTACCAAAAACCCCTGAGCTTTCATGATTTGCTGTGAAGGAGAGGAGACTGCATATAAGCTGGCACATCCTGAGAGGCAGGTCCACACCCAGGGTCCTGGCAGAGCCTCCAATGAGCAGAAGGCACTGCCCTGAAGGCTTGTACAAGACCAAGAAGCCTCAGTTCAACCCAACTCTGTCCCATCGCATCCATGTGACCCTGGGGGCGCTTCTTAATCTCTGTTTCCTTTCCTGGCCTCAGAGGAGGCTGGGACATATGTAAAGTGCCTCTTACAGTGCCAGACAGACGGCATATACTCAATAAAGGCTGCAGAAGATAATAGTGCTGATGGGGACTCTACCTTCCAGTCTCACATTAGGAAATTGATGGCAACGTCAAATTCAAACACTTCCATTCAAGAGACCTCATAAGACCACCATTCTCAGTGGAAAGCAGTCTTTCGACATCTTCCCTGCTCTTTCCCGGGAATCAGGTCTGAAGGCAGACAAAAACATCCAGTTCAATTTTAGTACATCCGCAAGGCCTGACCCAGACTCCAGCAGAAAAAAAAAGGAACTTGACTAGCTAAAATAAACTGAACACAAGAACCTCTCTGAAACCAACCCTCAAGAACAAGTAGAGAAGGAGAGGACACAAAGCAACTCTACGTAAGCCAAGAATACCCTTCCCCAGGAAAAAAGGCACATGACAGGCCAGACCCCAGGGGTGGGCGACCTCCTAAGGAGCCCCCAGTCCTCCCATGATGCACTGTATCTTAGCCATCCCCATAATTACTATGATGTGGGAGCAGGGGGTGGTAGGGATCAATATTCCAATATCCAACAAACAAGAAACCCCTAGTTTCAGTGTTGAGATAAAGAAGAGTCATTTAAAGAACGCTGTGCGAAAGAAGTACGTTGTTTAGACAAAATGCTGTATCAGGAAACTGTGAAAGGTGGTGGGAACTCACTTCCTGCTGTAATACAAGCTCCACAAGGGGAAGGAGTTTTATCTGTTTGGCTTGCAGCACCCAGAACCGTGCTTGGAACCTAAAGGCACTCAGACACTTGTCAAGTGAATAATAGGAAGAAGAAGTGGCATCTATGCAACATGATAAAGGGCGCAGACTGTAAGTCAAACAGAGTTAGATTCCAATCCTGTCTGGTTCTGTTACTTAAGTCTCAACCTCTCGGAAATTCAAAACCCCCATCACAGGATTTTTGTTAAGGATTAAATGACAATGTGTTTAGCCACTCAGAATGCCTAGCACACAGGAAGCTCTTGGTAAATGGTAGCTCAGCAATTAATATAATCACCTCCTCTCTCCCGTCCCACTCCTCAAACCCCCTGGTCGGAGGGAGGAAAGAGAGGCAGCGTATCAGAGCACTGGCCTGGGGCCTGCTCCAGCCTAACCCGAATCACAGTGTGTCTGCCCGGTCCCCAACAGCCCTCCTGTTCCCATGCGACCAGTGCCCACCCATCCCTTCTGCACAGGGGGCGCCTTCTGCCTCGCGCGGGTGGACATCAGCACAGCTAGAGAGCAGGCACCCCCCACTCCCACCCCTGGGAGAAGCCAGTGCAGCACGAGAGACAGGCGTCACCTGAAGAGGCTCCCAGCTGAGACCCCGCTGCAACTAAGAGCCGGGACAGCCTCCCACTCACTCACACACGGATCCCCCGCCAGCGGCCCTAACATGCTAACAGGCTTTGTACAAATTAGCACTTTATCAAACTGCTAAGACCACCATTTCCTAAGCTGAGCTGCACAATTCTCCCGACAGCTCCATGCAAATGTGCTCCACAGCTCAAGGCGTCAGGACAACTTGCTGGACAACTTCAGCTGAGGTGGGAGGGAGAAATATTTCCTGCCCCAAGAGCCCCCAGCTGGCATCTCAGAGCTGCTGAGGATTCGAACTGGAAAAGATCTGAGAGATCCCCAATTAACTCACTGAGCTCAGCAGAGGATCCAGGTTTTCTAAGGACACACGTGCAGAGAATCTAGGCACTTCAGACTTATAGTCCTAAGCCAAAATCCTGGATCATTAGGTGGTGTTCGTGAATGTGTACGTGCAAAAGGGGAAGGAATGTGCAGGAAACTGACTCCTGCATGTGTCCTCTGCACTGCTGACCTAGGAGACACAGCTGCAGAGGGACACACATCAGCTTCTCATCCTAGTGACACTGCACCCTTTCATCCGAGGTCCCGAAATTGCATCCACTCGTCCAAGGTCCCAACACCACACCCTCTCGTCCGAGGTCCTGACAGACACTGCACTGTCTCATCTGAGGTCCCCAAACCACACCCTCTCGTCCAAGGTCCCATAGGAGTGAGCAAAGCAGCAAAGCCAGGCGGGGCACACATCAGGATCACAGCTGCTGAACAAACAGGGCTCAGGGAGGGGAGGAGAGCACAAGACGTGAGAAGAGCAGCCCCCCAGGTGTGCTCAGGCCTGCCCTGCCACTGCTGCCAGCTAAGACATCACCTCCAGAAACACACCCCTCCACCCACCGTGCTGCCAAGTGACTCCTGCATCTGGATTATCAGTCTACTGGAAGGAGAGACGCAAGGACAGGCAGTCAGTACCCAGAGAAAGAATCAGTGACTGCCTTTATGCATGTGGGAGGCTGGGCAGGAGGGGGTGGACCCGCAGGGAGCAGGGCACACTCGTCAGACACACCAGCTCCAGCAAAGAGCTCGGACGCGTGCACTCACCACAGCAGGACTTCTTGCTGAGCAAGACACCCAACTCCACCAGGGCCAGCAATGTTACAAAACCCCACTTCCCAGCCCTCCTCAAAGCTGGCTGTGACCATGAGTTTCACGTGCTGGCCAACGAGACGTGGGCAGAAGTGCGTGAGCCTTCCAGAAAGACTGCTTAGGGGGAGCTTCTCACCTGGAGCTTCTCCGTCTCAAAGAAGGGCACCTTTTTGTTTTTCTCTCCATTTCCTCCCTTTTGTGTTTTTCCTAGAAGCAGAAAGAGGATGGCTGGAGCTCTGGCAGCCATGTCTGACCAGACATGGTAACCTAGAGGAAGGTGATCACGTGTCAGGGCAGTGGAGTTAGGTCCGTTACACTCTCACCTGCCAATCCACGGAGTGTACCACATGCTGCAGCTAAGAGGGCCAGAACTCTCTTTTCAGACAGAAGGAGCCAACATCCTGATGACCATGGAAATGGCTACGGGCTGAGCCTCCCACCTCCAAGCTTCTCTACAAAATGGAGAAAACCTTCTTAGACATTCAGGCCCTATTCTACACTGACCTTTATTTACTAAGGGAAGCTCTGAAGGAGACAGAATGGTGCACAGTCTTGCAAGGAGACAGGACAGACTCCAACTGGGGTCTGCTTACACAGAGCAACCTAGGGTAGATGTTCCTAAGTGGAAGCCTTGCTACTAAAAAAGGAGCAGAGCTTTTCTTGGAGTTAAGAGGAAGCAAGCTTCATCCTCAAGAAACCAAATATTCCACATCACCCATAACTGAACTCTCAGAATAAACTGACCCAGTGAGGGGGCATGGATTTGATCTCGGGTGATATTAACCTAAAGATATTCCTCAGCAATTAAAATATTGCAAATCCCATGACTACCAACTTCTAATGCTTTCAGGCCAGCTTATCTCCTACCACCTTCTGCAGAAAAGCCTCACCATCACAGAGCCAGCAAACCTCGAACCCTTTCATTAACTCACCAACTAGCACACGGCCTTCCTCGGGGTAGTGATCAGGTCATGTGCTGCTCTGTCCCCCAAAATGCAAACACCTAACAGGGACAACAGGGCTGGAGGCAGTTATGGAAGAGCGAAACGGAACTGTCCTCCCCACAAAGGTGTCGCCCCTGCTGGCCCAACCTCACCCTCTTTTCCTGTTAAAGCAGGAGCAGACACATTTCTTTGCCCCAGAGCCAAGGTCAAGTCGAACTGTCCAAGAGTAGAAAAGACCATACTACAGCCACACTGCAATCAGCAGGGCCAGAACAGGCCAGAGAATGGGGCTCAGACGGTGGTGGGTGACCTTGGGGCCTGTTTTGCACCATGCGTGATTTACAATGACTGCCTACCCTTTGCAGAGGGGAGGAGAGGGCAGGAGGATTTTTTCATGTCAAATATTAAGTAGGTTAAGGAAATAAATTCCCCCAAGTAGGGACAGAATCCTTCTAGGGCAGAAAAACAAACAATTAAGGGAGGAAAAAAAAACTGGAAAGGGTACAGGAAAAAAAAAAAAGATGAACTTTATATAAGACAGACCTTATAAGGAAAGGTTACAGGAAATAGAGTCATTTGACATGAAGATGAAAAAACTCAGGACACCTTCCCTGCCTTCAAGATCCACTAGTATTCCAACGCCTAGGAGAGTACTTTGTACGCAAAAGAGCATTTACTATTTGTTGTGCGTGAGTGGGTGCTCATTGTGTTTGACTCTTTGCGAACCCATGGACTGCAGACTGCCAGGCTCCTGTCCATGGGATTTCCCAGGCAAGAATACTGGAGTGGGTTGCCATTTCCTCCTCGAGGGGATCTTCCAGACCCTGGGATTGAACCCATGTGCACACACTGTGGGCCCAATTCCTTGAACATGATGGGTGCAGAACAAATGGACATGAATGAAGCTAACCCGTATTTGCTGTTCATGCCCCGTGTGCGTGGTACCGGGACCAGCGTGAACAAGAGAGACATCCCTGTCCTCAAGTAGCTTTCATCCTGGGGGAGACAGCATGCAGGAAAACCCCACGTATCAGAGGGAAGCACGCGCCATGGAGGAAAACGCAATGCAGGAGCAGGGCAGGACATGCTGGCTGCGGCAGCTGCTGCTGTCACCCAGACTGGTCTGGGATGACCTGCAAGGAAACAGCGGGCAAGACTGGAGACAAGAGACTGGGTGAGACCTTGCAGGCCACTGTGAGGACCACTCTGGCTGTGACATACACCTAGGGGTACAAGGGAGGAAGCCAGGAAAGCAGTTTGGAGGAGGGAAAGGAGGCTACTGCAAAAAGCTAATGACCGTGACTTGGCTAAAGAACTATCACTGCAGACTGTGGGCAGATTCTGGATCAAAATACACAAGTGGAGTTGATAGAATATGCTAATGGATAAAGTGTGAGGGATGCGAATAAGAGAGGATAACCCAAAGAGTTTTTGCCTGAGGAGGTAAAAAGATAGATGAAGAACAAGCTAACAGAAGAACAAACACATAAACCTTCCTGTCGGGTCCCACTGATGGCAGGAGTAATCCCTGGGCCATTCACACTGTGCAGCCGTGTCTGCCCCGGGGAAGCGGGTTCTCTCCCATGCTCCAGATCTGACCTGGGTTGGGGGTATGCACCTTCACGATCCAGCCTCTCACCCTGCCCCCCACTTCACTCCCAACACTCTAGGCCCCATGACCCTTCGCTAAGTGGATGGGCACATGGTCTCACACCCAAAGAATCTGCTCCCTTATCAACGCTGAACAGGTCCAGAACAGCTCAATGCAGCTCTTAATAAAAAGGTCTGCATTCTTAGCCCATTCACCAACTGCTAGAGCTTCCTCCCCAAACTCTGTGCCACCTAAGGAGGCAACATCATCTCCAACACGGCAGGAGGTGGCATAGACTCGGGGATGGAGGTGGAAGAACAGGAGATAAGGGAAAACAAGAGAGGCTGGAAGGTCTGCACCCCAAACCCACCCTCGAGCTGTGCCTGCCCTCAGCCATTCAAAAGCATCTCTTGTTCAAGGGAAGGCCTCCCATTCCCACACACACCTGCCACCACCACCATCACCAAATCACCCATCAAGACCGAGCTCTCTCCTCTTCCACCCAACTTTTCAAAGAGCAAAAGAGTATTTGGCATTTCCATGAGATTCAGGTTTAGCAGTATACTGTTCGGGGTTTCTTTTCCTAGCCAAACCCATATAAGCTATGTCCTGAACATTCAGCCTGAGACAGACAGTAAGCCCTACAGAAAAAAGAATTCAAAATGGGGCAAAAGTAGGAAAGTGCTTCTTACTGATTATTTTCTAGGCCAAAGACTCTAAGTTGTGCTAAGTGTCAATGAAGTGTTTGCTGACTGCTCATGAAGTGGCCAACAATGACCCCTGGGATAGACAAGCAAAAAGACAGTATTCCTACCCTCCAAAAATTTACAGTCCAATTAAGGAAGAAATTACCACAGGTGCTACAGCAAACAAGCAAATACTGTCTTCTTGTACTGCAGGGCCAGGCAACCGGGGTGAGGACTGGGGTTTGGGTAAGGAGAAACAGAGGAGGCGCAGACAAGACTGGAGGCAAGGTTCCGCAGAGCACATGCAGGGGGCTGGAAGCAAGGTGACAACCGCCCGTGGATGTTCACAGCCAGGCAGAAGAGCTGACTGGGGCCTTGCAGGGAGCAGCCCAGCCTTTGAAGCAGAATGGCTTGGCCACAGACAGGAGAGTGGTAACAAGGAGGATGGAATGGCAGCCAGGCAATGTCCAGGAGGCCTGGACAATCACTTAAGCATGAAATGAAGGGAGAATAGACTAGTATGACAGCAATGGGAACCGCAATTTTATTTATTTATTTATTTTTTGAACTGCAATTTTAAAAGCAAAAGTTCTTGCAATACTGAGCACCAACTGTGTAGGCATAGTTCTAGACACTGGACATAAGCAATTTCCAAAGACAATTTGAACAAAGAAATAACAAAGCAAATGAGATGGATGAAACTGGAGTCTATTATACAGAGTGAAGTAAGCCAGAAAGATAAAGACCATTACAGTATACTAACACATATATATGGAATTTAGAAAGATGGTAACGATAACCCTATATGCAAAACAGAAAAAGAGACACAGATGTATAGAACAGACTTTTGGACTCTGCAGGAGAAGGCGAGGGTGGGATGTTTCAAGAGAACAGCATCGAAACATGTATATTATCTAGGGTGAAGCAGATCACCAGCCCAGGTTGGATGCATGAGACAAGTGTTCGGGCCTGGTGCACTGGGAAGACCCAGAGGGATCGGGTGGAGAGGGAGGTGGGAGGGGGAATCGGGATGGGGAACACATGTAAATCCATGGCTGACTCATGTCAATGTATGACAAAACCCACTACAATATTGTAAAGTAATTAGCCTCCAACTAAAAAAAAAAAAAAAAAAGAAAAGAAATAACAAAGCAGATTAGCTATAGTGGGTATACAAACCAACTGCTGACTTCCATTACCTGCAACCTGTTCAAGGGTGGGAAGGCTGACAAATACTTCATACCCCAGTCAGTGGCTTAACTTTATCTACAACTTCCCTAAAAACAGAACGTTTAAGATGCCTTAGTTAGGCACACACATGCATGAGATGAAAGGACAGCCATCTTTAATCCTTCATGGAATTATCAATATTTTTGCTCCCCTGTGTTTTACATAAGTTTGGATAAAAAGATCTGAAAATCCCCATCTTCCAAGCAGTAAAGCAAGGTTGTTGTTACCAGGCGATGGGCCTCCATCACTGCTCCTCACCCTGCCACCACCAAGCTCACCTTTCCTCTGCAAGAGTCCGAGGAGGTGGAGCTGGAAGACCTCTGACGCCTGGTGCTGAGGGAGGCTTTTCGCTCATCTGAGCCCTCTAGCACCTTCAAAGTGCCCCAAAAGCCTCAAGGATCATGACAAATCTGGCACTTTGGGCCTCGTTGAAGACACAGCCACACGCACTGGGGCCATGAAAACGTCTTCTGTCATCTCTCATCCTAACCCACACCCCAAAATGCCACCGGCAGAACATAAGCCTTCAAGGTCTGATGCTCCAGCTTCAGACAACTGAGCAGCCAGCTGGGGGTCAGATACCTCAGTGTGTATTGTAAGGATGTGGCCCCCCTCTTGCCATATTTACAACACAGGGCAATTGCAATTCTGAGCCCCTCAGAGACTCCTCAGCACAATAGCAAGGACAACTACGATGCTAACAGAGACTTCTTCTACACATCCCCAGGCAGATGGAGGCCTGTTTCCTAGCCCCACACCATAGGAGTACATATGTGGAGTACATTCAAAACAGTATACCACTGGAGCTGGAATCCTGTGTCCTAACAAGAATGAAGAAGCCAAAACACCAGCCTCTCCTCCGCAGCCCCAGAGAGACTCAAGGGGGACAAGGATGGAGGAAGAACAGTCTGTGGCCTTCACTCCGGTTGCCAGCACCTAGCCCTCCTCCGACAGGCTGTCCTCTCGCCACATCCTTCTGACTGCAAGTTCCTCTTGCGCAGCTGCAGCCAAACACGCACAAGCCCAGTCTTCTGGTGACGCACAAAGTGACTGCTAACAGAGGATACTGCTCCATGGAAGACATCGCTGTCCCCAAATGAGGCACTTTCTATTTGATCATCTGCCCATGTGGCTAATGCATGCATCTGGGTTTTGTTCACCAGCTCTGCACATGGCACGTGTCCATACTTATTACTGACTGTAATGGGTTGGGTGGGCGGGGGGCGGGGGGGGGGTGGTGGTGCAGGGGAGTCAAAGGGATTAGCTCCACAAAACTCTGACCCTACTGAGATTAAAGTCTTAAAACCAGATTCACACACCTCTGCCAGCCGTCACCCACCTCAGCGCTATTGCAGCCTATACTGGAATCCTGCAGACACCAGGTTCCGTGGACAAGGAACGTGAATCCACAAATAAACTGTCCCTTTAAAGATCCTCAGCAATCTAAAAGCAGCTGGTTTCTGGTATGAACCAGTCCTCAGAAAGCAACTCTCACTTCATCCATAAAGAACAAAGTCCAAAAATTTGAGTTTTGTTTAAAAAAAAAAAAAAATTAAAGGAAAGAAATAATCGCTCCACACAGATAAATTCAAGATTCGGACACAACTGCTGGTTCAAGAACAGGGCTTGGGGGTTTTCAAAGTGGCCAGAAGGCAGGCAGTTTTACCTGCTCTGCTAACACTAAACACAGCTAGTTGAGGTCTGGGTGGAGTGCAGGGAAACGGCCCTGAGCAGAAGCCCTGAACTGCAGCGCCACAGAGCAGACGCAGGGCTCACGGTAGGGCCTCCGCGCCACCAGGGCAGACCAGACCCAGCACAGCTGACCTCGCCCGCCCTGTGGTAGGCAGCAAGTCCTCCAACGTCCGAGGAAACCGCAGCCAGAGGAAACCCAGGCACCGTCCTCTCTCCTCCCCTCCCTCCTCCTTTTTATTTAAAAAAGAAGGACAATATTTCTGTGCCTAAGAAATGTGATTGCAAGAGTCCTGTATCAGAAAACAGCAACTGAGACATTGCTCTGGCAAAATTTCCAGTATTCTTACTTACCTGCTGAAAGTAATCATAAATCCTTCCTTCTCTCAGAAGAAAAAGAAAACGATGACTAACTTTTTTAAAGGATTTCAGTAATACCTGGGATTCTCTAAAAGATCCTTAAACTGGCACACGATGGTTGTAATTTCAGTGTTTAAGGGAAGCTCTGAAGTCATATCACTTTTACCCAGTGATCAGAGCTAGTTTCTTACCATATATTTGGGAGGCTTTATGTTTTGGTCTCCTGCCTCAAAGAAAGTACCACTCCAAACCAAGTATTAATACTGTGGTGAAGGTAGAAATGATACTACTGAAAATAGCAGCTGCAATTTATTAAACACATTACCACAAGCCCCGGCATATCTCAGAGCCAATCATCTGTCTTTCCTCATTTAATTCTCCTTGTGAGGTAGGTACAATTATCAGGGTGATTTCACAGATGAGAAAAAGGAAACACAGAGAGGCTAAGTAACTTGCCCAAAGTCAAATAGTAAGTGATACAGCTGGCACTTAACGCCAGGTAGTCTGGAACCATCAGCTGAACAGCCTCTGTCCTTATATCTGCTAGCATCTTCATCCCAAAACAACCCTGAGTCATCACTATCATCTGCAAATTACAGATGGGGAAAAAGAATGAAGGTCAAATAATCTGTCCAGCTCGTAAGCTACAGGGTCAGGAGTCCACTCTGGGTCTCTGAACCCCCATGGTCAACACTCTCCACTTCCCCACAGTCCAGGGCAGTTTGATCAACCAACACAGGACATCTGTAGAGACGGCAGTTCCTAGGACCAGAAGAGGTAATGCTCGGTCCCGAGGGCATACAAGCAGGGAAGAATGAAGAAGCATTGTGCCATAGGAAATCTGCTGTCTGCTGTCCACCCCATGTCTCTTAAACAGAACCTACTGTCATATCCTGCTCACGACCCACAGACGTGCTTATTATTCCCCAAGGTATCTCCAGTGTGGCGCTGACTTACCCAATCTCATCTCCCACTCTCCCTGAGAAGCCCAGCCCTCCAGTTTGGCCACCCCACCCCTTCCCCGCAGCACCGCCCTCTCACTCAGACGTGGTTCCATGGTTTGGCGGTTCCTGGCACCTGAACTCGCCGTGCCCTTCTCCCTTCCATTTCTCAGACCCCCTCGCCTCCTTGAGTCCTGCCTGAGCTCCTCTGCCTCTAAGCGCCTTCGCAGTTCCAAACAATTTCACACTTATTCACATCCAAGCAGCACTGTTTGCCATTGTTTCTCTTTCTCCAGTGGAAAATTCCTTAGGGGAGCAGCCAGCCGTGCAGGGCCACAGGAGGTACGGCCACCAGAAGGCAGAGGCTTGGGAGTCAGGCTGAGACTGGAACCTGACTGCCCCTGCCCAGCTGTCCAATCCCCAGTCAGGCGCCTAGAAAATGCAGGTGGGAATAGTACCTCCTTCAGAGTATTTCTAAGAAAAGAAGTAAATGAGAGATTGCATCTTGACACTGTTTTCCACAGTGCTGGCAAAAATGCTCAATAAATAATTTCTTCAACGATAACACATCAGGCCAGAGCCTGGCCTAAGACTTGCTGAGCATGCAGCTGGAGTGTGACAAGCAGCATCAATCCACTGACGGGTGATTACTGAAGGTAAGGGGTTACTTGTTAGAACTGGACAAGAGAAAGATGGAGCTCCAGGAAGTAAACTAGTAGAGTGGAACAGGAAAAATAGGATCCAAGGATGAAATCAAGTTGGTAAACACCTCCTGGGTACTGACTGTGAAAGCATTCCAAGGGACACATGGGCGTGTAAGACAAAGGCCCCCACTCATGGGGCTTACAATCTAGCTAAGCAGTTAAGACAATGCATAAAATAACTAAAAACACAAATAAATACATAACCGCTAAACAAATGGTACAGCCGGGATTCCCGGCTTTTTTCAGTCATGATGACTCCTTTTATCATCAACTATTATTTCTGATCATTATGTGATATAAGGTATTCCTTACAACACCTTGTTGATTGAAAAAAATGCCTAACAATAAAAACAATCTAACAATAAAAACAATCTACTATTAACATTTTTCAATGAATTTGTATTTTGTTAATCACTACAGCATCTATGTGTGTTGCAAAAAAAGCAGAACATATATAGATCATTAACTCAAGCTCTGATGTGTGATGAATCTACTCAACAGATTCACAAGCCTGGCCGATGGGCAGTAAACACACACACACACACACAATCTTTACCCAAAGCATGGGGAATTACTCAAAGAAATTTACTGATAATAGTTCAGAAGCTGGTAGAGACTAGATGACAAATTTCTAACAGATTCAACTCAATGAACATTTAGCTAACTTAACTAAAACAAACATTTAAATATTATAACGAATAAGAGATCCTGGAGGATGGATGGGATGAAGCTGGACGGAGGGACGGGAATGTGAGAAATGGCCCAGCCTGAAGCCTTCTCAGCAGCCCACTGAGGAGAGGGAGGAGGTGGTCACAACCTGAGCAGAGTCAACCTGCCATCTGGAAAGGACACACCTGCTCAAGACACAAGCAGGGCAGACGGGCTCCAGAGTCCCTGGGTCTGGACTTGAACCTGGGACCCACCTCTCACCGGGTCTGGTTAGTGAGGGCAGGCTCCTAAGCCCAGTCTCTGCTGTAAAATAGAGACCACACTGCCTGCCTCACAGGGAAAGATGGGTTTTGAAGTGAGGCTAAAATAAGTAACCATCATGAAGTGAGCCCAGTGTCCCAGAAGCAGATAACACCACGCTCTCACGACCACATCACGCTCTCACGACCACATCACAGGGAGTGAATGCGAAGGTAAGACGGAGCCCAGAGTCCCTCAAGCAGAAATTTACAGAAGGAAGACTAAAGGAGTGAAAGAGGCATGAGGCACACAGACTAGCACGGGAAGACAAAGAAGAAAACACCTAAGGATCCAAACTATGAATTCAACCTTTTGGGTAAATTCTTAAACTATTTTACTAATTTATTATGTATTTTATTAATCACAAATCAAAGCTTTCATGCTGCAAAAGTGTTGTGAAGATGACTAGTTTTTAAAAGCTTTATAAATAAAATCCTCTCCCCTACCAAAAAAATGAGTAAAATTCAATAATCTTAAGAATATGTTTTACTTTCCTCCAGATCATTTTATAACAGTCCGTGCACTGCCTGAGAGTGGGGTGTGGAGCTGAAATAGAGGACAAGATAAACAGGAACAGTAAGACACAACAAGTAAAGTAGTGTTCTACGTTTGTGTGAACACTGATAAACTACACGGCTTAGACAGGACAGTACTGGGAGCCTCTTCCCACCACCCCCAATGTTAAGGACTATAAAAACACCTATCATGTAACAGGAATACAACAGGCATTAGGGGACAGGACATCTCAGGAGAGAGGATGGGACACGGGAAAAGGCAGGGAAGGGAAAATTATCAAATTCTGTTCTGAATTTGGCCTTTTTTAAAATTTGGATTTTTTTTAATGTATATATGATATTACTATAGAAATCAGATGCTTTTTCAGAAGGGAAAACTAAAACTTAAAAACAAGACAACATGCCACTGTAGTAAAGGAACACAGTTCTGATTGCAGAAGCTTCTCTATCTGTCCCCTAAAAGGGGGCTCCGACCAGCGTGGCCTGGGGGGGAGCAGAAGACCCCCCAGGTGGGCTCCATGCCGGTGAACTGCTCCCCAAGGACGCAGAACTAGGCCCAAGTCCACCAGACGATGAGCAGGAGAGCCGCCCCTCCCCATGGAAGGCAGCTGGAGGTGCCGCGGGACCAGGGCCCTGTCACACAGCTGCCCAGCACACCAAGGCCAGGCCCTCAGAGCAGCGATTCTGTGCCATCCAGGCCACTGTGCCGGGGGCGGGAGAACCAGCCCAGGGACTTTCTGCTGCGGATCCTGGGAGCCTGAGCAGCAACAGAGGGCAAACCCAGGGCAGAGAAGAGGACTAAAGCAAAGTCCGATTAGCAACTACACTCTGAGTTTACACGGCGCCTCTTTCTTCCATCAAGTGCTTTGGAGACACTACTTGACCAGGCTCTTCACGTTCTTTATTTAAACATTTTCACAGCAAGTCACAGACATCTCGAGCACCCAAGAAAGCCGTGTCCACTCTAAAAGATTAGGGAGGGCCCACACACCCATACCAGTTTGCTGGAGGGGAATCAGCAAAAGCAACAAGACTCAAAGCACCCCTGCTCCTCGCTGTCCTGGCCAGGAGCACAGGTTGCTTCTCAAAGAGGATTCTGAGATTTTAGGGGAAACTGAGTATTCCACAGGTCCCCAAACAAGCATCTAGAATGACAAAGAACAGTCACAGTCCTGCCTCACCCACAGCACAAATCAAGAGCCCAAGGGGCCTTGAATTATCTCTAAAACAAAACCAAAGAAGGAATACAGGAGAGGGGGAAACAGAGGACAAGGAAAGGAAGAAAATAGCTCATGCATTGTGCTGAGATCACAGGAGATCTACTGAGATCCATTTTTATCTCAAGAGAGGGGCACCGGGTTCTTCCACAAGCTTGTCTACCGCAAGCCAACCGGAGCAGTAAAATCTGTGGGATAACCCGACAGTCATTTTACACTCTTTCTATATGAATACTAGATTGTTCAGCATTGACTGTGAGTCTACAAAGTGAACAAAACCTCTCCCATGCCCCAGAGAAGGAAAAGCGGTGGTGGACACAACTGTCAGGATAAAACGTCAGCACACAAACAAGTTCATACTTACATACTGTGAGGAGGTCTGTTGCGGGAGAGAACAGAGAAGGTAAGAGGAAATACCAGAAACGGCCCCTGGGCTGGGTGGTCAGGTGGTGGGGCGCTACCTCGCCTGAGACTAGAGGAGGGGGCTGAGGGAGGGTGCGAGCTCTCTGCAGGGGCCGAGGACACACAGGTGCGTGGCCTCCCAGGAATCCTGGGTTTGGAGCTCACCGGAGAGGACCAGCAGGATGGCAGGGCAGGCAAGGCCACGTCATGGACAGCCAGGCTTGGCCTCTTGAGGAAAGTGGATTTAAGGACCTTGCTTCTTCCTGTGTCCCTCAGAGTTCTCGGCCCAACGCCTTCCTCACGGCAGACACTAAGAGCACACACACTTCATTATAAACCACTGACCATTTAACAAGCAATGCAATCACTTAAAATCTTGGCCCTCAAGAATCTTCTAGAAAAGAAAAAAAAACAAACAGACCACCCCTTCACCCCAAGGAACAAATGTTCCCGAGACAACAAGAAAAATATCCTGAGACAGCATCTGATTAAACGCCCAGTGAAACATTCAAGTCGCATGTCGGTCCCTGGAAGGGAGTAATTTTAGGCCTCAGTAGTGACAACAGGTCTTCCAGAGAAGGCAGGACTCCAAGGGGAAACTGAAGTTCAGGAGAATTCAGCAGAGCCAGCTGGGAGGACATTCCAGGCACACAGATGGGGTAACCTCCAGGGCACAGCTGGACACCCTGGACACCTGGAGAGCAGTCTGGCCAGAGCCTCTCCTGTGCAGCCAGCCCAGCCTCGGGGGCCTTGCAGGGAACAACAGGAAGGTTCCCACAGCCTGGCACCAGCCGGTCTCCTGCCTGGCACACTCCGGGCGAGCTGCCTGGACAGGAATGTGAGTGAGACTGTCTGCCCCAGGAGGAGACAGGAAGGCAAAGAGCGATGGATCTCATTCACTGGGATTTAAAAAAAAAAAAAAAAATCAAATGCCAAGAAGGAGAGTGAGAAGAGGAAAAAATCCAAATTGTTGTAGAATTATGCAACTGAAATTCCATGCATAAGCCAGGAAATTCAAAGGTCACAGTTCCCACAGCAACTGTAACCTGAGCCGCTGGCCGTGTAGTCTTTGGCAAGCCAGGCCAAATGTGAAGCACCCAACCGTGTTCAGGGCTCAG
Source organism: Odocoileus virginianus (assembly GCF_023699985.2). Lineage (NCBI taxonomy): Eukaryota > Metazoa > Chordata > Mammalia > Artiodactyla > Cervidae > Odocoileus > Odocoileus virginianus. Next base: position 6,202,411 of record NC_069696.1, read on the forward strand.
CCTGCAGGCCACAGGCCACCAGCGGTACCTGCTGGGGTCCTGGGCCGCTGCTCCGAGGTCACCTGCAAGGCCACACCAGGCTGCAGTCCCAGATTCTCCGGATTCTTTGAGGCAGAGCTCCACTGTGACCCTGTGCCCACTCAACTCTTCTCTAGGGTTGAGTGACCTTGGGAGGGAGCGGGGAGAGGGTGCTCAGGGAAGGGACTGCTCCCCTCCCCTCCGAGGTCTGCGCATCCCACACCTGCAAAACCTAACCAACTGGGAGAAAGGACGGGCCCGGGCAGCAAGGGAATGTCAACTTCAAAGGACACCATCAAAACGGTTTGAAGATAACCCACAGAATGGAAGAAGATTTCTGCAAGCTATTCCCCTGACAAGGGCCTCATCTCTAGAGAAAACGTAACTGAGCACATGTCCCTTCTCCAGAGAGGCAGGGCCACCAGTAGGTCACCCAAGGCCCTGCAGGCATCCTGAAGCAGACTGTATCATGGCAGTGGAGGAAGGGTCCGAGTTCCCTTCTACCGTTAACCCGCAGCATGGGGTCACAGTCCAGGCTGCGGGTACCTGCCTGTGGGTGGGACGGAGGACCAATAGGCACCTGGTGATCAGGGGCCTTTTCAAAGGACAGGGTTCCTGAGGTTCTTCTCCTCACTGTTCAATCATCATGGCAGAAATGACTCACCCTTAGAAAGCTGACATCCTGGAAACTGTTCCTCTCTTCAGGTGACATCGTATGTGAGCAGCTGAAACTACAGGCTCTGGGCAAAGGATGACTTGCCTGTTCCTGTGGCTGCCAAGGCGGCCACAGACAAGAAAAGCACGAGGGCTCAGCTCCCAGTGGCTGTCTGACCTGAGCACGGCCCTCCGTGATGTCACGAGAGATGACTGGACTAACGCAGGTAAGAGCCACGCTAAGGCCCTAACACACAGGAGCTCAGCACGTGGGAATCACTGAAGTGTTGCTATTTCTTCTCACACCCAACCTGATGACCACTTCACTTACAAGAGCTGGGTCCAAACCAATGTTGTGGTTGCTTCAGCAACCAGAACAGCAGCAATAACAGTGGCTGACTCTAGCATGTGCTGACTCTGTGAAGAACTCCACACAAGATTTCACTGATCCCTACGATCACACAATGACACAGACATGATCATTCAGGCTTTGGGTGAAGAAACAGGACAGTAATGTACTCAAGGTCACATAGTGCTAACTGGTAAAGATGGAAGCAAACCCAAGCCACTTGACTCTGGAGCCCCACGTGTGACCACACCGCAGCCATCTTCAAGCACCTGCCTCATCAAGCACAAAGCAGGCAAAGACGTTCCAAAAACACCCCAAGGGTGACTTCCGTGAAAGAACTGCCAGTCTCAGGTCGATGCAGTGATCGCAGAAAAATGTGGAGGGTCCTCTTCTGCAGATGAAAAAGGCCAGAAACAATCCAAGATACAACCATCACCTACTGATCACAGATAGCTCTGCTGAAAGCGGGAACGTGGGACTGGGCTTCATTTCACAAGTACACTTGCTATTAAGGCATCCAAGCACTTTAATGCCTCACAGGTGACACCAGCAAACAAGCCTGGGAATTTCAAACTGCCTCACACACTACTTGTTACTGCCGCCGTTCAGTCACTAAGTCGTGTCCAGCTCTCTGACTCCATGGACTGCGGGACGCCAGGCTTCTTTGTCCTCCGCTGTCTCCCGGAGCTTGCTCAAACCCTTGTCCATTGAGTCGGTGATGCCGTCCAACCATCTCATCCTGTTTCCCTCTTCTCCTCCTGCCCGCAATCTTTCCCAGCATCACGGTCTTTTCCAATGAGTCAGCTCTTCGCATCAGGTCGCCAAAGTATTACGGCTTTAGCATCAATCCTTCCAATGAGTATTCAGGGTTGATTTCTTTCAGGACTGACTAATTTGATCTTGCTGCAGTCCAAAAGACTCTAAAGATCTTCTCCAGTACCACAGTACCAAAGCATCAGTTCTTCAGTGCCCAGCTTCCTTATGATCCAACTCGCATTCATACATGACTACTGGAAAAACCATCACTTTGACTCTACAGACCTTTGTCAACAGGTGATGTCTCTGCTTTTTAGTATGCTGCCTAGGTTTGTCACAGCTTTCTTCCAAGGAGCAAGCATCTCTTAATTTCATGGCTGCAATCACTGTCTGCAGTGATTTTAGAGCCAAGAAAATAAAATCTGTCACTGCTTCCACTTTCCCCCTTCTATTTGCCATGAAGTGATGGAACCAGATGCCATGATCTTACTTTTCTTAATGTTGAGTTTCCAGTCAGCTATTTCACTCTCCTCTTTCACCCTCATCAAGAATCTCCTTAGTTCCTCTTCACTTCCTGCCACTAGAGTGGTAACATCTGCATATCAGAAGTTGCTGATATTTCTCCCAGCAAAATCAATTCCAGCTTGTGATTTATCACAAGCTACTTGATTTCCACCCTATTTCATAAACCCCACAACTGTCCTGCATTTGGACAGATAGGACTTCTACCTTCTCCACCGTCTTTACCCAGGTCTCCTCTCCATCACAGGCCTGTTCCTACGTTCCATACTCTCTCTAGGCTCCAGCTACAAGGTTTATACCTACTTGTTCAGATTATATGCAAAGGGAAAAAAAAAATACACACATTCATTTACTCCAACTTAGAAATGGAAATATCCAATTAAGAAAGGGATACAGAGCAAATGAGGCACTGGAATACCACATATGCAAGTAATCCCAAGTATGTCCCCCCAAAGAGACCCCAGCATTCCCACCGACTGGGAATGTGATCTTGGACGAGGAACAGCCCACCTCCTGAGCTGGCTCACTCACAGAGGGAGCATACTCCTTACTGTTACAGGTAGGCAGTAGGGGGCACATGGTTCAGCCAACACAACACTGTCATGTAAGTCAGATGCCTACTTCTTTTCAGTCTTGTCTGAACAACACTGGGAGAAGGTAGACTGCTAAAATATCTTGCAGGATCAGGATAGGAGACAGTTCACATTTTTCATTATGGTAACTTACCTACATAACCCAGATACACCTCTAGTTATTAAATTCTATGTCTTATACTAGAGTAAATTGAGCTGAAAATCTCATTAGATAACACAAGAAAGTTAAGGTTACAATGGAAAGTGACACTGCTCTACTTTCTTCACTTGTCCTTAAATACAACTTCAATATACTGTGTTCAACCTTAAGCTACTCCCAGAAGCCTGGTCCCCACTCTGTGTATTTAAGAGCCATCAGCTTATGGCTGTTTTTATCAGCAACATGATTAGTAAAATGCTATGAAGAGCCTTTATGCTTTAGTCTTTGCTTTCATAAGATTTTAAGTTTCTAAAAACTAAAACAAAGTCACCAACATACGAAGTGCTATGCTTAGCCACTCAGTCAGGTCCAACTCTTTGCAACTCCATGGACTGCAGCATGCCAGGCTCCTCTGTCCATGGGAAGAAAGTCTGATTAGTAAAGGCTATGAAACTGGTTATAGACTATTCAGCTGCAGAAACGTGTCAAATAAAACAGGAACACCTAAACGCATAGAAATGTGTCATGTAAATCTGAGTTTACTCAAAAACTGACTGCAAACTTGACTCATCAAAATTAACAACTTTTATACTCCAAAACTATCAAGACAGGACATCCCACAGAGTGGGATAAAATGTTTGCAAACCATATATCTCATTAGAAACTCATATCCAGAATATATAAAGAACTCTTACAACCTGATAAATAAAAAGGAACCCAAATTTTCTAAGGGGCAAAGGATTTTAAGAGATATTTCTCCAAAGAAGATATACAAATGGTTGATAAGCACACAAAAAGCTGCTCAACGTCATTAACTATTTCAAAAATGCTCATCAAAACCACATCGAGCTACTCCTTCACACCCACTAGGACGGCTAGAACCAAAAGATAACTGCAAGAGGTAGCAAGGATGTGAAGGAGCTTGAATCCTCGGACAGTGAGGCTGGGAGAGGAAAACAGTGCAGCCACGTTGGAAGAGTTCTGCAGCTCCTCAAAATGTCAGACACAGTTATCACATGACCTAGCAATTTCACTCCTAGATATGTATACATACAAGAGAAGTGAAGACACACACCCACTCAGAAGCTGGTACATGAACATTCACCACGACGTTATTCAAAACAGCCAAAAGCCAAATGTCTATCAACTGTTGAATGGATAAGGAAAATGTAGTAGATCCATAAAATGGAATATTATTTGGCCATAAGAGGGGATGAAATTCTGATACAGGCTACAACATGGATGAACTCTGAAACATGATGCTGAGGGAAAAAAAATCTAGTCACAGAAAACCACATAATGTATGACTCCATTTATATGAAATGTCCACAATAACAAATCTATAGAGACAGAAAGGAGCCTAGTGTTGCCCATGGCTCAGAGGAGAGACTGGAAAGAAGAGAGTTGCTGCCATGCATAACTTCTTTAGGGATGACAGAAATGTTCTAAAATTAACTATAGTGATGATTGTACAACTCTATGGATATACTTAAAACCAGTGAATTGTACACTTTAAATGAATGAACTCCATGGTACGTGAATTATAAAACAAAAACAGTTTTGAGCAGTATCATGTCTTTTGTGTCCTTGTATTCTCATAAGTAACACAGGCCCTGGCACACAGTAGGTACTAAGCAAATGGTGATAAAATAAAGAGAACAGAAGTGCTGAGTCTTTTCACCAAAGATTTCATTAGAGGAATTCCACCACCGCACTAAGGGACCCCCGTGAGCTAGCCTCAGCCTAGGGGAGACAGGGAGTCTGCTCCAGCTCCTTCTCCCAGCCCAGCACACCCCTAAACATCATGCTGATAGTTTCTGTCTAAAGTCTCTTCTAAACCCCTAATTCTAGGATGCCTTACTGGTGAATATAGAATATATATATATACATATATGTATATATATATATCTTTAAGAGCACATGAGCTCTTGGTCAGGTACTCTGAGGAAGAGCCCTCACCCCAACCCCCACCCCCCCCCCCCCCCAGCAGTCTGGTTATAGAAGCAGAATCAGCATTCATGAAATAATCAAAGACTTCAGAGTATTTATCCCTAGACAATGGGGATAAATCAGGAAATAAAGACAGTAAGGGTTTTTCGTCAAATGTAGGGACACTCTTCTGGGGTTCCCCAAGCAGATTACTGAAAACTACTTCCCTGCTTTGTCTATATGGCCTTCCCACCCACAACCAGAATGAACTGCTTTCTGCACAGCATTTGTTCAAAGTCACCGTATGTTACAGTTCACTATACATATATCTGGCTCTCCTACCATATAACACATTCCCATAGAACGAATTCCTAATAGACAAGGACAACATTAACAATTTATGTCCCCTTGAAAACCATTAGCACAAAGTCCTGCACACAGGAAATAGATAATTTGTATGTGTTAAATTTAAGTATCAACTTCACAAAAACATTATTAACACCTATTATCTAAAGCCAAACAGGAAGCCATATTTACATGCCTGCGGCAGCTAAGCAGCCAATCGGCCTAAAAGCAGGATCCTTGACTGCTAACACGACCTTCACATGACCTACAGCAGGCAGCCACCTGATCCACACCCACCTTTCTTTCCAAAAGCCCCGCCTGCTTCCTTCCAATCATTGAGCACCCTCTAAGCCCTCACATTTCTCCCTGGTTCCCCAGAAGCTGGCCCCTCTGGTCTGGCCCCTCCACTCCCCAGCCTACAGCTCTGGCCAGACTGAGCACCTCGTCACAGTTTCCCAGGCCCTACCCTGGGCCTTCCTCCAGGCCCTTTGCACACTTATGCATGTCTGTGATTTATGACTCATCCATACTAAACTGTGAACTCCGTGAAAGCAATGTTTGTTTAACTCACTATGGTGTTGTGCAGGTAAATGCCTAACAACCTATTCTCTAAACCATTTTTGTGTTATTTATATGCATGTACATTTATTATAAAATTTACTGATATAAAGTTATATAACATATAATAGCAATAAAATATTCAAAATTAATAAATAAATGGTAATAAGTAATAGAGTACAAAATATATAGTAGTAATAAATATATAGTAATAAGTGGTGGTGGTGGTTTAGTCACTAAGTCGTGTCCGACTCTTGTGACCCCATGGACTGTAGCCTGCCAGGTTCGTCTGTCTATGGGGATTCTCCAGGCAAGAATACTGAAGTGGGTTGCCATTTCCTTCTCCAGGGGATCTTCCTGACCCAGGGGTTGAACATGGGTCTCCTGTATTGCAGGGCTCTTTACTGACTGAGCCACCAGGGAAGCCCATAGTAATAAGTAATAGAGTATAAAATACATAATGCTCTTTAGTCCGTATAGTCAATTGATGCTCAAAATTTTTTTTTGTTTGTTTTAATTCATATCTATGGCCAATCCATAGAAAGGCCCTTATGGCGGAAAGTGAAAAGGAACTAAACAGCCTCTTGATGAAAGTGAGAGAGGAGAGTGAAAAAGCTGGCTTAAAATGCAACTCAAAAAACAAAGATCATGGCATCCGGTCCCATCACTTCATGGTAAATAGATGGGGAAACAAGGGAAACAGTGACAGACTTTATTTTATTGGGCTCCAAAATCACTGCAGATGGTTAAGTGCTACCATGAAATTAAGACACTTGCTCCTTGGAAGAAAAGCTATGACCAACCTAGTCAGCATATTAAAAAGCAGAGACATTACTTTACCAACAAAGGTCCATCTAATCAAAGCTATGATTTTTCCAGTAATCATGTACGGGTGTGAGAGCTGGACCATAAAGAAAGCTGAGCGCTGAAGAATTGATGCTTTTGAACTGTGGTACTGGAGAAAACTCTTGAGAGTCCCTTGGACTGCAAGGAGATCAAGCCAGTCCATCCTAAAGGAAATCAGTCCTGAATATTCATTGGAAGAACTGATGCTAAAGCTCCAATACTTTGGCCACCTGATGCAAAGAACTGACTCATTGGAAAAGACCCTGATGCTGGGAGATTGAAGGCAAGAGAAGGGGACAACAGAGGATGAGATGGTTGGATGGCATCACCAACTCAATGGCCAAGAGTTTGAGCAGGCTCCAGAAGTTGGTGATAGACAGGGAAGCCTGGCATGCTGCAGCCCGTGGGGTTGCAAAGAGTCGGACACAACTAAGTGACTGAACTGAACTGAAGTGAACTGATGGCCAATCCATAGATTCAACTGATAAATAAGTGAATGTTGGTTATTATCATTTACCTTAAAGAGTAAAAAAAAAAACTGGACAAGAAAGATATATATCAGGACTCCCCTGGCAGTTCAGTGGAAAAGACTTCATGTTTCCTCTGCAAGGGGGCAATTTCACCCTGGTTGGGGAACTAGGCTCCTCTGTGCTGCATGGAATGGCAAAAAAAAAAGCTGTATCAAACATGACATAAGCAACTTCTCTTTGAACTGGACCCTAGCTTGTCAAATACTAAAAGAATTATTTCCTCAAATTTTTTGTGCTACTCACAATATACTGGATATGGACACAAAACATTTTTAAGTTTAAAAATGCAAAATGTTAACATTTTTCCATCACTTTCTTAGACAATGAACAAAACAACAAATCAAGCCTCAATGTGTAGAGTCTGTTGGTTTCTATGGTATAAATACACCCACCATGGCCAAGTTCAAGCTCTGGACTTGACATCTCTGAATACAGAGCTGGGAGGAGATGTACCATAGTTCATAATTAAAACAGTATTTCCACCATATGTGGTCAAGAGTCCTGAGAGCACAGTTCACGCTAAAATAATGAAGAAGGAATGAACTTTGAGTATATATTAAATATTCTTATTTCCAACACAATTTATTTAATTATAAGCTTATAAAATTAATTTTTAACAACAGCTGTATTTAACAACCAACTTGCAAAATTTCTGAAAATTTAACCACAAAGTATGAGCAAGCTCTGGCAGGCCATGGTTCACTCCTACACTCCCAGTGTTTAGTACACAAAAGATGCTCATGCATGTCTGTGGAAACAAAGTATAATCCTGCAGTGACTTCACCCCTAGGACTCCAGAGAGAATTAAGACTTTCCTATGACAAGGTTTTCCCAGAGCTGGGAATTTTGAAAGCCAGAGAGACCTGCACAATCTTCCCTCTAACACACTTTCACAAAGGGCAGGAGGCGAGTCTTTTAATACTTATTATAAGGGTTTGATCCCTGGGTCAGGAAGATCCCCTGGAGAAGGGAATGGCTTCCCACTCCGATATTCTTGCCTGGAGAACTCCATGGACAGAGGAGACTGGTGGGCTGCAGTCCATGGAGTCACAAAAAGTCAGACGTGACTAACATTTTTTCACATAAGCTCAAATCTACAACACCTTTTTCGATATATTTATTCTTCCTGAGGTATTTCTTTCAGAACACACTCAGCAGTGGGAGGCTAATTTTAAACCCCTCAGTCTGATCTGGCTTAGCATCCTGGGTGGCACTGTTCACAGGGCATTCCTTAAAGCTTTCTTAAAGTTCTGGCTCTCACACTGGAAAAAACAGAGCCAAACAAGCACCCACTGATCCAGGTTCCTGGAGCTCAGTTTGGTCCTCTCCTACCTCTCAACTGTCTCTGGTCTGCACGTCTTTGCCTGGTTCCCTGTGGGTCCTGCCCAGCTGCCTTCCCAAGAGTGGTTTTGGCCCCCCACCCTCCCCACTTAACACCACCTGCCTGTCACTAAGGACTCTTCGGTCTCCATCAGACCCCACCCTCACCCTAACCTGAACCCTCCTCTCTACCAGCCAGCTTCGGGACAAAGACTGAAGAACTGCTTCTCCAAAGATGCAGCAGACAGACTCCAGCCCCACTGGCCAGCAGGTGGTGGGCCTTTACCTTCCAAAGACTGTACTATGAATAAAAGGTGGGAGAGACGTTTCATTTTCCCAAGTATAAGCTAAAGTTGAATGTGCTTTTTCAGCTATTCACGCGACTCTCCTCCCCAGAAAGCAGCGCAGTTCCTCCCACTCTCTCCCCTGTCCTACGTCTTCTGCGTCTGCATCCCTCCCGTTTCTGGTCACAGTTTGCCCTCATCACCCTGCAGTGAAAATTATTCCAAACTGCCTACCACAGGGCCCTGGCCGTCAGCCCATCTTCCCCAAGTATCTTCACACCATGCCACGTCCCTATTTCAGAACCTCAGGCTCCCTATCACAATCTGACAGAGTATCTCTGTTCCTAGGAAACACTCACTCAAGTATTTAGGGCTTGATGTCCCTAGCTTATAAAAAGAGAGGGAAAAATATGAAAAAGCAAATGGGACAAAAGACAATGGGTGCTTCTGGAACAAGAGCTCCTTGTACCATTCTTGCCTTTTCTGAAATTATATCAAAATAAGATTACAAAAAAAAAAAAAAACAAAAATAAAAAACCCTAAATCCTCATCTTAGTGTCAAAGTTTGATAATAAGAGCTCCTTCTCATGGTCACATCTCTGACGTCTTGTTTTTGTCCCTCTCTTTACACCTGGACTCAGGATTTCCCCTGCTCCTCCCTGCCGACTGCTTCCTTCACTGACTCACTGCTTCCAGGGGGACTGAGGAAGGAAAGGAACTAACACTCACCGACCATCTGCTGCCAGCCAGGCGATAGCACGTTTGGCACTCAGCGTGTATTATTCATCCAATCCTACTGAGGGCTCTACTAGGGCGCTGACAGTCTGAGACCTAGAGCGACAAAGACACAGGACCAGGATGCCACAGCCACTAAAGGCAGAGCTGAAATAGGAACCCAGGTCGGCAAGGGAGAATAACGATAAAGCAAATGGGGCAAAGCGTAAGTAATAAAATCTAATTAACAAAGTTAGGGAACAGATACAAAGGAGCTGCCAGTGCTGCTCTTACCATTTCTCTGTAAGTCTGAAATGACATCAAAAGTTCTCCAAAAACTAAACTTTTCCCGTGCCCCGACAAACAGGTGGGCACACTGACCCAGTGAGGGCCCTGGAGGCTCAGGCAGCACAGGTGTGCGGTACAGTGACTTCACGTGGAGGCCGTTAGAACAACTCAGTGCTGACAGCATGACGGTTCACTATTCCTGGGGTTTTTCTCCACAATCAAGCCATATTTTTGGCGCATGGAAAGTAAGACCAGTTTTACCAGAAGAGGGGCTGGGAAGACACGAAACGACACTACCGTGCTACCCAGGTCTCTTCCCTCTCCTTATCTCCTCCATCTAATCAGCGTCTTCTTTCCAAAATGGCTCTGGCATCAAGTCCCTGCCTATCTCCATCGCCAACATCCTGTTCTAGTTTGTCATTCACACCTGAATTATTACCATGACCTGTGGGCCAAATCCAACCTGGAAGTCAAGGACTTTTATGTTTTTTTAATGGTTGGAGAAAAAAATTGACAGATAACTATTTTGTGACCTGTGAGAATTAGCTAAACTCAAACTTGGGGGGCGGGGCATAAAAGCTTTACTGGCACACAGCCACGCCCGTTCATTTACCAATTATCTTTTCCCACTTATAACAGCAGTCTCCTAGTTGCATCAGCTATCATATGGCCCACTGAAGCAGAAAATATTTACTTTCTGGCCTTTACAGAGAAAAACCTGCCAACTTCTCCAATAGCTGGTCTTGCCCAACTTTCATCTTCCCCCATTCCACCAGATTAATCAACACAAAACACAACTTCTGTGCTGTTGCTCTGTGTCCACAAGCCTCTAATGAAGTAACTTGATTATAAACTTCAGTGTTTCCTGGCATTCATCAGACCAGGTGAACAAACTCGCTTTTAGTAAGAAAAGCCTACAGTGCCATGCCTTTTTGCTCATGCTGTCCTCTGCCTTTCAGAAAACTCTTCTTTGTCATACTGAGTAAAGTCAGACACAGGAAGACAAATATCATATGATATTGCTTATATGTGGAACCTAAAAATCCAGGTACAAATGAACTTATTCACAAAAAAGAAACAGAGTTAAAGATGTAGAAAACAATCTTATGGTTACCAGGGGGAAGGTATGGAAGGATAAATGGGAGGTCAGGATTGACATACACACGCTAATATACATAAAATAGGTAACTAAATAAGGACTTACTATGTATAGCACAGGAAGCTCTAGTCAGTACTCTGTAATGGCCTAATGGGAAAACACTCTAAAAAAGTGGATATATATGTATATGTATAACTGACTCACTTTGCTGTACGGCAAAAACTAACACAACACTGTAAGTCAACTATATGCCAACAAAAATTTTTTTAAAAAAGGAACAAACAAAAGGAAATTCTTATTGCCTTCAGTGGCACACTCACCGTTAACTTGCCTTTTAAGACCCTGGGAAAGAGCGTTTCCAGGTTTCCTCTCCTCTGCGCCCAGCACCCTATACTTACCCTCATCACAGTTCCCACCACACTACACTGCAAGCATCTATTTGTGTGTCTGTCTCCACAGCTACAGGAAGATTCCAGAGGGCAAGGAACACGTCTCACTCATCTCCCAACACCCAGGCCAAATGGGGCTCGAGGTCCAAACACACTGAGCTCAGCCCCAACTCTGCCAGGCCGGCCTCCTCACTGCCGAGTCCCAGGTGCTCCGCACTCTCGCTCCAGGCAGCCCTGCACCCATGGGAGCTGAGACGCAGCCCCCACGGGCCCACGCGTCAGCACACTAGGGTCCAAACGCCAGGCTCCTCTCACTTGTGTGCCCTTCGCCAAGACACCTGGGTGTCTATCTTCATCTGCGGAGCAGCAACGAGAGCAGCATCCAGAATGCAGGGCTGAGGATGCGTGCAAAGCCTCTACACCAGCGCTGCACATGTCACAGCTCAGTGGTAAGTGCCTGTACTCGTTCTCCCCAAAGGCTGGAGGCACCTGCCCGAGCCGTCTGGCATCTCACTGCCGTTCTTCTCCCTTCACCCAGCTGTCTCTTCTGAAGCAGGGACGTCGAATGCCTCTGGAACTTGGGCCCTGCCTGGCACCCAGTGCAGGACAACATGCAGGGAACGGGCCCAGCAGATGACAAAGTCATGAACAAATTACTCCAGGAAGTCCAAAGAGGTGCTAACAGAAAAAGCAACACAGAGCCAAGGATGCAGCTGGGGTGCATCTGGGCGTTTCACACAGATAAGCGTGGAGCCAGCCAGCTTCACCCGAGACTGTCCCTTCAGTCAACTGCAGTACCAGCTACACGCATGGTGTTCACTGCTCTTTACCAAGCGTCGGCAGGATTCGCAACGCTCACAACCACACCAAGCACAGACGACTGTCATGTCATTTGCACAGATGGAGACACTGAGGCCCACAGAGGTTAAAAAACACATACAAGGTCACATACTCTAGGACATGATGCATAAGAAGTTTCAGAGTTCACGCTCCTTACTGCTATACATGGGGGTGGGGGGCGGTGTGAGAGACAGAGAGAGAAAGAGGGTGCATGTGTGAGTGTGAATGAGAGCGATAGTGTGTGACAGAGAGAGAGGATGTATGAGAGAGGGGGGAGTGTGTGTGTGAGAGAGAGAGGGTGTATGTGAGAGAGAAAGGGGTGTGTGTGTGTGTGTGTGTGCGCGCGCGCGCACGAGAGTGTATGTGTGTGAGAGTTTGTGTGAGAGAGAAGGTATGTGTGTGAGACATAGTGTGTGTGAGAGAGGGTGTATGAGAGAAAAAGGGGTGTGTGTATTAGAGTGTATATATAGAGAGAAGGTATGTGTGTGAAATATAGTGTGTGTGAGAATGAGAGAGGGTGTATATGACAGAAAAAGGGGTGTGTGTGTGTGTGTGTGTGTGAGAGAGAGAGAGAAGATATGTGTGTGCAAGTGTGTGTGTAAGAGTGTATGTGTAGAGAGAAGGTATGTGTGTGAGAGAGGGTGTATATGGGAGAGAAAGGGTGTGTGTGTGTGAGAGAGAGAGAGAGAGAGAATCTGTGTGTGAGAGAGAAGGTATATGTGTGAGAGAGAGTGTGTTTGTGTGAGAGACAGGGTGTGTGTCAAGTTCACCTGGGAACCTTACTGAGGACTGTAGCCCCGGGGACAGCCTCTCAGATAGCTCAGAGGAACTGCTCCAAAGGAGAAAGGAAGGAGCCAGGATATGTGTGAACTTTTTTGCTGAGAAAAACATGTAGTCAAGCATAAAAAGATTACTACTACTCACAGAGAACAAACAACTCAAGTTAATGATTTTAGTGCTTTTCTACGTACAAGAAGACGCAGGAATCTGGGCTCACTGAAATTCTCCCTGAGTGTCCAAACTATCTTCACTATCCAGGGGCCGGCATGCCCAAAGCGCAGAATGCTTGTTTTTCTTCCACTGTGAATTCCTCTCAGGCTGCACTGTCAGGGGGCAACTGCAGTGACTAATGCCTTGATCCTTGTAGAACTGGAATGGTGGCAACATTTTTTTCCTTTACAGAGATATGGAATCCAGGAAAATGTCACTCCTTTCTTTTCCTCTTCCTTTGGATTTCTTTCTTAGGTAAGATTATTCAGGCAATCCCTGAAACCTAGGTGTAATGAAGCAGAGCTAGAAGATCATGAAGCACAGGTACGAACCAAAAAAACAGACTCAATCCCACATTCTGCCTTTTAATCTAATCTGGCGCCACCCTTCACTAGCTAAGAGATCTCAGGCAAGCCACCTAACCTCACTGAGCCTCATGGTTCCTAACCAGTTAGGTGGGCATCACATATGAAAGACTCTTGTAAGGCCTAAAGGAGGTCTTGTCATACAGTGTACTGATAAAGCACACTCCTGATAAATTAGTTCCCTTCCCATCTTTCCCATATCTCAACACAAGCAAGGTTTTAAGCCAAACCCCTTACTCTCCTTTATGTCCTACCAGGGAGTAACCTTCACCCTACCCTGGTAGGTACTTATGCCCATGCATCTGGGCTTCATAAAAGCCTGCAGAAGCAGCCTAGAACAAGCACAAGAAGACCAACTGCATCCAGAGCAAGGGAGGTAGCATAGGTGCAGACAGTCCAGGTGGCCCCGGGGGTGCAAATGAATACTGCCTGGGGAGAGGCTGGCTGGCCAGGGGCTGCCAGGACACACCCTGACCACAGCCAGGACAGCGCCTGGAAGCCTGCAGAGGCAGGGCCCAGGACCGTCTACAGCTCTGAGGCTGCACCTATGTGGGGCGTGGAGAAGGCAAGGCAGGTAAAAATGACAGGAAGCCACTTCCACCAAGAGTGGAAGAGGAGACCCATCACGAGAAGCTGTATAGAGAAAAGCAAAATTCTAAATTCCTCAAGAAGGAATTCTGTTGCAAAACTCCTATCCTATGGAGAATTCAAGAAATACAGACACATACAATTATACTTTGGAGGTCACTCCACATTTTCATACACCAACTTTGCTTGAAGCAAGGATATCTTTAAGCTAACGAACCCTTCTCTGAGGTCACTGGTCCTGGACAGAGGGAGTTTCGTTAGCAACATGTGAAAGGGTCCTAAATGTTATTACCAAATGGAGTCAACTCAAGTAACACAGCAGGGAGCAAAGGAGAGGATGCGTAACCATTTCCAGGAGACACAGCAACTTCTATCTGAATACATTTGATCATAGTGATCCAAAGGTCTTATTAAATAAAAGATTAAAACACAGCCAAAACCATATCTCACTAAGTATATCCAGCAAGAAGTCCTAACAGGCCTTTTCCATGATAGAGCAGCTTCCAAATACAGCATATGACAAAGAGATACTTAAGGAAGGAGGAGTGGGAGAGCTGGCGGGTACCAGCACAAGGAGACCATGGAGTTCCCAGGCTCCAGTAGGCACAGTATTGGGGTCTGAAAGTTAGAAAGGAGCCTCAGAGGTAACATGGCCCAATCTAGTTCCCAAAGCATCAGTTAAGCGCCTCCTGCTCAGGTTTGCTCCCACCCATCAGAGCACCAGGGAAATGGTAGCCTGGAGCCTGGTACCTCCAAGGCAAGCAGCACAGGCCACAAATGGCAGTGGCACTGAGCTGAAGGCCAGCTGGCAGGAAGAGGAGGTGGGCCCAGCCTTTCCTGCAACCAAGCTGCCTAGCTGGACCTCAGAGAGCAGCAGCAAAGAGATCCTCTGTTTGCAAATATACAAACATTATTGAAACAATAGCCATGGGGGTAAATTCTAGAAATTCTCAATCTTACCTGCACAAAATTAACAAAACTGAATGGAGAAAAAAATACTGTGCCTGATAATATAAACTTTCTTACCACTCCAGGTTCAGGGCTCCCTGGCCAGTGGAGTCGCAAATCACAGCACATTATAGTTTTCTGCATCTGTGCCTACTCTCCCCACCCCCATCCCTACCCCCATCCCCACCCCCACCCCCGCCCCAGGCTGCTTGCACACAAACAGCATCTCATTGTCCAGCACTCACCTTACATACAGTAGTTGCTCCATAAACACATGCTAAGAAGAAGCCCCAGCCTGAAGTCCAAGCTCTCAGATTCTGGGCCCTCTGTCCCCAGGCTCCCTGAGGGTGGTCAGGCAGCAGCATCTCTGGGTCCTGCTCAGCCTACTGAGGCACACCGAGTCCAGGCAGCCCCGAAGGCCCAGCCATGCTGCCATCTCACCAATCTCTCTCCCCTGCCCTTTACTGTCCTTTTCTTCTTTGCTTCCTCTTCTTTTTGCTCCCTCAACACATCACATCACAGTAAGGTGATTAAATGCACAGGATCTGCAGTCATCCGGCCTCCGCAGAGTATCTACGGTTCTGGACCTCAGCCTCTCTGGAAGTTTCCTGAATAGGAAGCAGGGGACTAGAAGTGGTGTGTGCACATAGGTGCTCGGCAGTGTCGGCCCACAGTAAGACTCACTGAGTGACAGCTGATCCTGCATAATTGCCCATGGTATTCACTTGTCTAAAGATACTTAAAATGCCAAAGGCAGAAGGTTGTTTTTTCCCCTACCTATGCAAGTCTGGTTTTGAGAAGAGCCTCTCTGCTTTGGAAACAAACTGAAACAGGTCCATATCACGAGTTCAAATACTTCCTATTCGTTTTTCATAGGGAAACAAATGACTCTGACCAGGCATGACCAAACTGGGTAAAAGGTTCTGTTCCAAACAGTAGTTAGGAACCCACACTAGTTCGTTTAAAAACAGAATAAAATAAAAATCATCCATAAAGTAGCTGAGCTAGGACAATGATAGGGTTTGCACGAGTTCTCGGAATCAGAAACCTACGCTAGGCCAAAAAGTATAGGAGGGAAGGGGACAGCTTTCCTGAGCTTTTCAGGGAGTAGACTTATAATCACCCTCTTTCCCGATCCCATGGCCCAGCCCGAGGTCCCTGAAGACCCTACACTGTGCTAAGTGTACCTGCTGGGGCACCCACAGGTGTTCCCCTCTGGATGCTTCAGAGACATCTCCTCCGACTCTGCCCGTTTTGAAGGAATACGTCAGTTTAACCTAAATGCACCTCTCATAGACCACTTCAAGCAGATAATGCAAAAGTGAAGAGAAGGACAACATGAAACAGTGCAGGGATGGTTGGAAGAGAGAAAGGATGACCCCCAGATCGGAGGTAAGTCCACCCCAGTCAGTTGCCTTTGACTGGTCTGTGACAACACAGCTCTGGAACCAAACGCCTGGGTCTGAAGCTGAGCCCACCATTCCCAACGGGGCCATCACTGAGCTCTCCGTGCAGGAGACAGGGGTGCCATGAGGACGGAGTGTGCCGCCCCCCACCGAGCAGCCACTCAGAACAGGCCCAGCACACAGCCACCTGCCTCCACGTGCTCCTGCAGAGACCACCATTGAGACACTGCTTACCCACTTCTCCTCCTCTCCCACTCACAAACCCAACATGTTCACAAACCCAACAACTGAATCACAAGGCAGCTGGAGGGGGTAAAGTGAGGGAAGGCAGGGAGGGGTGGCAGGGAGGTGTCGCTGGGACCCTCATAAGTGGGCATTTTGTAGGCTGGGACAGCCTGCAGCAGTGTGCTGTCATAACCCAGAGGGTGATGGGCCGGAGAAGTATCGTCCACCCCTGGTCCTCCCTCTGGGCTGCTCTGCCCCTGTTTTCAAGTTCCAATGCTGACGTATCAGCAACAGAAAAGAGGCAGGAGAAGAGACAGGACGAAGCCAGACCAACCAAAGTTTCACGCTGCCTTTTGTGTAGTTAGCCGTTTTAAGATAGCAAGGAAAAATCAATAAAAGCTACTAGTCAACCACCTGATGGAATGCTGCTCCCCTCCTTCCAGAGTCTACCAGACCAGATCCTTCCCTAGATACATGGTCAAACAGACCTCTGTAGACCGGTCTAATGCAAGAAGACCCTCTCCTGGCCTTCAGCCAAACATGCACACACACACACAAGTCTGCTCTTTCCTCCTCCCCAGAGACAGTGAGGAGGTACCTTTGAGGACTGACCACTTAGCAGACGGTCCTGCCTTTCCTCTTCCACCTTCCACCAGGGTTCAAACCAACAATCCTACTTCTCCCTTCTTAATCTTATTATTACCACTTTATTCCTTTTGTTTTTCAATTGTGGTAATTTTTTTCTTCTCTGTGAAGACTGACACTGACAAAAAGTGAATGAACTGCAGAGTTTTTAGGGCAACAGTTTCCCTGTCCCCCCTCCCCAGTTTCTTGATTACCATAGTAAGCCTTAACACCAGAAGACAGCTAAAGCCCACACCAAGAAAACAGCAAGTCACGTGCAGCTGAGCCCCAGAAGGAAGGGATGTTGTTCTGTCCCCTCCACCACCCAACCCACTCCACTGGATCAGAGCTGAATTCTGAAAAGTGGAACCAAAGGTGACAGGAGGGTGCATGGAGGCAAGGGAAAGCCCGAAGAGAGTTTAGATAAATTTCCAAACAATATCCCCACCACTCACAGTGTACCACATTATTTGTAGAAGTTAGAAACCAAAAAGGGATCAGATTTTCAACTCTGCCACCTAAAGTAGAAACTGAGAGTCTTATTTACTGCACAGATTTAAGCCCAAGTGCCATGCCTCCAGGTTTACAATTTCAACCTGCAGCTTAAGTTTAAAAGCCTGGGTACTAAAGGAGTTACCTGGGTTAGAATATCACAAATTTCTTTTGTCCACAAACCATTTCAATTGTCTCCCTATCTATACTCCCCGTCTGGCCTCATAAAACATTTCACACTCTCCAAATACATATATTTTTTCAACTCATTTTTTTCTAAAGTAATGATCTGCCTAAAGAATGCTTATGGCCCAGGAATAGTCCAGAATCTTTTCCACTCTTCTACTTCAATGAAAAATGAAACCCCTGTACAAGGCACAGCCCATCAGAGCCAGGCAAGCAGCAGCAACAGGTGTCAGGGACTCTGCTGTCTGCTCCCCGTCTCCACTAACATCCACGGAGGTTAGAAGCACACACTTCAGAATCAGCCCAGCTTTGAGGCCTGACCTGCCTTGCCACGCATCTCACCAAACACTAGTTCATCATCTGTAAAACCAGGGAAAATAACATGTCCTACCTTGTAAACTGTCGTGGGGAACAAATGAGGTGATGTACGTGAAGCGCCTGGCACACATAAGCACCCAGCAAATGTCAACTATTCACAGCTGTCTAATAACCTGAAAAGCATAATGGTTTAGTAACTTTAAGTCTTCCAGGTTTCAAAAAAAGAGGGTTTTTTCCCTTATGAAAGTATTAGTGAAATTCCACATGAAGGAAAAATCAAAGTCCAACTTAGCCATCAACTCACAACTTAGAACAAATCACGTTCCCCCCCCCCCATTTCTTTATCCATAAAGTGGGAAATAATATACTGCACTAAACCTGATGACCTCAGACAAAAAAGAATCAGTGAGATAACAGGCGATAAAAAAGCTTTCACTTCCTCAAAGAAAAGCAGTAAGGAAATCCAGAGTACAATTATTACTGAAACATCACATCCAGTATAACGGGACATACGTAAACCACTGATGTTACTCAGGCTTTCAAGAACATTAGGTCTGATAGCCTTTTAATCTGGTCACAATGAGCCTGGTACAGAAGGAGGGGGTACATGGCTGCTCCTTGCAAAGCCCAGTTCAGAGGTACAGCCCATCAAATCTAGGAGTGTGCCCTGTTTGCTAGTCAGGTGTCATCCACCCAGGCCATTTCTTAGATGCCAGTGCCAGGAGAAATTAGAAAAGGCTTATGGTTCCACCTGGACAGGTTAAACCAACATCAACCAAAATCCTTACCCACAGGAATTTTCAACAGACCCAAGAAAGGGTCCACTCTGACCCTTTATTCTCCTGTGCTGAGCAAGTAAGATCTCGTCTACGGTGCGTACCATCCTTTCTGGAAAAAAAAAAAAGCACATTTGAACTGGAAGGAAGAGCTCAATTGTTTCTTGTTTGATATTTACTTCTAGGTTCAGAGGTTTGAGTTTAATTTTTAACCCACCATAAAAATTTTGGTGTGAGAGCCAGAGGTTGGGATGGGAAGAAGAGTGGGGGGATTGGAGGGTTAGTCCTAACTTAAAAAGGGAGCATACAAACAAAACTGTATCCAATTTCATCATCCACAGGTCTCCCAAACCCAAACAGGAAAGAAAAAAAAAATTACTTATGGTGATTAAACACTTACTCTGGGCCAGATATACTTGCACAGAATATTTGGTACACATTACTCCAGAGCCCATTTTCTGCCCCACACCTAGAAACACCATGATCACCTGCACCATACCAGGTGTGGGGTGGGGGGACCTCACAGTTTAGCAGTCACGTTCTAGACATTTCAAAAGCTAGCATCGTGAACACAAAAAGGCAGCTTGGTCTAAAGTTCCTACAGATTCTCTGCAAGAGGACCATCTAAACCGTTTTCCCTATAATTCTGGAATTGAGCCATGGTGTTTAGTATCCTATCCAAAAAGTGAAAACAATTTAAAATCCTGGAGCACAAGGAGAATTCACTGTAGGGCCACAACAACCTGAGCCAAGTTTCTGACCAAGTCCACTTGAGCATGAAGTAAGACATGTATACAAGCTTCTGGAGGGCCCTTTACAGAGGTGCTCGGAGGAGAGCCAGCACCAGGAGCTGCCATCTGCGTGGCCAGGTAAGGAGGGCAGGGCCTCCCCGCCCGCCCAGCGCAGACGCGGAAGGTCCAGCTCACTGCAAAACCCACCACCTCATCCGCACCCCGGGGGTACGATCCAAACAGCTGTCTCCCGGGCAGACTGTCAGATGGGACTCGCCAAGTTTAAACGCCATCTCCCCATCCACGTCCCAGAAAATGAGAAGGTGTAAGCCTCGAGGAAAACACTGCTCACAACTGGCCTGCATTTCTCAGCGCTAAGCACTGATGTCACCGTAACCGATGCCTGCGGTAAACAGCCGCCACCTTAGAGCTCACGGGCTGAGTGCGGGGCCGCAGACGCCTTCCTTCAATTGAGTCTGCGGGGAGTCGGGAGACCAGGGCGGTCCGTGAGCCTCAGGGGACGGGGGACACGGGGCACACGGGAGATGGGGGGACCCGGGGGTTGGGGGACACGGGGAATGGGAGCACAAGGAGACGAGGGGACGAAGAACATGTGGGGAGAGGGGAGATGAGGGACACGGGGGAAGGGGGACACGTGGGGACCTGAGGGGACGGAGGGCCACCACAGGAATGAGGGAATCGAGGTCCCGCCGCGCCCTCCCTCTCCGGCGCGGCTCCTCAGCTGCGCGTCCGCTCGCGGATCCCCTCGTGCCCGGCCTCGGCGGCGCCCCCGGCAAACACGTCCAGCCTCCCGCCCGCCGCCAGCGGCCCTGAACCCGGGCCTGCCGTCCGCTCCGGGGCTGCAGCGGCGGCCAGAGGGAGGCGCCCAGCCCGCGCGGGTCCCGGGCCAGGTCCGGAGCCTGTCTCACCTCCGCCTCATGCCGCGCTGCGCTAGCGTCCCGACCGCAGCCCGCAGTCCAGACTCTCGGCCGCGGCGTCCGGCGGCCTAGCCCCGCGGCGACCCGCCTCGGGCCGGCGCCTCAACCCGCAGCCGCCCCCTCAGCAGTCGGCGTCCCGCGCGAGCAGCACCACGGCTGCTGCTGTGGTAGCGGCGCTGCCGCCGGGTGGGGCGGACACATGGGAGGGCGGGGCTGCGGCCCCTGGGGCGCGACCACCGGACCCCGGCCTCGGGGCGCTGACTTCAGCGCGCCTCCGGAACCCGCTCTGCCGCCCGTCCCCAGGGACGCCGTCGCGACCCGCTGGCTCAGCCTTTGCCAGAAGCTCATGGTTCTATGCAGAAGGTAAAGGAGAGGGCTGCCTCCACACCCGTCCTTCTCTCCGCTCCCCCCGCAGGCCCAGTGGTATATTCCTCAAAGCCCGCCCCGAGGGACTAGGGAGGAGCTGATTGGTTGAGAACCTTGGACGGGGGCGAGGAACCGCGCGAAATGACCAATGGAAAAGCATGGTGGGCACATCAAAGCCGGCCAGAAAGGGAGGAGAGAGGATGCTATTAAAGGGCACGTTATTTGTTGCGCTCTGTAGCCGCCGCACAACACAACTGGAATTTTCTATCTGATCCAATCCAGACAGGAAACAAAGAGGTTGGGGATCCTCAAATTTTGGAGTTAAGAGAGCGAAAAGAAAATATGTTGAGAATTGAAGAAGATATCTGCGTGTGCCTTTCCGCCGTCCCGTTGTCAGTTGTCTCATCTAATCCAATAAGGATACTGAAGTAGAATTGATCTCTTGTAGTCCTCATACTTTGCAAGTCTATAATCCTTGGCTTGGGATTAGCGATATTTACATATGTTCTTCAGTTTGGGGCATCAGCTGAAGAACTTTGATTGAAAGTTGACACCAGTTCCTTTGTACAGTCAGTATTAACCCCACCTTTTGTGAAGAGAAAGTCAATATCCTTTCTGACTCCCTCTCTGAAAGCAGAGAGTTCTTTTCATATGTGGAGAGCCACACTTTGCCCAATAATTTCTACTCTAATTTGACTCCTACTGAGAGTCACCTCCTCATCTTCTCTCTTCCTCCACATAATCAGACAGCACCTTAGTAAATAATTCATTTGCCTGTCGAACTGTCCAGAGCCCCAGGCTTCAGCAACAGGTCTTGCTGGTCAGGCCTCATCAGAATTGCCAAAGTGCTGGTCACTATCTCAAGTCTGTGGCAGCCATCTAACTCGACAAGGACAGTGAGCTCTCAGTCTTCCCTGACTGTCAAATTCAAAACTTGAAAGCATCCTGTAAGGGTCCCACCTACTCTCTTTTAGAGGTTTACACGGGCAGCAGGCTGCACTTTGCTAACAACCCTCCCGATCTAACCACTTTCTTTTTTCAGAACTTTTTAATTTGACTGTGCCAGGTCTTAGCTGCAGCACCAGGGATCTTTCTTAAGTTGCCACACATGGAATCTAGCTCCCCGGCTAGGATAGAACCCAGGCCCCCTGCACTGGGAGACTGAAGCCTTAACCACTGGACCACCAGGGAAGTCCCAAAACTTTTCAACCTCCCTACACCCCTCAACCCTCTTCCAAATTGTGTCAGGTGTCTGGGGTACCCTTAGTAGCTCCACTCCCCAGCCAAACAACTCGTCTTCCAACTATTAGGCAGAGTTCGAGAAAGTCCAGTTCCTCCATGAAGGCTTCCCAGTCTGATGAACAGAAGATTCTGGCTTATAGAGTTCCTACTTCTACTTCTAATCTGTGTTCCCCAGACCTTGATTTTCTGCCCTATACTATGCAATTTTTGTTGACATATTTACCTCTCTCCTTCATTTACAGCAGCAGCTGCTGCTGCTTACATTTAACATGAATAAATGCTTCCAGTACACTGGGTACTGTTTGGAAGTGCTTTGCATGTATCACTTCATTTCAGCCTCAGACAGGCTTAGGGAAGTTGACTTGCTCAAGGCACACACAGTGGAGGTCTAACTACATTGCCTACCTTCACATCCCCCACAATACAAGGCTATCTCCTATTTCTTGAGAACCAACTGCATTCCATACAAAAGATAATGTGATGCACCTATATCGTGTTTTGCATTGATCCCTGTACCTGTAATATTTCAGCCTCGAACAGTCACGTCAGGAAGGTTAGGAGCAGTTTGTTACAGGCAAAGCTGCAAATGGACTGATGCACTTGCCTCCTGTAACAATGCTGTTGAATAAGGCATTTAGTTTTCCAAGTTGTGGACTGGCCCCTGCAACCCCTGCTCCTTGAGTGAACACAGACTTTTCACGTGTAGCAAGTAGAGAACCTTATAAGCAATTGGGGAAGAAATACAAAATAGCAACAACAACAACAACAAAAAAACCCCACACCATGGACAGAGAAGCCTGGTCCAGCAAGTGCTCTCAGTGGACTTGTATAAACCGGGAGAAGCACCTTCTACTTCGCTTTGCTGGCTTATTGCTCATATGTTGTCAATGAGAGTATGTCTTTGACACATCTGGCAAATTCCACAGAAAAGGGCAACAAAAACTGCACCCCGCTCCCTATGGTGCCTGGAGACAGAATCAACCCATGCCCGTGACAAAGGGGCTTCCCTGTGTGGGGTTGCTGTCTCTAATTCGGGGAACTTCCTGATTCGCCATGGAGTGAAATATCCTGCTCCACTGACAGTGGTGCCACAGCTTGAAAAAATAAGCTGGGCTAATGATTTCATTCTTTTTAAACTGCTGAAATCGTCACAGGGATGGGCAGGCAAGCAAAATGGCGTGGGAACCAGTCAACTTTAGATATCAATTGAGAAGGCTGAGCATGGCCATCCTGGAGTCAGTATTTCCAAGTTGCTGTCTGCCTGACCCAGCCCTTACCCATCCAGTTAATTTTCACTCCCATAGTGCTTCTGTCTTTTCCCATCCCCAGAGAGCTCTAAAATGCCTCTGCTCATCCGGGTGTTTTATTTATGCATCCAGGCATTTCTTGGGCACTTACTATAAGCAAAGAACTGTCAGGTTGTGTGAGGTAATCCTGATGGATCGCCCAGGAAGCCTGCACCTACTGATTAGATGAGTGTGGAAAACATCAGACCCCCTTGGTGAGAAGTGGATCAGATCAGCAGGTGCCAGGACTCTATCCCCAGCTAAACATACAAGCTAGCATTAGACCACTCCTGCCCCAGGGCAGGAGGAGCATGGGATGGGGGTTGGGGAGAGGGCCCTTGTTGGGGAGGAAGATGGAGAGATTGAAGGCACCCAGGAATAACTGCACATGAACCAAACAGAAGGCAGGATGATGTCCATCCATAATTTGGCCATTGAAAAAATTGTGGTGTGGTCTGTGTTACTTTTAAGAAAATGAAAATTCCTGATTTCCAAAGTAATACATGTCTGTCATTTTAAAATGTTTAATAGGGAAAATTACAAAAATAATAAAAAATCTAACCATTCCTCTTACCAGCATATCAATGTTACAATTTTGATATATGTTTTTTCCTATACTTTTTTGTGTGTGTACATGTGTATGTATTTTCTTCTTTGTATGTATCTCCCCTGCCCCTAACCAGGGATCCAACCCATGCCCCCTGTAGTCTTAACCACTGGACTGCCAGGGAAGTCCCCCTGCGTATATCTTTTTTTAAATAAAAATTGACCAAACTGCTTTGTAATCTATTAATACTTTCTCCTTAACAAGACCAGGAATTTTCCCATGCTACGTAGATTATTCTAAAAGATGATTTTAAATGGTTGCATCATATGGCTATACCTTAAGTTATTTAATTCTATTTTTAGGTATTAAGATTATTTTCAATTCTTCATTATTATAGTAACTTCAAGGATTATCCATATATGTAAATGTTTATATATTTTTACAATTATTTCCTAATATTTCTAGAAATAGAATTGCTTGGTCAAAATGTATGCACATTTTTTTTTAATTTATTTTAAATGGAGGCTAATCACTTTACAATATTGCGGTAGTCCCTGCCACACATCAACATGAATCAGCCACAGGTGCACACGTCTCCCCTGTCCTGAACCCCGCTCCCACCTCGCTCCCCACCGCATCCCCTGGGCTATCCCAGATCACTTTGAGTGCCCCACCTCATGTATGCAACCTGCACTGGTCATCCATTTTATGGTAATATACATGTTTCTCCCAAATCATCCCTCCCTCGCCCTCTCCCACGGAGTCCAAAAGTCTGTTCCTTATATCTGTGTCTCCCTCACTGTCCTGCATATATTTCTAGAAGTGGAACTGCTTGGTCAAAATGTATGCACATTTTTTAAATGTCTCACATATTGCCAGTGGTCTTTTGGAAAGTTTACAGCAGTTCCATCCTCACCAGCCATCTATGATGTGGCTATTTCTCTGAACCCTCGCCAATCCTGGACATCTCTTTTGTACTCCTTGCCATCTGACAGATGAAAAACAATATTTTGTTTTGATTATCATGCTGTATCTTTAACCCATCAAGGTGATAAATACGTATCCTTCCTTCCAAGTCCCCTGAATTGAATAGCAAAATGAGTGCTTCCTTTCCCCCCCCCATTCAGCCACTCTTCTCCCAAATCCCTGAGAACAGATAGAGAAATCAAGAGGAAAATCTGCTCAAATGACTAGACAAACTCAGGGCCATGTCACCTGAACCAGTAAAGAAGGTAGTGGAACAGATGGCTCAATAGAGCACATATGCTCTAAATTACGACTTTGAAATGGGTAACAAGTCCTTACACAGAAACTTTTTTAGCTATAAAAGGAGATGAGTCCCCTGAGTTATATTTAGTACTGGCTAATACGAAAATCATTTGCATTTCTTCAACAACACCCAGTTCTGTGATGGGGCAAGTCCATGATGAGCCATCCTCCATATCGAGTGGCCAAGCCACCCAATGTAACTCTCAATTCCTGCCCAACTTTCTGGTCCCTTGGCTTTGTTTTTGTCTTGTGGCTTTCTCCACAGCCTCTTCTCCCCTCCAGCTGTCAGTATCCTAATTTCCCACTGAAGAACTTATCCCTCCCCCATTCCCAGCTGTGTTTGGTCAGGGTTGAGTCCAACCCCTCTCTGGACTTGATGTGGGATGCAGAAAGCTCTGGGAGCTGCTAGCAGCCATCCTGGGCCATGAGGTTGAACCTGCTCCAGAAAGAGAGGAGTTGAGAAAGTGAGAGGGGAGCTATGTCAGGTCAAATCCGTGAGCTCTGATGCAAGTCTCTTGGGGAGCCTGTGTGTAAAACAATACTTTCCCTCTTTATTTAAAAAACTTAAACCAGTTTTGGCTAGCTTTCTGTCACGAGCCAAGAATGCTGACCGAAACACTGCCTATGGATGGATTCCATGGTGCAGTAGGAACCCAGTCCATTCAACTCAAGTGTTCTCAACGTCACTGCCACTAGTTCAGTTCGTCATGACCCCAAGAGTGTTCTGAAGCAAGGTACCCACCAAGGAAAAACCAAGCTACGTGGAGCCTGAGGATTCCAGGTTGCCTTGGACAGACTCAGAAGCCTGCCCATCTACCTGTAGGATGAGAGTCAGGGGAAGAACAGGATGGTGTGGTACAATTTGATTCCTGGGCAACCTCCGCTGTCATGTGGACCTACTGAAGACAAGAGGGTCTGAAAAGCTTGATGTCCTGCTTCTCTTCTACAGTGAAGACTGATTTGAAAACAAGCCAGTCTTAGGACTTCCTTGGCAGTCCAGGGGCTAAGACTCTGCGCTCCCAATGCAGAAGGCCTGGGTTCAACCCTTGGTCAAGGAACTAGATCCCACACACTTCAACCAAGACCCAGCACAACCAAATAAATAAATAAATGTTTAAATTTAAAACAAACAAACAAACAAACAAAAAACAGGACATAGGATCTGCCCTCAAGGAGCTGACAATTGGGTACAGATAGGAAAGGATCGTTGCCAGGTAGGATGTATTATCTCATGAGACTGAGAAGGAGCCCATTCAAGACGTCAGGGGAGGTTTTGTGGAGAAGGGGATATTTGAGTGGCCCCTTAAAAGAGACAGAGAGAGAAAGGTGTTTTAAGAGTTGAAACTCTTTAACTTGTCCTGGTTCCCACATGCAAAGAACAAGCAGAGTTCCTCCCCAAGAACCATCTCACGGCCCCAAGGGGAGGCAGGCTGGTGGGTTAGAAAGAAAGGGAATTTGAGAGGGTAAATAGGACCATGCTAATGTCTCAGTGAAGAGAGGGATGGGATGGGAAGTCTTTGGGATTACCTTCTTTGGCTTATTTGTGCTCTTTCATTTTGGGAGAGAATGGACTATGGAACCTCCTTTTGTATTTTAACACAACAGTCTCCCCAAAACAGGGAAAGTTAATGAGAAAAGCATCCATATCTCCCCATATTTCCTCTAGACTTATAGTCTCTGGATCCTGGTCCCCCCAAAAGCACAGGTCTGTAGCCAAAGTTCATCTGCTTAGAAGCCCAGCCTAAACATGTCAGCATGGTTCCAAGCCTGTAAATAGTCTGGGCCCCTTGGGCCGGACACCCCTAACCTTATTTAGAGGAGAAGCTACTCTGATTTCCTGGAAATGTTTAATTCCTGACCATGAGAGCCCTGAGGACAGAGTAGGGACAGGAGACACCTGACCACTCCCCTGCCCACCTGCCCGGACCTTGAGCTGGGACCAGGCAGGGCAGAGCTGCCCCCGGGGGTTGATGCCTCAGCTCTCCCGGGGGGCGGGCCCACCTTCTGCAGGAGCACTTGAGGGTCCACCCAGGGGTGCTGTTCGAATACTACCTTCAGGGCGTCCCAGCCTGATGAGCATAGAAAGCACTCAGGCTCCGTGGTTCGCAGATCCGGGCCTGCTGTCCCACAGAAGGGCTCTGGGTGGACATCTGTGGCTCTTGCCAGCCCGGCGTCCAGGCCCTCTCACAGGGTAACGGCACCTGCAACCTCTTTTGTAGGTGGCCATGTGATCAGGGTGCCCTGCTGTGGAGGCAGCCCAGGCCAGGCAGGCTGACTTCTCCCCCTGGAATTTGAGTGTTGAGCAGAGACACACACACACTGAAAATAACCGGAGCTGATTCATCCAGTCGCGAGTGCACTAAAGAAGGAAACCAGTGTCTCTCTGCTCTCTCCGGCCCCTTAGCTGCCTGGGTTCTCATCCTTCCCGAGGCCTGGGTGTTTACTTTCCATTCCGCTGTGTGAACTAATTCCTATTCTTCCAGTAAATATCCTCACCCTTCCCCAAAGTTAGCCCTAAAGCCTACTTCCGTTATTGGAAACCAAAAACCCCCAAAAGGTATAAGTTCTAACCCTCCTAACAACCTCATTTGTCATTATTGTCCCTATTTTAATGTAAGGTAATTGAGCTTCACAGAAGTTAAAAGACTTGCCCAAGCACCCACAGCTCATGAGTGCCACACTAGAACGTGAACCCAAGTCATCTGACTTAGAGACACAACAAGAGTGCAGGTTTTATCATGAGACTAAAACAAGCCCACTACCCGGGTTTCTGCAGAAAAATCCTGATCACATCAGTATCTCTGAATAGCAGGAATCTTCTCCAAATCAGAAAAATGGAGAAAGTAACCCTTCACAGAGTTACTGAGAGTTGATACTGGCCTTCTGAGTCGACCCAAGTACAACGTTCTCTGTGTGTCTCTCTTCTCTTGCCCTGGGGGGCTCTCCTCTACATCTCTAGCCCCTCCTGTGTCCTGGTATCCTGTTCCTGAAAGGCCTATCAGAGAATGCAGGAAACAAAAAAGAAAACAAAGACACCCTCCAAGAAGGAGTGCAAGGGGCACATAAATATGCATAAAACCTAAACTTTCCACCAAATATGCCTTTGGAAAGAAGACAGCAAGAGTTTTCATTCCTCTCGAGGATAATGGAAACACAGAGACACTAAATGTTTACCTTGAGGTTACACCGCAAACTCAGTGGTAAGGTGACCCCAGGTCAGCTGGTCTGAAAATTCCAGAGAACAGGTGTCCCAAGTTTCTGGTTTGGAACCTACCTGATCGCTGCTTCCTCTCTTTCCCTACTCTCTGTCCCAATTCAAATAAATCATTTACACGTCCACGTTGGGTAGATTTCTAACAAAGTTTGCCCAGACCTCTGTCCATCACACATCTTACCTCTCCCTTCAGGGCTGTGACTTACTTAAACTGTTCTTATAACTGTTTGAATGGGGAAGAAAGTTCCCAAAGTTGTATTCCCTATGCTGGAAAAGTTAAAGTTCCCTTGGAAAATACAGTTAAAGAGAGAGTGCTAGTTCCACTAAGATTTCTGAGGCTTCTTTAGAGACAAATTGACGTTTTCCCAGGACTGCGATTATAAATAGTACATGTAACTAAAAGATCAACTAGTCAGAGCTTCCCTGGTGGCTCAGTGGTAAAGAATCCATCTGCCAATGCAGGAAACAAGGGTTCGATCCCTGATCGCGGAAGATCATAAAGCAACTAAGCCCATGTGCCACACGATTGAGCCTATGCTCCAGAGGTCAGGAGCCACAACTACTGAAGCACACTCACCCAAGAGTCTGTGCTCCACAACAAGAGAAGCCCCTGCAAGGAGAAGCCTGTGCACCGCAACTAGAGAGTAGCCCCAAGAAGCAACGAAGACCCAGCACAGCCAAATAAATAATTATATAAATATATACACACACATATGTGTAAAGATCAGTCAACAGCTATTCGCAAACTATCTGCCATAAGCAAGGAATTTACCAAAATTGACACTAGCTTACAACGAGTAAAATAAATCCACACAGCATGAAGTTATTCAACGTAATTTTGATTCTTGTGATTTTTCTGGTTTCTAGGGCCAAGAAAACAAATTCCCAGATAAT
This sequence comes from Odocoileus virginianus, assembly GCF_023699985.2. Lineage (NCBI taxonomy): Eukaryota > Metazoa > Chordata > Mammalia > Artiodactyla > Cervidae > Odocoileus > Odocoileus virginianus. Next base: position 6,231,989 of record NC_069696.1, read on the forward strand.
TTCTGGGATCTCTTTTCTTCTCTTGTATATTGATTCCTTCCAGTCTTGAAGGTTTTACACTCAACAGCAAATGAATTTTTAAAACTATGACCCATCACTTTGGCAACTTGCACATGGGCATTTGTCTTCCTCAGGCACACAGATTATTTCAAGTTACAAACATGGTGTGCTTGCTAGTTTATATTCTCTTTTTCTTTTTATAAGTCTTTTCCTATTTCTCTCTGTATGTGTCTGGATGTAAGCTTTCATTGAAACACAAAATATTCCATTATACAGATACACCACAATATTTTTAAACTGTTCCTCTAATGTGGGGACATTTCAGTTATTTCTATTTCTTTCCATTATAACTAACACAGTCAAGGATATCTTTAATGTATTTAGAATTTTTTAAATCTTTATTAAGTAACTTCATTGGGAAAAATTCCTGGGTATAGTACTTTTATAACTTTTCCTAATGTTACATTGCATTCCTCCCAAATTTTACCAATTTACATGCAACCCACAGCAAAAAGTGCAATTTTACAGCACCCTTAGTAGCATTAGGTGCTATTTTTTTTTTATTGTTACCCTCATTAGCAAGAAATAAAACAGTGTTGCTATGATCTTCAATTTTGATTACTGTCAATGAGGAACATCATCTGTGTATTTTTTTCTTATTCTTTTACTCATCTGAGTAAATTTCTTGTTATTTTTTTTTAAATCATTATTTATTTGGCTCACCAGGTCTTAGTTGCAGCATGCTGAATCTTTAGTTGCAGTGTGAGAACTCTTAGCTGTGGCATATGGGATCTAGCTTCCTGACCAGGGATTGAACCCAGCTCCCCTGCGCTGGTAGCATGGACTCTTAGCCACCAGACCACCAGGGAAATCCCTTGTTATTTCTTTCTAAAATGCTGGCCATGACCCACCAAACTGATTTCATGACCCACTAATGAGTCATAATCCACAGTCTGAAAAAATGTAAAGCAGTTTCATTTCACACTGCAGTCTCTGTTATTAGCTCCAATGAACTGATACACATGGATTAAGCCAAGTCAACTGGACATCTGCCCCCAGCAGCCTGTGAGATAAATTGCCCATTTTCAGAGACTAGATATTGGTGGTCGTGGACGAGCAGGTGGCAGTGAGAACTAGGACATGGAGTTGCTGTTTCAGCTTGCCATCCAGGGGGCTGGCTGCCTTCACAGGGTTGGCCTGGCCTGCCTGTGAGATACAGCAGCTCTGTGGTGTCACGTTGGGAAAGGGCATTTGGGCCTGAGGTCGCAGAAGGCCCTGGGGGCCATCCTTCATGTGGACTAGCCCAGAGCATCTCCAGTTCAACCAAAAGGCTAGAGCAACTGCCCACAGCCTGGCAGTGCCAAGTGATTGCGGAGGAACCGGAAGGAGGCCTAGGCTGGGTAAGCGAAGGCATTGTCTCAGGAGGTCAGGTCACTCCAGGAAGAGACACGAGAGTGCTTTGTGAACCAGGCAGGCACTGGGAAGGGGTCCCTCCAGGTGAGCACCCGGGGACACTGGAGGGTGAGTCCAGGCAGGAGTGTGGGGGAGCTGCGGTCATCCTGGGGATGCCTGTCTCCCAGCCATTCCCACAGCTGCCCTAGCACATGAGTTCTGTGATCCACACCAGGTGGTTGTATGACCTTTAGACAGGTCTTAATTCTCTTGCCTGTGGATGAGGGGAATGACCAAGCCTTGCCAGGGGTCTCAGAAGAGACAGTACTTTTATGCCAAGCCATCAAAGAGACCATAACCAATCTCTATCAGCCAAAATTAAAACAAGCACCTTGAGAAGCTGTGACTGGTGGAGTTCTGGCTCCAGGTCAGTAAATTATGCTTTCCAGAGTGTCTACATTTTTAATGTCTCATGCTCAGAATCTTCTGGCCTTACCTAATTTCCTTGAGCACCTTAGGCATTGCAAACTCAAACTTGCCTTCCACCCGCTTCACAGCACTTATGAATATTCATGAGGTGACCTTAGACAGAAAGCACTGGAAAAACCTGTCCCCACAGGACTATTCCTGTGGGCAGTAGTACCTGCAGAGAAGAGGTGACATGTCCCTTAGATATTCAGGGAAACCCCTCAAATTCAGGAGTTCAAGCTATGCTGAAGGGTTTTAGGCCTGAGAAAGACAAGAATTTCTAATTCTTAGGTGTTCTTAAGAACACCTTCTCCCTTCTTCAGAGTGGCTACCACATTCCTAATTGTGGTGTCCGTCCTTCTTTCTAAGTGTCCATCCTCCTCGCAGCAGGGGGGAGATCTGCACATGACCCTGACAGCTACTAAGAGGAAGCCCATCACCTATAGGAGGACATGGCTGTCACCCTGCAGACTTGCAAAAGCATGCTTCTCTTCCCCTGCCTTCCCTGGAATACAAATCAGAGCATTTCATTTAGTAAGGAGACCTGATCTCAGAGAGATGCTTCCTCCTTCCTCTGAAACAGCACCTTCACCCCGAGCCTCTCTGAGGGGCTTGAGCATGTGGACACTCACAGCAGTCACACACCTGCCCTCCGACAGCTGCTCACTGGAGAGAGAAAGCCACCTGGGCGAACACCACCCCGATTAAGCAGAAGGGTGGGTTGCAAACTTAGCTCGTTAGAATCACCTTGGAGCTTAAAAAAATTGGCTGTATCTCAGACCAATTAAGCCAGAATCTCTGGAGATGGGACCCAGGCATCAATATTGTATTTTATTTATTTTACTGGGAATTCCCTGTCAGTCCAGTGGTTTAGATGCTGTGCTCCCAATGAAGGAGGCATGGATTCGATCCCTGGTTGGGAAACTAACCCCATGTCTCTCAGGGGCAACACTCGGCAATAAATCCTGGCTTCTCTGATGGCTCAGTGGTAGAGAACCCGCCTGTCAATGCTGGAGACAGCATTTGGATCCCTGACCCACGAAGATCCCACATGCAAAAGATTAACTAAGGCCGTGTGCCACAGTTATTGAGCCTGTGCTCTAGTTCGGAGGAACTGCAACTACTGAAGCCCATACGCCCTAGGGCCTGAGCTCTGCAACAAGAGAAGCCACTGCAATGAGAAGCCTGCGCCCCACAGCTAGAGAGTACCCGGCTCTTCCCAACTAGAAAAAAACCCATGCAGCAACCAAGACCCAACACAGCCAAAAATAAACATATAAAATTGAAAATATATATATTAAAAAAAATTGAGGTATAATTGACCTACAACACTATCTTAGCTCCCGGTGCACCACATAGTGATTCGGTATTTCTCTATATTACAAAATGACCACAGCCAGGCATCAGTACCTTTTAAAGCTCCCCAGGTGTTGCAACATGCAGGCCTGGTTGAGAACCACTCCCAACGGTGCAGCCTTCTGTTGATCTCTCATTTAGCAAGACTTCACCCTTCTCTCGAAAGGAACCTTTATAACAGCGTAACCTCTAAATCATTGATCACAGTAACAGACCAATAAGAAGGTCTTTGGGGGGGGGGGAAGGGAAGATGGGGACGGATGGGCAGACAAGGAGAGGACTTTACATCCAGAGAGTATTTTACCATGGAATCACAATCCTTAGATTCTAAACAAAGCCAGTCTCCAGGAAGGCATTCGGCCCCTGCCTCGCTTCCGGAGCAGCTGAACTTCACACCCTTTGTCAGAGCTCTCCAAGAGAAACACCTGCGCGGCAGCCACCGCGGCCCCGGGTGCGGTCACGCGCGCCGGGTCCAGGCCGGGGCTCCGGGCTTGAGCGCGTGGCCTCCGCTAGCCGGAAGGAGACTCCGGGGTCGGGGGAGGGGGCACGGCCTCGCTGCTGAGGTGATTGACGCGCTGTACCCCGCGCCTGCGAGGGCATCCGGCAGCCGCTGTTTGCGCGGAAGCGGTTGGGAGCCCGAGCCCGGCGGTCCCTCATGTAGGTTGCGGGCGGTGAGGGTGGGGGGCGTTTGCGGGGATCTGCGCGGTGGGGCGCTGTTGGTAATGGAGGCCCCGAGACAGCGCAGCTGCGCTAAGGGCGCATTTAGGAGACGAAATAATAATACCAAAATGTCAGAAACGAAAAGCCTTCCCGGCCACAAGCGATTTAAAGGTGTGACTTTTAAAGACAGCAGCAGTCCAGACAGTGCCTGACCGTGTGGTGCGGAGACCCGCCCCGGAGAGGACGGGGCTGCACTCACCCGCGGGCCCTCGGGCGGGCGGTCCTCGGAGCGCGCAGGTGCTCCGGCCGCTCCGGTGCTGAGCGCGCCCCGCCGGCCCCGCCGGCCCCAGGCCCGGTCCACGCCCGGCTCCGGCGGCCGGAGGAGCGCGACCCTCGCGGCGCGAGGAGGAGGCCCGGTCCTGCCGCAGCCTCCTCTGCGCCGGCTCCACGGTCGCTATGGAAACCAGGCGCGGCCCGAAAGGTGACACAGCTAGGCGCCCCGGGCCCTCCCGGCCTCTGCGGGGCCAGGCCAGGTCTATGGTGGTGGGGCTTCCCGGGCCGCACCCTCAGAACGTCCCCTCCACCCCTAACCAGACCGTCCCTTCTCCGTCCTCCCGGCCTCCTCCCTCGCCCCCTCCCCAGCCCCACCTCGGTCCGCTCGGTTCCGTGGAAATGCTGGCTCTTCTTTGGCTCTTCCACGCGGAAACCCCGGGCGCTGGGCTGCTCAGCGACCTGCGCCTCTGCTGGGGTCCGGATCCCGCCTCACTCTGCACGAGCCCTGGACTGCAGCGGCCCCGCGGACTGGAAAGCAATCTGCCAAGCCCTAAGGAAGGCAGATGGAAGGCTGGAGAGCTCGGAATAAATTCCTCAGCATTTGCCTATTATAATCGGAGCAGAAAGAAGCCTTAGCGATGATCGCGTCTTCAAGGATCGTTGGCTTCAGTAAGACATCCATCAAGCTGAGCGGCGGAGAGCAGAGCGGCTCCAGCAGCACCCTCAGGACAGGGCTGATGCCTCCAAGAGACGCGGCTCCTGCCTGTCTCTGCTGCTGCCTGGTAATCCCTCCGTCTCTACCTCCTTTTCCTTTTTTTTTTTAATACCACCTTCTATCAGATTATGTTAATGCCTCAGGCCTTTTAAGGTCTGCATAGTATTCTGGAGCGCAAGTGTCCTATTTAATATTTATTTTATCTTTTGGCTTCACTGGGTCTTAGCAACTGCCAACCCTGGCTTAGTTGCCCCTCAGACTGTGGGATCTTTGTTCCCCGACGAGGAATGGAACCTACGTGGCCTGCATTGGAGGGCGGATTCTCAACCACCGGACCATCAGTGCAATCTCCCTCGCTGCTGCCTTGACTCTTCTGTTGTCCACAGCCCTTAATGTAACTTGCCGGAGCTCCAGGATCCCTGTGTGGCTCAGAGGTGTCCGACTTATCACCCAGAGTCTCAGCACTCTGCCTCCTCAATCTGCAGGTGTTTTGCTCCAGTTCCAAATAAGGGAAGGAAACACACTTTTATGGAGCTCTGACCATGTGCCTAGGCTATTCGTGGGTTATTTCATTTAATCCTTGGGTCAACCTATGATTTTACATCACTGTTTTATGAGCTAGGAACATAAGAACACAAAGAAGTTACTTCCTTGTGTAACCTACCCAGGTAGATGAAAGTAAAGCTGGAATTCCCACCCAGTTCTCTCTGACACAGAGAACTGACACAGAGTTGAAGGCCAGGGGCCATCTGGGGTTGGCCCAAGTGGGTATTAGGGGAAACCTCTAGAATATCTAGAATCCCACCTTTCATTCACTTATTTATTTCCAGTAGAGGTCCCCAGCTGGGGGACAGCTGCTCCAACAGCTCTGGAGCCACAGGAGCAGAGAGAGAGGGACCCATCTGTGGTTCTCTGTGCTGCCCACGGCAAATGGGCTGTCCACGTGGTACAGTGTGGACACTGGAATCCATCCACCGGAAGATGGAGAGGGCCTGAGCTCTGCTCCCAGGGATGAGGGGCCCAGCAGCTGTGCCAGTTTAGCTTGGAGACTTCTGCTGTCAAATCTCTGATGGACTGTCCCAGGAAGGAGAGGTATGTGGCCCTCCACAGGGCGGTAGCAGGGCCACTAGGGACGCAGGTCCGTGGAGCCAGCTCTCTGCTCAGTCTGAGGATTTCCCATCACTGCTGGCTCACAACAGGGTGATCTGCAAGTGAACTCAGGAAAATGCAGGGACCATGCAGTCATGGGCTTGCAGGAGGATACCCTTCATTCTCCAAGGCCATCCTCCACATGTATGACCCCAATTGATGTGGGTGGCACCAGACACCTGCTTTGGGGAACGTTGACTCTGACTCCCAGGTCCCTTTCAACTCAAAGATTCTGTGACCTGTCGGTGTCTGTTTTTCTTGTACTGCTGTTTCACTCCAGTAGATAATGTTTTTAGTGCTTTTGACTCTTGGACTCCCAAAACAATTCAGAATGGTTCGTGCCATTAGAATGCATATTTTTTAAAAAACAAAAATTTTAATGAAAAAATTGAATCCAGGAGGATCCCTGGGAAAAAGTGAGTTGCTACAGAATTTGGGCACTAAATTAAAAGCAAAGTTTGTTCCAGTGGAAGTCACTCAGTCATGTCTGACTCTTTGCCACCCCTGGACTATACAGTCCTTGAAACTCTCCAGGCCAGAATACTGGTGTAGGTAGCCGTTCCCTTCTCTAGGGGATCTTCCCAACCCAGGGTTCAAACCCAAGTCTCCTGCATCGCAGGCAGATTCTTTACCAGCTGAGCTACCAGGAAAGCCCAAGTTTGCTCCAAGTCTGGGCAAATAGAAGCAAGTGTGATGTTATTGGTTCTCACTGTTCAGGAAGGGGATGCCCACACTCCACTGGCCTCAACTTCCCACTGGGACTGAGAAGCCCAGAACGACAGGAGCAAGTTCTTCATTTTATTTAATTTTTATTAAACTTTTAAACATTTGTTTATTTAGCTGCACTGGGTCTTCGATGTAGCATGCAGGGTCTCTTAACTTGTGACGTGGGATCTAGTCCCCTGACCCAGGATTGAACCCTGGACCCCTGCATTGGGAGCTTGTAGTCTTAGCCACCCCCGGGGAAGTCCCCTCCCCTGCCTTTATGCCCTCCCCTTCAATAACATACATGGGAACGTTTTATACAGTGTTGGTGCTTAGTGTATTCTGATTGACTTGACTTACTTTTTTCTGCCATGCCATGAGGCTTGTGGGATTTCAGTTCCCCAGTCAGGGATTGAACCTGGTAGAAGCAGTGTCCTGGTCAGGCTCTCAGCCGTCGCTCTGAACTCACATGATACTGCTCCGGGAGAGGGTGGAAGGGGGGCTGGGCCTGGCCTATAGTGGGCCCCAGGCTGCCGTGATGGCGCCCACTGGTCCCTGCTCATGTTTTCTGAGCAGGTTTCCATCCTCAGTATGTCTGTGCTGCCGAGCACAGCTGCTCCACACACAGGCCTGCTTGCTTCTGGTTTTCTTGCTCTCCTCTTTCCAGGCTCCTCTCTTCCCTGGAGACAGGCGCTTAGATGGCCCTGTGTTTCCTTCCCCACCCAGCTTCCTGGGAGGGCTGCTCTCCAGCCTGCCCCCAGCTCTGCTTGGCTCAGGGCTTTGGAATGAAAGACGCAAGACTGAACTCCTAGGAGTGACTCACCTCTGCTTGGAGGGATTATAGCCGGCTTTCGTGCCACTTAGCCATTCCTTCTCCATTTTCCTAAAAATGCCATGTGGTCAAAAAAAAAAAAAGCCCCATGGTCTATATTTTATTTTAAAATCAGCAGGGGGGACTTCCCTGGTGGTCCAGTGGTTGAGAATCTGCCTTCCAATGCAGGGGTTGTGAGTTTGATTCCTGGCCGGGAAACTGAGATCCTACATGCCACGGGGTAGCTAAGCCCATGCACCACAACTAGAGAATCCCCCACACGCAGCAACGAAGACCCAGCAGAGCTAAAAGAAAAAAAAAAAGGAATAAATAGACTTTTTCATAGACTTTGCTTTGGGTGCCTATCAGCATGACCCGCCCCTTCACCTCCATCTCTCCCACTGTCCCAGGATCATTACAACCACCTAGGCAGGTACTGCAGCCCCTGAAGGCCTGGGTCACTCTCCACCTGTGACCTGTAGGTAGACGCTTAATAGGAACCTCATGATCCCACTGTTTCAGGCCATCTCAGGTCCAGTGGAACCGGGCAAGGATCAAGCCCTGGGTGTTGCTTCCATGCCTGGGTCGGCAGGAGCAGGTCTGTGCCGGGCATCTCCTGCTTCTGCTCCTGGTAGTCTCAGCTAAGCCCAAGGGCAGGAAGACACAGAGGGCGTGCCCACAGGAGGCGCGCCCTCTTGTGCAGTTTCCCACACAGCCAAGAGTCAGCCCTTTCTTCTGCTCAGACCAGCCGAGTCACTGGCACCAACCACACTGTCTGGAGTCATATGAATCTCATGCCCGTGAACGTTCTCTGTAGGAGGCTCCCAGGCTTGAAGCAACAAACAAGCAAGTCAATACTCTTCCCACCTGGACACAATGGGCCTGCGGGCCTGGGAGCAGCCAGACTTCCCTGAAGACTCTGTCAAAACCACTGAGACAAAGGCCAGATGGAGGCCGGACTTCAGGGGTCACACAGAGAACGTCTGCTCTGTTACAGGGTGGCAGGAAGTGCAAGGACCCTTGGCCTCCTCTGTCCATGGGATTCTCCAGGCAAGAGTACTGGAGTGGGTAGCCATTCCTTTTCTCCAGGGGATCTTCCTGACCCAGGGATTGAACCTGGGTCTCCTGCATTGCAGGAAGATTCTTTACTATCTAAACTTCTCTGTACCAGAGAAGCCCCATTGAACAGGTTACTTCACCCAGGTTACTTCAAAAATGTCTTTAGACCTAAAGTGAGACGGTCTGGATTTGAGTTCCAGCCAGATTATCTATTAACTGCATGGCCCTGAGCAAATCAGTGAGCTTCTCCAAAGCACAAATTTCATTATCTGTCAAATAGGAACAGAAACATGTTTCCTTCACACAGAAGCACGTGAGGATCAAATAACAGCACACATGAAAACGTTTTGTAAACTGTAATGTGCTCTGGAACTGTCAAGGGTCGTATAAAATGCTGTTTATTACAGTTAACAATGGTAGTTTCAGTAGTTTGTTCCTCTACTCAAGTTTTGACCAGAACAGTGTGAACAGTAACAAATGGTGAGCTCTGATTTTCTGTCACTTTCTAGTTCGCATTCTGTCCCAGGCTGGCAGGAGCAGCAGGGACTGAGGTGGGGTTAGCATGGCGCAGACCTGCAGGGAGCACAACAGGTAGGAAAGAAGCACGTACCTGTGTACTCATCGTGGTCAGGGGCTGGATCCTGACAGACTTTAGGGTGGGCTGGAGGGGGGCAGCCCCCTGCAGAGCTGACCATCACCCAGCAAGAAGCACAGTGGATGCTGACCCACTGACAAGCCTCCCTACCCACTGGGCTCCCTGCCCTGGGCTGCTCATAAAACCCTGGTCACCTCTACTCTGGACCTTGACTGCAAGGACCTTGGAAGCAGCTCACTGGTGGACTTGGGATCTCTTCAGTATCCACAGCCCTGATGTTTCCATTCAGACTCCCAAGCAGGCAACACTGGCTCACAGAAAAGAAGCCTACATTTTAGCTATCAGAAACTTCATCCTTTATGCATCCCAGTGCCTTTGTGTCTGGGACAAGAGTTCCAGCAGTAAGGATGCTGCTGTTGCTCTTACTGAACAAAGTTCATGTCACAGTGAGGGCAAATAGAAAGATCGGAGTTCGGAGCAGAGGGCTGTTTATTGCCGAGCCCAGCAAGAAGAACAGGTAGCTTATGTTCAAAAATACCGAACTTCTCTATGATTTTGGGGGGGAAGGTTTTTAGGTTGTTGTTGTTTTTTTTTTTTCAAGTATTTATTTATATGTATTTGGCTGCTCTGGGTCTTAGTTACAGCATGCAGGGTCTTCAATTTTCATTGCAGCATGCAGGATCTCTTAGTTGAGGCATGTAGGACCTAGTTTCCTGTCCCTGCATTGGGAGTGTGGAGTCTTAGCCACTAAGCTACAGGGAAGTCCTGAAATGTATTTCTTAAATATTGAGACTTAAAGTCAAGATTATACCTTGATCCATGGGCTGTAGGACAGATGTTGTGTTAGCAGGCAGGAAAACAGCATTCATCAGAGCTCCTGGCTGACAAGGTTCGTTGTCACTGAGCAGTAATATTTTTGAAAGGAATCTCTTTTTCTGAGCAGGAGGTCTCTGCAGAGGGTTTAAAATATTAATTGAACCTTGCAGTAAACAGAAGTGCTGTCATCCAGGCTTTGTTGTTCCATTTGTAGAGCACAGGCAGAGTAGATTTAGAATGGTTCTTAAGGGCCCTAGGATTTTTGGATTGTAAATGAGCATTGGCTTCAACTTCAAGTCACCAGCCACAATAGCCCCAACAAGAGAATCAGTCTAAAAAGAAAAAAGAGAGAGAATCAATCAGCTTGTCCTTGAGGCTTTGAAGCCAGGCACTGACTTTTTGCTTGCTATGAAAGTCTCAGATGGCGTTTTCTTCCAGTAGAGGCTATCTCGTCTACATTGAAAATCTGCTGTTTAGTGTAGCTACTTTGATGAATGATCTAAGCTGGATCTTCTGGGTAAGTTGCTGCAGCTTCTACACCAGCACTTGCTGCTTCACATTGCACTTTTATGTTATGGAGATGGCTTCTTTCCTTAAGCCTCATGGACCAACCTCTGCCAGCTTCAAACTCTTCTTCCACATCTTCCTCATCTCCCTCACCATTCAGAGTGTTAAAGCTTCCAACCACATCCTTGAGCATGCACACACACACACACAAGACACAAAAGATGTGTGTATATACAGTCTCACCTCCAGAAAGAAAAATCAACATTCTTACCACTCCAATCACTGTTGGATAAATAGTTTGTATTTTTTTCAGAAAGTGTCAGTGTTTCTGGCAATCTACACACGCGCACACACACTCACACTCACCCCTGGCCTTTTTTGCACCACTGTAAAGTTTTACCACCTCTGTGCATACTGCCCTTTCTTCAGTGTGAGCTCATGCGCTCCATTCTCCTCTTACTCACTAAGGCTGCACTTTCTCCTCTGCAGAGTTACCTGCTGCCATCAGACTTAACACAATCTTTTTCTTTTTTTAAGGTTGATTTATTTATTTGGCTGTACTGGGTCTTAGTTGTGGCATGGACGATCTATGGAACCCAGCCCCCTCCATGGGGAGCATGGAGTCTTAGCGACTGAACCACCAGGGAAGTCCCCGTATAATAAGCTGTTTTTCTTTTGCTGCTTTTAAAATTCTCTCCTTTTAATTTTGACAACCTAGCAATGTATGCATTCCTTGTTCTATTGTGCTTGACTTAATTGTACTTCACAGATACTGTGTTTTTTACAAATTGATGATCTGTGTGTGGCAACTGCCCTGAGCAAGTCCATTGGCACTGTTTTCCCAACAGCACTTTCTCGCTTGGTGTCTCTGTGTTACATTTTGGCAATTCTCACCATAATTTAAACTTTTTAATTATATTTGTCATGGTGACCTACAGTACTATTATAACTGTTTGGGGCACCCATGTAAGACTATGAACTTGATCAATAAATGTTGTGGGTGTTCTGACTGCTCCACTAACTGGCTCCTGTCCCTTCCTCTCCTTGGTCTTCCTGTTCCCTGAAATAGAACAGTATTGAGTGCTGACTTGAGTGTGAAGAGTCCAGAATTGGAGTGAGAAGGGTTTGCTGTGTAACTGGGGCAAGGGTCAGAAAGAGATTGCTCGGAAGACTCTGAGGGGAGTGGGTAGACTCTGTCAAGCTTGCATACACAGGAACAGAACAGGCAGTCTCTCGGTCTCTCCCGCACTCTCCTCCCAACAGCTGTGCAAAGACTGGCACGTGACCCTGCAAGCACAGCACTGCAGCTTCTGACGGCACCAGGAGAAGGGCAGGGAAACAAAGGCCACAGGCACGGCCACGCCAGCTGCCAGGAGCCCCCGTCCCCACGGCGACACAGAAAAATAGTCGTGAGACTGCATCCAATGTCACTCTCCACCGGGGACCTCCCAGCCCCCGCCCTGGGACTGAAGCAGCAGGCCCGGGAAACAGGCCGCTCCTCTGTCTCTCCCTGGAAGGTCCGAGGGCAGCTCCGGCTGAGCAGGGGGGATTCCTGGGGAGCTGGGGTGGGGAGATGGATGTTTAGGGAGCTCCAATGACGGGACCCCGGGGCCAGCTCAGCACAGCTCGTGTCCCCATCTCCTGCCCCTGGGCTGGGTTCTGCCAGCAGGACTCCAGGAGAAAGCAGACCCACCTCCTCCCTCGCCTCACTTCTCCAGATCAGCCCACCACCTCTCCTTTCTGTCTCAGGTCCTACACCAAGACCTCTGCTTAGATGATGTCAGACCCACTACACACACTTCACATATTACCTTAAACCAGGCATTTTAAGTTCCCCAGGGCTTGATTTTAAAACAAAACAAAACAAAACTTCTACCTTCTCTTTCTCTCAAGGATAAACTAGGGTTGAAAAAGTAACTAATGGGGACTTCCCTGCGAGTGCAGGGGACATGGGTCCTGGTCCAGGAAGATTCCACATGCCGCGGAGCAACTAAGCCCGTGTACCACAGCTACTGAGCCCGAGCTCTAGAGCCCGAGAGCTGCAGCTGCTGAAGTCTGCACACCAAGAGCCTGTGCTCCCCAGCAAGAGAAGCTTGTCCAGCGCAGCAAAGAGTGGTTCCCGCTTGCTACAGCTAGAGAAAGCTCGTGCACAGCAACGGAGACTAGCACAGCTAATAAATATATGACAAAGAATTTTTTTAAAAGATGGAGACACTTTTTCAGGAGGTTAGTCACTCTGCTGGGCCCTCACAGGGGTGCTCAGGAGACCCGAGGTCTCCCCAGAATGTCTTGATTAACCCTGACAGCGCTTTCCAGCAGAGAACACTGATTTCAGCGTTAAGTGATACAAAGAGCACAGGGCTTCCAGGTGGCTCCGCAGTAAAGAACCCGCCTGCCACTGGAGGAGATGCAAGAGATGCAGGTTTGATCCCTGGGTCGGGAAGATCCCCTGGAGAAAGAAATGGCAACCCACTCCAGTATTCTTGCCTGAAGCATCCCATGGACAGAGGCGCCTGGCAGGCTACAGCACACGGGGCCGGAAAGAGTAGGACACAACTGGGCACACACACACACACATAAGAGCACAAACTTGATGTTTAATCCTTCTGATCAAGAGGGAGGTGATAAACTATGTGTTAGTCTCTAGTCATGTCACTTGACCCTCCTAGAGCCCATTTTTTTTCTAAGGAGATTTCGTTGCTCCTGCCCAAGGCAAACAGATGGGCTTTATCCCCTCCTCCATTCACAAGCCAGGTGGTCACCATGTGTTCTCAGATCAGGCTGCTCTCACCCTCTCATCCCCCCCCCAACCTCCCCCCTTCTCCTCCCACTCACCTGCCTTCTCAATCTTCCAACCGGATCCATCTTATTACGCCTTTAATGAAACCCCTTCTGGCTTCCCTCATATTCCAGATATTTCATTGCTTCATGTTTTACAGGGTTTTTTAATCCACTCTTCTTTTTCACTGCCACCCCTTGGCTTGGGGCATCACCTCAAGGGTGCCGGCAGAGATAGTGAGGGAAGCGGTGTCTGGAGTGAGGCCGGTGGCCAGGTATGGCTGCACAGGTGGGACCCAGCGTGCAGACCTATGGGACCCTCACAGGCCTCTCTCCTTCCAGTTCACAAATCTGGGCAAGTGAGACCGGGGTCCCCGTGAACCTGTCTTTCTTGTAGGCTGTGACAAATGTCTCTACTTTGAGTGGGTCACAAACACTAGGAGGACACAGGTAGAGCAGCCACATTTGTCTGACTTTGAAGAGATCGGACAGAGCAGTGACAAGGAGCCGAGATAAGGCTGGACCGCAGGGCGGCAGGTACTGAGGCAGCCTTCTGGGATGTGACTCCAGGAAACCCTGTACCAGCCTGGGGTCTGGAGATGTGGGCTGTGGGCTGTGGGCTGTGGGCTGCACTGTGTGTAACTGAGCATCCCTGGGGAAACCTCCCAAATATTCCGTTTTCTCCTGGAGGGGCTGCAGGTGGCCGAGTGGGAAGGTAAGGGACTGAGATGGGGGAGTGGACCGGAAGGGGAATCTGGAGAAACCATGACAGCACACGATGGCAGAGAGCCACGGCTCCAGGAAGGGCAGCAGAAGCCAGGACTGGGGCTGCCTTTTTAGGGAAGCAGCCTTACCAGCAATTCCAGTTTAAAAAATAACTTTGCCAGCACAGATCAAGTCTTGGCTCCTTGTGCCTGGAACTACAATGAGGAACATGTCTTTGGGGTTCAGCTGCAAGTCTCTCTGGCCCCTCCTTAGCTCGCTGGTTATGGGAGACAGCAGAGGCTCGTGGGACCCTTTAGCTGGGGAAGGTCCCAAAGGCTTCGGTGGAAGTCTGGCCTCAGAGTTGAATGAGGCTGACAATTATTGATAACAAGACAGACTGTGCCCTGGCGCAAGAGCAGGAAGAATGTGGCCCCACCATCAGGGAGGAAGCTGTGGCTGCCTTTCAGTGTGACCATCTTGGTCTTCTTCCTGCCAGAATCTCTCCCAATGTGCTATCCCACATGGTGTTAGGAAGACCGAAGCCAATTAAGATGGAAGGAAACCTCTTGTTTCCAAAGACACATTCACCCCACCCCACCCCCCTCCAAAAAAACCTAACAAAAATCTAGAAGTCTGGAGACTTCCCTGGTGGTCCAGTGACTAAAACTCCAAACTCCCAATGCAGGGAGCCTGGGTTCGATCCCTGGTCAGGGAACTAGATCCCATATGTGGCAACTAATGCCTGGCATGGTAAAATAAACAAATTAAAAAAAAAAAAAAAAAGAGCAGCCATCTCAGACTTGATGCGCTGGACTGCTTCCCACTCCAGACCAACTGATTTCCTTGTCTTGTTCAAATCACCAAAGGAAAACCACTATTTACCAAGTCACTAAGGACAAAAGCGAGGAGTCATCCTTAATTCTGCTTTCTCTATGAATCCATCTCTCCGTTTCACCTTCAAAATGCATTTCACAATGGACCACAGCTAACTAATCCACCACCTCCATCAGATCTAAACCACCATCCTCTCTCTGCCTCAGACCACAACCCCTGCCTCTCTTCCTGTCTCCAACCTCGGCCCCTCTAGCCTGCTCCGTCCTCCATGGCAGCCCGAGTAATCTTTCTAAAACAGATACTGCATCATGTCGCTCTTCCCCTTAAAGATGTCTCCAGACTCCAGATCCGTATCTGTCCGCATCCTGCCAAGCCCTGCTTAACTGGCCTGTCTGCTCCCCGGGCACCTCCCACTCTCCTGTGATCCACAGGGTCCTGCCCACCAACTGGCCTTCCTCATATCCTCTCAATGTGCCCAACACTTTCCCTCCCTGGACATGCTACTCCCGGGGCTCAGTGCCTCCTCGATCTCCAGGTTGCAACACCTCCTCCAACACCTCCTCAGATGTGCCGAGCCAACCAGCCCCTTCAGTGATTCTGCCTGGTTTTATGTGTGTCTCAGAGCACTTGTGAGCACGTGAAATCCTCTGGCATATTCACTCTTTGTCTGTCTCCAGCTGCCCCATCTCCCACTGCTACTCCAAACGGAAGTTCCTCCGGGCAGGGACCTGTCCGTTCACTGCAGTCCCCGGCCTGGAACGCGGCTTGGTCCCTAGTAGGGGCGGACATTGAGGGGAGGACTCCAGCCCCCTTCCCATTTCTGCCCCCAAGGCAATCCCTCCAGAGAGGAAGGGGGTCCCTGGGAAGTCCTTCTCACTGCTAGGCCTGCTTCCACGGCCTGCTGCTTCCTCCTATGTGGACCCCATTTGCTGGGTGTGGGTGAGCCACCAGCCCCCTTATGGCTGGGGACGAGGGTGGGTGCCAAAAGTAGGGCAGCGCTTCAGGGAAAACACAGGCCACAGCCCAGCTCCACAGCATCACAGCTTCGTGACTCCAGCTGCATTTCATTAAAAGTGGGCTGGCTCACTGTAACCCAGACCCTGTGGCCAGTAGTCTGATTTCTGCCTCATTTTTGTTCTCCTCCAAGCTTCAATTAAGGGAGCAACAAAAGATCTCTATCATGAGCCATGTGTGATGATGATCTCATCAGCTAAGACAAATATTTTTTTCTGGTTGTATTTATAGAACCTTTCCTTGTTTCCTTGGACAACCCTAGCTGGCATTATCTTGTTCGCTTTCTTTCCATCCAGATCTGTATCTGTGGGGGGCGGCTTTTTATCTGCTGCTCTTTGCTGCCTGAGATTTCTAATTCCTCTGTTTTGCTTCTCAGCTTTCATCTGTGGATCTCTTTTAAAATCAAACAGTTTGGAATTTCCAGTTACCAAGACAGTAACTAGAATTAATTAAAAAAAAAATAGACACCATTGGCTATGGATGAGCACTTGGCAATGGTTTCTCTTAGCAGTTATCTCAGTGCCTTCAGGGAGGAAAGCTTGGTTCTCCTTTCCCAGTTCTGCCAGTCACATGTTTCCTGGCAACGGGCCTCCCTTCAGCCTCACTGGGTGAGAAGCGCAGCCCACCCCTGCAGCCCTGTGGATGCGCACCCTCTGTGGCTTGGAGATCAACGTGCCAGCAACATTCTGGCTTGCTCAGGGGCGCATTAACCTGGGTCCTGTAAGGGCCAGGAGAACGAGACAAGACCCTGGGAGCGGAGAGGGTGGGGGCTTAGGGGACTCCGGTGCAAACTGGAGCCTGCCCTGCTGTCGGGGATGCAGGGGGCAGACAGTCCGGCCAACAGATCTGCCCTCAGAGCTTAACTCTGGTGCCGCAACTTCTTAGCTAAAGATGTGTTTGCCCTGTGGGGTGGAATGGCGGCTTTCCCATGTCCCCACTCACGGACCATGTTGCCTTCAAGAAGTGGGACTGCTTCTCCGGTTAGGGTCTGATTTGTGGGATTTTTAGTTCCCCAATCAGGGATCGAACCTGGGTCCCCTGCACTGGAAGGCAGATTCTTAACCACTAACCCACCAGGGAAATCCCAAGGCCTCACTATTTTTACATATAGAACCCTGATAATCAAACAGCACGCAAACAGGTATACCGTGTAGATATCTATGGCACTAAGATTACTTTGGGGTTGTGGTGATCAGGAAAAAGGTATTTTAAAACACTCTTTAAGTATTTAATGATAGTAACACAAAGGTTGAACAATATAGTCTTAATCTTAGCTCTTGCTTTCCTCTCCCCTGATCAAAACTTGTCTTTCAGCAAAGAACCTAAAACACATTCCCTCTAATTTATGTCTGATAAAAGTTTAAAATAGCATCTCTCATAGGGATATTTGCTTACTAATAGCCCCAACAATGCCTTCTGATAAAAAGCCATGAAGATCTAGTCGTGGAATTGTAGCCTGAGCCAAGCATGAGGAGACTGCTTTCTGAGAAACTTGGATTTATTTATTGACAAGCTTTTTAAGTAAAAAAATATGGACAAACTGTCTGCCAAAAGATCTTGTTTATAATCAATTTTAGATGTAAGAAGCTTCTTCTTGGGTATGCTTTAGAAATAGAAACATAGACTCAGCCATAAAAAGGAACAAAATTGGGTCATTTGTAGTGAACTGGATGAAGCTAGAGTCTGGCATACGGAGTGCAATGAAAGAAAGAGAAAAACATAAGAGTGTATATTAATGCATATGTATGGAATCTAGAACAATGGTACTGATGAACCTATTTGCAGGGCGGGAATAGAGATCCAGACATGGAGAATGGACTTGTGGACACAGAGGGGGAAGGAGAGGGTGGGACGAATAGAGAGCAGCATTGACATATATACATAACCACGTGTGAAATAGCTGGTGGGAAGCTGCTGTAGGGCACACGGAACTCAGCTTGGTGCTCTGTGATGACCTAGAGGCATATGGGTTGCCCAGGTGGGAGGCTTAAGAGGGAGATGATATGTGTACGCATACAGCTGATTCGAGTTGTACCGCACAACATTGTAAAGTGATTATATTCCAATTAAAACAATAATAAATAAAATATAGCCAGTTCAAAAAAAAAGAAACGTTGCAACTTCTAGGATTTTTTAATGGTCTTTCTGAAGTCAAGATAATTCTGAAAACTCCAG